>NC_092503.1:17378142-18040325 GCF_047511675.1 Marmota flaviventris
CACATCTGGGACAGACTAGTTGCAAAAGCAAATATGTTTAATGTGTTTAAAACTTTAAAGTTTAATATAAGAGGAAATGTGTGTTTTTTTATAAATGTGTGTGAGTGGCCATTATTCTTATTAATCACACTTTTCTGTCCAATGGGTAAATTTATTCATTGCTCTTGGAACTGGGTTGTATTAGACAACATGTGTGTCTGTAGCAAAACAACCATATTTCTATTGTCACTGAACAAAACATAACAAAACAAAAACCTCAGAGTTTTTAGTGCAAGCTTATTTGTATACCAATAAAGCATTCAAGGCTTGGAAAATTGTGTCTGTTCAAGGTTTAAAAGCAAGGTAATGACAGACATCTATATTTGTTATATAGATGTCAAATAGAAATGTTTTTTTTAAAAAAAAACAACATTTGCATCCTTGTAAATGACTTTTTAAAACATTTGTATGCTTTAAATTAATATCTAGAAAAGAATTTAAATTATAACTGGAGTAGTTAAAGATCCTACATGGAGTGCCATTAGCTTAGCCTTGTTTTGTGAGGAATGGCAGAGCACTAATGAGGTATTAATATTGATGTGGATGATTGGGTAGGGAAAGAAGGACAACTCAGAGGGAGAGGCCAGGAATTTTAATTTCTCCTGATTAGACAGAAGATGATTGGAAAATAAATATGAGACCTTAATTATATAGGTGTTGAGACCCTAGTAAGGGGGTTTAAAACCCTCGAACCCCAGTTTTCATTACTGAAATTTTCACCCTGGCTGATTGGCTTTTCCGTCCTGTCATGCCACAGGGACTAATGGTCTTCTCTTTCCAGTTGAAATATTCATTCCCATCCCCTGGGCCTTCCCTCAGTGATGCACCTCCCTCCCTGGGATTCTAGACACAGCCTTTTCATGCTTCAAGTCCAGCTGACATGTCCTGTCCACTGGGAATTCACGCATCGCCTCCACGTAGAATCACACACTCTCCTCATTGCACATGGATGGTTTTCTCCCTCTGATGTCTGCATTTTATCTAGAGCCCAAATCCCCCAACATGAGAGAACCATTGCCAGCTCATGTCACTCTGCTGGGTCACTGTCCCCAAGGTAAGACTTGACTCTGGGTTTCCTCCCTCCTGACCATTGCTCTCAGTTGCTTCCTCTCTTTTCCTTTTCTTTCTTCCCAAATCTTTGCACTGGATGCTGAAAGCCATACTTAGTGGCTTGAAAGACAGTTTATCACAAGCCAACACAACATACCCTTTTCTTTTTCACAATTTAGGAAATACACGAAACATAGATGGATTCTGCAAAAACAATGTACAATGAATTCTGGTATCTTCTGTTATCTTTTTTTTTTTTTTTTTAATAATGCTGATTGTGGGACAAATGCATATCCACATGCAAAAATAGTGAACTTATATCTTTATCTCACACCACATGCAGCATTTATTTTTCTTACTTTTATTTTTCAAATATATATTAATTTTAACTGGTGAATAGTAATTTTATGTATTTATGGGGTACAGTGTGGCATTTCGATGCAAATATACAATGAGAAATGATTATAGCAGGGTAATTGGCATATCTATCACTTCAGACATATAATTTCTTTGTATTGGGAACATTCAAAATCCTCTCTACTAGTTATTTTGAAATTTTCAACAAGTTGTTATTAATCATGGTTATCCTACTGTGCTACAGAACATTAGAAGCTATTCCTCTTACCCAATCGTACCCTAGTACCCTTAGCCATCCTGTTTCCATCTCTCCTTCCCTCAAATCCTTTATAGGCTCTGGACACTACTATTCTATTCTCTACTTCTAAGAGATCAACTTTTTGGCTTCTACATATACGTGAGAGTGTGTATTTATCTTCTGAGACTGACTCATTTCAATTGGCATAATGTCCTCTAGTTCTAACCATGTTGCTGTGAATGACAGAATTTCTTTACTTTTTATTTCTGAATAATATTCTTTTGTGTATAGGTAGTGTATTTTCTTTATTCATTCATCCATCACTGGACACCTAGGTTGGTCTTTTATCTTGGCTATTGTGAGCAGTGCTACTATAAACATGGGAATGCAAATATCTTGTTGACATACTGCTTTCAATTCTTTTAAATATATTTTCAGGAGTGGGATTGCTGAGGCATACAGTTCTATTTCTGTTTTTTTTTTCCCCCTGAGAAACTTCCATACTGTGTTCCATAATGGTTCTACTGGGCTTGAGATATAGCTCAGTGGTGGAGCACTTGCCTAGCGTAACGGCTGTGCTACTTTACATTCCCACTAACAGTGTGTGAGATTCCTCTCTCTCTGCAGTCTCACCAGCATTTGTTACTTTTTGTCTTTTTGATAACAGCCATTCTAACTGGCATGAGATTACGTTTCATTGTTTTTATGATTTACATTTTCCTGATGATTAGTGATGGTGAGCATTTTTTTCACATCTTGTTGGCTATTTGTACAAGGTCTTTTGGGAAACATCTGTTCAGGTCATTCACCCATTTTTTTTTCAATTGGATTTTTTTTCCTGTTGAATTGTTTGAGTTCCTTATTCTGGAAATAAATGCTTTGCAAATGTATTCTCCCATTCTGTAGATTGTCTCATCACTCTGTTGATTGTTTCCTCTGTTGTAGAGAAGCATTTTGGTTTGATTTAATCCCATTTGTCAAATTTTGTTTCTGTTGCCTGGGCTTTTGGAGTCATATCCAAAATAGCTTTACCCATGAAAATGTTCTGAAGCATTTCCTTATATTTTCTTCCAATAGTTTCAGGTCTTGGATCCATTTTGAGTTGATTTTTGTTTATGTGAGTGGTAGAGTCTAGTTTTTTTTTCCTTCTGCACATGGATATTCAGTTTTCCCAGCACTATTTATTGAAGACTTTCCATTTTCTATTGAATCAGTGCTCTACCCATTCAGAAAACTTTCTCTAGTAACAAATGTGAAATGATGCTTGAAGGTATAACATTCTTATAAAACATTTAACCCTAAATGAACCATAGACCTAAATGTAAAATCTAAAACTACACAGCTTCTTAAAGAAAGCACAGTAGGAAGTCTGTGCTTTCAGTTGGCATTCAAAAACACTTAAAAAATACTACAAGCAAAATTCATAACAGAAAAATGGACAAATTAGATTTCATCAAGATTAAAAATACCTGTGCTTCAAAAGATTAAGAAAATGAAAAGATATGCCAAATACCGAAGAAAATAGTTGTTAATCATATACATGATAAAGGAGTATATCATGTACTCTCATAATTCAATAATAATAAGATAAATTATCCAGTTACAAATGCATAAACTTTGGAATGGGTTGTGATCCGTTTGCACAACATTGCCTAACACCCTTCTTGGGCCTTAAACTTCTCCCTCAGAGCTCTTTGCACTTCCTGCCTTAACGGGAACCCGGACATCAGTTTTATTCCCCAGTGTTGTGTCCAGATCTCTCCTGTAAGTTTGCTGCCATAGGGTTTTCCCCTCCTGCACCCCTTCCTGGCATCTAATAAATGGGCAACTTCTCCAGTAGCGTTTCCTGGCCCTGCTGACCTCCCTCCAGGCCTGCTCTGCTCTTGCTTGCTTGTGGAAATGCTTTTGTGCTTTCGCTCTATCATGGCTCTTTACAACAAACAGGCCCCTCTAAAGCCCAGTGTTCTGCTGTGAATCTCTGTTTAAGTAGTTTAACAGTCCCAGTGCCCACAGGATAGTCTCAGCTCCTAAACAAAGCAAGCAGAGTGTCTGACTAGCATTTGATGACCGACAAAATCTGTTGAAGGATAGAATGAATGTATCTCAGGTTAATAATTTTTAAAAACTTTTATTATATTAATTTTGGGGGGTGTGCTTGTCTCTCCTATGGACTTAACTCTGCTAGGACACAGATTTGTATGTTTCTACCCATTTATCTTCCCCAGCCTTCAGCACAACGTAGGAATCCCTACTGTGCTGAAGGAATCTGAAATGCATTGGTGAGTGAATGGGTGAAAGAGAACTTTTCAAAGACTGTGTCAGGACCCAAGATGATCCTGGCTTTGATTTAACCAGCAATATGCAAACTCACCAAATGTTCTACATTACGGAAATCTGCCTGGGGACTCATCCTTCAGGCACTGTTTTGACTTGAGACAGTTGATTATCTCAGTTCTGGACTCCATTAAGCAGCCTCTTCTGGCCAGGCACTCCTAGAATCTTCCAGAGAGAGGGAAGAACACATTTAACATTTATATTGAACATAGAGATGCAAAAGATACTATCCACGTGTGGTAAAAGCTTATATCCAGAATGTCACTCCAGGCTCCGTCCATCTCATATCATCAAGCCTGGCAAAGTGACAAATTTGCTCCATGGGAAGCACTAAAGGACAGTGTCTCATTGTTCTTCCTTTCTATCAACTTGAAAATAAACTCTGTCAAAGTACATCTTCTTGGTTCACTGCTAGAACAGAGTGAGGTACCTTCATGAATTACTCAGCTGTCAGTATCTAAAAAGGTCATTTTCATTTGATTCTAAAAGTTTAGCTGAGGCATTTTTCAAAGGAAGAGTTGGATAACTATTTTTTATCCCAAGCTCTGAGTGATAAGGAAAAAAAAATTACATTTGGTCAAATGAAGACTGCCTTCCGTTAGGAAAGAATAGGTTCTATAAAAGACTTTCTGTGTGGCCATTTTGACTGTAACATTGGCCTTCAGAATAGTAGATTTAATGAAATCATGTTCATTAGAAAGATAAAGAATAAAATGAAATAGCCCATATTCATAAAGAACCAAAGTCTTGATTGGACTGACCTCTCAGAAGGAACCATTTTTAAATGTTAAGTGATCTTTTGGGCTAAAATTTAAAATAGCCCTAAGATATTTCCATAGCTAAATTTCCCTGCACATCTCTCGTTCTTGCTTATGTTGCTTTCTTATTCTAGAAGACCTATCTCTCTTTTCCTCCCCACCCAAACCTGCTTGTCCTAAAGTGCCCAGTTTACCTGCCATCTCCTTGTGGAGGTAGCCCCTAAAACTTGAGCTATCACAGTCTATTTCATTTGAGCAGATGACCAGGGGGGCAGGGATGAAGCTTGGGGAACACATCAGAATCTTGGGTATAATTTGAAAAAATATCATGATGTATTTAAAAAAAATTTAAAGGAAAACCCCTCTTATTTGTAGTTGGTAGGGATAAGATGAAGAAAAAAAAAAAACTTCTTGAGGCAATGAAAGGCTGTCTCTCTTGTACCCCACTCTTCTCCATATTAGAATCTCTAGAAGTAACATTTTGTCATTGAGAAAACTCACATGGAGTCCTCACCACATACTTGTACTTAATATTTGATGCTCACCCTATGTGAAGGTCTCAATTCACACCCGGCTCATGCACATTTCTGGATGGGTCCTTATTGCACCCTTGTAGGAGGGATCAGTGTTAATCATTTCCAGTTTAGATGAGATAAGAATATCAGAGAAGTTCACCTCTGGGATGCTATACAACTAGGAGAAAGGAGTCACAACTAGGACCTAGAGTAAAGTCTGCTTTCTTTTGCACCATAACATGATCTCTAATTTTCCATTTCTGGTATCTCCAAATTTCTTGTGAGTTCTTTTAGCACCCCCCCCCCCCCCCCCCCCGCCGCAAACTCCTCATTATGTCTAATACAATTATGGGTGGGTGGATAGACAGATGTACTATGAAGAGATATTTCAGTTTAACATAGAGAGTTATGGGGTTGAAATTAGAGGGATAAACATTTTTGCTTTTCCAACCCTCTGTTAATATTTTTTAAATTAAGAAATCTGCAGAAACCCTAAAGCTATTTAGATGTTAATCATGCTTGTTCATTTGATACAGCTGGAAGGGCTCAGGAGCTAAGAATTGAATCAAGGTCACAAGTACATCAGAGAGAGGAGAAGCAAAATTGCTGTGATTCCCTTTTGCTCATTAGGAATTGTTTCTCTTCTCAATACACAGTTGAGCATGCTTATTTTCATACTTCAAACAGGCTTCTCAAATGAAAGCTAACGTGGTCTTTGATGGAGATGTTAAACAATCAGGGAACTGGTCACTTAAAGTCTATATTTTTTTCATTTAAATATAGACTTCCTTTCTCAGACTTTGAAGACAGAATGAAATACTGGACAAAGGGTCTCCGGACAAAGCAGAATTGTCTGATGATTTTTGTCTGTGAAGATGGAGGACCTGCCACGTCAGTCATGGCCTTCCTGTGAATTTAGAAACATCGTTGATTCATGTGGCATCTTTGACTTCAGATCACTGTTTGAATGAAATTGGAATAAATATGGCAAGTTAATCAAAGCTGACTCCTCCCGAGGCTAAGGAAGCTGGGTCTCTTGTCAGCTCCCACTAATGAAGACAAAGTAAACAATGCTTGCAGTTAATCATGGGCACAAGAATGACATTGCAGTGGGAAAATAGCATGCCATTCCAAGGTCTCTTCAAACACAGAAGAAGGGCCCAATATGCATTTGCTGAAAATTTAGACCTATGTAAATTTTATGACTTTTGAATGTAAAATTTCCAGTTAAATGATTCTTCCCCATAAATTTCCATCTCAATGAAGAACTTCATACTTGATTATTGAGGCTCTACTACGTGCCAGGAGCTTTCAACTGCATTATTTGACTTTTACTCAGTTATTACAGTAATATTGGGTTCTTCCCACAATGCTAGACAGTTTTCAATGGTCAACGATCCGCAGGAAAAGTCCAGACATATTTCAAAAAATAAAAACAACATTGAGAAGCCTCAATAATTTCTTAAATTTTCTTTTCCTTTTCTTGTGAGTTTCTTTTATTGCTGCTGTCTTTGTTTTGGTGCAGGGGATCAAGCCTGGGCCTTGGACACAGAAGGCAAGCACTCTACCTCTGAGCTACACCCCGGCCTTACTTATTTATTCAAAGGTGTATTCTATAAAGGAAAAAAAAAAATAGAATCTCAGAATTTTAAAATATTTCTTAATTATCTTTAATGAGTGGTTCAACAAAAAGAGGCTTTCATGATATATTCTTTCGTCCCACAGGGGATTTTATACTCATCAAATTCCCTGCATATTTTTCATACTAATTATTTTCTTTCAGAGTTGGATGAACTATAGGAATTACACGATAATTATTTAAAACTCAAGCAGATAAAGATACTTGTGTAAGTTCCCTAGTGTCACAATCCTGCGATTTTTCCCTCTAAATATTTTAAAGGCTTGACATTAATGTTTAAAAAGGTTTTTCAAATGTCGTATTTAAACACTTACTCCCCAGGGACTACATCATCCTTTACTAATTAACCAATCTGATGGCTCCTGGCCAAAATAAACTCTTCAGCAAAATTACGTTCATGTGTTTACCATGGTGAAGTTATTTAAACAGTTGGATTCCAGGAAATGAAGTTTTGAAACATGTTTAGGTAAATACTTTTTAACATTATCCAAATGGCTCAGTGAACTTGATTTATAAAATTATTAGCCATTTCTGCTGCAAAGTAAATGTTCCAATTATTCTTGCCAATCTCTTAATAATGACCTACTGTGGATCATCCCAAGTTTTCAAATCAACTTTAGATAATTACTTCTTCCCAGGGGCATAACTAAATTCCAAACACGATATTTGAGTCAGGATACCCAAGTTGGAATGGAAATTTGTAGTTACAACTGAGACTCTTAGAGGATAACAGGGAAGTCATACTCATTTTACAGAACTAATGGAGGCTTCAATCTCATACTTGATGTGAAAACTCTTTTTAAATAGATGTTCAAAATTCTCTGCTTTACTTGGGATGAGAACACTGACAATTGTGACTGAGTCAATAAAAGCCAACCCTAGGTAGCAGCAGCAGAGGACCACTGCTGGAGCTCATCTCTCCTGTTGTTCTTGAGGTGGAACCTCTGCTTTGCCTCAGAATAAACCAGAGCCTATCTGCTCCTAAGCAGTTACTCCCCAGCCCCATCCCTGTTGCCCTTCTCTGTACTATGCCAATAGTCTGATATTCATGGAGCTCCTCTGTCACTAAATGCTTCCCACCACCACCTCTTTCTAACTTCTCAAATTCTTCTTATAACACAGACTCTCTCATATGCATTTTCAAATTAGCTAATTTATATAAAAGCATTTATTTCCCATGGCTTTTTTTTTTTTTTTTTGCATTACAGGGCCTCCCACATGCGAGGCAAGTGCTCTATCACTGACCTGTGACATTCAGCCCCTTTAAAAATTTTATTTTGAAATAGGTCCTCACCAACTTGCCCAGGCTGGCCTTGAAGTTGCAATCCTTCTGTCTCAAATTCATAAACAACTGGCCTGACAGGTCCATACCACTGTGCCTGGCTCCCGTGGCTTTTCTAACAGATATGCCTCATAATATTTTTTGTGGTGGTTGCTAAAAAAAAAACAAAAAACAAACAAACATACTACAAAATCATCACTTTATTATCAAGTTGTACATACAAAAATAGCATGATAAAATTAGTTTTCCTACTCCAAACACCACATATTAAGGCAACCCTCAAATGAAGTCTAAGAGCATTTTAACAGATGTCTCACAAAACTATCTGGAGGACTCATATGACTCAGTGTACCATTTAAACTCCCAGGAAATGTTATCCCCACTGACACTGAAGCATGGTAGTAAATGGGCAGTCAGCACTAAAGTTTGGATTTACTGAGAAGCCAACATACGCAACTTTATCTTAACATTTCTCCCTTTTATTTCCCCATTTCAACCCCAACACATCCCCCTGTTACTTTGAGTAACAGTAATCACTGACCTTTGAGCCACTTGTCTAATCCAAAAGAATCAGAATATGCTTCAGTGGGAGGTGGAGCTCTGCTGATGAAGGAAGTCTCAAGCTACTCATTTCTGCTCATCCCATTCTGCACCTGGACCTCACCACAGACAAGCAAGTAATCCATTCTGGAGGGTTGCTGTGGAGGGAGTGGCCACTACTTATGCAAAAGCTTTATAAGAATACCACTTCCCCTGTAAAAGCAAAAAAAAAAAAAAAAAAAAAGGAGCAGAGTAGCAGCAGCGACAGCAGTATGAGGCCCTTTTAGTTAAATACTGGAAAAAAAAAAACAAGTGTGTAATTACACAGACCAAGGAGCCAATCACTAAGGTGAGATTTAATTGTAAAGTATCGTTCACTCTCCTGGTAAACTTTGTAATAGCCCTTTGGATCTATAAGCCTCTTTCAGCTGTACTGATTTTAGATAAATAATCACCCTTCATGTCTTTGAGCCCTTTCTCTTGACTCTAGGGAACACTTTTTATAGATAGGATGGACCAAATACTGAGCATTCTGTGCTCTCTGAAGTTCCTGGCTGGTCTCAGAAGTAATATAACTGGTGATACCTTTGAGACCTGAACTGCCTCACTGTGAGGGCAACAGCCATGTTTGATTAAGTTTATAGCAACCCAGAGGAAGTTCAACTTCATGCAGCAATGTTGGAGGGCCAAGATTATGTGCCTCGGTCTCTAAATTCTTGCACATTTATTTATTCCATCATTTGGAAGTTCTGAGCTGAGTTTCATCTTGGGAAAAATGTTTGCCAGGAGAAGAAGTGAGCCTGGGCAGCAAAGACATCATCTGAGTAGAGATGGCACAAGGGAAATTTATTATAAAGAGCTCATACATTTTTTCCCTTTTCTCTCTTGATGAAAATTATAGTGCAGAAAGAAATTCAAATACAAAGCCCAGTTGATGCCACATGTTTGGGGTATATCTGTTATGGATATCATCACACTTGGGGAGCTGACATTGCACCCCATCTGTAATTATTTCTGTTCTGTTCTTGCACTGCTGGCTTGTCACCTTTCTCTGTTATGACCTTCGTCTAGTCCTCCTCCACATTGATGGTGCTATTTCAGAACCTGTATCCCCTGGCACCACTTCAGGAGTGACTCTAGCAACCAAAACCCAGGACATGACAACCATTGTAAAGCTAATTTAGGGTGTTTATGGTGGTGGAGTCATTGTATTCACCACAATTAAATTTATGAAAAGTAGATTAGAACATGAAGTAAGAACCATTAAGTGAGACAAAAGGAGATTCTGAATGCATACTTTAACACAGATCCTATATGTAGAAATATATCTCTTCTGATATTATGGATATCATTCATGAGAATTGAGGATTTTTTTTATTTTTGATGTATATCACATGACTCAGAACCTCAGAAACACTGAAAGATTAATTGTAAGAATACAGAAACCCATAGGTTAGCCAGATGCTTCATTTTCTTCTGAACAGAATTAAAAATGCAACAGATTAATCATAAGGCTCAAGACATGCTGACAAGATCAGCCATGAACATGGGACTTTCACTCCTTTCTCCAAAGCCTCGCCAGGTACCACATAAATACATGCTCCAAGAAAAGGAGACATAGCATCTAGGCAGTGATGTGACTTTGGATAAATAAGTTCTTGAAATCTATTTCCATCATTTATAAAATGGAACTATTTATACCTTCTGCATAGGTTTGTGGTATAATTTAAAGATGACCCATCTGAAAATATTTTGGGCACATTCTAGTAGTGCCACTTCCAAATATATTACCTTGGGAAAGTTATTAATCTCTATACCTCGATCTTCTTATTGACAGTATGACAATAATCATATTATCTCTGCCTCCTGTGGATATTGTGAATATTAAAAGAGATAATATGTTTGAAGTATTTAGCATCATTTCTGGTGCATGCTATTAGCTATTTTTTGTTTCTTTTTATTGGTGCATGGTAATCATGCATAATGGTGGGATTCAATGTTACATAGTTGTACATGCACATAACAGTTACCAGCTATTTTTAGTAATAGCAGTGGATGTTAGTTATTAATAGGAATATAAATTCTTGAAAAATAAATCATTCACTTTTCCAAACTCTCCAGATCTGCTCATCGCAGAACATAAACTTGCTCTTCCTTTTAACCAGCTTCTTGTATCATCATGTGGTCACAGTGTTTGCAAGTGGAAGTCTTGGCTTCTAATATATCTTGGTGCTTTCAATTTAAATCAAGAAATGCAAAACAACTTGCCAGAGTTGGACCTTTCTATTAGAGTCTGCACCTTTTTAGCACCAAGAAGTGTTTGGATAAAAATTACATTTATACAAATGCTGGCACATACCCTCTGTACAGACACTTAGGAGGAAAGTGGTTACAGGGTTCAAATTTCCTTGGACTTTGTTAGTTTGAAGTAGCCGGATGCCAATGGTAAAAATTTTCTAAGTTGTGCATTGAGTGCTTCCCATATTACTTAAAGATCAAAGAGTTGGAAGACCTTATAGATGCCTTTAGTCATCTAATTCAACCCCCCCATCCTATGAAAAGTTCTCAACTGGCAAGAATTCCTGTTCTGTTCCTTCTTTGGGAAGAGCTAGCTCAGTAGCCGGGCCACTGTTGAACATTTTAAATAATTATAGTTTTCTTTTTCACATGCTGAACTAAAATCAGCTTCCCAGAATCTTTTCCCCAAAGCTTTTATTTCAATCCTCTGTGTATAAAAGACCAAGCCAATCCCCTCCTCTCCAGGAAGACTCTTCTCAAGCTTTTACCTAGCTCTCAAGTTTTCCTGTCATCCTCTCATCTCCATCTCTTCTAGCCATTTCTCCTCTCATCTTCTCAGTTATTATTGTGGTGAATACAATGGGAATATTACCAGGGTAGACATCTGTTGTGTTGGCCTGTCTAGTATCCCTTCCTCTCTGCTTCTATTTGTAAGATTCCTCTTTCATATGGGAACCCATGTCATGGGGCTAGAAATAATCCAAACTAGAAGTGGGTACATGACCACCATGCTGACCACAGTGGTTGGTTCTGGGACCCAGTCCAAGTGGATTAGAGTCTACATTAGGACTCTGGTGGAACTAACAGAAAAGGGATTTCATTCTGATAGAGCTCACATTCCGCTAAATTAGTGGATTGTAAATTATAGATGTTGAGAGTCATGTTGACTGCCATTAAGTGAGAATCTGTCCAAGAATGACTATAACACACAGGAATCAAAAATCAAGAGACTGAGAGGTGGATTCCTGCCTACATTTAGCACGTAGCTCTGGCTATGCTAGAAATAGGGTTAGCGCTGGAATTTATGACATCAAACCATGTTCTTTTCTCTTTTTGAGTTTTATATATATATCATTTTCAATCTAAAATAATTTTATTTTGCAAAACTTCCTTTGCTATATCATGATAAGAAAGAAGACAGGGGATAGAGTCCAGATTTGCTCCTCTCATCTACTCTCTAGAAGTGCCATAGTTCCCCTGAGATTAGGCCTCCTGAGAAATTGATGTTATCAGCATCAATTTGGTATCTCTTGGTTGCAGGAAAAGAAATTCACTTGATGCGTGCAAATAATGAGAATTTTCATTGGAAAGAATCAACAGTACACTCATAGTGAAGCCTTCCTGCCTTTTAAACTGAATATGATTTATCTTGAGGCAATGTCTCAACATATTGAGATCATTATAAATCCTGATAGCATCATCTTTTGAATTGGTTGTTTCTAGCAGGTGGGAATCCTATGCATAGGTTTATGAATATGGCTTCTATGGCTTTATTTGAAACCACAAATCCAAAAGCTGAATAAGATGAGGCCTCAGAGCCTTGTGGTCCACCACTGGAAATCTAGTCAAGTTAACCTGACTCTTCATTTATATCCTTTGGGTCTGCTTAGTCAGCCAGCTGCAAAACCAATATTTCTCTAATCCAGCTCACATTTCACATGCAGCTTCTAATCCATAAACCTATCTCAAAAGAGATTTGGAAAAATACTTTTCCTAGAAGAGAAAAATAATAACCAACTGCACCTGGTATTTACTAGCTCTTCATTACTTCCCAAAGCTGACTCCTAACAGGGAACTTGTCATTCTGAATTGTCACTATCTGGTTGCTTGAGATGGTTCAGCTCAATGTCTTCCATGGTATATTGATGTTCCTTTGTTCCATTAGTTTTCACTATTTTTAATTAAAAGAATGAAGCTGTAGAATACAGTAGAATGAACCCAATTTTTCTTTAAGGAATCATGCCTAAAAGGATTTTCTTTTATCTTGCATATTGAAGATAAAAGATTATCAATTAGAAAAAAGAGTCACTGAGGTTGAGGAGACAGAGATTGAGACTTTTGTCATATCCAGTAGGGACTAGTTTGGCCTTTGAAAGAATACACATGATTATTGTATTGGTTCTTCTTACATCCATATTTAATTTTCCTAAGCACTATTCTTAGGCTTCAAGTTACTATTAGAAAGTTAGAGCCTAATAAATAGATTATGTAGAAATGGGGAGAGAGACAAAATAAAGGAGACAGGCTGGGATATAATGAGATAAATTGCTGAATAGTAAAAGAGAAAAAAAGGAAACAAAAAGCACAGAACCTTCCTGATCTATAGGAGGAGGGTCAAACCGTCTCCTTCCCAGGCCTCTGGCTGAAGCCCAGGGAAGATTGTGATTTGGGATCTGTGGGATGGCCCCAAGAGGAAAAGAGGTGAGCTATTCGTATAAATAGGATGCCCCACTGTTGAGCTCTTGTAACACAGGGGATTGAATGTGGTTCAGAGGGGCTGGAACTCAGGGCATCTCTGTGGCAGTACGTCTTCCTGCAAAACTATTGAGCTTCCAGTATACCAGTCAATTGCAGTAAGCATTTAATTTTTAAAAATTTTCTATGATAACCATGAGAAATAAGATAACTGAGACTTAGAGATATTGAATAATACCCTTAAGTCTATGCTTAATTTGTGACATAACCAGAATATGGTTCCAGGCCATACTTTGCTCCTGTAGCTACTACCCCTGGGCTCTGAGATTTCAGGACTTGATTTCTACTCACTAGTGACTAGCAGGTTTAATGTGTCCATCATTTCCTCTTGTTTAAGATGCCTATATTCTTTTTTTTTCCAACTATAATATGAACTGTATTTTATCACACACTGCTTTTACAATAAAGGTTTTTAATAAACTTCAAGGTTTGTATTCTCACTTTAAAGCAAAGAACAAAGCCCTTTGTCACGGGAGGTGACGTCCATCACTCTCAGCTTCAAAGGATATTTGCTTGCTCACATGTGAGGGGGAATGCAGACTCCCTCCCCACCGCCACAGGAAAGAGAAGGAGAAAGGGGTCTGGTGGAAACAAATGGAACATCTGGTCAAAGAATTTCAATTTTCTAGTTCGGTTTTCCCCTCTCTCAAGTGCCAATGCATAACCTCTGACGATCACTTATGATCCTTGCAAGTGGAGCCAAGTTGTTGGTCATACTGTCAATATTTCTTTTGTACTATCATTTTTATTGTTGAAGCCATTCTGCAGCCAAAAAGAAAATAAAAAAGAAAACAAAATAAAAATTTAAAAACCATTTTCCCCCAGAAATTTTGCAACTTGCAATATTCATAAAAGCTCTTAGTGCACTCTATAGCTGGATGTTACTTCATTTATTTAATAATTAATCAAACATAAAATGAATCTGTTCTTATGATAATTATTTAATGAAATCCATTAGCATAAAGTTCCTAAAAGCCGAATGCAAGAAATTAAACCATCTCTGAGGATGTGATCTTCCCACAGAAGCTACCTTATGAAGAAGGTGGTGGTGACGGATGGGCTACGCTTTTCACTGCCATTCCTCCCCTCTTCCTCTTTTAGGTTTCTGCTTTCCCCACTTGAGTCTGCACTTCTCAAACCACTACTATTGAAACTGGATGCTAAAGTGGAGCTGATTTAGTTATGATGAGTTGTGATGTTGATGAGTATTTCCAACCACCAGAATTGTCACTTTCCAGGAACTGGGAAAGGGCTGTTTGTTCCTAAGTACTGCAGTGACTCAACTGGTTCTTCAAGTGCTCTGGGAGCTGGTTTAAGGTCTCTAGATTCATCAGACCACAGAAGAAAAAAAAATCAAAAATTTTAAAAAATGAGGAAGTCCCAAAGTAGTCTCATCTTTCTGGTTCAGTGTGGGCTAGGTCTTTTGGAATCACTGACCACCCAGAAGCCTTGGGTAGGGCAGGCCCTAACCCAGAGTTGGGAAGTGGGGGCAAGATGGGCATCGCCAAGTCTATGGCTGGCCTGCTTGAATGTGTCATCCTTTACTTGTTCTTCTTTGTCTGTTTTGTTCCCTGGAGACTGGTGGAGTATAAGAATTTGTGTGACATGTGAGAACCTACAAAGGGAAGGGACAGTGAGCTATGAGGATCAAGTGGCTAACCCTAACATGATTGTGACACTTGATGACAAAGGAGGCGTCTGCTGAAGAAATATATTTCATCGGAAGTTATGGAAACCTTGTGGATGAGAAGGAAGTCCACAGACGTAAGAAATAAGGCAACCCACAAGCCATATCTGACACATGGGAGGTGGCCAGCCCAGGCTCCCAGCAGCAGAGTGCGTGTCCAGCTGGTCAGCTTGACTCATTCACTCTCAGCCACCATGCAAGGTGACTATGAGTGAATGTTCCAATTGGAGTTCACTGGATTGCTAAGAAATAGAAACCCACAAAAGCTAGCTCAACTGTAGAGGAGAAATGTCAACAAATCTGAGGCTGCTAGAAGAAATATAACCCTACCTTCCAGGGTCTGAAAACTCCCCATAAATAGAATTTCCATTTGTCAAAGGCAGCATGGCTTCTGTCTGCACCTCTCTCTGCACAGCTCCTCTGCTCTCCTCCCTCTATAGTCTTGCTTCCTTGCCTTTATCAACCTTTCATGGTCTCAAAAGTGTCCATACTAAGTCCCAGATTCCCAGTACTTCCTGATCCAAAGCTCTCAGATGCATAAAAGTCTCTATCTAAAAAATTTGAAATTTTGACGGAAAAAAAAAATCTGATTGGGCTAGCTTATCTGTCCAAACCTGACTATATACAACCAGGTGTCTGCTCCAGCTGTCTTTGAAGTCTCTTCCTGTGTCATGAAGTGGAATTCTCTGTGCACCTGGGGCTGCTCCTTCTGGAGGTTATGTAAAGGGAAGAGCCCATGCAGTCCTCCAGTGGCCATTGTTGAGACCTTTATGTGCTAAGTTCCATGCTTGGTGCATGGGAAAGCTGAAAAGAGCTTATTATCTAACTGAAGTAATAAGCTTATAAAGTCTCATCTATACTGTGATGTGATAGATGCTTTACTAGAGGTTTGAATTAATTACCACGTGAAAATAGAGGAAAGAAGAATTAATTCTTCCTGGGAGACTTGGGAAATTTTCAAAGGAGCTGATGTTACTATTAAGCTTGGGAAAATGTGCTGAATTTTTACAACAGAAAAATAAGAAAGAGCCTTTTTTTCAAAGCATTATGATAATTTGAATCTCCTAACAGTGCTGTGAAGTATGTTGAACACATTATTTTCGAATGAGAAAACCAAGACCTATAAAAGTTAAGCAAATGGGCCAAGACCATTCAGTCCATGTGGGGTAAATTCCAGACTAGAAGCTAAGACTTCTAACTCCTGCTTCATTGCTTTTTCTACTTGTTTATATGAAGAGACAAAAGGATGGGCCTATACCACTGCTATTAGTAACCCTAGAATTGGGACTAATATTACTATGATTTTCAGGCTGCCTTTCTCAAGCTCAACCTCTGTCACCTCCTTTGAAAAAAATTCTTGTATTTAGAGAATATATTTGTCTTGATGGGAAACAATGGGGCACAAACAATTGATTTGGAAAGAGTTTATGTAAGGGGGTGTGGGCAGGGTTTGGTGGAGTTGGTGAAGAATAGTGTAGGATCCCCAATTGGCAACAGCTTCCATTCAGTGTCATCAATACTACCCCAAGGTCTCCCAGGCAAAATGGGAGCCAAGTTATAAGAACACAGAGAGCGTAGCATGGAGAAGCCACCTGGTTGGAGCCACCCTTTAACCAGAGACACAGTCAACCCATGCCAACTACAACCTCACTCTCCTCCAGCTTCAGAATCCTGCCAGTGCCTTCCATTGGCTGATCCCATTGAAAGTTATGGGGCATGAGGATTCCTTGTTGAAACTCATAAAGATCAGCTTCCCGGGTTGGGTGGTGGGGCGCGGGACATATCACATTAGGGAAGAGTGGAGACAGACCTGAGAAGGTAACTAGGAAACATCCAGTCCCAGGAATAAAGGGCACATTCAGTGTGAGTGGCTAGCCATGGTTCTAATATGTTGTTTCCCTCTTCTGCTCATAGCCATTCCCCACCCCTGTCGCAAACACATACTATTCCCCTTCTCCTTTCCCTGGCTGTTTCCTTTTGTATTTTGGAAACCTGACTACTCAAGTCAGTGCCCTGGGTTTTGGGCCAGGAATCCACTCCAGGCCAATACAGCCAAATCTACTTTATCTTGATCTCTTGTTCATTACAAGTCCTGAGCTGAACTTGAGAATATTTGCCTGCCAAGGACAAGGATAAGCTGCAAAGGAAGCACTTATATGGTTTTATAGTACTCCTTTTCAAGACCTTCTTGGTAGGGTTAGAGTGGTGGCTCTATGGGACCATTTGAGGAAAATATCTCGGAGATCATGGACTTTGACTAGATCATCTGGTGACTCTATTGCGTTTCAGGTGCTCTCTTCTGTACCAGGCAGAGAGGGCCAAGGTGGTACAATCTGAATGGCATGCACCAGATTGGTGCATCATAACAACCAAAAGAGTGTTCTTAGAGGAGACAAACTAGAAAAATAATTTCTCTTACTTTTCCTGTTCCTCCTCTCTTTCCTCTTCCTCTTCCTCTTCCTCTTCTTCCTATTCTTCATCATGGGTTTGAATGTAATCTGAGCATCCAAAAGTTCATTGTGTGTGTGTGTCTGTGTGTGTGTGTGTGTGTGTGTGTGTGTGTGAATAATTATTTGGTTTATTTTGCTAATGAATAAAGTTTGCCTTGATTTTCATTTCTGGAAAAATTCATAGAAATGTGAATTATATTTATATACCTTATCATTTATATACCTTATCATTAGTGATGTTTTTCTTCTCAAAGCCTTAATAGAAAGGGCAATTTTGTAGAAAGATAGAAAGGTGACAGTTTAAAATGGAAAGGAGGATGGTAGTTTTTATTTTATGCCATGATGATGATAATTTCTAATGTTTTAACTAATAAAACCCACTAGAGCGACCAAAACATTATATCCAAATGATACTCAAACTAGCCTTCTTAAATGAGAGGTCTCAACAGTGGGCAGGTAAAATGTTTCAACCTCATGTTGGCCCATCAGAGTCCCACATTCTTCTTTGGGCCAGTTATCTCTCCAATAGGAGACTGCCCACCACAAGAGCCATCATCTTGAACTTTGCCTAGTCACTTTTAAACATTTTTCTTCTGTCATAGGTAACAAGCAGTTTGATTGTTCTGGGATTATTTTATTCTGGGAATATCCCAAATTAGTGCAGGAGGACTCCAAGGGAGTGGTAAGATTGAAGTATGAAATATTTTGTGACAGGGCAACATTTTGTAGAAAGGGACATTTTTAAGACAAAGAAGGAAGTTGATTGTTTTGTTTTTTTTTTTTTTTTTTGGAAACAGAATGTCTGTTTTTTAATCTTCCCTCCTTGCAACTTATTTTTTCTTGGCTGAACTTTTAGAAGGTTGTGAGGAAGTATTGAGTAAGTTTCTAATAAGTTTCTAATGTGTCAACTGGCAAAGTTAACAGGTCTCACAGAATAATGACTAGATTCTAATCTAAGGATACCTGCTAGGTGAAGGTGCATGTCAGATGAGGCAGAGGAAAAATCAGGAGGGAGGACACTTTCTCTTCATCTCGTCTTCTCCCTCATCATGATGACTAGTTTTTCAGGACACATTTTCCTGAACTTGTTATTCCTAGCCTGCAGTAGAGTGTGGTGATAACTTTTGCACTTTTTAACCCAGCAAAATAACCAACCTACTTTATGTCAATTCCCTCAGAATCCAACCTGAGAAAGATAGCCAGTTCATACAGATATGAGCAGAGAACTAAGGAGTTAACAGGTTCCCAAGTCCAAGTAATATATTTGTGCTTAAATTAGAACTTTTTAGGTATATTGTTCAAATATACAGAAATTACTCAAATGGTAATTTGGAGATATTTAGCATATAACAGGGCATTTGTGTTGTAGATGGACAAAGGGCATTTTAGAATCATTCAACTCTTGTCATTCTGTTCTACTATGTCTCTTTTACAGAGGGGTGATCCTTAGTGTAGGACTGGTTGGGAGCTGGGATCAGAACCTCCTGACCTAAGACTTAGATGTGGTAGAATTTTGTACTTGTTTGGCTTTATTTGTTTGGTCTTTCAAACACCCAAGCCAGACACCACTCAGTAAGCCCCAAGATTAGTGGCACTGATGCCTGATGACTAAGGCAATTAAATAAGCCTTGGGGTTGGCGCAACACCACAATAACAAATCCCATGGTGTCCAATGCCTTTGCCAGATGGATTGCTCAACCCTTTGGAAGCTTTCTCAAGTACACATTCTCAATCACTGCAGACCCAGTTCATGGAAAAATGACATGGTACTTGTGTGGGTGGAAGGTTCCTGTCACTTTCTTTGAGCAATCAATCCCATTGTCAACTCTTTATGTCCAATGTTGTCCTGATTTCCTCTCTTGGGGACTAGTGGTATTTAAATATTAGAAATAGGATGAATTTAGGCGACCTGAGGATATTTTTTCCAAATATCTCAGATTTTTCTGGAACAGGTCTGACTTCAAGTATCCTGTGCCATTGCCTCTTAAAGTACATTCTGTACTCATCAAATTGGGTCCCTCCCAATTATTACTTTAAAAATCAGTTATGGCATTTCCTCTATTCAGCTTATTGAAGAATGTAAGTTGCCTGCCCAAGAGGGATGTATGCATTAAAAAGTTAAACCTGTTAAAACCTAATTGAATATAATTTTCAAATCACTTATTCCAACAAATTAACAAGACATTCAATTTTTCCTTCAATCAATTTGCCACATGCAGGGATCTTGATGAGATAGAGACCCAGAATGGTGTGATATCTTTCCTCCAGGGTTTACAGTGATGTTGAAGAAGCAATACTGGCTCTCATGAATAATAGTCAATAATGAGTGTGGGTGACCAAGAGTGATAATTGCATGGCACCAATGGTTAGTACTATAGAAGTTCAGGAAGATGAAAATAAGTACAAGAGGGAAGTCAGACAAGTCTTAGAAAGGAGATGGCAGATGACTTGACTTCTGAAGTCCTGTTGGACCTGGCAGATATGAGAAGCAGTCTCCACCTTGGGAAAATATTGAAAAAAGTAAACCAAGATTATGTAATCCAAGATTAGTCTGGGAAAGTGATAAATGTGAAAAAAGTGAAAGTTTGGTGATAAATGAGATAAACACTTACGGTTAGAAAATGAAAATCCTTAAAACAGACAGAAGGATTTAGACTTAATGGAGTGCTCCACCCAGAAGCCACCAAACAGTATTGATGGAGAGCTATATTTCAGGGTGTTTAGGCTGGAAATAGGATAAGATAAAAGTCTTCCATTATAATTCAAGTGGAAATGGGAGGCCTTGGACTAACTTGGTACAAGTGAAGTAGAAAAGGAAAGAGAGATGTAACTGACATTGAAAAAGACTCATCAAGGCTAGATTCAAAAAATAAAGAATAGAGGCTAATGGGCTATTCCAAACCCAGTGACTGTGCCCATGGTAATCATAGAATGAGCCTACATTGCATAGAACTGAGAGATTATTGATGCCACTGGCAGAGAAGAGAAGAACGGCAACAAGTTGGGTTTTGAACTCATGGATTGTGAGATGCTGAAAGAAAATTCAAATTAAAGTATCCCTTAGATAATCAATGAGGTCTGTCAACCTCAGGATAGGTCATAAAAAGAATCAGCTACAAGACAGTGACATTTAAGCCTTGATAATAACTGAACTTCAAGAAAGAGATTTTGTAATGAAAGGAGAGCAGAGGCCCTGGATAAAGCTTTACTGCCATTATCCCTTTAATCCAAGGACCCATTACATTCCATGTGGAAGGTCTGCCCAGGACTGAGAGATGTTAGAATAACAGAGCTGTATACACAATCTTGCCATACTTGGTCAAATGGTATTTTAATTGGGACTCCATGAAAACGATGTTTTTAAAATGTATTTCCTCTGCTAAGTATGGAAAATTAGTTTTCAAAATTAATAGAATGTGTTTTGAACTCTCAGCCTGAGATGCTGGGTAAATCAATATCACTAGTGGTCTAATTTGCGTTTCTCTCACCATCTCTGTTTCTAGAATAATATGCTCTAAATAGAGTAAGTTTTATGTAGGGCTCTGATACACACTGCATCACAACCCCCTTGCCAAGTTGCCCTTATTTCATTCTGATTCTTAGATGAGAAAACCAAAGACAACAGAAATTTGGTAACATGTTCCAGATCAAATAGTCAGTAAAGGCTGCTACTAAGGTTTTTTGATTCCAAAGTTGTCCCTTTTCTTCTATGTGATGAGAAGTCATGTTCAACAGCAATGCGGAAAAGGTGGGACCTCATTCAAAAAGCCATATGAACAAGTCCGTGCAATGCCAGGTCCCTAAGTAGAGTGTTCAAGGGAAGCAGGTTGATAACTCCTCACTTTGGGCATGTGCACAGCACACACAGCCACACGTCTCCTGAAGGTCTCGACAAGGTCAGGAGATGACCTATACTTTCTTGCATGTATATAGGTGTGGACACAGGAGGAGGAATTATGCTGAGTAATTAGTCATATATAATAAATAAAGGTCTTTCTCTATTTACAAACCTTCAATCCACAACTGTTCACATAGAGGAACAAAGCTTCTTTTCAGAGCAAATGCCCTCATCTCCATGCTTCACCAACAGATGACACCACAACTGCGCACAGACGTTTTAGTCTCTGCTTAGTCTTGGTTTGTCTTTGGCCAAAATCATAAGCTCAGGCAGGTAAAGGCAATGAATGAAGTGAGACTGATGTAAGACAACAGTGGAGTAGGGCCCAACTTAGCCCCAGCCCATTGTTATCAGGAAGAATGGGGGGTCCACTGTTGTAAGATATTCCAGTTGTTCAAGACGTGTGAAAATTCTGACTTTTATGTGAAAGCTCTTGGTTTTCTCACTTGTCAGATAATTACACCTGATAAAAGCACTGTGCAGACTAAACACATGCACATCTGTAGGCCAGATTGTGTGTGTGTGTGTGTGTGTGTGTAGTAAGTTTATTAGCAATTAACTCCAGTATGTCCACAAACTGCAAAGCAGCGAGAGTGAGGAGGGCAAAAAGTAAAGGGGCAGGAAAGAAAAATATTCAGAAGTAATGCTGTTGGTACATACTGAGACCTAACTGCAGAGAATTACAACTGTAACATGGGTATGGATGCACTAACTGGTTCAAAAATACTGCATTCAGCTCACACCCAGGTAGACTTACAAACAACTTTTAATATCCTTATGTGTTCATCAAGACAGAACCATCAACAATAAACATTTATATTGTAAACTTCATTTAAAAAAGGATTCTCTTAATATGCCTATTTGAGGGTTGCTGTCTGGGACTTCTGGAGATTGAAAGTGTCTAATTAAAAGGAAAAAAAAAGTTACACCAAACATGAAACCTAAAGGCAAGACTAGCTGAGAAAAAATAATTTGGCCACTAAATAAGAGAGGGACTGAAGGAAATACGAGGGGATAGAGTGAATGGAATTATATGGAATTTGAAATTATTAGCTCGGTTATTCATACCTACTTGACCTTGGGCAAATGTAGCATGTAGCCTATGTAGGAGTTAATGATTAGTTTCCTTATAAATATTTTGTGTTAATTTTAAGTATATGGTAATTTAGTGGAGTTTATAAATTATAAAGATTAATAAATGTCTCATTTCTAAAAATTATTATTAAAATTAGAGTGAGAAGAGAGAAAAGGGTGAGGGTGCAGGGCAGTGACCTTCAGATAAAATGCATCCAGCACATGTTATTGGTACTCTGAAAAAAATCTCTGCTGGCTCTTTTTAGATTGAGAGAATACAGATTTGCTTGACTCTAATAAAGACTGTAACAACCAAATAATGTGAGTATGGGATGACAGTTACCCCCACCTGGAACTATGATCAAATTAGCTTCAGGGGTGGGACAGTGTTAGTCCTGAGTAGTAATTTCTAACAGTTTACCCTGATTTTGATAAGTTAATCATGTCTGGGAGGGGGATACAGTGAGGTAAACACATCTGCACCATATTTTCAGTGCAAGTGACCAAAGGAGGCCAACTCCATTGCAGGAGAGAAAATCCAGTGCTGGGATATGGGTAGTCAATGAGGGATCAGGTAAAGTACGTTTCATACTGCCACATTTATAAAATATTTTATTAAATTAACATAGGCATCACTTTGTCATTTCTCAGCCAGAATTTGGGAGCATTTATGTGAAGATTTCTTTAGAAAGTCTATTCATTTGAAAAATTTTTGAGGGAAGCACCCACTCCCACCATGATTGGCTAACTGGAACTGGACCTACTATCCCAACAAGAACAACCTGGAAAATGACAGAAGATGAAGAAGTAATCACGGAAAATCATACAACATGCAACACAGAATAGTCATCCCTATGAGACTGGAGACAAATGAGGTGACTCCCCTCTCTGCTTGGAGGCATTTTCTAGATCAACAGAGGGATCCAAAGCAGAACACGGCACCCTCACTTTATCTGGAAAGGCAGGGGTTGAGGTTCAGGGACACTGAGTTGGATGGAACTTGGGGGAGCAGGGTACTGAGAGTGGGGGCAAGGCATGGAGAAAGAGCCCCAGAAAAATGTCAGAAAGATCAGCAGTCACATTAAATGTAAACGATTTAAACACTTGATTTAAAAGATAGAGATTATCAGGCTGGGAGTGTAGCTTAGTGGTTAAACACTTGCCTGACACATATTAGGTTCATTCTCAGCACAAGAAAACTAAAATCGAGATAGTCAAATTATATGAAAAAGAAAGACAAAATACATTTTTAAGCCCTCTCAATGAAAACAGAAGTATGAGTTAATATTTAATGCATACATTTTTTTATTGTTATGAAAGTGCTACCCACAGCTAAGTCCCGTAGTAGATCATCATTGCTTTCATTGTGTTTTCTTTTCCATGCTCTTAAAAACCACTTTTTTTTATTTTTTGTGCTTAGGTTTGTAGAAATAAATAAAAATGAAAACCAACCAATAAGAATAAGAACATGTAAAGGTAAAGGATGATGTGTGGGGACAGTAAACATCTGATAAAAGTGCATAAAACAGGAATCATTTGTACTCTGTGGGGGGAAAAAAAAACCCAACATCTCTCCTGGCCCATTTTAGATTGAAAGAGATTGCAGATTTCTCTGGCTCTGCTATTTTTCAGAGCTTGGGATATCGGCCACCATTACTTGCATTTTGGAAGAAACTCAAAGGCAGGCAGAAGAGTGGGAAAGCTTAGAAAAAAAAGGGGTTTGGGGTAGGCCCCAATTGTCATCAAAATCTAAATATCTTTGCAGGTGTGCTGTCATTTTAATCTTTATAACAAAAAAGTACACTGAGAGATCCTTTATTCTGTCTGTTTCAGCTTGCCCTCCAGCCAGCCATACCTGTGACCTTGGAATGAACCTGTCCTGTCCATCCAGGGATTCTTTTCTCCCTTTCCCTGTATGGGGTTTCTTTATTTCTACTTTCCTTGCCTTCCTCTTATGGTTGGTTCCTGTATTTTTGTAGCACACGCTAATTTCTGGGGAAAAATTATGCCATGTAATTTCTCTTTAGCCCAATCTCACTCATAAACCAGAGATTGGGTAGGTACACATTGGTTAGGAAATACTTTTCTTCAAAATACTATCCTCCTGAACCTTTAGGCTTTGCTCCACTGCCCTTCTACCTTCCATTATGGCAGTCTACTTCTTCATATGGAGTCCATTGTTTTCCTTTCTGGAAGCTTCTGACATTTTCTTATTTTTTCCCTCCTGATATCCTAAAACTTCAAGATAATACTCCTTAGTGTGGAGGCCTTTTTATGTATGGTCCTGGACACATGTAAGCCCTTTCAATCTACAGTTGCTGGCAGATTATCTTAAATTATTTGGGTGTTTATTTCCTCTTCTCTGAATTCTTTGCCCTATTTCTAGAACTCAGCCAGCTATCTATCGATCAATCAATTGATCAATAATGTAGACATAGATATAGATATGATTGATTTCAGGAAGCAGTTATTTTTTCTTTTCTTTTTTGTTCTATTTTCAATTAGAATTTCCACAAATTTAACTTCCAACCATTTAGGTGAATTTTGCCTTTCTGCTATTCAATCGGTTACCCTGTTTTTAGCCCTATCATCTCCCTTCCATGCAGAGGTTCTTATTCCCCACCCCCCACAAGTAAGGCCTATTTATTTTATTTTTTAATTAATTAATTTATTTATTCTAATTAGGTATGTATAACAGCAGAATGCATTTTGACTCATTGTAAACAATTGCAGCCCAACTTTTCATTTCTCTGGTTGTACACAATGTAGTGTCCCACCATATGTGCAGTCACACGTGTACCTAGGGTAATGTTGTCCACCTCATTTCACCATCTTTCCTCCTTCAGGGGTTCTTAATGGCACCAATTCCTAGACACCTTGATGGGGTGAGGGGGTTCAGTGTCACTTGAGTTGCTTCTTGGTTTCCCACATGGCCAGTTTGGGAAGGAACCTTCTTTACCAAGTTGGTTTTTGCTTTTAGCTACTTTTTAGTTTCCAAAATGTTTTTATTGTCTCTGTTCCTGTTATTTTTTCCTTGTGATTTTAAATCTTAACAAAAACATATTTTTTGTGCTAGCATTTTATTGGAGTTGGAGTTTTAGGAGACTGTGCAGGCAAATATATGTGTTTAATCTTCTATCATTACCAAGAAGTACTAACCAACATGGCCTTAATGTTCCCTTTATCTGGACTAAAGCTTTACACAGGTTCCTTTCTGGCTATCAGCCTCTGATATTCCTTTTCCTAGAGCATTTACTTTAGAAAACTTGCAATTATAAAATCTGTCCTTGCCCATTTGAGATGTGAATCTTCTTCCAGCTTCTTACTTCATGATCCTGGAATGTCATTCTCAAGGACCTGAAAGCCACCCCTTTGTCTCCCAGTCTCTGTGAGTGGGTAGAAGGCTGACTTCAGTAAGCACAAATTAACAAACAGATGGTGCCATGACATGACCAACCTCCCACCTCTACCTTCTAGCACTTTCTTACTTACTCACTCAGGTATTTTAAAACTTTCTTGCATTTTGTTTCAGTGGAGTTGAATTCGATCTCTCTCCCCTATTGCAATAGTCTTGAATAAAGTCTTCTTTGATTCTTTAACTCTGGGGTAATTTTTCTTTTATGGAACGCATTCATTTTTGTTTTATTAAAAATTTGGGTTGGTGTCTGATAACAGCAAATATTTCATCTGGAAATATGCCACATGTTTGGCACATTAACTCAGAAAAGACCTCTTGAGCACTTGTCTTGTCCTTGTGGTATGCCAGGCAGAAACATTACAATAATAAGCAATAGCCAGGTGTGAGACGCATGCCCGGAATCCCAGTGGCTCAAGAGACTGAAGCAGGAGGATTGCAAGTTCAAAGCCAGTCCCAGAAACTTTGCAAGGCCCTAAGCAACTTAGCAAGAGCCTGTCTCTAAATAAAATATAAAAAAGGGCTGAGGATGTGGCTCAGTAGTTAAGCATCCCTAAGTTCAATCCCTGGTACCAAAAAAAAAAAAAAAAAAAAAAAAAAAGCAATAAATTTAGAAAAAGGACAGCCACATCCAAAAGGATCTTTATAGCCATTGCATTTGATTTGTTTATTTATATCTGAAACAAAGACTAACTTTGTGACATCAGGCAAAATGATTCTCTTCTGTACCTCTGTCCTATTCTGAAAATTGACTGTATTGGACTACTAAATTTACTGATTGACTCTCAGATTCTCCAAAGAGTTTGAAATAATTCAACAACTTGTTTTAGGCAATTAAATTCATTGCTAAAATGATTTTAAAATGTTTTTTACTTTAGACAGGATTTATTTGAATATGTTCATAGTTTATTTAAAACCATGGTGGCATTGGATAGGAATAACAGGATTCAACCAAGCAGCACTGAATACTCTGAGAGGTCCTTGCGGATCAATACCTGAACCTTACCTAAAATCCTAGCAATTTTTTTTTTCATTGCAGGATGTAGTTTCAAGGTCCAAAAAGTATCCCTGGAGAATATTATGTTTTGGAGCTTGCTAAAATTTCTTCTATAAATAGTCCAGCAAAGGAAAGAAAACAAGCCATCAGCAATCACTCTGACAAGGGATTTATCGAGCGTCCCAGAGTGCTGGACTCCGGTCCTCGCTGCTGTCAGGTTATAAAGGCAGCAGCATCATCATTCAAGTGGATTTAAGTGCCCAGTGTGGGTAAAGACCTCTCAGGGCTAACAAGTTAAGATGGATAACACAAGCCTTTTAGCCTTCGGGGGTGCTTGCCACAGCAAAATACAAACACAGGAAAAGACATCTTCACTCCGACTCCTGGCTGAGTTGAGCCCAGGGGTGGTGAGGCCCTGGAGACAGGCATAGGAGTCGTTGGCATTCCTGAAGAGTGGGGCTGATCTTCTAGACTTTTTCCATTTTATAACTGTGTGATCAATCGTGGATAGGTTCACTGAACGTTTTTTGAGTCTGATAGAATTGTTGAAAGCATGAAATGAGTTAGATTAGGTGACATGCTTAGCATGGCATATGAAAGTATTAGCTGAAATTATTGATATTAATAGCAAAAGCTAATATTAGAGGTCACAATCAAATCAGATTGTATTCTAGGGAATCCGAATATGCCATCTCTAAATGTGCAACTTTGGTGTAGGATTTTTCTGAGCTGAAGATTTAGGGGTAGGGTAAAAAGGGTGAAATGGGTGAAATTCTCATGCCAGAGAGAGGAATGTCCCCTTCTCAAGTGGAGTTTCTCATCCGAACCACACAGCACAGGAAACTATTTGATCAGTGTCTCAATCCTTGCACAGATGTTATCTATTAACATCATCCTAGAGGTTCAGGAAGGAAGCGAGTCAACTGTATACATGGAAGCCCTGGAGCTTAGAGCAGGTCTTTCATGTGATGTGGTTAGGAAAGTAGCCCAATGGCCTTTGGGAGTCAATTTCAAAAAGAACATACTGTAAAATTCTGTGCATCTGTTAAAGATGAGGTGGGCTTGTATATAACACAGAAGAGTATCCATGATTTATTGATAAATGCAAAAGGGAAAGTCTTGAGTAGCAAGCATAGGGTGCCCATTTTGTGTGTTTCTTAAATCCCGTGTGCCAATACTTAAATGAAAAACAAATCCTGGAAGATTCTACGTCAAACAGGAGAAACTGCTCTGGGAAAATGAAACTGGGGTGAAAGGAATGGGTGAGCAAGGATACACTTCTACACTTGATTCTTCTTGTTCCAATTTCTCCAATGGGCAATGACATCTACGGCAATTATGAACAGTTTTAATTTTAATCATTTGTTAAGATAAGGTCCAAAAAATTGAGATGTGGAAAGAGAAGGGAACTTTGACCATGAAAGTTTTGGGTGGCAGAGGCACAGTACAGTGAGAAATGGTGAAAATAAACAAGAGCCTAAATAATCCCAGGTGTTTGGGGAAATCCTGAGCAATTGGGAAGTGTGCAGGCTGAAGCATTAGAGCTGGCAAGGATCCAGAGACTGGCTGGGGTGGACAGGTCATCTGGGAGGACAGGCCCCAGCGCCCTTGCAGGTTGCGCAGCCTTTGATGCACAGAGCATGAATCTGCCTCTGCAATTTTGTGCCCTGGAAAAGGTAGAATAACCAAATTCCCCTGGATCCTAAACTACACCTTTTCCCACCTGATGACTATAGTGCTACTTTTTCTGAGTAGCAGACAGCTACCTCTTTCTATCAGAGTTCCCCAAATATCAGTCACTGTCACCACATCTTCATATTACCTCTTCAATTTCCTTACTTTTTCAGCTCAATAAATTTGACTCCATCATCCTGACTCAGAATCCCCATGAACCAATTAGTTACTATGTTAGTTATATTTTCTACTTCCCAGTATTTATTAAAATAATGTTTTAAAAGCATTAGTCTAAAGTCTTGCTTAAAATCATCAAAGCATGTTTTGTGAATTAACAAGCTATACTGCACATTAGATATATTGAATTTTATAGTAGATCATTATTGAGACGATTAGTACTTAATTCTATAAAGCAAAAGGAGGCAGGAGTATTAAGTGTTTAGGAAAAATATTTGAGTTTCAAATGATGCTGATAATGTTGGAGAAATCATTTTTTTAATATTTATTTTTTAGGTGTAGATGGACACAACACAATGCCTTTATTTTTATGTGGTGCTGAGGATTGAACCCGGGTCCCAACTGTGCTAGGCGAGCACTCTACCGCTGAGCCACAAATCCAGCCCTGAAATCATTCTTTTTTAATATTTATTTTTTAGTTGTAATTGGACACAATACCTTTATTTATTTATTTATGTGGTGCTGAGGATCGAACCCAGGGTCTTGCAGGTGCTAGGCGAGCACTGTACCACAAGCCCAGCCCCAAGAAATCATTCTTAATTAGCAGACCTCCACTTACCATAAGTAGAAGTCCTACCAGGGAAGAGGAAGGACCCTAAGTATTGTTGGGTAGGACCCTATCCCAGGAATCAGACCTCACACAATTATGGGAAGAGCTGGAAGTAAAGACCTGATGAGGGGTGTTGGGAAGCCCAAGGGGAATCCCAACCCTAACCAGCCCTTCTGACACAGAGAGGCAGATGGATGCACAGAGCATGCAGGGAACCCAGGACCCAAGCATTTCCAGATGCTGGTGAGTAGCTGGTGACAGTGGGGAGCTGGTGGGGATGACTAAGGGCCTCATCTATCAGAATCTCAGCCTTTGGGGTGTGATGTGAGATCTAACATGGAGCCACTCTTCACCTGGAGCCTAGAGCCCCATGGAGCCAGCGACAGCAGGACCAGGGCACCACATCAGCTTCTGGCCACCCTCTTGGTGTAGGGGAGTTAGGAGGAAGTGGAGGGGTCCCTCCAGCAGTAGGACCTAACTGGGGAGTATGCAGACTGCCATGGAAACCCTCTGCTAAATCGGAAGAAGCCTGACTATAGGAAAAGGGCTGTGTTAGCATAATTTCAACTTCAGCTTCTAGTTCATGGCCAAATGACAGTTCACATTGCCATAAAATGTTAGAGCTGGAACAAAATAGAGAACTTCAAGTCCTGTAGATGATCAGACTGAGTTGAGGAGCCCTGAAATTCCACAGAGGTGACTCAGGGACACCCGGGAGAGGGGATCTGAGGGCAAGTCAGTGGATGGAGATAGTCCCAGAGTCCCCTTCTTCCCAACCCCTCCCTCTGCCTTTATCTAAGTTAGATTGGATATTTTTCTAAGATTTCGCTTGAAGGAAGAGTTTTTAGCCAAACAAACAAATGGTTCAGAGATGAATTGTAAATATTCTGTACTTCCTTCCCAAACATGGCCTCTTATCACTTATTGCCCAGAAACAATGCTATTTAATGAACACTTACTATGTGCAAGGTACTCCTGGATTTTTTTTTTATTTTTACAAAGATTATTTCATTAATCTTCCAATAATCCCATAAAGTAGGTGTTATTATTCTGTTAATGAAAAAATTAAGACTTAGGCTAAGTAATTTTTACATGTCTTACCTACCGCAGAGCCAAGATTTGAACCCAAGCCAATTCATCTGACACCTATACCTCAGCATCCAATTTCTGTGCTATCTGGCAAGAGGAAACCTAGTAGCCAAAGTTATTCTTATCTTTCAAAGAAAATTTTTAAAATATGTAGAGTAGCCATTATATTTGTCTTTTGGGGTACTTTAAGAAAATATCACAGACTGGGTGACTTTAACAATAGAAATTTATTTTCTCATCTATGTGGATGCTGGGAAGTCCAAGTGTCTTAGTCACCTTTTCACTGCTGCAACTAAAAACCTGACCAGAACAATATGAGAGAAGGAAAAGTTTATTTGAAGGCTCACGGTTTCAGAGGTCTCAGTTCATAGATAGCAATCTCCATTCCTTGAGGTGCGGCAGGACATCATGGTGGAAGAGTGTGGCAGAGGGAAGCAGCTCACACGATGATCAGAGAGCAGCAGGGAGACTCCACTTGCCAGATACAAATAGGTACCCCAAAGCCATGCCCCCAAAGCCCCACCTCCTCCAGCCTCACCACACCTCCCTTCAGTTACCACTCAATTAATTCCAGCAGATGATTAATCGACTGATTGGGTTAAGGCTCTCATAACCCAATCATTTCTGTTCTGAAACTTCTTGCATTGTCTTGCACATGAGCTTTTGGGGAATACCCCACATCAAAACCATAGCACCAAGACCAAGGTACCAGCTAATTCCATTACTGGAAAGGGCCCTTTTTCTGGGTAGCAGACAGCCACCCTCTTTCTATACTCTCACGTGGCCTTTCCTCAATATACATGTGTGGAGAGTGAGCTCTGGTGTCTCTCCCTCTTCTTAGAAGGCCACTAGCTCTATTGGATTAGGGCCCCACATTATGGTCACATTTAACTTTTATCACCTCCTCATAGGCTGTATCTCCAAATATTGTCACATTGGGGTTTAGTGCGTCAATATTTTGGAGGAACATGAGCATTCATGCCATAAACACTATAAAGGCCCAAATAATAACATTTATAGAGCATTCAATGTTTTATTTAATACACCTTTATGTATTGCTTATTCTAAGCAAAGCACTATTTTCAGCATTTTTACAAATATTAACTCATTTTATACTTAGAACAGCATTGAGAGATGTTTGCTACCAATATACCCAATTTGTAAACTGGTAAAATACTTGAGGCATAGAAAAATTAAATTTGTCCCTAGTAGTAGAACAGGGATGTGAACTTGTAAAAACCCCACACAGAAAAGAAGTCCTTCAAGGGGTCAGACTCCTTTCTGATCTGTAACTCTACCCATGCTTCCTGGGTCATACTAGAAAAGAGTATAAGAGGGTCAGTGAGCAGAGCTGGCTTCCTCTCACATTCCATTGGCTAGAACTCAGTCACATGACCATGTCTAGCTGCAATGGAAGCTGGGAGATGCCATCCTGTTGTGTATCCATGAGGAATAGGACAAAGTTAGGAGAAAAACTAGCTACCTCTTCTACTGCAGAGAGACACAATGTATCGTATACAATAAAATATACTCAATTTATTTGGAGGGAAAAAATCCAATTTCTGTCTTTAACGTTTATAAAATTACACATCTAGGAGGGCTAAATCACAATAGATGGTGGAGGTAGAAGATGACATTGCTGAGTAGCTGCATGTCCACAGAATTAGCTCTTTGTGCCTGTGTGCAGGAGGTAAATGTGAAAGCACTTCCTGTCTCTGTGTTCCTTCCCTGGGAGCACCATTGCCCCTTTTTCTACCACTTTCATTTTAATTTTTGTTTTATTTCACTCTGACCTGTTTTCTGTGTGAAACTAGATAGGGTCACCATGGACCTGGCCAGCCCCTCTTATTTTGATGGCCTATGAGCTGTTTCCTGAAACAGAAAGAAGGCTGGGGACAGGCTGGGGCATGGTTTGTCCCAGCCCCATCACTTGCCAGCTCTAGTTGACCCTGGACAGGTTTACTGCTCTGGGCCTCAGTTTCCCTCGGGTTAAGGCCCAGGTTTATGCCGTGATGATCTCTTCAAGCCTGAGGGGAGAGGTCCCTGGATTAGTCAGGGAGCCAAATAGGAAGTGCCAGGAGCAATTTGGAGGATAAGAGGTGGGGTGTATATAAAAGCAAGTTTGCCTGGGGATAAGTCAGCTGCACCCCAGGAAGTTGGCAGTAAGGCATAGAGAAGTGGGAAGTTCCTCCCTGCAACACATCCCCGGCACCCCAGAGCAGACCAAAGCATACAGCCTGGGCTGAGAAGGGGTCGAGGTCCTCAGGGAAAGTTCTAGGGCTGGAGTCAGGCTATACTCCATAGTTTTGGAGCAAGCACTTAAATCTTCCAGGCAAGAGAGCAGGGTCTATGTATCTGAGGAGCCTGTGCCCAGGCCAGCAGCATTTATACCACTGTCCTTTAAGAATTAGTGGGGCTGGGATTGTGGCTCAGTGGTAGAGCGCTAACCTAGCATGTGTGAGGCACTGGGTTTGATCCTCAGCACCACATAAAAAAATTATTAAACAAAATAGAGGCATTGTGTCCATCTACAACTAAAATAAGAAATCTTTTTTAAAAAGAAGAATTAGGGGCCATTGTTGCCAGATGTATTTATTATTCAAAAGAAATGCAAACTCAGGACTCTGCTCATTCTAAAATACTGATGCCTACTGTAAGTTAAACAAAATGTGTGTGGGCCAGGTCGTGATTTGGGAGTAGGTCCACAGTGCGTCATCTAGAGTGGTCGCTGTCTAACCAAAAGCCCACATTGATGACTCAGGGCACTTTCCAATGTGTGTGCAGATATTCTCCGTGGAGGAAGGAGGCCTTGGAGCTCCATTTATTAACCAATAAAGATGAGATGGCATGGTGATAGGTTACTGCTGTGACCCATTTTTCACCATGAGAGATGGAGTCCCGTTCCTCCTCAAGATAGATGGAGTCTGAACAAATCCACTGTCTCTTTTCCATAGGAATATGTGTGGCTGCAGTGGCTGTTCCCAGGAGCTATACTCCTGATTATCCCTCTGTGAAATCAAGGGTGTCAGCTCCATGGTGTGGCTGGGTTTTGGCAGCCCTACAATGGGCCACAGCCTACAAACTCAGAACTGATTTTCTTAAATTAAATTTATAACCATTAAATTGAATTAAAAATACACTTAGCTTGATATTTATATACATTCTGTTGGGAATCCTATAAGTCAATCCTGTAAGTCATTTGCAAAAGTATATAACTTACACCCCAGTTTGATCTCCTGATTTCTTGTATGTATACCCTCAGAATTATTCATAGCAAGTTTCATGAAATGGAGGCTCTTATGAACCTCAAAAAGGAATATGTGAGCCACAGGCCCCTGGTGGCCCATGTAGACTTTACATCAAGAGTGTGAATCCCCTTTGCAAACGACCTATGACCATTGGGGCACAGTTGGGGGAGAGAAGGTTAAAAACCACATTTTAAGAAAAAAAAAACTTTTTACTTAAAAATTTGTTATTTTTTTTATTTTATTTTACTTAAAAATTTTGTTATTTTGTTATTTAGGGCTGGCGTTGTGGCTCAGTGGTAGCGCGCTCACCTAGCAAGTGCGAGGCCCTGGGTTCGATCCTCAGCACCACAGAAAGACAAATAAAGGTATTGTGTCCAACTACAACTAAAAAATAAATATTAAAAAAAAATTGCTTTTTAAAAATTCTAATTTTATATATCTGTTAGATATATATATAAGAAAATATATTTTAATTTATATTTAAATTATGTTAAAATTCAAATGTATACATCAATTATTAAAGTTATTAAATATAGTTTAATTATTTTAAATAATTAACAATAGGATGCAAACCTTATACATCAAAAAACAAGATATCTGTTATAATAATTTATAATAATACTATAATAATATATGTAATAGTCTATAATAATATGCACCTGTGATTTCTCTTTGTAAAACATATCAATGTTTGTCTCAACTCTTTCAAGAGAGGGAGAGATCACATAACTTTTGTTTCAGTATGTTGTTTAGAATTGTTTTGTTTTATTATTAGTTATTGTTGTTAATCTTTTCCTGTGCCTAATTTAGAAATCAAACTTCTTCATAGGTATATACGTACAGAAAAAAAAAACAGTTCAGTATAATCTGTAGCTTCAGGCATCCTGTGGGGTCTTGGAATGCGTCCTGTAAAGTAAGGGGGAAACTGCATAGTTATTGTGTTGAAGAAATGGGGACAAAGAATCAGAGGTGAAATGGGAAAGGGAAGTTATGGGAGAAAAAGATGAAAACTCTGGGACAGATGATCAACTCTATTCTTCTAAGCTGTCGGGGCTGCTGACCAGCTGTGGCTCTCTCAGCAAGTCATTAAGCCTCTCAGAACTAGCTCCCTACCTATAAAAATGGGAATTGTACCACCAGCCCTATCCATCTACCTTATGGGCTGTCAAAAGGCTTAATAGGATTTTTGTGAAAGCATTGGAAAATTTGAAAGTACACTAAGGCAGCAAGATATTTATGATAATACAGCTTTACTAAATATAAATTTTGAAAAACATAGAAGAGAACAAGAGAAGATTGAGAGGGTCCCAAAAATGGAGGGAGGAGGTTTTCTTGGTTCTATTTGCTGCAATGTGGCCATCAGAACATGTTCTCTAGTTCTGTCTTCCCTTTGAATTCCAAGCTATCTTTATAATCCTTTGAATGGTCCTGGTCACTTTTATTTCCAACCTCAAAGTTTACATTTTAAATAAATTCTTGTTCTGACATAGGTCTTTGCAAGTGTTGAATGTATGAAAAAAATCTGAAGATAAACACTGGCCTGAACTTCATGATGCTGAAAATCTTTAATTTTAACTTTTTACAAGAGATTTTTTTTCCTTCCTACTATAAGTGCTTCTGAGTTAGGTTTGGGATCAGTATTTGTGTAATTATTCAAAAATCACTATTTTTGGAGCCTAAGTGTACGTCTGGGGGTTCCAAAGAAGGACAGTGGGTAGCTAAAGGCAGATCAGGAAACCCTGAACTTGGGACATGCCCTCCTGCAACGTCAGCTACTCTGGTGCAAGGGCGTTTCAAATTCAGATTTCATCTTCTTGCTCCCTGTGGTTCTCCAATGACTTATACAATCCAAACTCCTTCCTGTGTCCAACCAGCTTCTTGATGATCTTGTTCGGACCCACATTTTCATCTCAGTCCCTGGTTAGCCGTGGGTAGCATAGAATAGTGCTATCGTGAGTCTAGAAAGCAAACAGTCCAGACGGATGTGGATAATGGGTACTGAGAGGGAGATCTCCAGGAAAAAACCACCCCTTAATAAAATTAAAGAACTTCTCTATGAATAAATATTAATGAGTCAACTGATATATAAATAATCTGATGGGGAAAAATTATCTCAAGACATAGAAAGTGAAACAATGATAACTCAGGGGGGAAAAACATTTCACAGACAGAAAACATGATAGTAGTGGAGAAGGTAGGATATGCAGTGAGTATTATTTACAGGGAAGTACTAATGTTGATACTTTTATTGATTTAATTAAAGGTGGGATGGGATTCTGGGAGGAGGCAAGAAGGGCTGCTGGGTAGGGAACATAGAAGTATTTAATTTTCAACGAGCATAACAGAAAATCAATAGATAATGCCTAAGTTAAAAAAAAATAGTTCCATTAGCATTCAATTGAGAAATCTAGAAATAAATATCATCCCCTTCATTTTGCCAGCTCTTGAGGTCTCTTCTCCTGGCCTGGATGCTCAGTTCAGAAAGGCCTGTATCTCTAGGAAGCTTGAGGGAGCCAAAAGCCCAAGGCATGACATATACTTTAGATTAAGGCCTATTGTTTCAGAGAATGGATGCATGTCTCTATTTTGAGTCTTTCCTTGGTGATTTTGATTTTTACCGGACAACTTCTGATAAGATATAGTTAGGTAAACATTGTTTTCTACCTTACCGTTTCAGAGTTGACAAAGAAATCACCCCGGGAGCACTCTGCCCCTTCCTGGTTGGTTGTCATGGAGCTTTGCATTCTTAGTGTTCACTTGTCTATTCTGTGAGGATCATTTCAGTGAAATTCAGTAATATAATCTTGAAAACCATGCCCCAGGAAACAGCACCCCTTTGGAAATTCTCCAGATAGCAGATGAATGAGGGGCATTGTCACCCCCTGGGAGCATCCCCGCCATGTTGTGGAACATTTTCCTCAGTGACATGAAACAACCGACCTAGTGCTGGTGTCGGCGATGACCCACATATAAAACATGAGTAATGGTTAATTAATTTACTTTTGATGTAAAAATTAAATATCTGCAGATGTCTTAGTATTGCTACCCCTTCATTCTAGTGATGTATCTTTCATATTTCACCCAGGATTATGAGGTCTGTCCTTAAAGGTCTGACCTCCATGCCCTGACTTCTGGGAGGCATTAGGGTCTCTAAAGGAAAGGGGAGCTTTGGTTAGTGAGGATCCCGTGCTTAGACAGTTCCTCAAGTTCTTTTTTTTCCTACCTTAAAATTTTATGTACTTTTGTCTTCCATTTAACTGGAAGACATTATAACTGTGCATATTTCAATCAAGAACATTTGCATCAAATTCTGGTAAGTCTAACTCAAAGTGGTAGTCCGGGACTGCCTTCCACTTGTTATTCTGGTACCTCATTTTTGAAGCACATCAAAAAGATAAAGGAATAATGTTGCCCTGAATTCATCATTAAAGAGAACCATCTCCTGACCAACGTGTCCATTCAACTATTCCCCAGGAGCCTCTAGCTTCCCAGAAATGCTAATAAGACCTCCAAGTAATAACTTTTTAAAATGCTCTTTTCATTACAGAATAAGTCTTAAACACTGATAAGGGTGGTTGACTGCTTATGATAGCTCAGCAATGGGGAAAAAATGTGTACGGCATGCGTAATGAATTGGGTGCAAAGCAGCCACACAGTCCCAGGGTCAGTCCATGGCAGGCAGCAAAGCCACTGCTTGGATCGTTATGTACCAAGTTGGTGTCATCTGGTTGTCGGTGCATCTTATTTTTAGAAGCACATTAACAGGGTAGAGGTGCTAATGGGATTCAGACCTTGCCCTTAAAACACAGACACAAATAATACAAGGCCCAAGTTTAAAATGTCATACACAAAAAGCTGAAAGTTGAACAGAAAGAAAGATATGTCCTTACTTGGAGAGGGGAGTGGCAGTGAAGAACAGGTATTGGAATCTTTGGGAAGGAGATATTGAAGAGGATCCAGGAGGATAGGGCTAAGAAATGCAGAGAAGGGCAGCGAGAGAAGAAACCACAGCTCAGGGGTAGGAGCCATGTTTTCTTTCTTTCACAACTTTATTGGGGTATGATTGACATGTAAAACGCTGTGCATATTTATCCACTAGAATACATACAAATTTAATGAATACTATGAGTTTAGGAATGAGTATGCATCTGTGAAAACCATCACCAACATCAATACCATAAAGACATCCATTACCTCCCACAATCTCCTCCTACTTCTTTATTATTGTTACTATTACTATTACTACTATTACTATTACTACTATTATTATTACTAGTATTATTAATATCTTTATTTTTATTATTATTACTAGTAGTATTAATACTTTTCATGTGATAAGACTATCATATAAAATCTATTCTCTTAGTATAGTTTAAATCTTCAATATAGCATTGATAGATAGGCACTAAGCTATATACTAGATATCCAGGATTTATTTATCTTGTTTAACTGAAACTTTATACCTTTTAATTTTCACTTCTCCATTTCCCTCTCCCTCAGATACTGGCAACCACCATTCTACTCTGTTTTGATGAGTTAGAATGTTTTAGATTCCACATGTAAGTGAGATCTGTGTTTGGTTTATTTCACTTAGCATAATGTCCCCCTAGTCTATCAATGTTATTTACAAAGGACAATCTATACTACTTTTTAAATTAATTGGTTCTTTTTAGTTATGCATGACAGTGGAATTCATTTTTCATATAACTGTATAAGCACAAAAGGAATATTTCTTATTCTAGTTAGGATCCCATTTTTGTGAATTCACATGATGGTGGGATTCACTCCATTGTTTCATATATTAACATGGAAAAATTATGTCAGATCCATTTCACTGTCTTTCTTTTTCTTATCCCCCTCCTTTCCCTCCATTCTCCATTGTCCAATCTACTTAACTTCTATTATTCCCTTCCTCTCTCCTTTATTGTGATTTAGTTTCCATATATCAGAGAAAACATTTACCCTTTGGATTTTTTGGGACTGACTTATTTCACTTAGCATGATAATCTCCAGATCCAGCCATTTACTAGTTAAATATCATGAAGTCATTCTTCTTTATGGCTGAGTAATAATCCATTGTGTATATACACCACATTTTCTTTATCCATTCATCTGTTGAAGGGCACCTGGGTTGACTCAATAGCTTAGTAATTATGAGCTTCTCTAAACACTCATGTGGCTGCATCACTGTAGTATGCTGATTTTAAGACCTTCCAGTATATATTAAGGAGTGGGATAACTGGGTTACGTGGTGGTTCCATCCCATATTTCTGAAAAATCTCCATACTGCTTTCCAGAGTGGTTGCACCAATTTGCAGTTCCACCAGTAATGTGTGAGTGTACCTTTCTCCCAACATGCTTGCCAACATTTGTTGTTACTTATTGCCGCAGCCCGGCTGGCTGGGCAAAATAACCGGGGGGTGACGAACAACTTGTGTATGTTGATACAGCAGGAGTGGAAGCCGTTTATTGTAGGACAACAGAGGTATTTATACATTTTTCTTATCTTAATTAGCATAAACTAGATACATCAGTCAACCAATAAGGAATCTCCACACTTAATGGCTCGCTGGCATTACTTCACAAACCACTCCCTCTGGCAAAATGCCAGGTGCCATCCAGACTTGTTTACAGACTCTAACAACTTATATTCTTGATAATTGCCATTCTGACTGGAGTGAGATGGAAGGAATCTCAGTGTAGTTTTAATTTGCATTTCTTTCATTGCTAGAGATGTTGAACATTTTGCTGGGGGTGGTTACCAGGGATTGAAATCAGGGTCACTGGACCACTGAACCACATCCCCATCTCTATTTTGTATTTTATTTAGAGACAGGGTCTTGCTGAGTTGCTTAGCCCCTCTCTTTTGCTGAAGCTGGCTTTGAACTTGCAATCCTCCCGTCTCAACCTCTTAAGCCACTGGGGTTACCGGTGTGTGCCATTGCACCCGGCTGTTACGTTTTTTTTTTTTATATTTGTTGACCATTTATATTTCTTCTTCTGTGAAGTGTTTGTTTATCCTTTGCTAACTTATTGATGGGGTTATTATTATTTTTTTGGTGTTAAGTTTTTTGTTCTTTATATATCTTGGAGATTAATGCTCTATCTGAGATGCAGGTGACAAAGATTTTCTCCCAGTCTGTAGGCTCTCTCTTTACACTCTTAATTGTTTCTATTGCTATAAAGACTTTTTAATTTGATGCTATTCCATTTATTGATTCTTGATTTTACTTGTGGTGCTTTAGGAGTTTTGTTAAGGAATTCAGTTCCTGAGCTGATATGTGGGAGTGTCAGTCCTAAATTTCCTTCTAGTATGTGCAGGGTTTCTGGTCTAATACCTAGGTCCCTGATCCATTTTGATATTTTTGTACAGGGTGAGAGATAGGGGTTCAATTTCATCCTACTACATATAGATTTCCAGTTTTCCCAGCACTGTTTGTTGAGAGGCTATCTTTTTTCCAATGTCTGTTTTATCTCATACTAGACAAGGTAGCCATGGTTTCCGAGAGGGCCACCTATATTTGGTTTTGAATGGGTGATTTAAATAGTCATTCATTTGTTTGTATTTCCAATTCTTTTTAGTTCCAATAATTGACGACATGTGGTATGGTGAAAACATCTTTCTTTGAATTGCAGTGGTGTTTTATTCTCTAAGTCTATTCACAGCCATAAATGTTGTAATTATAAAGCGTGATGTGGAAACTCAGCTGCTGGTTCATGGGCATCCTAATTTACACATGTTGCTTTCATTAGTCTTCTTTTTTATATGCCAAAAAATTAGACAGTATAAATGGTTTATTAAAAAAATGATTGTCCCAAACTTCACCCCTGACCTGCTCCACCCCTGGGATCCTCAGAGGAGATCACTTTAACTGTTTCATTTGATGTTTATTTCTGGGTTTCTATGTAGCATGCTGACATGGGTTTTTTAAAAAGCCTGTGGATTTTCTGTTCTTCTGGGTGAAGTTTTAGTTCTCTTGTGTTCTCTACCTCCACTTCCTGTCTCGCCATCCTCCCAATGCTTACATTTTATTTTTAGCTGGATTGATATTAATATTAGTGTGGTCATATAAATAATACTCACTGCGAAATCTAAGTAATCTATTATTATGTTTTCTTTGTTGCAAAATGTTTTGCTTTCCTGGGGTTATAATTACCATGTTTTCCCTCTTTAGGGTTCCTATGTAGTGAAGGTTTCATCCCACCCTGCCCCCCATCCTATTTAGACATCAACTGACTTTTAAATGTCTAAGAGTATCAGATGGGCTCTCTTTTTATTAATTTGACTTTTTCCTGGAGACCTAACTCCCAGCATCCCCCTCCTCCTCATACAAGGAGAGTTGATTGCTTTTATAAAAGTCGGCCCCAGGGTGCCCATCTTGGGTCTTTTCTTCTGAGTTGGATTCTTGGTTCCCTGGCTCTTGCATTTCCTTTTGCCCCGGGCTCTTTTCCCATTTTACAGCCACATTCCTCAGGAGCTTTCCAAGTACCCAGCTTCCAATGGTCCCCAGAAATTCTCACTTCCTGAGAATTTCCTTGCCGTGTGCAGCCCCTGCCCACAACAAGCCAGGGTTGATATGAGTGGCAGACTGAATACAGGGAGAATGACAGTGTGGGACCTCTGGGGCCAGGTACCAAAGGACGCCCCACCCCACCTTGCCCTCTTAGATCACTCACTTGCTCTGTAGAAGCTAGCAGCTGTGTCAAAAGGAATACTGTAGCAGTGATGGCAAAGTTCCCTTTGTCCCCAGGGTCAGTCCATGGGGGAACAGCAGACACCCATCAGAGCATTTTTGTATTTCAACTTTGTATTGAGTTAATATCCTTAGATCTGTTGAACACTAAACAGATGAAGGCATCCTATTTCGATATGAATTTATTCATTTCTGAGCAACTCTGGGAAGATAGAGCGTCATTATACTGCCCTTGGGCACCACTGGGCCCCCTCTGCCAGCGATGGTTATCATAATTTAGTGAGCTCAGCCAACGATGCACTTCTGCCATTTGCATCTTTGTGAGGGATCGACTTCAGCTGCTAATGCCATTAAAATCAAGCATATAAATAAACTTCCAAATCACTGAATCGCAAAATGTAAATTAAGATTTCTAGAAATGAAGCACGCATACATACATAATCAGAATACTTTCCCGAGAAATGGAATTTTTGTTAGGTGATGGTTCAAGGGTTTTGGGTACCATTAATGAAGTAAAACAATTTGTTTAAATAACTGTTTATATTGTCTTCATTTTGTAATTTTAAATCTTGTTTGTGTTTCATAATAGGTACAGATGAGTCTAGTAATATACTTATACAGACTTCTTTCCTTCCTTCCTTCCTTCCTTCCTTCCTTCCTTCCTTCCTTCCTTCCTTCCTTCTTCCCTCCCTCCCTCCCTCCCTCTCCTACCCCTTTCTTTCTCTCTGGCATTACAGATCAACCTAAGGGATTTGGGGAATGCTAAGCATGTGCTTTACCACTATGCTATGCCCAAGTCACTCATGTCATTTGTTTACAAGAAATGCACTATATTTATTGTTCTTTCATGGGTACATGATATATCACAGCATACAAGCATACAACTAAGTGGCAGAGCCTGTATTTGAACCCAGGTCACACTGACTCTAAAGCACATGTTCTTATTATTTTGCTGCCCTTATTATTATTTATACCCCTAGCTTCTATAAAAGTGGTCTTTCTACAAATTCCTTTTTTAAAAATTTTGCTCGATGAATATTCTGCTTTACCATTCCTAAGATGCCTAATTGTTTTACATTTGAAATCCCACAAGCCAGGCTGCATCCCCTAATGAATAGGGTCCCATTTCTGATCCTAGCCAAGTGGCAGTCCTAATGCAGTGGTCACTGCACTGTGCCCGCTTGGCTGATAAACTGAGATTGTATCTAGTCTATGGCAATAATATATGGTTTCAAATCCCAAGAATTTAAGGACATGGGAATGGTGCATGTTGAGAAGCAGGGTCTTTTTTCTAGGTTAGTCCTCAGAAGGAACGAATGCTGCTAACACTTCATCTTAGATGTGTAGCCTCCAGAACTGTAAGACAATAAATTTCTGTGGTTTAAATTAACCAGTTTGCAATACTTTGTCATGACAGTCCTAGAAAACTACTTCATAGGCCTCCTCCCCAAACTGGAATCATGCTTCATTAGGAAAGTTGCCCAAGGGATAACAGATTAGTTGCTGCACTGGCCAAGGTTAGGACTGGTCCAAGTCATAGGACTGAGGCTGAAGGAAAATAGCCCTCATCTCTCTTATGATGGAAGCTGGGAGCCTTCTGTAACTGCTGGTGCTGGTGGGCTGTGGCTGGAGGTCAGGAAGAGCAGGATGGAACTCATTAAGAGCTGCCGGGTGTCACTGAGCATGATTTGAGTGTGCAGCAGCGTGTGTCCACCCTTTATGTCTCCATGCAGATGGAGCATCGAGAAAAGAAGGGAAGTAGGCTGGATGTTAGGAAGAGATGTCTCTTCCTTGTCCCCTGAGAGGGATTTATTGACAGGGAGTAGCATCATGCAAAGGAGAAATGCTTACAGTGCTCAGCTCCACATTGGAGTAAGCAATGAAAGGTGAGTTTAGAGCTTGGATCACCCTCCCTCCCTTCAAATATACTTGAAGAATATAAAACAGGTACCATTTTTGAGAAGGATTTGTTTCCACCAAGGAATTGGTCAAGCAAAGGCTGGGTGGCTTCTTTGCAGAGATTTTCTCATGAGATGCTTAACATTTTTTTGGTGAGATGTGTCCCTTTGACTGATGAAGCCCATGTGTCTCTTCTCAAAATGATGTTTTGAAATGCATAGAATTACATATACATTGAGATACAGTAATAGAAATATTGTTTTTAAAAAGCAAGTTCATGATATAGTGTGATGATTAATTTTAATGTTGAACTTGACTGGGTCATGGGCTGACCAAATAGATGGTCAAACACTATTTGTGGTGTGTCTGTGAGGATGTTTCAGTAGCTAGAGTAAAGAAGGTGGCCCTCCCCAATGTGGACGGGCATCATGCAATTCACTGAAGGATTGAATTGAACAAAAAGGCAAAGGAAGGGGCCGGGGTTGTGGCTCAGCTGCACAGTCCTTGTCTAGCACGTGCGAGGCACTGAGTTCGATTCTCATAAAAATAAATAAATAAATAAATGTCCGACTACAACTAAAAACAGTATTAAAAAAAAAGAAAAGAAAAGAAAAGGCAGAGGAAGGGGGAGTTTGCTGTCTTTGCCTGACTGCTTGAGCTGGGATATCAGTTTTCTGCCCTCTGCTGGGATTTACACCATTAGTCCTCTGGTTCTCAGAACCACAGCATCACCTTTCTTTGATCTTAAGTTGGAAGATGGCAGATCATAGATTTGGCCTCCAGTCATGTGAGCCAATACCAATACTTAGGCAGAGTGACCACAACTGATAAACACAGGTGGGAAAGACCAGAGACTGGACCTAAGATCTAAAGGCTGCACAAATGCATGCATGCGTGTATGCGTGTGTGTGTGCGCACACACACATGCACACACACACACACACACACATGCACACACACACACACACACACACATTGTGTTTGTTTCTTTGGAGAACTGTGACAAAAAACGTAGAGCAAACAGATGCTTTATATCAATGCACTAAACACACACACACAAAACAAAAACAAAAGAGTTAGCAGTGAGTTCAAGAGCTACGTGTTTCTAAGTATAAAAGGCATTGTGGGATACCTGCAGCACTGTGAGTGATATGGAGATACCCAGGTTTGTGTTGGTGACATCACAGATGGCATCATCACTGGAGGTTGTTTCTTATATTCCTAACTGAGGACATGGCACACTTCAATTAGAGGTTAGTAGGGGAAAATATGTAATCTTTCTGTTCAAGTTTGTAAACTCTGAGTTAAGAACACCCATCCAAGAGAATTCCAGCGTTAGCATTGACCCAGATGTCTCTACGTATAAAGCAGGTGCTTTAGAGGCCCGTGCCAAGGAGACATGCCACCTAAACACAAGTCTCTGTCACTTCTATGCCCTTTATGGGCACATAAAATACTGTTTGGGAGGCTTTTGCTGCCTCTCTGGATGGCCCACCACGAGACCCCATCCTCTCCTCTTGTCTCAGCCCCAGTGTTGCTGCCCCTGCCCGGGGAGGTCTTCAGAATACAAATGCCTGTGGTCCTCCCTGTGAGGAGGAGGAAAGCTCCAGCCGCACAATGCCTGCTCCCATGAAAACACAATGACATGCCTGATGACTTGGGGTGGGCGAGTCACGTGGTTCTTCCCAATCGTGGCCAAGTGAGTCAGTCAAGAGGGAGCACTTGTGCATTTGGGTGGTATTGGACAGGACACCGACCCACTGACCACTCGGCTGGTGAGGATAGAAAAGGCTGGCTTCCCTTTCTGTGTTACACAGTTTGTAAGCCAAGTCCCACAGGCAGGAGGCAGGGCAGAGAGGCCCAGCCTGTCAAGGACAGGCAGGATCCTGGATCTGAAGTCCAGAGACCGCACATTTCACTGTTCCCGGGGTAGTCTCCTAAATAAGGGGGGGCCGGGCAGGGGGTGGTGCTGGCAGATCTTGTTGCTGTGTACTGTTCACCCAACAAGTATCTTCTGATCCCTGGTATGTACTAGACACTGTGCTGGATGTTGAGGAAATAATGAGGAAGTTTGCCAAGTCCTGCTCTCTGTGAGTTCAGTGTAGGGAGGAGAGGAAGTACCAGGCACAGTGTACTGTGAGAACTGCACAGATGCACCTTGATCTACCGTGCATGATGTCCTGATAAACCCATAGTAAGTTGAAAAAGTCGTGACTCAAGAAGGCACATGATACACCTGCTGAGCCTCCCTTGTGTATGCTCAGAACCCTTCTGTTAGCTTACAACTGGGCGGGACCATCGAACTCAAAGCCTATTTTATAATATAGTGTTGAATATCTCATGGGACTTTGGGAGTACTGAAACGAAAATCAAGATGGGCATCAGGGTGTGTTTTCTCACCCTGTAAAGTTGAAAAGCTGTTGAGTCTCACCGCTGTAAGACGGGAATGTCTATGTAGGTCAGAGTCTCCCCTGTGCTGTGAGGCAAGGAGGCAGCAGGGTCCCATCGTGCTCCTACTAAAGGGCTCTACCTTAAAACACATCATACAAATGGCTTTACTCAAACTATTAAAATGCCACCATCAAACACTTGGGTTACTTTTCCATGTCCTGTTGAATGTTGTACAAAAAAGTCATCAATAGGGCTGGGATTGTGGCTCAGTGGTAGAGCACTCACCTAGTACGGGTGGGACCCGGGTTCAATTCTCAGTACCACATAAAAATAAAAAGGCATTGTGTTGTGTCCATCTACAAGAAAGATTCTCTCTCTCTCTCTCTCTCTCAAAAAAAAAAAAAAAAAGTCATCAATGAATATTAAGTCCAGGGGAAGGAATGGTAACTGATTATCTCGTCATTGTCCTTGAGAAAGCACTGGGCTTCACCACCTTCACTCCTAAGACATCTTTCTGCTCAGCCCTATCCATTGCCAAAGTCAGTGAAAACACCAAGAAGTAAAAAAAAAAAAAAAGCCATTTATAAAATCCCATCAATCAATGAAATTTGAAGACTGATTCTGGTGGCCATTCCTTTGAGAGACGTGAGCAAGAGAATATCCAGTGACAGGTGAGGAGGAGGGTGAGAGATGTCAGACCTCAGAGGGACCAAAACCGGCCATATAGCACAGCCCTCAGGGTTTAGCCAAGAAGTGGGCGTAGTGCCAGTTCCCCCTGAGACTCAGCAGAGGGAACCTTCTGGTTCCAGGTGAAAAGTGGTGGCAATTCCACTAATTGTGGTGGAAGGGCAGCCTCTCAGGTGGCTGCCTTTGATGACTCATTGCCTTCCTGGGTGGGACGTGGGAGAGAGATGCTGGACTTGACCACTGGGACACTAGCACAGCGGGCCGTCTTCGTGGCACCCTTCATTGACACACATCTGGGGGTGGCTGCAGTAAAATCATGGGTACTGGGAAGCCACTTCTGCTTTTCCTGCCAAAAATAAGAGAGTAAATTAATTGTCCAATTTGTACATTTTTAGAGAGTGCTATGAGCAAAACCAGCCATCTTGCATCAGGCACATATTTGGCCTCACCCGGCTGGACTAAAGAAAACATCTCACATCTGGATTTGTGAAAATCATTCTTCACACGTCTTTTGAGCACATTCCCCCAATGGACACTATACATTTTCTCTCATTTGGGGAGGGGAAAAATATCTGCAAGGAAAATTTTAGTATTTCTAATGTCCTCCACCATCCAACCCACATGAACCCTCATCAAACCTTCTGTGAGCATCGCTTTCAAACCTCAGGTCCAGCAGGGGAAGAATCCAGGGGAACAAGAATAGGCCGTCCCCAAAGGCTGAGTAGCCTCCGTCTCCATGTGTCCTGACAGTTGTGGAGAGTTCCTACAGCATGCCTGCCTGCAAAGCCCTGTTCCATACATTCAGAACCTGGGACTAAATAGGAAGTGTCCAGGTGCCAAAATAAATGAGTCTCCTCATCAGGAGGAGACTGAGGTGGTGCCAAGGCCCTGGATTTAGACCACAGCTGAAAGGGACCATGGAAAACTTCTGGAAAGCTCCCCTAGGAAGGTGGAAGAAATGCACACACTGTCTCATGTCCAGCAAGACAGCACTGAGTCTGCTCTGTAAATAATGACAGGGCTTCACTGGGAGACGCAGCTCTAGGATATGGAGGCTATCCCCACACGGCCCTCGACACACACTTGAACTCTGAAGCTGGAAACACAGACCAGGAGAAAAGGGGAATTTCTTTCGTCAGGTCCTAGATTTGGAGCCATTTCTCATATCTCCCCTTCATCTTCTCTCTCTCCAAACTCACCCTTACCCACTGATCAGAAGCAAACCCTCAAAGCAAGTTTTTAATTGGTGCATCAGATAAAAAGCCAACAGGAGGCTCACTAGAGCAGAGTGAGGACTGGCACTAGCCAAAGAGCGAGGGACTGAGATGAATCCCAGAGGAGCCACTTGAGATAAAGGGAGGCAGTGTGGACCCATCTTCAGAGGTGCCACTCCAGCCCAGGAGAGAGAGGTGGGCTCTGCAGCTGTCCCTGGACCCACCCCTTCCCACCTGGCCCTCAGCAAGGGGGCTCCTCTTCTCAAATGGAGATTTCCCCAGGTCTGCCCTGCAGACAGGGGCAAGTAACAGAGGCACTGAGACCATATGGGAAGGAGGAGGGACAAAGCAGAGGCTAGGCCAGGCCAGTGAGAAGTCCCTGCCATCTCCCACATGGCTTTATTTAATTCTGGCCAGAGCTCCCACAGCTAGGGAGCTTGGGTGCCTTCTGGGTGCAGAGTCTAACTCTTCCCAGCCTGGCCAAGCAGGGCTTAAAGAAGCTGCCACACAAATAGGATCTGTTCTCCGATGAGGTGGATCTGCCTGTCACCCCTGTATCTTAACTTCAGTGGCACTTCACAATGACTCTTTAAAGCAAGTAGTCATTAATGATACGCAGGGGCATCTGTGGCCAGGAAGACTGTCACTTCATGTCCCTCCAAGGAATGTAGGGGAAGAGAAGGCGATGGTCCCCTAACCTCTTTGTTTTCTTAGAATGCAATGTGATCAGACCTTCTTGGACTGAGAGGGCAGTGACATAACCCAAGTGCCCCCAATTAAGAATCATTCCAGGGAAGACTGAGTCAGGATGCTCAGGCTTGTTACCCCCAGGAGAAAGTCCTTTTGTGGATAGGTTTCAGCAGATTATTTAAGCAATTACCACTGACAAGACACTGGAGGCAGATCATCCTGTGGGACTGAGTGCAAATCTTCCTGGGGGGCTCCAGACCCTAGGCAGTCAGAGCTGGAGAGGCAGAGACTGTCCTTCGTCCTCCATCAAAATAAAATATCACTGTGGTTTTGAGTTCATCCCGAGCGATGAAAGCAAGGATGCACTGAACCACGGGGACACCATTTTCACTGTGGTCAATGAAATTATGATGATGGAGAATTGAAGCCTGTCAATAGTCGACGGATTTCTCTGGCTTTAATCTCAGCCCGTTGTTTGGAAGCAAGACAGGCCTCCTGTAGTAAAGCTTGGCAGTCACAAGCAATTTTTTTTTTGCAGCATCTTAGGAGAAATGCAACACAGTTTGTAATTTGGGTAAGTGGGGCTGAAGCAATTAAATTAAACAGAAAAAGATGACCTTACCTTTTTTAGGCAAATCAATTTGGTTAGTTATTTCCAGAGATGGAACAAACTCTAAACTATTAGTGTTCTCTGACTATTATCACTCATCCTTCAGATTAATGTCATATTTAAGGAAACAGATAGCGTGTATGAGAGATAGCAAATGTCCTTGAACAGAATTTCAGCCAATTTGTGACACTTTTATTGATTTAAAAAAAATGATACATTACAATTCTTATTACACATATATACCACAATTTTTCATATCTCTTTTTGTATATAAAGTATGTTGACACCCAATTCATGTCTTCTTCATACATGTACTTTGGATAATGATGTCTATCACATTCCACCATCCTTGTTAATCCCCTGTCCCCTTCCTTTCCCTCCCAACATGGGTTTGAATTAATTTATTAGCAATTTAGTTGTTAGGAGGAAAAAAATTTGGACCCTTCCCTGAGGGCTCTTTTACCATCCTGAGATCAAATGCTTCAGCACAGGGCACCATAAGAAGGGTGCTGAACTGTTAGGAGCAGGTTGCATCTAACTGGGGCTGCTAGGTCTTGCAGGAGGAGGCTTGATTTAGATGGTGGGATTCAAACAGTCAGAGAAGGTAAGATGGGCAGAGGATGCTGTCAACCAAGACAGACATAGGAATCCACCGTGGAATGTTCCAGAGATGCTGAGGAGAGAAAGCACATCTGCTGGCACAGGGAATGGCTATAGCATGGAAGGCCTTGAGTGTTCCTTTCAGGAGTACCTCTTCTCCTGAAGGTAGATGAGAGGGCTTTCACTACAGCCATGGGGTGTGCATGTTCAGTCAGATCATGCAGTTGAGAATCTCCCACCTCCCAAATCCCACTGTTAGCCCCACAAATACCAAATAAGAACCATCCTCTCCCTTACCTTGCTGTGTCTGCTGCCAATCATAGCGAAGTGTTCTTAGCAAGTGTTTTATTACAGCAGGTGGGAGATGGTGCCCTGGCTCCACAGGGGCATTGATGGCCCCACTTAGTCATTTCCCATTCTTCTCCTCGGTGGGAGATTCGTGGTCTCATCCTCTTCCCATCCTCTCACTGCTGTCTGTCAGGAGGCAGGAGTGTCTTTCTCCCTGTCATGGTTAATTTGAATTGTCAACTTGATTGGATTAATTGATGCCAGTGATTAAGAGGCTTATGGGTATGTCAATGAGGGTGTGTCTAGGAATGATTGGCATGTGGGATAGCCAACTGATAGGGGACCTTCCCTAAGCATGGGCAGCACCGTCGTCCATAGGATGACGGCTTGGATGGGATAAAGGTTAGAAGAACAAGGAAGCAGCAGCAGATGCCAGCTGGATTATTCTTGAACAGTTTCTTGATTGCTGTGCAATTGTCTGAAGATATCTAACTCTCGCTTCTTCACTCTTCCGAAGTGGACTCTGCCAGTGATTTTCCAGGAAGTTTCCAGAAGCCTTCAGTACTGGACTAGGGTAGCACCATTGATCCCTCTTTTTCTGAGGCTTCATCCTCTTGGACTGTACATCTACTAGTTCTTCCAGCTCTCCAGCCTGCAGACGGCCATTGTGGACTATCCAGCTTCTGGTCACATAAGCCAACTTAATAAATCCCCTTTTTATAATTATACTTCCTGTTGATTCTTTTCCTCTAGAGAATCATGACTAATACACTCTCTGTTAGGGAAAGAAACATCACCCTAAAGACCAGAGCTGACTTTACCTGGACCTCACTGGCTGGAACTGGGCCCTGTGCCCACCACTGGCTCTAAGGGTAGCTGGTCAAAGGGTCCACACTGCCAGGACTGGTTTGGACAAAATACATTCCACATTCTGGGAGTGGGATTTCTGAGGTCAAACAAAACAAAGATTCTGCCATCAGATAGTAGGGAGGCTATTGGATAAAGGTTGGTGGGCCAGTGAGGACCTACCCTCCAACACTTTCTTCTTGTATAGACAATGGCAATAAAGCTGAGTGGAGAAGACCCTTCATGGGGTCATACAGCAAGAGCATGGACCCCCAGCTAACCCAAAGAATGCACCAAGTGCTAGTGGTTCTGCAAGGTCAAGGCACCAGAGACCCCTTGGCTGAGGAAAGGCACAGTTCATGTAACCATAGCCTGGGGAGCTTGAAGAATACCACAGGTGTGTCCTGGCTCCATTCCTCCTGGTTCAATTTTAACTGGCCTTGCCTGAGGCCCAGGCAGCCTCCTTTTCAAAGGTTTCCCAGGTGTTATCAAGGTTTCAATAGTGTCAATAGGTTTCAAAGTGTCAACTTTGGCTACTGTCTTCAGTTATTCAATCAAATGCTAATTCAAGTGTTGCAAGATCCATAATCAATTGACATTAAGTAAGAGGTGATCCTGGGCTGTTTGGGGGGCTTGATTCAATTTTTTGAAAGATCTTAAGAGCAAGCTGAGGCTTCCCTGATGAAAAAGAAATTCCATGTGGACAGCAGCTTCAGACAGCTCCTCTCCCTGGTGGTCTGTCCTGTGGATTTCAGACAATTGCCAATACCAGGCAACATCTCTACATATGTACTGTCCACTGGTTCTGTTTCTCTATCGGAACCCTAATACACCAGGTGATTTTAATATGACACTCAGGCTAAGGACCGGTAGGTGGTAAGCCACAGTCACCAGAATAAAAGAAGCCAAGGTCTAGTCTCATCTCTTCTACCTGGAGGTCCCTGTAGCCTTACAGCTGTAAAACAGGAAGAATCTGCGTCTGCTGCACAGTTGCCAGTGTGAAGGTTTCCTGCTTTCAGGAGTCAATTCTGAGCACATCTGGACTGAACGGAGGCTACTGTTCTTATTATGATGGTGGGCCATTCTGGGCCATGAACAACTAAATGCCATTCCAACAAAAATGAGCCTGGTGTTCCACGTCACTGGCATCTAAGGTTGAGGACTTTGTTTCAGAGACACCTAAACATTGCCTCCCCTACCTCCAACTTACTCCTAAAACAGGCAGGAGGGCACCTGTGTACACACAAAGACACCCAGCCACACAAACTGCAGGAAACTGAGGCAGGTTACCCAACTCTGGTAAAGAAATAAGGCAGGCAGCCAGGGAATCAAGAGGCCCACAGCGTTTATTACAACGGACTACGTTCTTTCATTTAGTCATTCTCATTCTCCTAGGGCATTTTTTATATTGTTTTGTTTTGTTTTGCTTTGTTTTGTTTTGTTACAGAGCACTTGGAGAGTCAGGGAAGCCTCGCTCTTCCTCCCGCAGCCACATTTCGTTTCTGAGTTGCTGGCAATCAGGAGTGGGCTTTGGTTGCAGCTGCACAGTGTGAACACTTTCCTCCAGGGAGTTCCTTCTCCTCCCCAGCTTTGGTAGCCTTCAGCCTGGAAGACCAGTGCCCTCTGGTGGTCGTACGCTGCAGTAACAATAGTTTGGGGAAAGCAGTTCTGGGGTCTTACGGTTTGCTCTGAATTCTTTCAGAAATCATTCATTCAATACATACTCCTGTCAAATGGAGAGGTTTCTGGTTTATTTGATAGCAAACTTGTGCATTCCTGGATCTTAAATTGTGGTATGCATAAGCAGAAGCATTAAACATAAAGCAATAAACTGCACAATATGCTACAAGGTGAAAAATGAATGTTAGGGGGAACCAGATCATGTAGGGGACTTGAGTGGTGGTAGAGGTGAAGGATGATGGGGAGGAACAGTTTGAGATGGTGGAGCCAGGTGAGCCTTGGAGAAGGTAACCTCTGATCAAAGACCTGCAGGAGGAGGGCATGAGGGAGTCAGTCATGAAGATTTGGGGGCACAAGAACATTCCAGGTAGAGAAAAAGCCTGCACAGGCCTGAGGTGAGAACCTGTCTGATGGGTTTGAGGACCAAGAAGCCTGACTGAAGGTTTTAGTGATGGAGTGAGCCTGGCCGGGAACAGGAAACAGGTTCATACACCTTGAAGGCTGTGGCAAAGGGTTCATCCTTGACTCTGAAAGAAAAAGGGAGCCACCAGAGAGTTTCAAGCAAAGGAGTGGTATGATCTGACTTATGATTTTAGGGTCTGTATTTACTTGGGCTGCCCTGATGGAATTCAGGGCACAGAGTAATGAATGACACAGAGCAATTCATTTTCTCACAGTCCTAGATGGAAAGTCCAAGATCAAGGTGCTGACAAGTTCAGTGCCTGACGGGGACAACGTTACCACAATTGCAGCCATCTTCCTTTTCTCCACCCCCACTTTATGAATACTGTACTTATTCCCAAGAAATAGAAACTAGCCCAAGATAAAACCCACTGGTCCAGAGACGTGCTAGTCTCTCCCTCTTCTCTCATTGAGAGATAGAAGACATCTTACCAGCCCCTGAGATGGGGACCTACTGGTTTCCCTCTTCTCTCCTTGAGAAGATAAAGGGACATGCCAGCTTCCTTGTTCTGAGAATTAGGAAAACTGCCTGTCTCTGTTCCCAAGAAACAAACTTGCCTTCCACAATATCAGGGGATGCTCACTAAGTCAGTCAAGACTAAACCTGCCCCTAGCGTGCATTCATAATTCTAGCCTATAAAAGGTAATGTTCAAGGGGGAGTTGCTGCAGCTCTCTCTCCTTGGGGCTGCTGTCTCTCTCTTTGTGCACAGCAGCCTTGTCAGTCTCCTGACAATAAACCCACTTCTTATCCCAGGTGTGTATGTGATCAGTCCTGCACCACTTTTCTTTCAGACACTTTCCTTTTCATATTCTACCTTCTTTGCTATGTGAGGACATGGTGGAGAGAAGGAGAAGGAGAGGAGATGGGCTCTTCCTCTTCTGATAAGGGCATTAATATCATCATGGGGGCCCCTCCCTCACAACCTCACCAGAGTCTAATTACCCCCCCCCAAGGACCCACCTTCTAATACTATTACACTTGGGGGTGGGGCTTCAGCATAGCAATTTGGGGGTAGACATAAATGTTTAGTCTATAACAGAGTCACCGGGGCCACTGGGTGAGCTAAGAGAGGGCAGAGATGGGAGCAGGGAAGCAGGAAACCTTGGTGACAATCCACTGAAGGACAGTGGCTCTGGTTTGGGCTAGCATGGTAGCATCAGACCAACGTAGTAATAAGTGGTCAGATTCTGGAGAGACTTTGGAAGCCCAGACAACAGGATTTCCTAAAGCTGAATGAGGAATGTGAGAGGAAAAAGAAGGATGACTAGGGATTGGAATAAATGGATTTGTGTTTAAATTTTAGCTCTGTGACTTACTGGGTGTGCCAGCCTGGAAAAGGGTCTTAACTTCTCTAAACCTTCTTATTAAAGATGCATTTTTTAGTACCTCCATGTGTCAATCACTGTACTGGGTGCTGGCAACACAGGAATAAACTTGATAAGGTCCCTGCTCACCTGGAATTCCACTCTGGTGGAACAGGGGCAATAAACGATCACCCAGGGTTCATGGAATGAGTTAAGCCTGTCAATTGCCTCCTGCACACCATACCAATGCTTTTCTCCAGGAAACAGCTGATTCCATCACCCTTTTCCTGCTTTCTACCCATTGGAGGACAAATCATGTCACATGATTGGACCAACCCATGAAGGATCAGAAGACATTACTGAGTGGCAGCTTTCCAGTTTTACAGATAGAACTCCCCAAGAATAGAAGTTAGTCCCCAGGACCAGAAATAGGAAAAGGCTGTGTTGCCTACATAGAAGAATAGAAACTCTGGTTTTTCTTCTTGACTTTATTCCAGAGCCCAGATACAATGACTGTGCCAACATCTTAGCCAGTAGTTTGTTCTTGTTATAATAAACATCCTCTTAGTTAAAAGCATTACATTTCCTGTAAAGTGTTTTAAAAGGGAAAACCATAGGCAATTTAAAGTTAATTAAGTTTGAGGAAAGAATGATTTGCAAATGGCGGCGGTGCTCAGAACCTGAGCAGGTGTAAGCGCTCCAGCCTGCAGTGCTGTCGGGCCGCACTATTGGACAGAAAACCAGAAGGGAGGTTGAGTCAGCGCAGCGACCTCCAGCTCCTCTGTTGGCTTGATTTCAGTCAGTTGGCCGCCTGTGATTGGCTGATGCGCCTCGGCTGTGCCTGGCCAGGACTCTCAGTTTGTTACAAGCCGTGATCTTCTGGGTTAGTTTATGTTCCAACTCGGGCTGCAGTTCCTCATGGAAGGACTTGAGGAGGGAAGCAGCCTCTGGCCAGATTTAAAGTTTCACAAGCCATGATGTCTGGGGTTATTTCTTTCACTCTAACCTGGCTCTGGGGTGTAAAGTAAATTACAGAGATCACCAAGGGTGAGAAGAGGCCCTGGGATAAAAGTGTGAGGTTCTAGAACAGTCAAAGGATGGGTAGAGTAGGAGGAGGCTGCCAAGGACGTTGAGAGGCAGGAGTTATCTGAAGGGAAGCTCAGGGGGAGGAGGACGTAGGAGGTCCTCAGATGCCACAGAGAGGACCAGGATGGGGACAAGGAGGTCTGCTCTCCAGTTCACAAGCAGAATGCGGCTTCCCTTGGAGGTCTTGGTTGCAACCAGGGAGCAGTAGTGGGCTGACAATGTCCAGAGTGGAAGGAGAAAGAGGCAATGGCAGGAAAACCTTTGAAGACATTTGGGTGTGAAATACAAGAGACAGAGAGCAAGGATTATAGAAATGAGGGAAATGTGGGGTTGAAAGGGAGATTTCTAATACTATCATGCATCCACGATTCTAGCCTATAAAAGGTAATCGTGTGAATCATGACACAAGATTATAATCTATAGTTGATGGATCTTTCTTCACAGGCAAAACCAACAACTCTGGCTCATGAGCAAGAAAAAGGAATGTTTTAGAAGAACCCCAGGTAGCCTACTGCAAAGGTCTTCAATCTGTGATTCTTTCAAAAGTGTGCTGCCTTGGATAGCTTTGAGGAAGGAATCTGTTTCTAGATCAATGTGGTCCTCATACCGATCTGCCTGATCATCCTGCCAGGGTTTCTTTCTCATCTTTTCTTTCAGAAAAGCTTTTCTCTTATTTAAAAAAGCATCTATTTTAACAGTTTTAACAGATTGTAAAAATTTCTGGGGCTTCAGACAACCAGGAAATAACTGTGAATAACTGCTGTTGCAACATTTTCTAGGACCAAGGTACCCTATGGCAAGATCCCCCTGCCACCTGGCTGTCATCCATCTAATAATGTGGAACATTTCCAAATTTTATTTTTATATTTGACCTTTACTTGTCAAAATTACAATAATAATGCTGTTTTATTATTGATAAATAATTTATCAATGATAATGTATAGGGATAACAAAATACAGACTTCTTAACAGATAGAACATAATCAAAAGATATGGAATTAAATTTTTGTTCATAAACATTTTTATTATAGGGAAATATGATGGGATGATCAAAAAGATACATATAAAAACCTATTACATTAGGATGAAAATCTGTGGTGGAAGTAGAATGGATATAGGACCTTTAGAAGGAAAAGGAATAGAATAAAAATTTTAAATTGTTTGTTCTTTTGTCCTTTCAATGGACAAGGGGAAGGTATCAAACTGCTATGGCATTTATTTACCAATGGATATATATTTAAAAGTAATGCAGCTGTTTTTTTTTCAATGAAAATATTTAAAGTAAGGAGGGAATGTGTAGTAGTGCAAATATTTAAACTTATGGTTAAGAACATGTATAGGGCAACTTTAATAGGTGCAAGAGAGTTCTTAGTGTTTGAGTTATTTAGGACATAAGCAAAAATTTTTGGCAGCCATTGGCACAAGGAATCAAAGAGAAAAACAGGAAGGCAGAGGGTTCCTGCTGGGCTTTATGGCCTCTTGGGCATCATTGTGGGGCACTTCCATCAGAACTGTTCAGTTCCTGTCCTCTTAGGTGGAAGACATTTGGCCCAAGAGCCTAATTCCATAGCAAGGAGCCTGGACTGTGCTCACTGCTCAGAGGTGGACAGGGACAGCATAACTGAAAGTTGTGCCAAGTGCCAAGATCACTTGAAATATGGATGGTGCATTTCCCCCAAAGGAAACGCAGTGTAAATAGCAAAAAAAAGGGAAGGAGGTAGGGCAGCCTGAAAAGAAGAGCAATGGCCTGCTGCCACCAAGTTGAGGAGGAAGCTACAGAGAAGCCAGGGAATCAGTGATGGCTTGGGTCTCAGGACTGGAGCATACTGAGTTCAAGTAGAAGGATCAGGCAGGTGGACCAACACAACACCTCCCTCCCCCACCCCTCTCTTTTTAATGGCAGAAACAAGACAGGAAGACTAAATGAGGATGCTACAGAGTTTGCAAGTGGACTGAAAGATCCAGGGTGGAGGTCCAATGCATGGTTTCTGCTTTTCCTCCCAGGTAGGGAAATGACCATTCACTCATGAGAGGGGTAGGAAAATCAGGAGTTAGGGCTTGCAGGAGATGGCATTTCTCAATTATTTTCTTGTGCTTTCAGAACTTTCTGTTTTTAACAGTCTGACACTCTTAGAAAATGACACAAGATTATAATCTATGTAACTATCTCCTCCAGTCTTTTCTGTCCTCCGACTCAGTTTCCCCTCAGATTCATACAGTCCCTTGCATACAACTCTTACAGTTCTAAACATATTTATTATCTAAGTTTTGGGGAAAGTCTATTGCAGCTGAGTGGAGATGGAGGTGAATTCCAGTGAGATTATTCTTAACTACTATGACTCCCACAAATGTACCCTGGAGTTCTTTGATACTGGGCTCAAGCTTGCTTTGATTAGGACTTTCAGATGTGTCTGTTCAAGTGTATAGGAGGTGGTCTTAGTCCATATTGTCTTGCTGTAACATAAAGCAATAGACCAGGTAATTTATAAACTACAGCGACTGCTTCCTTGCAGTTCTGGAAGGAAGGCTGGCAAGTCCAAGATGGAGAGGCAGCATCCAGTAAGGGCCTTCTTGCTGCATTCTAACATGGCAGAAGGCATCACCTGGCCAGATAGAGCAAGAGTGCCAGCTCCCTTTCTCCTTAAAAAACCCACTAGTGCCCACTGTGGGGGGTACCCCCCCTCACAACTTCATCTAATCCTAATTACCTCCCAAATGCTCCACCTCCAAATATCATCAATATATAAATTTTGATATTAAGTTTTCAATATGTGAACTTTGGGGACATATTCAAGTCATAGCAGGAAATAAACTTAAATTCTCTTTGCAAGATGGTCTTCTCTGAACTCATGTTGCTGGAGGGGTCTTGAATGAGGAACTGAAATGCTTCCAATAAATGTTGTTTGTGGTCCCCTGACCACTGTCTTAATGAAAATTTACCTCTTTCTCCCCCAAAACTCATACATGCTTACAGTCCTGGGTAGTCCAGTGTATAGTTTGCCCTGAAAGGGTCCTTGTAGCTACGGGTAAAGGAAGTCATGATTCCAGGAACTCCAAAATGAACTGTGCAGTGAAAGAATGGTTATCCACCACCTTCTTTTTCCCTAATAAAGTGGATGTTCTTTATAACTTCTAAGTGAATGCAACATAGGCACTTAAATATGAAGAGTGATTATAATGGAAAGATTCTGATCAAGCCTTTTTAGGAATTATAAGAGAAATGTCTCTTCTTTGAATTGACTTTGCAGTCAGCTTGGAATAAACAGGGTTTGAAGTTTATCGTTAGTTTTTTAAGGTAATGTAGCAGTTAAGATCAACTCTTAGAATACATGAAATATCCCCATTTCCAAATTGATTTGGAGTATGGGGACAATAATTTTAAAACAACTACCTTAGTAGTTTCCTTTAGTGAAATCCACCAATAGGTTTAAAATATGCTATCAAAATTTAGAATACAAATAACTTGAATACAGCTATTCCACATGGTAAGTGATAAAGGTATAGTATTCATAATGGCTTTTGGGGTGGGGGTAACAGCAAAAGGTTATGTGTTCACAGAATACTGGTTAAATAAATTCCCTGCATAATAGAACATTCCACAGCCTTTAACAGAAGGCAGGGTGTTGACATGGAAAGATTCCCAAGGTATATAAATTTAAAATGAGGGTGAGGAAGTGTGAAGAATATACTATCATTTCTGCATGGAAAATATATATGCAACTATATTTGTAAATATACTTGAATATTTCTGAAAAGCTAGGCTGTAATAACGCTGTTATAATAGCTGCTTGCAGAGATAGGAATGACGGGGTTGTCAAGAAAGGGGGCTGATTTTTTTTTTTTTGGTTTTAAGTACATATATTATATACTCAAAAAAAATTTTTTTTGTATAACAAACACCTTGCTTCCCCAATTTAAAAAAAATGTGTCTTTGGGGGCTGAGAGTACAGTTCAGTGATAGAGCACTTACCTAGCATGCATAAGACCCTGAGTTTGATTCCTAGCACTAGGAATTAAAAAAAAAAGTCTTTGTTTTCAATTGTGGTATGGTAACAATGAAAATATATTTTTGTCAAGTTGACTAATTTCTACAAAATTCAGAGCTGGATTTTTTCTCTTTTAAAGGAAGTCTTGGGTTCTGTTATCTTTTAACTGTGTAATATTGAGCCAGTCAACCACCAATGGGGCCTCAGATTCTTCATTTGAAAATGATAGGCTTAGAGGTGATTTCCAGCAATCTCTTTCTAAGATGCTGTGATTATATGACTCAATGAATATTTGAAAAAAAATACAATAAATCAACAAAGAGAATCCAGGTACATGTCAGATAGTGTGGAGATGTGGCTGAAGTAATAGTTTATAATTTTCACAATATATTTCATTTTTAACCACACTTCTTAATTTCCCCTTCATATATACCCCATCATCTTTGAAATATCCCAAGAACAACAAAAGAAGAAGATTCAACTGAAGAAATTTATTTACTTTTTTTTTCTAGGTACATAGATGACATAATTATAGACAAGTTCTGATACATAGGAAAACCCTTCTGTCCACCTTTCTTTTTGCTAAATGAATCATCACAATAATTTTTACAATTTTTAAAACAATACACAGCTTTCTTGGGCTGAAGCAATTGCAAGAACATATTGGTACTGGTATATTACAGCTACTTACAATGTTTAAGAACAGCAATGGAGAAAAATAAGTTATTTAAATATTGATTTCATATACAGAAAGTGCAATGTTGTTAGTTGCTATATAACTTGCTTGACAGTTTTCTCTATTAATTTAAAATCAAGATAACTTGGACTCAAGACGATTACTTTTTTTGAATATAATGTAGTATGCACACGTAGCAGTGACCTGGGGGTTGATCTCTTTTGCTGCAGTTATAAAAGCAAACTTGGCTATGTCAGGAACTGATTTTTAATATGAGTCATTTCTAATTTCAACCACACCTGGGTTCAGGACAGAGCAAAGGGCCTCTGAGTAAGGGAAGCCCACGAAAAACGATTCGTTCTCAGTTATCTAGGAATGTAAATAGTATTTGGGAAACTGTATTTCCTTCCAGAAGCTGTGACGTAAAAATTATACACAATGTCACGTGTAGCTACCTGAGCTGAACTGCCTTTCCATGTTTCTTTTGTGCTTTCCAAGGAAGACAACGATTTTCACCGTGACTCAAAATTCTGTACCAAATACAACTGATTAAAACTGGATATTGCTAAAGCCTCCCACCTGTCCACTAACATCCACAGGCAGCCCCACACCACCTCAGTCAAATGTCACATACAAACATTCAGGCTTTTCTCAGACCAGATTAAAAGGTTAAAGAAAAAGCAGACCAAACAAACACTAAAGATATCAAAACAAAATTAAAGAAGAACTATAAAGTAAAAACAACCTCAGCCCCCCTTAGAGCAGACGTTCACACTAAAAATTCTTTGTGGTCCCTGAATTTAATTTTTCATGCAAAGGCAATGACGTCCAAAGAGTGATAAAAATATGGTTTGGCATTCTCAACACCTCTGGTGTTAGTTTCAATGAAAGTCCTGCACTGGGAGTGAACTAAAATTTGGAAATTCACATAAGAGTCGCCCCCCCCCACACATCCTTTTTAAAATCTCTAACATGACTTTTGTGTGGTCTTTTTGCCCACATGAAATGATGAGAGCAAAATCTGTCAAAATGTGAAGCCGAGGTATTTCAAAAGTAAGAAGAAAAGCCCCACAGCATGGAAAATTGTTTGAATGCTGTAGCTATCTGAGGACCCTGCAGCAACCCCCCGTATTCCAGATGGGCTAATCCACAGTCCGAGAGGACAAAAATGAGCTGTTCTTATGAGTTAATAGAAATTTGGCAGCTTTACCTTTTTTATTTTACATTTCCACAACTTCTTCACATGGCCTCTTATAGGAGATGCATGTTATTAAAGAAATATACATTATTTTAAAAAAATGCATACTGAAAGCATGAAAAAAATACATCACCTGAGAAGTCCTTTTCCTCAGAGACATGGATCCAGATAGATAAAGCCTATGTTAAAGGTGGCTTTGTAGTTAATGACATCATTTTTCCTATTCCCCTGAGGGAAATAATTTGTTTTCGTAAGTAGATGAAATATTACAGCACTTTTGATCCAAGTCTTGTGTTCAAAATGTTTCTTGTACACATGATCACATTTGAGTCTTCGAAGAGTGCTCATGATAAGAACGTGAAGAAAAAAAAAATCATTTTGTAAGCAACAGAAGCCTTAATGGTCATCTAAATTTGCTGTTTGCTAGAAAATCAGACAGCAGACTAAAAGAGGATATGATATGCTGAAATCAGTTGAAAAACAACTGAAAACATGCAATGCTTAACATCTAGCTAATGTGGTTTGTCTGGCTCTCCAATGAACCTTTGTTTGAATTAGAATAATTATCTAAATAAGAAGAACAGTGATATCTTAATTATAAAACTGAGAAGAAAAACTTTAAAAGCATCTCATAAACTACTTCCCTTTTTTAGAAACAACTTTCTGAAATATTCAACTTTATTGACTTTCTGCAAAGGTGATCCATGAATTGATGACTGGATTTTGGAATGGATGTTGTCAGGATTCCAAGTCAATACTGCAACAGAGTGACCAATGTGGCAGAATATGAAACTGATTAAAAGTAAAGGCAGTTACTGAAGTTAACGCACACACACACACACACACACACACACACACAACTTGTGAATTTCAGACGGCTTTTTACTGGATCTGTGTGATTAGTTTAAAAGCCAAAAGCCAACATGAAATGTCTGCCTGATAAACACCCCTACAAAGTAAGCCATGTTAAAATGAGACAATTAGAAAAGCCCATTTTTGCTGGAAATATCCCAGATATGTTAGATGGCAGTCTAAGCTGAAGATTTGGAACTAGGGTTACAGGGTTGTGGACACTAGTTAGATAATGTTTAGAAGCTCATATTAAGGCAAATAAAAGCTGATTGCTAGGAAGCAATTATTTAAAAGTCTTGTTTTTATTTAAAGGAGATAGGACTTTCTTTTTCCTGGTGCAGCCAGATGTTCTAACTTCTGAACAAATGAGCATGGTCAATAGTGTACGAAAACTCCAGAGTCTGTTCCTTTGGCCTAGCTAAGTCTGTCTGGCTTGGGCATCCACCGGACCAACAGAAGGGCAGCGGTGTAATCAGAAATGGGTCAGGCTGTCCTGCCCTTTCCACCCAGCCCTCTGCCAATTCACAAAGACAGACTGGAGGCACGGTGTTTGTAGCTAGTTAGCATCTTGGCTCTTCTGTGTTCTGAAAATAAGTGCTGGTCTTGCCTTTGGGGGTCAAAGAGAACTGCACCAGTTTCCTTCAGGGGGCTTTTCTGGAGAAGGTCCTTGGTCCTGTGCCTGGGTTTCACACTCTGTAGGCCACGCTCGGGGCCCTTCTTCTGGCTCTGGCTACCCTGCCAGAGATTGAGGAATTGCATCAGCTTCATAAGCACAGTGAAAGGCTGGCTCTTGTCCAGGGAGGTCCATCGTGAGCCTGGCTTGGGCCTGGCTACATGGCCTCGGGGCTTGGTGGCAGTTTGAAGAGTCTGGCTGCGGATACAAGCTTCCTTATGTGTCGCTCCTCTGTGATGCCGGCCTCCTGAAGGCAAGAGTGGGACAGAGAAGGCACTTGGCTCAGTGTGCTGAACCCCGCATCAGAGAGGGTGCTTGTGTACATGGGCAGGCCGATGGAAATGAGCCAGTCGGACACAGAGGCAACGCACCCAGGAGACAGGGGCTTTCTACAGATTTCCGTGAGGCCACCACTTGGGATCTGGATTAAAAAAAAAAAAAAGAGTGTTACAAAGACTCTACATGTGCCAAAGGAGGTCCACTTCTTTTATTTCTAAAAGGGATGGTACTGAAGTACATCATTGCTAGATTATTAGCAAATGATAGTGTTATATTAAAAGTAAGACCAGCACAAAGAATTATTCTTGAAGATGGAACAGATGTTGAAGAAAGTGTTCTAGAAGGTTCTAGAAGGTATCTGGAATTAAATCCCAGTTATGTGTTCAAGTCTCCAAACTGTAAGCATTTATAGATCTATTTTGCCTCTCTGTGCTATGTTCTTCCCTCAGGTGATTTGCAGGGAAAAACCTGTGTGAATGTAAAGGTTTTCATAAAGTAGATTTTCTACTATATTCTGAATTTGAATTATAAAACAGAAAATCAAGTATTTGATTAATATAGTTAAAAAGAACTTAGAAATACGATCATATCAAGTATTGGTTAGGACAGGGAAATGGACATTTAAATTTGACTACTAGGTTCATATGCAGATATATATCTTTCCTAAAATCCTGGAGATTTTGTACAATCTTGATTAAGCAAAGAATATAACCTCAGAAGTTACCCTGGAAGTCTACAAGACTTATAACAAGGATGTTCTGTACTATGTTATTTAAAATAAACAACTGAAAAAAAAAATTTTAATTTTCAACAATATGCAATTGGCTATGTTAAGAAATAATCATCTAATGGAACATTGTTGATATACTGATTTTAAAAATAATTTTGTAACAGTAAAATAGATTTATGATCTGATAACTGAATACAATAACGTTTCATATATTTACTATTATGCATGCACACAGAAATGTAAATTGTAATTTGAGCAGTGAAAAACTGGAGATACTTAGGGTGTACAATATGAAGCTTTGATGAAGAGACCTGTTGCCGAATGGTTAAATTAAGCTTTTTAACTTAGGTATCACCTCACATCGTTAGCACTTTTCTTGTGAGATCACTTGAAATCTGCTATTTTAGCAATTTTCCAGCATATGATATATTGTTATTAACTCTAGTCCTATGTGGTACAAAAGAGCTCTTTGACATTATTCTTTCTAACTAAAATTTTGAGTCTATTAGAGGGATTTAAAAAAAAAAAGTTTTCATAGAGCTGGGATTATTGATCATTTACTTTCTAAAACTGTATCTTGATAAATTTCTAGCCACTGGGGTACAGCTCAGTGTGGAGCACTCCTAGCAAGCATGAGGCCCTGAGGTTGACCCCCAGGACCCCACCTCCGAATTCCAGGCTGACTCTGTGTGACTTTCTCCCAGCTGTCTCCTTTCCAGGGCTACGCCAAGCCCTTGTCCACTAAGCACTCATCAATGCCCGACATCAGCACGGTTACTAAATGCATGGCAGAAAGTGGGGGAGGGACCCTGAAGCATGAGCTGCTCACCGCCATGCGATGCTGCTTCCGAAGTAACTTCACACGGATCTGGTCCAAGTTGGTGGCGATGTCCCTCTCTGGCTGATCTAGGTCCTCTGCATATCTTTGCACCAGGGCTTCTGGAATCCCACAGCGGCCATGCTGCCGGGGAGAACAAAAATGGGGCATGAAGGGTGGTACAGATTTTTTTTAATCCTTTTTCTAAGATAAATTAAACACAAGGTAGGATAAGAAGATCAGCTTCTGGGAAATAACTCCAAAAGTTTTAATATGAAGTAAATATATATTCTTTATCCCTGGGATGGATGCTTTTGAGAAAAGATGTTTACATCTTCCAGATAATGGTGAGTTCTAGAAAAACATTTTGAAAGATGAGGAAGAACATGAGCATCCTATAATTTTCAGGCTAATGCCTTCACATCATTCTATCTGACCATTTTGCAAAATCAGCTTCCTCCCATGTTGCTGAATATAGTCTCCTAGACTGTAGAAAACTGAATTTCTCTTCTAGATATTCTACTCTTTGCCCTTCATCTGTTACAAGTTGTACCACTGCATTCACCACATTCACTGTTGAATTCTCCCCATTTTCCCTTCAAAGGGGTTTACTCATGAAAGGTTATAGAAAAGTTACTGAAAGGCATCCATGGCCATGAGAATTTTGTAATAAGACTGTTCATAACAAAACATACATTTCCAGGAGAAATATAGAGACACCCCTATTATTGATTTGTGTTCAACCTCAATTTGGTACTGGTGGATCTTTTTTCTTCTTCAAATGAGAAATGATTTTTTCATTATAGAACTAAATATTTTGGGTGTAATTTTTGAAATATTTTTTTCCTTCCACAATCTACAGATTATTATTCATTGTAATTGGTATATTATATCTGAACAGGGCTCTAAAGTTTCCAAAGTATGTTCCCATTTACTGTTATTTGCTCCCAGTGATCCATCTAAGAGGTAGTTAGCCCCAGCTGACCTGTATGGAAATGAAGTGGGGAGGTGTTCATGTCAAGTAGATACCAACACTTGGACTTGATCTTTTGTCCACAAAATGATCCTTATCACAAACCAGTTCTGGCACTGATCATTCTCCCTGCAAAGCAAAACTGCCCCAAACTAAAAACTAACAAGCAAGAGCAAAAGTAGATTGTACGGTTGCATTTGCATTTTATCTGGAGATGGTGCTCCCTGTCCACCAGGGGTCTCTAGTGGGGCAGGTCATCCAGCACCCTCAGAACACCAGGCTCCTGGTGCTGGCCTCCATCTCACCTGGCTGCCTGAAAGGAGAAAAATTGCAGCCAGTGCCCATTGGGCTGCGCCTGAAGTACCTTGTCGGAGTAGGGCTCCTCGGTGAGGTCGATGCCCTCGGCGTGCAGCTTGCTTTCGGTGAGCATCTCCAGATCCACACCCCGGGCGCAGGACACCTTTCTGGTCAGCGGGACGCCCAGCCTCACGCCATGCTCCTGCAGGCTGGCGCTCTCGGGCAGCTCTGAGAGCCAGGGCGGTGGCCTGGTGCAGGAGGGGCTGCCAGGCTCCAGGCCCGAGGGTGATCGGGCGGCCGGCACTGGGCAATCAGAGGGGCCAGTCTTCTTTACGGGCAGGCTCGGGGCATCAGGGCTGGGTAGGGTTCCGCCAGGGGCCCCGGGCACCAGGTGGAGGCCATTGGCAAGACGTTCTCTGCTCTTTTTGGCAGGAACAGGTGGAGGCTGTGGCGTTTTTGGCTGTGTCCTTGTTTCAGGGACCCTCTGCTCAGCATCTGCCCCTTCTTTGGTGCCCGGGGGATGGTATGTTCCTTCAAAATCATGTCCTTTTCTGTGACCCTCGAGAGACGTCCTTGTTAAACTGTGTTTGGCTCCAGGAAGCCGAGTCTCAGAGTTTCTGGGCAGACACTGAGGAGGTGATACGCCTCGGTCGGTGGTTGCCATGGGGTCATCGGGTTTCCTAGTGGTCATTTTCTGGGGTTCAGAAAATCTCTTGCTTTGGGTCAGTAGCAATGCATTGTCGGCAGTGGAATCTCGCCCAGGGGCCTGGACCTTGGCGGTCGAGGCGGTTGTCTTTTGTGGCACTTCGGGTACAATCTGAGGGGAGGGTTCTGTCACCTCAGTAGGCACATCTTTTTCAGCATCAGGCTCTCCTTGAAGGTCATCCAGGGAATGGGATCGAGGCCAGGTTCCCACTGTCTGGGGGTCCTCCAGGGTCTCACAGCTCCGACAGATGGACACTGGGAGGCTTCTCCGGTTCTTAGTCAAACTAGTTACTAAGGGCGGGTCACAGTGCTTGGAAGCATCGGGGGTGAGACCGCGGCCCAGCCTGCCCTCCTCTCCCTGCTTCGCTGCGTCCACCGACTTCATTAAAGGCAACGTCGGGTAGTTGCCCAGCTGACTTCTGTTGAAAGACTTCAGGCTGGCCTCAGTTGATGACTTGGCAGATAAGAGGCCAGTTTTCTGAGTCTTGCCTGTGAGACAATCACATGTTAAAGCCAGTCAGTCAGTCAGACGCATGCATTCAGATGTGCAGGCACAACTGATGTCTCCAGTTCCCACATCCCCTTGCGGGGTTACACTAAAGACACAAAGCCATCATTCAGGACTCTGAGTGAAGTAGGGTCCCAGTTTTATTTTTAGAAAGAACTAACAAAAGGACTCACATGGGGACCAAAATGCATTGGTTATATGGAAAAGAAACACTGTGTCAGGCAATGAAAGAAATTGGGGCTTCATGTCTACTCCTAGCTGACTCAGAAGAAGGCTGACATCCCTACTCACTCTAGAAACCACACCCCTGAGATGTCTGCTGGGTGAGGACATGTCCAAAAAGTCATGGATTAAATGGGGAGGTGGACTGGCTCCTGGGAAGTTTCTATAAACGGTTCCTCTGAAAGGGTGATCAACAAATTCTCACATAACACCCTCCTTGAAGCTGTGCCCTGCTAACAAATTTATCCAGAAACAACCAGTCCACTTTGATACAGTCCAGGAAATAAACTGAAGTGAGCACTTTACCAGAGACCATCTATAAATACTTGTATGGTTGTAGGTCCCAGTAAAGAAACAGCTCTGGTAGATCATGGCTTGTCAGACTGATAACTGAATCATCAACCATAAACAATCTACTTTACTGACTGACTGATGATTTGATATTAACTGCTGCCACTTGAAAAGCTTTATCAAAAGCATGCCATGGGCCAAGCACTGTGCTAAACATACAGACAGGCAATGCACACAGGCACGGATGAACCATCCTTTGTTATGTCTTTGGTTAGTAACATGTTTGTTGTCTGCTATGACAGTGGACTGATGCCCAAGGAGACCACCCTGATAATGGACTATGTGAACCCAGTGATCCTATTACTGTGGGCCTATAGATAAAAATGAAAAGTCCTAGCCAGGTGTGGTGACGCACACCTATAATTCCAGTGGCCTGGGAGGCTGGGACAGGAGGATCACAAATTCAGCGAGGTGCTAAACAACTCAGACCCTGTCTCTAAATAAAATACAAAATAGGGATGGGGATATGGCTCAGAGGTTGGGTGCCACTGAGTTCAATTCCTGGTAACTTCACCACCCCCCAAAAGAAAAATCCTAAAATCATATCAGGTTTGGAATATCTGAAGAAATGGCTGGCTCTGATCTCTGGAAAGCCCCTATGTTGTAAGCCAGGGTTTCTTCCTACTACATTGTTTTGAGTAATATTTTAAATGTTTTAATTTTAAGCCAGGCACAGTGACATATGCCTATAATCCCAGCGCTCCGTAGGCTGAGGCAGGAAGATGGCAAGTTCAAAGCCAGCATCAGCAAAAGTGAGGTGCTAAGCAACACAATAAGACCCTGTATGTAAATAAAATATAAAATAAGACTGGGCAAAAAAACAATTTTTAATTTATGATTTTGACATCTCCCCATGGAGCAATCTCACCCTCCCAACACATTTAGCAGCAATGAGTAATCAGGCCGTGGGCCGATTTGACTGGGAGGAGAGAGGAAGGGTTGGTTGGTGCCCACTCAAAAAAGGAAATGGCTACTTTGGGGTACATGAAAGACATTCTTTTTTGGAAAAAAAATCTCTATGTGTATGCTATATAGATGTGGAAAGGAAGAGAAATAAAAGGCCAGGGCTCTGACGTTACAAGTGGGTTGGCCTTCAGTAGCAGGAAGAAAACAGATCCCTTCCATAATTTCAAAGTTTCTACCACGCTCATTCTAATTTCAAACTGCTGATATGAAATGTGTCACATCAAGTATAATTGCACACATTAAGATGGATGGAGAAGAACAGTGGCCTCAATCAGACTTTTTATTAATGATCCCATGCTTGTTGATAAGACACAGATCGATACATGAAATATTTTGCACTTAGCAAAGCAGAGACACATGGTCAAATGGCATTTGTCCTCCCTCGCGTATAATTACATGAGACCTCAAACCCCATCCACCTGTATGTTCTACGCTGATAAATAACAACATGCTAGCCATTTATTTATAGGTTATTATTTTGTTGTCACATAGAGATCATTAGCTGAGGTTTAGTCCTGAATATATTAACCATGGTCCCATTTTTCATTAACAGAATAATCATCACGGCTAAATGGAAAATTCCCTCTTCAGAAAACATCACATTAAAGTTTAAAAATCAGTTAAAACAGAAACTTAAAACTCCACTTGCGTTAATTTTGGAAATATGTTTTTTCCTTTACCCTAACTTCTATATAAATCCCATTAGATTGAACTGATGTGATTCTGCAATCTGTATATGGGGTAAAAATGGGAGTTCATAACCCACTTGAATCAAAGTGTGAAATATGATATATCAAGAAACATGTAATGTTTTGAACAACCAACAATAAAAAATTTAAAAAAATAAATAAATCTCATTAGATTGGAAAGATCCTTGAATTCACCTTGAGTTCAAAGTTGGTTCATCAGTTTCTTTCATCTAGTTCTTCAGTGGATGAACCTGAATTCTTTGGGGCATGAACATTTTCGCTAGTGATACCTATGAAATCTTTACCCAGTCAGAAAAGTTGCAAGTAACTTACTGAAAATTTCTGGCTATGGAAAGATTGTTAACAACAATAACAACAAAACCTTCTGGGTCTACACAAGAATATGATGTTTTCTGCAACAGAGGATGGCTGGTGCTCCGTGGGGTGGGGTTGGGTTCCTTGATGAAGGCTGAGTATTAGGATACATAGAGATTCACTATCTTCCCAGATTGCAAAATTCCCTGAGTAGGAGCTTTAAAGGACAAATTTTGAGGTCCTCAAGGTAGTCTAAGACTTGGCATCAGGGTGAGGCAAACAAGGTACCCAGGATGCCATGCTAAGGAGTGAACATTCTGAGACAGGCAACTGTAGGCTGGTACTTGGGAGTGAGCAGCTCATCGGTTTGACCCCTGAGCACCTACTTGCCACACTTTAGTCCTGATTTTGGTGCCCACAATGGCTGTCACTATTGTTTACCATGATCCATACTAAGAACCACACTTTACATTCACTATCCAACACACATGCACACATAATACTAAAACACAAAGAGTACCAGTAACAACACTCACAGTACTTCTAATGTACTTCTGGAATGCATAACGTACCTTATGGAGTGCATTCTGGTATTTTCTACTCTATTTTGTCTTATAAAACTGCTACACATGACTCACTAAATTGACCTTAGAACCCAGTAATGAACTGCAACCTGTAGTTTACGAAACTTTGCTTTAGCAGGTCCCTCATGAATATCCTAACACATGGACTACTGGAAGGCATTCCAGGAGCAGCTAAAAAAACATCAAACCTGGGCATTTTTCACGATGGTCTTCCATAGGTCACGATGGCAGTGTGAATCCTTCTCTACTATTTCTAATCTTGCACCAATAGGAATTTGGGGGTCACAAAAAGAAACCACAGAACCATTCATGGTGACATTAGCTTACCTGACCCCATTCTAACTAAAGACTCTGCTTCTGTTTGAAACTTCATACTGACTGCACCCTGAGTGTTAGGGACACCACAAAAAAGACATGTAGCCTTCCTGTCATCCTCTTCCATGGTAACTGCTTCTGGACTGGACTCAGGCCGAGCAGCTGGGGTGTTTAAGATGTGGCTGCTGGTGTGACCCTGATGGATGGTCTACCTAGTAAACAGTTTTCCTTGTGGAAAAGTGTTCTTAATACTCACATGTTGGTTGTTGTTACGCAAGGGCTTAGGAGACACACGTTTTAGATTTTACAGCTGCAGGTATTTTAGGTGAAATTCATGAACCTCTTACAGCAGCCAGAGGAAGACACACAGAGGCCAACTGCAGACTAGCATGGGGAAGTGGCTGGAAATGGAAAGTCGATTTCTAGGTTCCTCAGGGTAAAAGAGTCCATCTTTTGGGACTGGGATCATAGCTCAGTGGTAGAGTGCTTGCCCAGCATGTGTGAGGCACTGGGTTGGATCCTCAGCACCACATAAAAATAAATAAACAAGATAAAGTTATTGTGTCCATCTACAACTAAAAATATTAAAAAAGAAAAAAGAATTGATCTTTTGGAGACCATTCTACTTTTGAAATCGGGAACTTTCAAAACAGGTTCCTAGAGGTCTAGGTGGACGTTACCATGTTCCAGATTCTCGCTGCTCTCGTAGCAGCCCGAGTCTCGCGGGGAGCATCCACTTAGGCCCTGGCTGTCCATAAGCAGCTTCTCCTGGGACCCCGACTGGTCACTGTTACCTGGAGAAGGCGAACACATGACAAAGAATCACAAGGGGTGCAAACAGCAGAAGCCCTGATGTCAGGTCCCAGCTTTATCCTGTCACTGCCACGTGATTTTAAGCCTTAGATTTAGAAGGGGGGAAATTATTTTAAGATACAAATGAATACATTTTTTCTCAAATAAAATATCAATTACATGAAGACAAATCAGAGCAGTGCCTTTCGGGTTACCCAATAGAGGTAGACCCAAGGCCCTAGGGGAGGGGAGCTGCAGGGTGTGGTACTGGCGTGGGGGGAGCACTCCTGGTCCCCTCCAAGTGATGGCACCATTGGGGAAGAGCCGAGTTAAGTTGGGATTTGGACATGACCTTTTTAGAGACCTGTAAGGAGGTACTCCAGGTTACTTACATCTCTCTGAATTTGGGGCTTATATAAAATTGTCAAATGAAATATCACATTCTATTAGCATCCAGGAGCACTCAGTGCTGAGAGCCATAGCTAAGTAGGAATGACACATGGCAATTTCCTTGTCAGCCTACCCCATGTTGCTTAGAGGGAGGACTCTCCATTGTGGAAATGGGCTTGCCTTGGACCCAGGTCATTGCATGAATGTTTGAGTAAGGTGACCCTGCTCAAGGACCAGGGTGGATCCGGGTTTAGGGAGGATCCTGCTGGATTAGGGTGGGTCCAGGTTTAGGGTGTATCCTGCTGGGAATAGGGAGTATCCCGGTCCTTGGGTTTAGGGCGGTTCCAGGTTTAAGGTGGACCCTGCTGGAATAGGGCGTATCCTGCTGCCTCAGGCGCCCACCCACTCCTTGAGTTCCCCTTGAGTTCTCTCTGGATTCAGAGAGTAATTTGGGATGCAGAGCCCCGTGGAGGAAAAAAGGATTTTCCCCAGAACGTGCGTGTGGAGTGCTGGTGACAGTTTGGGAATAAAGAGTTGCTGTTTGAATCTACAAGTCTTTGAGTGGCTCGTGATTTTGTGCCCAGCCAGACTGCGGCATCTTAGCCCTTGGTGACATGTGCTGGCTCTTGTATTACCTCAGCAAGATGAAGGTTGGCCAGAGTGGGCAGAGACCCCTCCACTGAGAAAGCTGTTTTGTTTTTGTTGCTTGGGATGAACTAGAGGGTTTCTTTTCTGTTTGGCCTTCTCCTTTGTGTTGGACCAGCCTTTTCACTTTCTGGTCACAAAACAGAGACGGGGAACACTCAGGAAACCCTCTGATGTGGAAAGTGAGCGGAAGATGCTCTTAAGGTAGACAAGTGCAAGTTAAGCTTGTTGTTCTGAGGAACCCTTCTAAAGAGAAGCATCATTATTTGTCAATTAGACCTCAGTAAGCCTGGGGCGAGAGGCAAGAGGGGTGGGAGGCAAGGAAGCATCAGGTGTCTCTGCTTAGGGACCTGCCGAGAGTAATTCCCATGGGAAATCACATGGGCGCCCAGCTCCCCAGTGGCATTACTGTGCGCCTTCTGGAGAGGGCCCATGGAGCCTTAGGTGGGACACTGAGGTTACAGCAGAGCATCATTGTGTCATGATGCGCAGTGTGTGCTCAGTCCCATAAAACAGAAACCAAGAAAACATTTTCTACATAAAATAGCTAGTTACAATGACAAATGGCTTTAATTTATTTTCCTTTCTCTTTACCTCCCGCCCTCCTACCCCAACCACATACACAAAGAGAAGAGAAATCAATAAGCCAGAAATATGATGCCTTTTCTCAGGTCATCAAAATAAAAATGCGGGGAGGCAGAGGGCTGCCATTCCACACATGTGCCAGCGGTTCCTACTGTCCCCTCGCCACTTCCTGCTTGCATATTCTCACAGGGAAAGCTTCTGGACACAAATTATGACACAGATCATGGCAGACTAAGCCCTTAGATTAGAACCCCAAGTTAAGAGTGCTAATAGTTAAATGATTAATTAAAAATTAACAAGTTAGAAGCTCATGAACAAATATTGACCCCCTCCCAACACCCAAAGTCAGGACATTCTGGAGTGATGTCCTCATCACGTGGAATAGCCTGTGGATTTGGAGTGGCCTTTGTTCCAGCCTAGCATGTTATTTAGAAAAATGATACTTGTAAAATGATGGTTTTGAGCTCTCTGCTGCAATGCAGGGAGAGGAATGGGTGTCATCTGTCTCTGGTGGCAACAGTTCAGTGTACCACAGTGGCCAAAGCAGACTCCAGAGTGCTGACCAGTGGAAATAAAACAGAAAACATGTTCCCCGCCATTGCATGGGGATGCATGCTGGCTCTGCATTCCGAGGACCCCTGCCTCAGCAGACATATGAGGCCACTTGGAATTGTTGCACAGAGGACAAGGATCCCTCCCTGCACCTGAAACCATAGTCCAGGTTATAAAAGCCTGAGGCATACTGCAAAGGGCTAGAGTCACTGTCTTAATTAAAAATTAAGACAGAAGAAGAACTGGATGGCTCTTCCATGCCTTGCAGAATCACACCCACACTAACCAGCATTCATGCTGAAGTCCAAAAAATGAGAAAGATGAACTGGAACCCTGCAAATTCTCACCGTCAAATAAGAGCAAGGGGCTAAAACCCTGTTTGGGTATGACCTGAACTTGGACCTGACGGGACTCTCCTTGGGCTAAAGTTCTCCCCACTTAAAAACAAATATGCGGACAGAAAAGGCCCAGTGGCCCAGGGCGGGACAGAGCTTCCAATCACTCCTGCAAGGTAGGCGGGCCTGCGACCCACCAGCAGAAGAGGAGCAGTCGCCTGCTGAGAGGCTGAGCCGCCCCCTCCCCCTGAGCCGGCATAGTAGAGGGAACTGGGACCAAAGACAGAGCAGGCCCAGCGGCCTGCTGAGGGGCAGAGCCGCCCCCCACCCCCCTCGCCTGCCAGGTAGGGGAAGGGTGACCACCGACAGAAAAGGCCCAGTGGCCCAGGGCGGGACAGAGCTTCCAATCACTCCTGCAAGGTAGGCGGGCCTGCAACCCACCGGCAGAAGAGGAGCAGTCGCCTGCTGAGAGGTTGAGCCGCCCCCTCCCCCTGCGCTGGCATAGTAGAGGGAACTGGGACCAAAGACAGAGCAGGCCCAGCGGCCTGCTGAGGGGCAGAGCCGCCCCCCACCCCCCTCGCCTGCCAGGTAGGGGAAGGGTGACCACCGACAGAAAAGGCCCAGTGGCCCAGGGCGGGACAGAGCTTCCAATCACTCCTGCAAGGTAGGCGGGCCTGCGACCCACTGGCAGAAGAGGAGCAGCGGCCTGCTGGGAGGCAGAGCCGCCCCCTCCCCCCCGCGCCTGCAAGGTAGTCGGAACTGAGACCACCATCAGAACAGGTCAGACCTGCAACCGAGAGACAGAACAGGCCCAGTGGCTTGAGGAAGGGTAGAGCTGCCCCCCCCCCCCACGCCTGCAAAGTAGGCGGACCTGCGACCCACTGGCAGTACAGCCCCAGAGGCCTGCAGAGGGGCAGTGCCGCTGCCTGCGCCTGCAAAGTAGGCAGAACTGCGACCACCGACAGAACAAGCCTAGCGGCCCGCAGAGGGATAGAGCCGCCGCCCGCGCCTGCAAGGACGGCGGACCTGCTACCGACTGGCAGAGCAGGCCCAGCGGCCTGCCGGCGTGGTAGGCACATTGCCCCAATTGGCGGAGGGGCAGAGCCGCCGCCCGTGCCTGCGAGGGAGACTTTGCAACTATACAAGACCAATATAAATATATAGGGGGAAAATTCAATAGCACAACAGTTTCACCAAGAAGAAAGGAACGCGAACAGTATGAAGAGACAAGGAAAGAAAGGACCACAAGCATTGCAGGTCAACTCAACTTTAGAAGAGGTAATAGCTGCAGCTGATGGAATGTCAGATAAAGAATTCAGGATATACATGCTTCAGATGATCTGGAGTCTCAAGGAAGACATCAGACAGCAAAATCAGACAATGAAAGATCACTTCAACAATGAATTACATAAACAAATCCAAGAAGCAAAAGATCAACTATACAGGGAAATAGAGGTTATAAAAAACAAACAAACAGAAATCCTAGAAATGCAGGAAGCAATAAGCCAACTTAAAAACTCAATTGAGAATACTACCAGCAGAGTAGAACACTTAGAAGACAGAACATCAGACAATGAAGATAAAGTATATCAACTTGAAAAGAACATAGACAGCTCAGCAAGACTGTTAAGAAACCATGAGCAGAACATCCAAGAAATATGGGATAACATCAAGAGACCAAATTTAAGAGTCATTGGGATACAGGAAGGAACAGAGTTTCAAACCAAAGGAATGAGCAATCTATTCAATGAAATAATTCGAGAAAACTTCCCAGATTTGAAGAATGAGACAGAACCCCAAATCCTAGAAGCCTACAGGACGCCGAATGTGCAAAATCATAAGAGACCCACACCTAGACACATTATAATGAAGATGCCCAACATACAGAACAAGGAGAGAATTTTAAAAGCTACAAGAGAAAGGAAGCAGATCACATTTAGGGGTAAGCCAATCAGGATAACAGCTGATCTTTCAACACAGACTCTGAAAGCTAGAAGATCCTGGAATAACATATTTCAAACACTGAAAGAAAATGGGTTCCAACCAAGAATTGTGTTTCCAGCGAAATTAAGCTTCAGGATGGAAGATGAAATTAAAACCTTCCACGATAAACAAAAGTTAAAAGAATTTGCAGCTAGAAAACCATCTCTTCAAAACATCCTTGGCAAAACATTACAGGAAGAGGAAATGGAAAATAACAATGAAAACCAACAGTGGGAGGTAGGACACTAAAGGGGGGAAAATAATCAAAGTGGAAAACAAACCATGTTTAGTAACATAAATAAACAAATATGGCTGGAAGAACAACCCATATCTCAATAATAACCCTAAATGTTAATGGCTTAAACTCACCAATTAAGAGACACAGGCTAGTAGAATGGATCACAAAACAAGACCCAACAATATGCTGCCTACAGGAGACGCATTTGATAGGAAAAGACATACATAGGCTGAAGGTGAAAGGTTGGGAAAAATCATATCACTCATATGGACTTCGGAAACAAGCAGGAGTATCCATACTCATATCAAATAAAATAGATTTTAAGCCAAAGTTAATCAAAAGGGATAAAGAGGGACACTACATACTGCTCAAGGGAACCATACACCAACAAGACATAACAATCATAAATATATATGCCCCAAACAATGGTGCAGCTATGTTCATCAAACAAACTCTTCTCAAGTTCAAGAGTCTAATAGACCACCATACAATAATCATGGGAGACTTCAACACACCTCTCTCACCACTGGACAGATCTTCCAAACAAAAGTTGAATAAGGAAACTATAGAACTCAATAACACAATTAATAACCTAGATTTAATTGACATATATAGAATATACCACCCAACATCAAACAGTTACACTTTTTTCTCAGCAGCACATGGATCCTTCTCAAAAATAGATCATATATTATGTCACAGGGAAACTCTTAGACAATACAAAGGAGTAGAGATAATACCATGCATCCTATCTGATCATAATGGAATGGAACTGAAAATCAACGATAAAAGAAGGAAGGAAAAAGAATATATCACTTGGAGAATGAACAATAGGTTACTGAATGATCAATGGGTTATAGAAGACATCAAGGAGGAAATTAAAAAATTCTTAGAGATTAATGAAAACACAGACACAACATATCGGAATCTATGGGACACATTGAAAGCAGTTCTAAGAGGAAAATTCATTGCTTGGAGTTCATTCCTTAAAAAAAGAAAAAACCAACAAATAAATGATCTCATACTTCATCTCAAAATCCTAGAAAAAGAAGAGCAAAACAACAGCAAAAGAAGTAGAAGGCAAGAAATAATTAAAATCAGAGCTGAAATCAATGAAATCGAAACAAAAGAAACAATTGAAAAAATTGACAAAACTAAAAGTTGGTTCTTTGAAAAAATAAACAAAATCGACAGACCCTTAGCCATGCTAGCGAAGAGAAGAAGAGAGAGAACTCAAATCACTAACATACGGGATGAAAGAGGCAATATCACAACAGACACTTCAGAAATACAGAAGATAATCAAAAATTATTTTGAATCCTTATACTCCAATAAATTAGAAGATAGTGAAGGCATAGATAAATTTCTTAAGTCATATGATCTGCCCAGATTGAGTCAGGAGGATATAGACAACCTAAACAGACCAATATCAATTGAGGAAATAGAAGAAACCATCAAAAGACTACCAACTAAGAAAAGCCCAGGACCGGATGGGTATACAGCAGAGTTTTACAAAACCTTTAAAGAGGAACTAATACCAATACTTTTCAAGCTACTTCGGGAAATAGAAAAAGAGGGAGAACTTCCAAATTCATTCTACGAGGCCAACATCACCCTGATACCTAAACCAGACAAAGACACTTCAAAGAAAGAAAACTACAGACCAATATCTCTAATGAACCTAGATGCAAAAATCCTCAATAAAATTCTGGCCACTCGGATACAAAGGCACATCAAAAAAATTGTGCACCATGATCAAGTAGGATTCATCCCTGGGATGCAAGGCTGGTTCAATATAAGGAAATCAATAAATGTTATTCACCACATCAATAGACTTAAAAATAAGAACCATATGATCATCTCGATAGATGCGGAAAAAGCATTCGACAAAGTACAGCATCCCTTTATGTTCAAAACTCTAGAAAAACTAGGGATAACAGGAACATACCTCAATATTGTAAAAGCAATCTATGCTAAGCCTCAGGCTAGCATCATTCTGAATGGAGAAAAATTGAAGGCATTCCCTCTAAAATCTGGAACAAGACAGGGATGCCCTCTCTCACCACTTCTGTTCAACATAGTTCTCGAAACACTGGCCAGAGCAATTAGACAGACGAAAGAAATTAAAGGCATCAAAATAGGAAAAGAAGAACTTAAATTATCACTATTTGCAGATGACATGATTCTATACCTAGCAGACCCAAAAGGGTCTACAAAGAAACTATTAGAGCTAATAAATGAATTCAGCAAAGTGGCAGGATATAAAATCAACACGCATAAATCAAAGGCATTCCTGTATATCAGCGACAAATCCTCTGAAATGGAAATGAGGACAACCACTCCATTCACAATATCTTCAAAAAAAATAAAATACTTGGGAATCAACCTAACAAAAGAGGTGAAAGACTTATACAATGAAAACTACAGAACCCTAAAGAGAGAAATAGAAGAAGATCTTAGAAGATGGAAAAATATACCCTGTTCATGGATAGGCAGAACTAACATCATCAAAATGGCGATATTACCAAAAGTTCTCTATAGGTTTAATGCAATGCCAATCAAAATCCCAACGGCATTTCTTGTAGAAATAGAGAAAGCAATCATGAAATTCATATGGCAAAATAAAAGACCCAGAATAGCAAAAACAATGCTAAGCAGGAAGTGTGAATCAGGCGGTATAGCGATACCAGACTTCAAACTATATTACAGAGCAATAGTAACAAAATCAGCATGGTACTGGTACCAAAACAGGCGGGTGGACCAATGGTACAGAATAGAGGACACAGAAACCAATCCACAAAACTACAACTATCTTATATTTGATAAAGGGTCTAAAAGCATGCAATGGAGGAAGGATAGCATCTTCAACAAATGGTGCTGGGAAAACTGGAAATCCATATGCAACAAAATGAAACTGAATCCCTTTCTCTCGCCATGCACAAAAGTTAATTCAAAATGGATCAAGGAGCTTGATATCAAATCAGAGACGCGCCGTCTGATAGAAGAAAAAGTTGGCTACGATCTACAGTCGGTGGGGTCGGGCTCCAAATTCCTCAATAGGACACCCATAGCACAAAAGTTAATAACTAGAATCAACAAATGGGACTTACTCAAACTAAAAAGTTTTTTCTCAGCAAAAGATACAATAAGAGAGGTAAATAGAGAGCCTACATCCTGGGAACAAATCTTTACTCCTCACACCTCAGATAGAGCCCTAATATCCAGAGTATACAAAGAGCTCAAAAAATTAGACAATAAGAGAACAAACAACCCAATCAACAAATGGGCCAAGGACCTGAACAGACACTTCTCAGAGGAGGACATACAGTCAATCAACAAGTACATGAAAAAATGCTCACCATCTCTAGCAGTCAGAGAAATGCAAATCAAAACCACCCTAAGATACCATCTCACTCCAGTTAGATTGGCAGCCATTATGAAGTCAAACAACAACAAGTGCTGGCGAGGATGTGGGGAAAAGGGTACACTTGTACATTGCTGGTGGGACTGCAAATTGGTGCAGCCAATTTGGAAAGCAGTATGGAGATTTCTTGGAAAGCTGGGAATGGAGCCACCATTTGACCCAGCTATTCCCCTTCTCGGTCTATTCCCTAAAGACCTAAAAAGAGCATGCTACAGGGACACTGCTACATCGATGTTCATAGCAGCACAATTCACAATAGCTAGACTGTGGAACCAACCTAGATGCCCTTCAATGGATGAATGGATAAAAAAAATGTGGCATTTATACACAATGGAGTATTACTCTGCATTAAAAAATGACAAAATCATAGAATTTACAGGGAAATGGATGGCATTAGAGCAGATTATGCTAAGTGAAGCTAGCCAATCCCTAAAAAACAAATGTCAAATGTCTTCTTTGATATAAGGAGAGTAGCTAAGAACAGAGTAGGGTCGAAGAGCATGAGAAGAAGATTAACATTAAACAGGGATGAGAGGTGGGAGGGAAAGGGAGAGAGAAGGGAAAATGCATGGAAATGGAAGGAGACCCTCAGAGGTATACAAAAGTACATACAAGAGGAAGTGAGGGGAAGGGGAAAAATAATACAAGGGGGACAAACGAATGTCAGTAAAGGGGGCAGAGAGAGAAGAGGGGAGGGGAGGGGAGGGGAGGGGAGGGGGGATAGTAGAGGATAGGAAAGACAGCAGAATACAACAGACACTAGTATGGCAATATGTAAATCAATGGATGTGTAACTGATGTGATTCTGCAATCTGTATATGGGGTAAAAATGGGAGCTCATAACCCACTTGAATCAAATTGTGAAATATGATATATCAAGAACTATGTAATGTTTTGAACAGCCAACAATAAAAAATTAAAAAAAAAAAAAAAAAAAAAAAACAAATATGCACATACATGCATGCACATGTACATACACCTCTGGAAGAACATGCTAAGGCACTTATGAAATCTTCAAATGTCAAGGATGGTGGGCCACAGGGCATGCATGGTTGTTTGGAGAGCTGATAACTAGAGAAGGGAGAAGAAGAGAAGTGGGATTCTTGGGTAGCAGTAGTTTCAATGGACTTGTAGCATTATTTCTTAAGAAAATAAGGATTGAAGCAATATAGCAAAATTTCAGGAATTTCAAAAATTCAGGAAGTGCATGTGTATATATCTGTTTAACTTTTCTCTATACTGCATACTTGAAATAATTCCTAATTAAAATTCTTATGAAAATTATTGTTTTATTGAGCTGTACACTTAAAATGGTTGATGATAACCTTTATGCAGCATGTGTACTTTACCATAATTTAAAACTTTTTTAAAATTTAAGGGAGCTTTACCAGACACAAGAGAGTGTAAGGCAATTAGAGTCTTTCCCAAATGGAACACCATTTGAAGGCTGCCCTTCTGTATGCACTGGAAGACTCTGGACAGCTTTGATTTTCAAGCAGTGCTGAAGTTCTACTGATTGCTCTCCATAGAAGGCTGAGCTAGAAAACTTTCAAGATCCCTACGCATCTTCAAAGATCTCAATACCTTTATCTCTCTAGAGCACAAGGATTTAGTTTGACAGAAATCTATTATCATGTTCCTCTAAGTTATCAGTTACTTAGAAGGAATACTTCTTAAACATTATGAATTCAACTGCGTTGGAAATAAAGTCCTGTAACCCCAGGATAAGCCTGAACCCAGCCTCTTGGCATTAATTGGTACCTCTGATCTCTCAGAGCCTTTGTTTCAGAACCAATAAGAGGAAATTCTATACTATACGGTATGAGGGAAATTCCCAAACAACAAAACAACCTTGGTACAAATCTCAAGACCTGATTTTAGCTGGGCACAGTGGCACGTACCTGTAATCCCAGCAACTCAGGAGGCTGAGGCAGGAGGACTGCAAATTCAAGACCAGCCTTAGTAATTTATCAAGGTCCTAAGCAACTTAGCAAGACCCCCATCTCAAAAATAAAAAGTAAAAAGGGCTGGTGACTCAGTGCTTAAGTCCCCCTGGGTTCAGTTCCCAGTAACCACCCTTCCCGCCCCCCCCCCCCTCCACACACAAAAAAAAATCCTAGAACAATGAGTCTGAGCCAATGTGACATGAAAGAAACCAAGCACGGATCCCTGCCTTACACTCAGGATTTAGGGATACAGGAAGTGTAATAAATAGTATCCATAAACCAGCTGTTCTTCATGGACAAGGAAGAACAAATGAGCTAAGTTATGGAGCAGATGGGATTTAGGAAAACAGATGGTTTAATATTAATTCCTATTAATATAGCTGGTTGACTATACCAGTCACTGTCCCAGACTCTGCGCACAATCTGGCCATCCACCCCAGGGTGTCTCTTGGGAGACTCAAATACCAGAGACCTGGTTATATATTAATATTAAATATAAAATGTAATTTTCTACAAATCTATCCCTGAAGGCTGCTTATTTATTGAGGGTTTGGATGTCTATGCTCCTCTGTGCTATCAGTTAACTTAGAGTGAGCATCTTTTAAACTGAAGTGAATTAAAATGCACTGACACACTTGCTTCCATGTCTCCTGGGTCTGATACCTCCTCAGCTGACCATGGGATTCCAGAACCCCACTGTGAGTTGAAAATACCATAAGCTGAGAATGTATTGAGAATACCCAACCTGGTGAACCTCCCAGTTTAGCAACGCGGGACACGGCAGTGTTGGTTGTTCACCCTCCTGATTGTGGGGCCTACTGGGTGTTGCAGGTCACTCCACTGCCCCACATCCTAAGAGTATCAGACTGCAGATCAGTAGTCTGAGAAAACATCAGGATTCCAACTTTGAAGTATGGTTTCTACTGAATGTATATTACTTTTACATCATCAGTTGGGGCCATCTGTAACATGCAATTTCTTTTTCCACCATTAACCATAGTTTTGCTGTGTCTTTTAGCAATAGAAATGCTATTAGCTACTAATATTCCTGAAGCAGAGCCCTTGAAAGAAAATGTATTTGAATTCAATAACTGTAAAGGTTGCTCCCTTGGTGATGAATAATTTCAGGAATATTTTTGATGTCAGACTGAAGAATAAAGAGCAAGATAAGATGAGGCTAATGGAGCAGGGGATCTGATGCATTCAGATAGACTCCATAAAAGCCACACGCTCACTGAATCCTGTTCACAGGCTGTAAAAACAAGCTGTCATTTATTTAAGTTGGGAATGCGCACACTACGTATTCACTTCAGACAGACATTGCCTCCTTCTTTAATGGAAACTGATGAATTTTACTTAGGCACTAACCAATCTATTCAATAAGAAAGCCATTTGTCACATGCTTTGAGAAATAATCGACCCTTAGCTGAGCAAGAAACTTCCAGTTGGCCAGACATTTTTGTACCCAGGGATCCTAATGACCTACTGAAGTCTGCATAGCACAACAGTACTGAAGGTGGAGACTACTGGTTTCTTAGAACTGCAAGTCCATTTTCCTAGACACTAGATATAGCACTGTCCTCAAATGTTCCCCAGAAATATGCCAGGGAAGGTATCATTGGTATATTAAGGTTTATTTATTTATTTATCCATTTGGGTATCAGGGAATGAACTCTGGTACTCGATCAGCGAGCCACAAGGTTTTAGAGACAGGGTCTCACTGAGTGAGTCACTTAATGTCTTGCTATTGCTGAGGCTGACTTTGAACTCATGATCCTCCCATCTCAGCCTCCCAAGTCGCTGGGATTGCAGGCATGTGCCACCGTGCCTGGCTTATATTAAGTTTTATTACGGGAATATCTGCCCTAGGGAATTTATGTCTTGGAGCTGCTTTGCACAATATGAAATCAACCTTGGCTCTGGAAAGATCAAGACCCATGAGTGACTTCAGGGATACCGAGAGCTTATGGAAGGTCTGCAGGGGACCAAAGATTGTGGCCGAACTACCAATGGCCACTTCAGTGTCTGGAGAGACTTACTGTCATATTCCTGCAACAGTTCCACGGCTGTCAAGAGGACAGCTCTGTGTTCTGGGTCCCTGATATTTAATTCATCCAAGTCTTCTTCCTCTAGGAGCTTGAAGGTGTCCAAATCTTCATAGCCATTGAACAGGAAAGTGGGCATGTGCTCCTGTGCGACAGAAGGACCAAGGTGAGTCACAGCTCAGCCGCATGATGCAGGACGACAACTAGCCTCAGACCCCTCAGCTCTTTTCCCATAGTCATTTTTTTTATGCTAATCAAAAGAGTGATGTCATCTGTAATGTACTGTGCCCGCCAGTCCTCTGGCTTAGTAGGCAGGCGGGGTGTTTTCTTAATCATGGGCTAAGATGTACACAGCAGAGGAGGATGAATTCCACTTATTGGCATTATAATTGTGCCCTTGAAATAAACTAATTCCTTTATCACCAACCCACAGTGGAAAAGCCTCCTCCTTCATTTACAGAGATATGAGATCTAATTTAGTGAGCCCCAGGAATTTCTCAGGAGTAAGAAGGTTTGCAAGGAAGAAAAAGTCTCCACTGCAGAGCCCTCCTCCTAGATGCTGGGAGAATCATGGGAGGGGAGTTGCCTCCCGGCCCCAGGGAGCTGACTGTGAGCAGGGCACCTAGGTTTGGCTTACAGCATTTCCAGTAGCAAAAGTTTGATCTAGGGCTTATGCTATCACCCAAGCAGAGGTCAAGGGCAACATTTGAATACTGGTAGTGCCTTCTGTGAATGGGTACTTATCATATTAATGGGTGACCCTTGTGGGACGACATAGACCACCTGAAAGTACTCTTTCCTTTATTTGGGAGAAGGAAAAGGCAAGGTGGAGACATGCTACCAGAGTAAGAACTGACTGACCTTCAGGTTAATCCGATCCAGCAGATCCTCCACAGACTTGGGCTGGGGTGGTCTTCCTTTCCTCCTCCTCCTGGTGGGGCGCTTGGGCTTTTCCTCTTCCTCATTGAGAACATCCACGTAGATGAATTTGAATGTGCCAACTTTGTTGTTCAACAGGCCCATCCAGGTACCCATGGGTGGCTTGCTGATTATATCAATGATATCCCCTTTCTGTGGCCCAGGGAACAAAGATCTTTCCATTAGGAACATTTCTAAGCATGGATAGTGAATCAGTCAGACCTGCCAGTCTTGCAGTTGGGAAAAGGCTATGAAAGCATAACCAGGTCCCACGGGTCACCTTTCTAAGCACTAAACACAGAATGACTGGAAGTTTCCAAGAGGCCAGTTGGAGCACTTGGATGACACATGGGCCCCACATCACAGCCCTGCCTCCCTACTGCACTGTAGGCCAGCAGGGTCTGGGCTGTCTCCTGGTGCCCTCAGCCAGGCAGCCCTTGGCCCTCAGCTCTCTGAACACCCTCCCATTACCCGCAGGGCTCCTGCTTCTTGGAGAAAGAATTTCCTACCAGTCCTAAGCCAGTGGCAATCCTTGCCCTGTAATCACTTCATACAGTTTATGGAACTCCATCTTTACATCCCACATAAATATCTCTGTTTCCACAAGGCAAGCAGTAATCCATCTTCAGATGGAAAAGCATAGAAAACCAGGGCATGGGGGAGCCATTAGAATTCTAGAGGGCAGCTGGGGACAGGTGACAGAGGACAGGGGCCAGGTAGGAGGTGGGGATAACAAAGTGACTGACACAAGACCCTCTCTGCCTCGACCGCAGGCTGGTTCTCGTTTCATTTTTACTACACAGGTACCCAGGACACCAAGGTGGCCAAGACATCGTCTGGTCTGCACAGCAACATCCCAGAGGTCAGACGTATGGAGAAAAGAAAGCTTCTCAACGAGACAGAAGGGCCTGGGCCAGCTGCCCTGTGCCCAGGGAGAGGCCCACCTTGAGCTTGAGTGAATCTGTGTCATAGGGACTGGGGGTGAAGTCAGTATGCACCCGGGCGCGCCCACAGAAGGGGCCCCGGTAGGGTGGCTCCTCATCATCCCCATCTTCCGACTTGACACTCTCCCTGTTGCTGGTGGAGGAATCGGTGGTGCTGACTGTTTGGCCACCTGGGCAGGAAGAACAGGAAGAGGGAGGGTGAATCCAGATCCCCACGAAGTGAAGCTGAAAGGTCCTCAAGACTTTGCAGATGCCCAGGAAGAGTGGTCATGTGCTACAGCCTTGGCAGGACCAGAGCAGGAAAGTCCTGAGCTCTCTGGCTGTTCATATCAAGACCCTAGCTGGACAGCAGGCTCAGGACACATCATCCTCATGGCGGGAATCCAAGTGACCTGGAGACTCCCTGCTGGAGGACACTGTAGTGCTAGAAGCAGGCTTTGCCTTTAACATTGTGACCTCTCATGTGCACAGCACATTAAATTTTCATCATATTTACAGATGAGAAAACAGAGTGGTCAAGTCACTTACCCCAGGGTAAGAAAGTGGTGGATTTAAAGCTCCTCTCTCCCCCTTTACCATCTGGCTAACACCAACCACCCCTGGCCCTGCAGCAGCTGAACAATATTTATCAGTGATGTTTCTAATTCTCCTCCCTTCCCCAGCCCTCATTATTTTGTTGCTCATCTTCATGTGCTTTTCTTCCGGCTTACTCCTCTCCATTCTCTAGATCCTTCCCCTGAGATGCATTGCCGATGTTCCCCAAACAATATTAATCACTCACTCTTCTGCGTCCCTGCTGTACACCTGATATCAAACAAATGACTCCAAATCCAGGTATTTTGCAGGTCTGGCTCTCTAACAGCACCCTAAGGGCAGGGACTTGGTCTTACTTATCATTAACTTGCCTGAACTTGAGGTTCAATCAATGTCTGATGTTTTACTGCCAAGAAAATCACCCACAATTACAAACTGGACTTACTCATCGAGCTCTGCCCACTTAGAGAACTCCGAAGACTTTCTACAGATCCTCCGGCTTTGAGCTTGGGTTTGTCTATGTGCTCAGAGTCTGGCTGTACAGAAGCAGGGGAGCTGGGTGGGCCATCGAGGCCTGAGTCCTGAAATGGTTTCAATAAATACAAGTTTCATTATTGGACAGGTTTTGTTTTGTAATTCTCAGCAATTTGTCAACTCTATCAATCAAATCCATTTTTACATTCATACTAGATTCTATGGTTAATATTCTCTTCCTTTTTAACTTATGTTCTTGCATAATTTTAAAGTTGTAAACCTGGTACTATTTAGTAAGCATTCAAAAATTATTTTTCAAGTAAATATTCAGGTATAAATCTATCTTTCACATAGACAAAATATTTAGATAAAGGCTTAGGGACTCAGCATACTCAATAGTCCAGTAACAGACTGGACTTCAAATGTAGGTCGAATATAATCCTCTATTATTGCAGAGTATTATCAGAGGACATTTAATCTATTCTGAAGGGAAAGAGATAGATGGAAATGAAGAAAAAAAAAAGAAAGAAAAAAGCATTCTCCTTGAAAAACAACTAGGCAGATTCTCATGTTCCCATTTATACAAATTATTCAAATTGGCTAAGTAGTTAGCAACTTAATACCCAGATATGTATCAAAATATATGGTTTCGGTATTTAACAAGGTTACTACATTCCAAAAATCACTGGCACTCCCACAGTGAGATCCATGGACACAAACTGAAGATGTACAGGCTCTGAATTCAAATGGGAGCAGTGGGGGTGGGGATGGGGGCCGACCAATGGGTGCTGAGTAACTCAACAGGAAGATGCTTAATGTTAAGCTCACTATGTCCACCAGGGGGCAGCAGCTGAGCAAAAATCTCTGTACTTCCAGCTGTTCTTTATTGGGTACACAAAGTGTCATTCCCCACCTATTTCGAGCAATCAGTTCATATACAGATACTTTAACAAGCTGCAGAATGAGTACCACAAAGATTCCATAGTGGCGGGTGGGGTGGTGCTTGGAAATCCAAAGGTCAAAATTACCTCAAGGCCCAGGCCCAGCTCTCCAAGTGTTTTTATTCTTTGAACCATGCAATTAAGACAGACACTGATCACGTTTCTGACAGTGAAAATTTTTATAGAGCTAGGAAGAAAATCAATTCTGTGATCTCTTCACGGCTATAGATAGGCCCAGTTAGTAAATGCACCACCCCCCTTCTTCCCATGGAAGCCTCACATCTATCAAAGTCCCATAGCCAGGAAGCATTTTCTGAGTTTCCTTTTCCGATTTGCTATGTGTTTCTAGAATAATCTGTGGTATGTCTGGAAAGTCTGCTGTCCAGGTATACTTTTTGAGGTTGGACTCTGGTGAGAGCAATTTGTGTTCAAGTTTGCAATGCTTATTACACAAAAGAACCATCTCTTCTTTACGTGGCTGTCTTTCCTCCTCTCTGGAGGCAGAAGGCAGGGCCTGTGTTTTATATTTCCAGCACACTGCACAGTGCATGGACAACCCTAAGTGCTGAATAAATGTTTTATGAATTGAGTGTCTACGTAAACAAAGCATGGTCCTATGGCAGGTTAGTGTCAAGGAATGCACACTTAGCACCATTTAAATATCTCAGGTGGCTCAAACTCAGCTTTCCCTGTTTTCAGGAAGACCCAAGGGGCTTTCTGCTGGGTGGCCACATACCTGCTCAGAGACAGAGCTGCTGTATTTTTTAGACATTCTCTTCCTCATTGTTTCTTTCACTGATTTCACTTTTTTCCCAAGAGAGATGCGGGAGGCAGTGGGCGATTTGATGACTTCCTTGTACACAAAGTCTCCTTCTTTACCCTGTGAGACGAAACATAAATACTTTCAGTCTTGGAAAATGGAGCCCAGAAACAGGTTTTACTATCCAAACCATTAATATTCTAGCTTTCAGGAAAACACTGGCATTCCCTAGAATCTTGAAATTTTTCTTATGTTAACTCAATGCTGTTATTTATCTTTTCAATTAGAAATTAAAACCTACTAGGAGGCTTTTGTTTAAAATGGGATGTGAGTCACTTTTTATTTTATTAAATCTTAGTACATTCTTCTTTGATTACGATTTTTTTTTCTATCATTTTAAACACACAGGGGAGCTCCGTTTCAATAGTACAGAGGGATTTACATGAACCAATGCCCATGTAATCACAGCAATGGGGGAGAAGGGAGGGCTGATACTATAGGATCATGCTAGGAAAGTGCTAAGGACACAGTGGTGGAAGCTCAGACATGAGAAATGCAACATCTGATTGGAGTTTTGTCACAGATGCTCCGTGTGGTCAATGCCTAGGAGTGCATAGATTTCCTTCCCTGAACAAATGGGATTGTGACCATCTCTCATTCTCTTTTTTTGCACTAGAAAATAAACTTACTCCAAGAAAGAAAAGAAAAATACTTTCTCTCATTTTTAAGAAAGATTGACTACATAAAAATTATTGGCTTATGAATCAATACAATTGGATATCCAAATAAAATAGTTTTATCTTCCAGGAAATTCTCATTCTGTATCTCACAGATGGGAATTTTAGCTGATAATTGAGCACAATGAATATAAAGCTGAAATTTTCATTTCATAGTTTCATAGCAATATACCTTAGGGACAAGCAAACTGCAGGTCAAACTTTAGGGGACAGAATTTTAATGCCACAGTGATGGGGTGGCCCTAGACCATGACCCACGGCATGTTCATGGAGCCAGTGACCTTGGTGCTGAGGTGTTGGGCTTGCTTGGGTGCTAAGAAGACTGGGTTTGTTCTAGGGTACCCCACATCAGAAAGACCTAGGCTAAGTAGAGACCTTGGGGGGGCCATGCTCTATGCCACAGTCAGACTGCTCATTAGAAATGCCATCACCTACTGTCAGAACAGTCATGGGCCCCATTGGGTCTCACTACTTGTGTAGCTGTAGTTCTGTGCACCTGCAATTAGTGTAAAGAAAAGGTTTGTGGGTGCAAATGATGGGATCACAGAAGCCAGACTCATCTGGATTTGTTACTTGAGAAAAACTGGAAGCAAAGTCATTTAAGGAACTGAGCCCCTTTCAGGAAAGCCAGGGAGGCCAGAGGGGGTCGTGATCCCCTCTTCCATGTGGACAGTGCAGTGTCTTGAAGACAGGTGCAGGAGGGCTTCTTTTCAAACATGCTTTAGGATACTGAGCAAAACCCAGGGTCCATTATCAAACCCACCAACCACGTCATGTGAGATCTAACCTGTGGCTTTCCTCTGGTGTCTACTCACCATGGGATCAGTGGCATTACTGCCCACGTGCAGAGAACGATTTGTCAGGTCAAATCCTCCAAAACTGCAAGTTCTCTGTGAAAAGGAGGGGGCAGGGCAGAATAAACCAGTTATGCTAAGTCAGCTGAGCACAAGCCCACACACGTGCCTTCTGTGGGACATCTCTGAATCACAAATACGGTACAGGATGAAAAGAGGAAACAAGAAATGATGAGGAGAAAAAAAAAAACAAACAACACATGATTCATGTCATAAGAGAACTCCACTTACTTTGCCTTTCACACACCCTTGGCCCCCTGCCTGCACCCAAAGTCTAAATCCCCGAAACATGCAAAAGATAACTGGATTTTTTTTTTTTTTAACAAAAAACTTGCCATAAATTTAGTGCTGTTAGGATTCCCTGATCTCAACACAGAACTTCCCCTTCCAATTCCCTTAACATCAGCTATGAACATCAGTGACAATAAAGGCATATCACTTAGTGGTCCAGAAAACAGGTCTGCAGTCCTTTGCTGCACTACTGGGAGCAGGCTTTCCTAAAAGGCTTGTTTTAAGTTTAAACGCTGAAAAGGAGAAGGGGGTTATGGTAGTCCAAACAGGCCAAAATTACTCATCAAGGCTTCCCTATCCTAGCCAAAAACGCTGTTAACTTTCCCATCTAACTGCCCAGCTTAATTAATTCTAGCTCCTTTCTCACAGTGGATGAAGCAGAGAGAGAAAGCTCGCTCGGGTGACTGTCTTGGACCACATTCTTTAATTTCAACAGGAAATATGTTGATTTTATAAAAAAGGGTGAAAACTTTCATCCTTTTTGTTAGTTTCAAACTTCTTGGAACTGGCTTATATTTCAGTGACTTAGTATTTCCAGAAATTAGGTCAGATTTCCGTTGTTTTTTTCTAGCAAAAGCCACTCAATAACCACTCCTGCTGCCCCCATCCCCAAACACACTATTTTTTGTTGTGACTAATGAATTTTTTTTAAAGCAGTGAACCATAAAAACTGAATAGTGGATTTGGGCTCCAATATTTTGTATTACCTGTTTCTTAGAAAACTCTAGTTAACAGCTATTAAATGGAAGAAATGAACAGGAAAGTACAATGCATCTTACAAACATTGCCTATTTAATATAAATATATTTTAGTCATGTAAAATTTACCACACTGAGAAAACAGAAGCATCCTGGGAAGGAAAATGACTTGGTTTTTGAAATTTCACAGAGGAAGACCCAAGTTCTGGTCTGGTCACTTATTGTTGTGTGTCCACAGGTCAACTACTAGAACTCTCCAAGTTTTGAATTCTGCATTCAGTGAAAAATATTTACATCACATATTTGAAGATCCCTAGCACACTGCCTGGCATGAAGCAGACCCTCTATGAATGCTGGTGTCCCCGGTTACTTCATTATGGCCATGCTGAGCACTTGGTAGCCTTTCCTGACTACTGTGATGCTGAAGTTCAGGCTTTGTCAATATCATATCATAAATCATACAAAAATCATAAATCATAGCAATATCATAAATATGCAAATAAAGGGCTGGAGCTCCATTCAGGGCCTTATAATCTGAGAGCTCAATTGTAACACCAGAGCATGCCAGGAACAGGTCACAACAAGAGAGGTAGCTGTTGTGGCATAAGGCAGGGTAGAAAGAGCAAGGAATTTGGGGATAACTAACATTTAGAATGCCACAGAACAGTTTTTCTTCAGCAGAATCATTGCTGATAAAAAAAAAAAAAAAAAAATCTACTACCAACTTGCTTTCCAGTGATGTAAATTTAATTTTGTTAAATATTAGTCAACCTGACTTCCTTTTCACTCAACTAGACTTCTGTCTAGTTCAAAAAAAGGAGAGAGAACTCTCTGTGCAAAGACAGCCACCAAATAACCCAACTGGGAAGTAGCACGATGATCACTTCTCAAAGCAAATTTTTTAACATTAACTTTCCGTTCTGGTTTATAATGCCACATCAGTTTTCTCTTTTTTGCAAAGGCAGCGACTTTACTCAGTTCCTTTCCTGTGACTCAGGGTTTCACAGACACAGTATGGCGCCCAGATGCCTGATTACTTTATGGCTTTTGCACGTCCCTGCTCTAAATGACATCTACTGCAACCCTTGAGCCCAGCATGTTATTTCTGATGCATATGAAATAACTGACAAAGAATTCATGTGGAAATGATGACTGCAGTAAATTAGAAGCTCATTTAGATTTTCTATACACCAGTTGTATGCATTTATGCCTAAAATAAAAAGCTGAAAGAATGGGCTGGTTTGCTTCACCACCAACTAAAATTCCTCCCAGTGATACGCTGAGATCTCTGAAACACTGCTGCTCTTATCAATGGAGAACTGACAAAAATATAACAATAAACATTGCTTGAATGAATCTCCAACTTCTTCTAATAAGATCAAGTAGTCCTCGAAGCAGCCCCCTTCAAAAGAGAAAATGAATTGTAAAGAGAATACAAGAAGAAAAATAAAACCATCTTTGACTTTGGCCATCTAAATAAATTTAAGTGATTTTATTTGGCTTATAATCTCTAGTATAGATAATTATAAAACATTTTAGATAGATGCTTGGGATGAGGAGAGCTAGTCAATGGGATGGTCATGCAGTTGAAAACATGTTTTGGAGGCTGAATTTAAAATGGATAAAATTCCAAAATGTCATGCATGTCTGTTCTTCCAAACAAAAACTGAATGACCAAATAAAAAGGAAGACATGTGACCATTTCCAGTGAATACAAAGCATTACCATTTCCCTGAGGTTTCATCAAGCATATATGGCATTTTTGAAAGGCAAAAAAAGATCAAGGCTAAAGATTAAAGGAAACTGTGCACTCTGGGAAAAATGAAGGAAGTATATGGCAAGGAGAATGGAAAAGAACATTTCAAATGAAAGAAGCAAAGAAATAAGAATGATCCTTTACAAAAACAAAGCCCCAAGGCTGGGGGTATAGCCCAACGACAGAGCGCCTGCCTAGCATGCACAAGGCTCTGGGTTCCATCTCCTTCAGGAAAAAGAAAAAAAGCACCTTCTATTGTGAAAACACATATTCTCTCTTACATTCTCTGCATTAAAATGATCCAGTACTGCCTCAAGTTCATAGCATTTTAAAAATACCCAGCTCAGACTGATAATTGGGACAAAGATTACACAGCACCATCTTGGTGGGGGATGCTCAGAGACAAGCTAGCCCCGATGTTCATCCTCAAAGTCAGTGAAATTGATCGTTGGCCCACAATATTAATTAACACAAATCTCAGAAATATAATTTCTTGAGAGACAGACCTGATCAAGTTCTATTATTAATCTGGCAATAAATGAGAGGCTCATGAGCAACTCAAGCTGCTCAAACTGGATAAATTCTCAGTATTATATACTTGAAACTCACAAGAGATGAGTCATCAATTAATAAGTGGCTTTGTTCCTTTGAGGTTTTATACAAGTATATAGAGAGTAATCACACACACACACACACACACACACACACACAAAGTATTTTATAAAAGATCTGTGGGTCAGAGTAGACCAGAGGCTGAATGAGTGACAAAAGACAATTCTGTTATTTCAAAACAAAACCAACAAAAACTGTTGCCATGATGGAGAAAGAGCCAGAAGAAAAGCTTTTGCTACAGGACTAATAGTATTAAAAGTGTTGCAAGAAGCATACAAATGTGAAAAGATAGAAAATAAGATCTAGGAAGAAAGTCAATGCATGTGAGAAGAGTTGGAAAACCCAAGGGTGAGGAAGGATCCAAGATCCTTTCAGAACAGAGAAGGTCATTTTAAGGATGGCATTGACCAATCAGTCTTCATTTTCACAAAAGCAGAACTTGACTGAATGAATTTAAATTACAGTAATCGTCTGGGGAAGAACGTCCTATTCATGAATGTGAGGGAACCCTGGGAAAAGCCACCATCGAAGCATATCCTGCTGTAAAGGTTCTTTCAGACCTTTCAAAGGGGCCCAGAGCCAACAGCCCGGGTGGATTAAGCAAGGTGCCAGAGGACAGCAGTGCCAGTTCCTCCTCCCTCCGTGCCATTTCACATGAGCCATTGTGCAAGCTCAAAGTGAGGTGGTAATTCCAGGGGAAAAAATATCTATATTCTGAAGTTCAAAGTCATTCATGCCCAGAAAATAAATTGTACTAGGTCTCTCTGACCTTTCAGTATTAAACTTGAAAACCCATTTTATTATTTGGACTTGATTCCTCATTATGTACGGAAGAGTCTATGTGGCATTAGAAGGCTTTACCAAACATCAGTTCTTCTGTTTAACAAGATAAGAATGCTAAATAGACTTGAGTAAAGCAAAAGTGCTCAAATTCACTTTTTCCCCTGTTGGATTTCAGAACTCACCACCCGCACCTACAAATAAGAGAGATGGGCTTCATAAAGATTTCCAATCACCAATGGGTGGGCTGTGTTGATGGCAAAATTTCCAAGAGCCCGTGCCTATTGTTTTCATGAACTGAAAGAGTCAGCCTGCCTTTCGAGGGCCAACTGTCCTTGTGTTTTGAATCAGTTTCTTTGAGGTCAAGTGACATGATGGCTGGGGATCGGGAAGGCCACTCCTACAAGGCAGCCCGGCCCCACCCCTGTACCCTGGATGCCCTTCTGGGCATCAGCCTCAGGATTGCATTTTAATTAAACATCCAACAGCCTCCCTTGGGCCACAGGAGAAATGGAAAGGGAGAAGAAAGCCACCAGGGACTGAGAGCAACTTAGGAACTGGAGGTGATGGAGTGATGGACCCTGAAGGAATGAGGGGACGAGAAGGGGAAGAAGCCAGTCTCCAGAAAAAGAAAGGCCATACTGCCTGACTGCACCTCACGGAAATGACAAGGCTGTCCTCACGACCGTCGTGGAGACTCACAGACTTCTGGTGGATTCTCAAGAGAACCCTTTTAGTACAGCGGTCCACTGTGGCAGCCCACTTGCGCTTCGCCTCCTCATCCTCCTCCAGCAAGCACCGCCTCAGGTCCTGCTTCTCGGCCTTGCTCAGGGTCCTGTCTGAGGCGGGCCGCACTAGCTGGGTCAGGTTCAGATGGCTGTACAGACTCCGCTCCACCACGTAGGTGACATTGAACTCGCTGACCGAGGCGCGCCCGCGCACCCTTCTGCCCGGGAAGCCGCAGCTGCCGCCCCCTTTGGGCTTCGGCCGGGGCAGCTGCAGGTCGCAGGTGGTGCCGTTCACGCCTTTTCGGGAGGGACGCTGGCAGAGAAAAGCTCTGGAACAGGAATAATTAGTATCCGTTTTCTTCAAGCGGATTTGCTTGCGGACACTCTGAACCTCCTCTAGGGACACCAGAAAGTGGTGCCGGCGGCGGTGGCTGTCATAGAAGAAAACACCGTCCGTACTTACCCCGTGGCTCAGGGACCCCAGGCCCTTCTTCATCTCCCCCTCGGTGAGAGAGCGCGACACTTTCTGGGCTTTTTCTTCTTCGGGATAGGAGAAGAACGTCCCCATCTTCTTGGGGGGCTTAATCAGGCCCCGACTCTCTCCTTTGCTGAAGGTTTTGACCAGCTTCCGGCCAGCTCCCCAGGTGTCCAGGCTGCTGGACGATGGGGACGTGGTGATAGAGTCTGAGTCATCTTCAGGAGGCTTCTCAGGAGAGCCATCGAAGAAAAAAGGCTTCTTGTGCACTCCAGAGTACAGGGCGGATCTTTCATCCAGGACCGGGGAGCTCTCCAGCGCATGCTCCTCCCCACCTGGAGGGAAACCAACACAGCCCCTGAGACCAAGCCTCTGCTTTCCCCCACGAGCTTTCCTTCACCTCCCTCCCTCCCTCCCACAAGCTAGGTCCACAGTGGTCCACAGTGATCACAGCTCTCCCCGCCCATACCATGACTCTTCATAAACACCCCCCACCACACACATTTTAAATATGCATATAACAAAGAAAAATGATCACACCGTGCAAACGTGTGGTCTCATACAAGCTTACTGTTAAAGGTGGGGATGTGTTTGCTTCTCCTTCTCTAAGAAATTCTGTAGACCAAACATCTGCACAGATCTACTAAAAATGCCGTTTGCAAAATCCAAGCCAATCATTTTCATGACACACTTTCCCATTTCTAGACAATCACCTCCCCAGTTTAAGGGCAACCCTCAGAAGGTGGGAATCAGTCTTTCCCCTTTCTGAAAGGCCCTCCTTTAGGTTGGTTCTGATGGCTTTTTATAGTTGTAGCCTGATGAATGCCATGTGGCTGACAGTGATTTTTTTTTTTTCTTTTATTGGTACATATGCCATTTAAGTGATTAAATCTCCAAGAACTTTGGGGTGGGGAAACACCATCAAGGGTTATATCTTGCAAATGTGGTTGAAAAATGGTCTTCAGCTGACTGGCTGAACACAAAAAGTTAGGGAACTGGGTGATCCCAGCCAGATATTCCCATCCACTCAGACCCTGCTGAAGCAGGGCATTTAAGGGCCCTGACACGCAGGCAGCTCTAGCGAGTGTTCCACTTTGTCTAAAGGATTCCAGCCCATGAAGCCCCCGCTGGAGCCAGGTAGCAAGCCAAGCCCTCTGGAGCCCAGTGGAAAGGCTTGGACTTGCTGGCAGGAAAGCCGAGTTCTTTTCTGCATGTGTTATGTGAACAGATGTGAGGAAAGAAGTAGGTCAAGCTGTGGGTGTAGCGATCCCAACTGGCTGTGTCCCTCGAATTATAAGGAAATGCTGGAGCTTTGCAGCTTTCTGCCAGCTGAATAGTGAACAGGAAAAAATACAAAGTTCCTTGGAACAGAAGGACAGCATTAAATATGCCAGCTGGGATGAGGGTGCTAGTGCCTGGTTAAATGTCAAGAGAAAAAGGGACAGGAATGCTCCCTTAGAGAGAGGGAGAGAGAGAGGGAGAGGGAGAGGGAGAGGGAGAGGGAGAGGGAGAGAGGGAGAGAGGTGTGTGTGTGTGTGTGTGTGAGATCCGAATGGTACCAGTCCTTTCAAATTCTAAAAACTGCTACTTTTCCCAATTGATGGTAATTATTGCTACAAACATACAAGGAAGGAAAAAAAAAACTGCTATTAAATTTTATCCAAAATGGACTTTGTGTTCACATCCAGGAGATGGTAGTAGAGAAGGGAGGGAAGCAGGGAAGGAGACTCAACTATGTCTAGCACAAAGTTCACTGAAGAATTGTTCAGGGATCTTTTAGGGAAACTTAAAGAAACATCTGAGCCAGGACTGCAGGCACAGCCTGGTGACAGAGACAGCGCAACAGAGAACTGTTTTAAAGAACCCAAACCTGGGTGTAGTTTTGGTAAAGCCCAGGTGCCTCAGGATATGCAGAAGCTCTCAGCAACCTACAGGAGATTGGGGGAGACCAGGTTGGTCTAACCTGGATTTTTGAAGGACCTGTCACTCAGCAGTGGTCTGAATATTTTCTGGACTGGGTTTAAGGTTGTCATCAGAGATTCCAATACTTGTGTGTCACAGTTGAGTCTGGTACCAGCTGGAGCACACATGACATGTGTGGCTCTATGTTTTGGGTTCTGGAAAGTTGGAGCCTGGTAAGAACTTGGGAGAAAATGTGGCAAATGCCTCTGAAGAGGCTGCGTCCTGTGCTTGCCCTGAGTGCAGGCCATGTGCAATGCAGACTCTGGGCAGCCTGAACTCCCAGCCTTGATTTGGACTCCTTGGAGTTAAAGCATTACTTCCTCTATCCTGCTCTGACTTAAAGGTACAAGTGTCTTCTTAGCAGAATGACACTCGAATATGGAAAGAGATTTTTTTTTTTTTTTAGTTGTAGTTGGACACAAGACCTTTATTTTATTAATTTATTTTTATGTGGTGCTGAGGATCGAACCCAGTGCCTCGTATGTGCTAGGCGAGTGCGCTACCATGGAGCCACAACCCCAGCCCTCCCTGGAAAGGAGATTTTGACAGGAGGATATGGGGTAACTTAACACTAAGGACACAGCTTTGTGCTCTGGATTCTGGCTCCAGTTCTGCCACTCACCAGCTCCATGACCTTGGATGATTACTTTTGTGTAATAATGCCTACCTATCTTTACATAATATCCCCAACACGGATGTTGTGAGGATAACATTTAAAGAAAAGAGACACATGAAGCTACTTTTGAAGCTGGACAGGAGGAATGTCAGTTCTATGGACAAGACACAGAAGTGGGCAGATGACAGTAGCCACTGTGGCCTGTGTTAAATACTGTCCAAGGCCATGCATGCCAGGTTATGGATTCAACACTCAAGTTAGGCAGGGGAAACTGAGTGAAGAGCTGTTAACTGTCTTGGCTTTCGAGTGGAGACACTGAGGAGTCAGGCTGCCTGGACTCAATTCTGGACCTTTTGCTGTCTGGCTGAGTGGGAGACCTCGAGTAAATTACTTAGCCTTTTTTGTGTCTCAGTTTCCTTACTTGTCAAATGAGGATGGCACACGTACCTGCCTTTGGTGGGTATTCTAAGGATGACATACTAAAAGACAACATAAAATGGAAAGTGCTGGGCACATAGAATGCTCTTGGTGAAGGACAATTATTATTCAGACAACTTAGTACTGGCACAGGCATGCAGGGAAACAGTGACAGGATCAGCTCTCTGAGTCCAAAGGTTTTGAAGAAGAGGAGTTATAAGGAACATGGGTCCTAAATTCTTTTGCCAAAGAGGAGCCTCAGAGAGTTCCATCATGCCAGTGCTAGAGGGAGTTCCAGAGCAGCAGGGGGTTGGGGGCAGCCCAAAGCAGACACCCTGAGTGCCACACACACCTGGGGCCTCTCCGGGTGATATGGACAAGCTGTGGGACTTACAACTTAAGCTCATCCAGTCTATCTTCCATCTGTGAAGCCTCATTCACACCCAGCGGTCCGTGCAGTGATTACTTTTTTACCCTCTAGTTACAAATCTTTGGATGTTATTTTCCTTTTTTTCAACGAGGCCGCTCAGAGATAGCTGAATTGATTTATTCTGGCATAAATATACAAATCAAGGCATCTCTGTATGTTTAAAATGGTACTCTAGTGTGAAGGCTGCCCCAAGACACTTGACTATTACACACGAAGGGCCTCTAGGGTGGTGGGCCCAGTGTTGGGTACTTCATCCATTTTATTTATGGATAAAGCCCCACCAATTTATGATAGCTGGAATTTGACTTTGGCAAGTGTGTATGAAGCTTGTTTTAAAATGTGCCCTCAGAATTACACTTGGAAACTCCATATGGTTATCCCAGCAGTACCAAGCAGTGCTTCTGTGTGGTTCCACGGGACCTACCATGGCCTGAGGAAATCAGGGTGTGTCCCACCCTATGGGAACCAGAGCTGACAGGCAGGATTGAAACATCCAAAAATCAACATTTTCCTCAAATGTAAACAGAATTACTGTGCAAAAAAGACATCCAGATGCAACCCTGGAATCAAAGACAACTCCAAGTTTATAAAACCAGCCATAAAGCTGATCTCTCTCTCACTGGTTCCCCTCTTCTCCTTCTAACCTCCATTCTTCCACAGGACCCCCCTCCTCCTCAGTACTATTTTAGATGATTTAAACCAACAAATAATAACAAACAAAATTAAAAAGCATCAGTAATAACAAACTCTTATCTTTGCAAATAAGGGGAAATACAGTTCCCTGCATGGCTTGATTTTATTTACATAGAACAAGAAGGCCTCTACAATCATACTTTTGAAACCTACATGTTAAAATTTTGAAATTCCTCATAATGTAGATGTGACATTTTAACAAGTGATGTGGGCTTTTTAGTTTGTTTGTTTGTTTACTATCATTTTCAAACAAGAAATTCTTTTATTTGTTCTTTTTGGGGAGAATGTTTACAAGATGCTGCAAATGCATATTACTAAAAAGGGAGATGAATAAGGCTGAGATTTAAACTGTCATAATTGCAATTCAAAGGTTAACTGTTCAGGACAGTAAAGCCCAGCTGGGCTCTCTCTTGACATTACTGCTTCATCTTAGCCGTCTGTAATACTGCTCTTAAAGATCCCCTCAGAACTGAAGGTCCTTAAAACCCTATTTCAATTGAGACTTGACATTGTTTACCAGAGTACAAATCACCCCTCAGAGATTCAAAGGGACATTAAGTGCCTTGATGGTTAGATGTTTGTTCAAGACAGATGTACTATCTATCAAATTTGGACTAAAATCAGTGAGCAAGAACTACAAACCTTTTTGGAAGTAGAGGCTTATGCTAAGAAGTTGCAAGGTTTATATAAAATGGTACAGACTCGTAATTAAAGCTATACCACACTTGAGAGAATTTCACTGTCACATAATGCCATTTCCCATGTTTGTCACATTTAAATTACTGAGCCCCTGAAATACTCAACCCAGGGCTCGGGGCTCCTCCCTTCCACAACAGGGAGAGCATCCCCCTGCTAATGAGCAGACTCGATTCCGTCAGCCTTGGGCCAGAGCTCAATCCATTTTCCACTTGAAATCATACTGTTTCTACTGAAAAACTGACCCCAAGTGACTTCTTTCGGAATAACCAGGGTGGAGTTGGCTTTTTTTACCTTCAGTGCTGGGCTTTTTCATATCTTCCACCCTAATTAGTTTCTTTCTGACTCTGCGAGTGGAGTTGACCAGCTTGTGTAACCTCTTAAACTTCACCGACTCCTCGGTCTCATCATCCGATTGTTCTCTTGACTGGCAAAGAAACAGAGGAAAAATTAATCAGATAATTGCTCCAGAGCCTTGCTCTTGCATCTGGGTATAGCTGGCCTTCCTATTAGCCGGCACCTGGGCAGTTCTGCGGCCAAACTTGGGGCACCAACAGATTTGTCCGATAGGTTTACACAGCAGCACGTACCATCTTAAGGTCTAATTTGGAGTAGAATTAAGTCCTGGGCATGAAGCATACACCCTTGCCCTTGAATGGCACACAGGACATTTATCTCATCAGACTAGTTCCCTGTCTCTAAAAGAGACAGGACCTCTCCGGCAGGACTCTCTCCGAGCTGGCCCTATAATTCCAGTTACACTGCTGCGGTTTGGGCCGGGCTCTCCTCTGTCTGGCCCATCAGGACTTGCTGTTGAACGTGGTCATCAACTACTTCTCCAAACCAAAATTCTGTTGACTTTTTCCAGTCCTCCCCCGAAAATCAAAAACAGCAGGCAGGAAAGGGGAAGCAGTGCAGAACCTCCTCCTGTCTGATTTGTCAGGACGGATGCCACATCACAGCCATTCCTTTCGCCTCCCGGCTCCTTCGGGGGGCTCACAAGTAGAGGATGAGGACAGCCTGCATTCCTCCAAGGGAGGCAAGGGAAAGAGCTGACCTTTTCCGCCATAGAGTCCAGTCCATATTCCCCAGCATCCCATCCCGCCTTGCAGAGATCCAAGTATGTTCTGGCCCAGCTGTTTTCCCTCAAGTATCAAACATTACAGAGAGAGAGAGACAGAGAGAGAGAGAGAGAGAGAGAGAGAGAGAGAGAGAGAATGAGAATTCTCTCCCTGCAGCAGTGACCCAGGCTAAAAACAATCCTTTCCTTGTGAACAAAATGAGGGTTTCATTTCCAAGTCCGCTCCAACATTCAATATGCAGCTTCCTCTGCTGTATCTATTCAAAATGAGGAAAAGCCAAAGAAGTTTCCCACTAACAGTGTGCTGCATGGCTCGGTGCTTGGGCTGTGCTGGGAGCTCAGCCTCAGCACACCCTGGAGACCAGCAAGCATCCAGCTAATCCTGCACATCCTGACAGCAGCCTTCCTTCCACGTCCTCAAACTCGGTTCACCAAATGGTCGAAATGACTCAAACCAAAAAACAAAACAAAAACAAACCACATATCTGAATGCAATGTGAATGAGGGGACTTTTAGCCTAAGAAAAGCTCTCATTAATCCCAATTTTATAGATGATGAGATAGGGAAGCAGGAGTTAGCAGAGGACAGCTAACTCTTGTTAGGGAAGATTCCATCAATGACTGAGGCATAACAACAGTGCAGGCTGTTAAGTGCACAAATATTTTCTTAGCACTCTGGCCCTCTCTATGGGATAAACACCACCACTTTCCTGGCCTTGGTCCGTCCCTGGAGCTCACAGCATAGCATCACGGTACTTTCTCCTTCCTCCTAACCACTAATGATTAATTATCATAAACCTATCAGCAAGTCTTCCCTTCTGTGAGGTTTATCAACATCTATGTCCAATTTCTTCCAAATTCCTAGATAAAACAGCATGTATAGGTTTCAAAATTAAAGTTCACTACTGGCTACCTGGCCCAGAAGAATGGAAACTGGATCCCCAGGTAACTGAGAAGGTTGGTTATTTTGGATGCTGACAATTAGGCTTGGTACATTAGGCTAAAACTTAAGAGGTAAAAAAATTAAAATAATACATGTAACCAAATAACATATTTATACTGTCATATTTGAATTTCAGTTTTACTTGGTTGAAACATTGATATATGATGAAATGGTCAGAGTGGTCAACCAGAGGAATGAGAACCCGGTGAACCCTTGCTCTGGGTAATTGGCACCTGAAGAGCCCAGGGTACATGGAATTACGCAGAAACATGTGACAACATTGTGCCTGGTGATGCAGCTTGAATGCCAAGCAATTCCAGCAGAAGCAGCAACTGTGCATGCCAGAAAGTCTCTGAACATACCCACGAGAGAAGCCCAGGACATGCTGTTAACCCTCGCCTTAAAAATACTGGAATCAGTTGAAAATGAAATAAGCAGAGTGTGCTCGTGATCAAGATACAGGAAGCTGTATTACCTGCCCCAAATCTGTAACTAACACATAGGTTGCACCTGGCTGTTGGTTGTTTTAGTTGGTGGTTTGTATGAATGAATGGATGGGGCATATGAGGAAGTGAAAAAAATGGGATACAGAAATTAGTAATACAAAATCCGTAGTCTGCAAAGACACAAATCATCTGCAGGGGAGACGCTTTAGACAGAACCTTCCAGGGAGAAATCTAAACAGTTCCACCAGGACAACAGACATCCAGGCAATGCCCACCACAAAGCCCCGCTCTCCCCTGCCCAGATCCACTGTGGTGAGAAAGAACATAGTCCAGGTACTTAGTTAATTGCTTTCACATGCTTCATCCACTTTTTGAGAAATGTAAGCTCTTTAGAACATTGAAATGATGCTTTTCTATTTTTCTGAAGAAGAAGAACAAGGTGGTAATTTTGGAGGTGCTTGCCATTGAGAAATCACAAACCATGGCAACTATCAATTTCCTTTGCATTATCATGTTTTGGACTTGACAAGATTGATGCAGCAAAATTTATATGAAGAAGAATGTAAGATGAAACTCAAGTCATTCAAGATACATATAGTATGTTTTCTCTTTAAATAAGAAAGTTCCTCTTAAGTCAGCCTGTAAGTTCAAGGATGCTTTTGATTGATGGAGACTCGCATCCTCCTGAATTCTCAGGAAAAATGTTGTGACATATTTTAACATAAAGATTTTGTAAAAAGCTGCATTTCTCCTAAACTGGGCAGTGAAGCATGAATGCTTCATGTAATATTTCAAACAACCATGTGCCACTTCTCAGCTGCTGAAAATAGCTATCATACATACATTTTTTTTTTTTAAATTTAGGAAATATACTACCCAGGATAGGAGTTTCAGAATGTTTTAAATTAAGAAACACAAAATAAATATATATGTATATAAATTTTAAATTAAAATGTTATAAATAAATATTAAAAATTAATAGTCCCACCTGAAGAAACTTTGTGAAAGATAAAGGAAATCTGCACGTATATAAGATAAATGATTCTAAGGAACAGGATAGGAACAACAGATTTTAAATAAACCAAAGTGAAAAAATATTCACACATATTCAACCATGAGATGGTAGTATCTCCTTTCCCTGAGTCAGAGTTTACTAAAGTTTACTAAAAGAAATTTTAATTTTATCACCAATAAACAAGAGCATGGACTCAGCCGTCTGTATACCTCCCCACCCCAAACCTTCAAGAGAAAAAGGCGTCTTATTCCTCCCAAAGGATGTGGGATAAAAGTGGCTTCACAGTATTGTAAATAGAAACATTTGATTTCTAGCCTCTCTACTGCAGATTTTTCCACCAGAAAGCCCATATGGCTCAACTTTTAATTACTTTGGCTAATGCTATATGTAGTAATTCTGTGGTGAATGCTTAAGTGTTTCATTTCTGGTTTCCATAGCAACATTACATCAGATTGCAGACAGCTGGCTCCACAGTTTTTAACCATAACAAATTGACCAAGCCAAGGCACAAAACTATAGCTGCTTTAAAGAGATAGTACACCATTTGGCTGCCAGGACTCTGAATGGGGAACCTTTGGGGCCATTTGGCTCGAGAAGGAGGGTGGAGCCTCCTTCCTCCCCAGCTTCTTTTGGAACAAGTGCATCCTTGACACATCTGCGATGTTCTAATGGGAAAGCCATGGAGCCAGCGTGGAGAACTTTTATAACACAGCTACATGCAGGATGATCAGAAAAGGGAAACAAAATTAATCACATCTGTAACTAGGAAGATTTGTATCCTGGAGCACAGTGAAAGCATCCCCTTACTGCTGAGAGGAAGCCTGTCACTGCTGCTGAAACATACTTCACTGGACCCTATGACAAACGCTTCTCGAAACTATGATTGTGGAATAAATGCTTCCACAAAGCCACATGGCACAGGAGAAATCAATGTGCCGGAATAAAGGTTAAACCAGACTTGCTAGGAACTTTTTAGATCCTTCCAGGGACCACTTGAGACCATGCTGAGCACAGGATTATAAACCCTGCCCTTTCCAGACTCATTCGCTCAGCTTGCCTCTCCTGCTCCAAACCCGCAACATGCTGTCACAGTTAACACCCAGACTAAGTCAACTTATCTCCCCTAGTGCCTCATAACACTGTAAGATAAATAAGCATTTCTAAGAATAATTTTCAAATTGCAAATACACTTGCTTGTAAGACACAACGGTTTCTTTTTAAACTAGCATACATCAGACATAGACCCTTCATCTTCCTATGTGCATATTGTCTCGGCATTAAAGTGAAGAGAAGAAAACCCATCAGTTGTAAACTTATGAAAATAACAATGTACAGCGCTGTCTGAATTCAAGTCTGCCACACGAAAAGCCAGCACAGCTCACAAATGAGCTCCTATCCGTGCATGCTATTTCTCTCCCATTCTCAAAATAATATTTACTATTCTCCAAAAGCCATTCACGGCCATGGGGGGAAGACTGCAGGGCAAGAACGCTCCGGGTTACGGGCAGCAAAGTAAGCAGAGAAGGACAAATCGAGAGCGATTTAAGGAGAAAAGAAAGACACATCAAGGGAACAATCAAAAAGCTTTTTCTTGATGCAAAGAGAAAAAGTTTGCCTTTCTCATGAGAGGCATTCAGCGACTTACCGGCTTCGGCATTTAGCAGGCGTGTAAGGGGCAGTTTCGAAAAGGTCCAGCACCCCCGCCCCCTCCCCACTTGGAGACCTGCTCCCTCTAGATCCTTTAAGTCTGTAATCTCAAAGTCAGGATCGGGTGCTCCTCGAACATGTTCTCTGCAGTTACATGATCAGGCAGCCTCCACCGTCACAGCCCAACATCCGAAGAAGAAGAAAGTTAAGACACTGGATTCAATTAGCCTCTCTGCCTGCTGCCCGATTCCCCAGTCGCTTGCTAACTGCATAAGTTGTAAGAAAGGCATAAGTCATCAGCTCTAAGCAAATCTCCTATTCACCACAAGGAAAAAAGGGAGTGTTGTGCATGGCCAACAATCCCTGTTTTCACTGAGGAAGGCTCTCTGACCTCCTGCTGGCCTCCAGTTCCTTAATTGCTGTCTATGGAATTCCAGAGAAAGAAAGAAAGAACGCGAGAATCTGAGCAAATCCAGGACAAGGACTAGCCCTTAAGAGTGACTGAACTTAAAAAAAAAAGACCTTTTTTTACAGATATTCTTCCAATCCTTTCCTGAAGGGAGTGGTCTCAATTGAAAATAGACACCTTCCAGGGGCTATTTTGGAAATTACTGAATTAAAACTTATGATTTTGGTTTTTTCCCAGAGCTGTCACTTTCTCTCTCCTCACTCCTTTTGCTATTTTAACCACAAGAGTAAAATGTAGGATGTTTCCCCGTCACTGAGGCTTCTAAAACTGTCTCCCCAAATTGCTTCGATGATTGTTTCAGGGCAGCCGAGTTCTCTGGCATTCTAGAAGCATGAGCCTGGGGACTGTGTCACAAAATGACCGTTTAATTTTCTCAGGGGTCTCTGGGGAGCACCAGGCACATGCTGTAACTTACACAGAGCATCGTCTAAACAACACAGGACTGAAAACCCCATATAAAGCCTCCATGACGTGAGCTGCGAGTCCTGTCTATCTTTCCAGGGCTGAATCCATTCAGTCGGTCAGTCATTTATTCCCAGCGCACAGTTGGAGCTAGCAGCCGCTCTCATTGTGTGGGACTTTATGTATTATGCATGGGCCCATCTCTTTGTAGGACACTGCAGAACACAATGAGTACTAATGACCACCTCTCCTTAGAAAACAGAAGGTTAGATAGGGAGGGGGTCCAGAGTTTGCCTAAACTAAGAAAAAGAGAGGACACTGGAATCCACAGCTCCCGAGTGGAAGGTCACGGTTTACCTTGCAGAGATCCCAGGTTCTGGAGCAGACTGCCAGCACTCCCTCCCCCTCTCCTGGGCCTGGCCTGCCTGTCTTCCCTGGCTGGCTGGCCTCAGTCACTCTTTGGCAAGAACTGCATCAACCCTGTGCTCCCCCAAGTCTTCTGCCCCAGAACTGTCTCCTCCCATCTTTCGTGGAACTTCCTCTTCTTCCTCCTGTTAGGGTTCTCCACAGCTTCCCTATATGGCCTATATACTTCCCTATACTGCCTGTACGACAAACTGCTTCTTCCACACGCTCTTTGGTTTATGAACTCCCTTTCCCACAGCCAGCTCAGGGACCACATGTTCCGCAAACCAAACTGTGGCAGGGACTTTTCCAGTGCTGTGCTTCCAAAGGTGAGAATTTACCAAATGCCCACCATTCCCAGGTACTGTGCTAAGGGCTCATATGCATGACCCCATTTCACAGGACGGCAGGGGAGAATTTGGAAATTTGTGGGTTTGCCCCCCACCTTACTCTATGTTGACAAGGATTTTCTTCACCCAGAGTGCCTTAAAATTGTCAGAAGAAGCCCCGATTGAATTTTCTCCTTATGTGGGAGAAATAACAAAATGAGAATGCCCCAGTAAGAGTGGGGTCAAAGGAAGAGGATCAGTCCTGGGTCTCCTGAGACAGAACAACCCGGTTTCATTTCTAAATCTTCCAGCAAATCATGTTACTTCTAGGGGTCCAAGGACTCATCCATGAGTGACTTAACATAATGATATTTATCCTACAGTGCTGTTGTTTTTAAAACTGTGTGCACAGAATCAACAGCTGGAGTTTGGTGGTGCTTATTACTTCTGCCGTCTTCTATTTTATTATTGACTAAAATTCAATAATAATCAGTGCTGATTTTTATTCTTACAAACTGCTCTTTTGGGTGCTGTGGAAAGAGCAAGGCAAGAACAGCCGTCCCACGTAAAAACTGGGGATGTGGTGATGTTTGAAGGTAGGTGGCACAGGCTGCTGAGATGACGAGAGGCCAGACCAGGATTAGGAGCCAGGACTCTGCAGCGAAACAGATGTGGGTTCTGATCCCCTTTGTGGCTCTTGGCAAGTGGGTGGCCTTAAACATGTTTCTCAACTTCTTTCCTTTCTTAAACAGGCCTCGAGAAGCCTCCTGGGCTCTTGGGGGGATGGAGGAGAGTGGCATAGGAAGCCTAGCGCCTGGTAGTCTTGGAAGCCCCAGGTCAATGTGAGACCCAGTGAGGCTCTGGAGTGGAGTTATCCAGACATTGAGAGGAGGGTGGAGGGAAGACACTTCTCTGACTTTCCCTCCAGTCCACTCCTCAGAGCCTCCTGAGAGAGTGGGAAAGAGGGCTGACATAGCACACCCCCTTTCAATGTAACTGCTGCCGTCTCTTGGAGGACAATTCGGGTATCCACAGAGCTACTCAAAGTTGGGCTCCACATGGAGACTCAATATGGACTTGTCTTTCTGAAGGCAAGAAGCTCTGAAGGGACAGTGACCAGGTCTCTTTCCACTTCTCTTATATTCATAGTGCCCAGCCCAGTACCTGTCCATAAATATTTGTGTAATTTGGCGTGGAGTGAAGAAATTGACTCCCCAGCCCTGTAGCTCCCAGTCCTCACGGTGTGACAGGGTAAATTGGGAAATTTGAAAACTAGACAGGGCCAGGCCATCCTGGGAAACTTCCTTCCTGGGAGCGAAGAGAATTCATGAGGGAATTGCACCACTACTTTTGTTCTCAGGGAGTGGACTTGAACTTAGCCAGCACACAGTAGGTTTTCCAGATACAGATGTGAGCATCTAACTTCATTAGCTGCTCAAAACAGGGTCCAGAGGGCTTGCTGCAAAATGTGCCTCAGAGGGCTCAGATCCCTTCCCTTAGCTCCAGTTTCTGTATGCTCCGCCCCACTGCTCAGAGAGTATGTGGAGAGGCCCCTCAGAGCCCCACTTCTCAGCCCCACACCTCCTCAGGGCATCTCAAGTGTCCCACGCTGTCTTGTGCTGGCCACCTCTGCACTGGCTGGCTCCTCTTCTAGGGAGAGCTCTGCCCACCCGTCTGGAAAGCCTCCTGCCCTCAGCTGCCCAGCTGCAGTCAACCAAGGACTCTGCACACACGATGCCACCACTGTATGACCTGATCCGTCCCTGTGCTTCATTTTGAAGTCATTTTAATATCTCTATTTTAGGGGCATTTATTATATATTTCTGGTTATACATGATACATATTTAATGTTAAAAATTGGAAAATGCAGAAATACACAAAGGAGAAAGAGAAATGGCCTATCCTCGCCATATACTCAAAGAGAAAAATTAGTAATATATATTTTTGTCCTCCCACTTCCCCAAACACTTGGAGAGGAGAATTTTCTCTCCTTCCACCCTTATGCTTATGCTTTTGTACAAAAATGAAGACATTTGACCTTAAGCCTCCCCACCGTCCACAGGCACTACACCAGTGTCCCCAAGGGCTCTCTCAAATGAACACACAGACTTAAGTTGAAACAGTAGTGCTGTAATAGTGCTCCCTCCCCAAGACCATCGATGAGCTGCAGGTTCCTCCAGAGAAATCCAGAACTCTCTGTGGACACTGCTCAAACTGTTGTAAAACCCACTCTGTAAAATTACCATACTTCGAGAATCTTCCCATGTCAACAAATAACAAACAAAAATACAATAATGATTTAATAGTATTCCATCACAGAAGGATTTACTTAAATAGTGCTTGCCATTGGACTAATTTTCATGTTTCTAATCGTTCAACATTACAGGCAATGCCCAGCACACACTTTGGAGTAAAATATCTACCATGTGTAACACGTTCTTTTAAAAAAAAAATAGAATTGATGAGTAAAAAACATATCTTTAAGACTTTTGATACATATTAATGACTTGCTCTGAAGATGTATTATTTTAAAGTCTCACGAGCAGTAAAAAAAAGGGTATGTTTCCTCACACCATGGCTAACACTGAGCATTGCCATATTCTTTCCTCTTAGATTAATAAAAATAGCATCTGTGCTGGTGCTAAGTAGACCTTTTCTGGTGGAAATGAACGAATGAGTGAAGGAAGGAAGGAACTGATTCAAGGCATTCAAAAAGGCAGGGGATACAAATCTGTGAGCTGCCTCCCAGAGCTTTAGAAGGTGACAGTTGAGGAGTCGAGGGGTAGGGGGAGCTCCAAGACAAGCTCAGAAATGTGTGCACTGCAGGTCAACTGTGGTGCCTGCACACTAGAAACACAGACGCAGGGATTCAGGTGTGGGAGAACTCACCTTTGGCTGGGGACACTGAGGCATGCTTCTGTGAGTGGGAAGGCCCTTGTCGCGGGTTTGGGGAATGTTTGCATATTCCTAAATAAGCCTGAAAGTCCAGTATTTGGATAGTCCTGAGGCCCCACTTCTTTGTGCCCCCTCTGACCTTAGATGCTTGCCTATTAGATAGACAAAGAAGAGTTCAACTTGTGCCGTGCCTTATAAACAGCATGTGATACCAATCAACGATGGCTTCCCTGCCCCTCCTCTTCTCCAAGCTGGATTTCATAATCTCTCCAACAAGCCTGATCTCCCTCCACGATCCAAGAAATGATGCATTCAAGGTCCCTCCCTACCTTGGGGGTAGCATTACCGTCTCTCGCTGGTTATGTTCAAAATTTTCCCAACAGTGAGGACTGAGCAGCGTCCAGCCACAGAAGGGGCCTCTGGTTATAGTCATTGAGTTAATGTGTCGTTCTTTGTGTTTACCAAAAAATTAGTCTCGCTGTGTTTAAAGAAGTCATATTCAGTTAAAAATGTGTAACTATATTAAATACAAAACACATTGTGGGTTTTTTTCCCCCTCTTTTATCACGAAGAAGTCAGAGAAGGAGACTCATGGGTTTAGTAAAAAATATTTTGCTCATTAGATGGTGACATCACTGCCTCTGAAACTGGGAGATTTTTGTCAGCATATGGAAAAAAAGGGGAGATTCCATTCTTCTCCCAGAGGTGCCATGTAACACTGAAATAATCTCTCCAGCAGTTTCAAAATTAACTAGTTGTCACCAGACTTGAAGAAAGAAGAAGAGGAGGAGGCGGAGGCGGGAGAGATGATAATTATAGGATACTTTTATTTGGAAAAAGTACGTGAGAATTTGAGGTAATATTACCATCCCCGAGGGGCAGAGACTTGTCAGCACTTAATTCACTTGAGAAACTTTAAAAAATTAATGAAGAACCCAAAGGAGCAGCAGATGGGTTTTTTTGTTCCACAACAAGCTCTATTCTATTTCTTAAACCTGTGAAATTTGAATTGCTGTTAATCCACCCCAAATAATGTACTACTTTCCCCCAAAAGGAGGAAGGAGAAAACAGAAGACGTCAAGAATCCTATTGTCAGGTCTAGAGCAACTCAGAATGAGGGTGAACCCACCCGCCCCAAATTTGCAAGTGGTCAGGGAGCCAAGGAAATGCCTTTCTGCTCCTGAGGGTTGGTGTGGGATGTTGGTGGAGGAAAGAGGGCTGAATTCCCTCCCATCTGTAAAATTTGGGGAGATTTTTCTGGGTGGAATTATGTCACCCTGCCCGTAGGTCAGGGAACTGGCTCTCCATATTAAATAGGCTATGCTAACAATGTTACGGTAGAAAGGGGCGCGGGGCAAGTTGCCCACAGCTCTGAGGAACCCTTTCTAGGACCAGAGTGGTAGACCAACACACGTCTATGACATGAGGCACCCTGAAGGTTAGGGCAAAACCCCAAGCCCCTCATTGCCAAGTACCCTGGACTCTCCTGTGCATGGAGGAGGGATGATTCACAGCGGTACTGCCAAGTAGGGCAATTACACATGCGTTGGAGGCTCCAGTTTCTGGAGCTAATGAAGTGTTCATCCCCAGAGTGCTAAGTGTCCGTGGGGATTGGGTGGTGTTACAAAGTCACATTACTCTTATGGCATCTCAGACTGACTGACTCATGGATCAGGCATGATGACTTCTGGGACAGGGCTGCCAAACAACTTTGTCTAGGCAGATGACGATACAGAAATATAGAAAATCGACAGAGCCAAATGGTCATGGGGGAAGGTGGACACACCAAGCCCCTTCCTCCAACCCAAACTCCTGCCACTAGGTTAGCAGGAGTCATAGAGAGGTGGGGAAACTGATTGTTGCATAATTGATAAAACTACCAGGTCACTATCTCTGCCAAACACTGAACCTTGGAGTGTCTTTCTCACAACAACTAGAAAAATGACCAACAGCCCTGTTCCTTCAAAACCAGTTACCAAAATCCAGCAAAAAAATTCCACCAAGAGCAACCAAACAAGGGAAGGTACATGATCTAATGCATTAAAATTTAAGCACTCCATGGTGAAGGTAAGAAAGAAATTCCTGAAGGCCCCCAGTTCTCCCAACCAGACTGGCAAATATCCAGAGAATTCTTTCATACAGGACCAAATCCGGAAGGAAAAAAAGTGCAGGGCCTCTTCATCATTTAAATGGCTACTGGGCAGTAATGAGTGGAGAGATGGAAAGTCAATGGCAAAGCCAATCCTGATTCAAAGGAACTCACTAGAACTGGAGGATGAAGGAAGGCAGGGTGGCTCTGCCCTACCAATCACCCATGAACTAACTGGCTTGAACTTGGCTCAGTACCTTTAACAGTCTCAGGAGAGACAGACAGAGCACAGGTGTCCTGAAGAAACCCCATTCTGCCATGTCCCTGGCCATTCATCAGACCACAGCAGCAACACACAGAGTAAAGCCCTCAACTGTATCTTGGAAGAAGGGGAAATCTATTGTCAGAGAGTATGGAAAAGGATCAAAATATGGCCATTGTTACATCAGCACAAATAGAAAATGTGACCAGAGCCACCCAAGAATGATCAAGGTAAAAAAAACACACATGACAACTATTTAAATAAATTATTGGGGGCAGGGAGAAAGAGAAAGCATAGAAAAAAAAAATCTGATATTTGATCTCATATCTCTACCAGAAACAAATAAAAGGAAGGCAAAGAAATTCCTAATTGTTTCACTCTATAAAATAATTTAATAAGAACATGAATGCAGTTCAATGAGTCTGCAAGACAAGATGTAAAACATGAATGAATTAAAAAGTCACAGACATGGGCTGGGGTTGTGGCTCAGTGGTAGAGCACTTGCCTACCTTTGTGAGGCACTGCGTTCGATTCTCAGCACCACATATAAACGAATAAATAAATAAAGATCCATCAGTAACTAATAGAAATATTTTTAAAAGGCATAGAAATAAGGAAATAGAAGACCAAAATAATCCAATATAGAACAAATTCCTAAATAAGAATGAACAAAGAATGGAAAGTATCTCCTGGAAGCCAAAACATGAACAAAGGGAAAAGTTTCATGATACTTAAATCAATCTTCTCACAAGACCCAAGTTTTAAACTTGCCCAGTTCCTCACCTAGATCTTGGATTTGCTGCTCCCTTCACAGATATGTACTCCTCTTCTATCCCCTGGAGAATTTGCACTTTGTCACCTTCCCTGGGGAGGCCTCTTAGATGCCTCACCAGGGCTCAGTGGACTTCCTGTGTGCACCTGCACACCAGAGGTGGGCATAGCCCAATTAAGTCCACAATCATGCCATCCATTTGTCTGTATTCTCTTTTCAAACACAACTCTGCGCACAGGAACCAGCACATGTAGGTACTCAATAAATGTCTGCCTAATGAGTGAATAAAAGAATGCTTGAGATGGCATTCTTTCACCTACTCCCTGAGCCAAGAAGTGATTTACATTCTTTTAGGAAATTATGATGCAATGTTATTAGCATAGTATACCAATAGTACAGGGAATACCGGACTGACAGAGGGGATGTGGTGTGGTTAAAAAAAAAAAAGGAAGAGAAACATGAGCAAATAAAATAGAGAATAGAAGAAAAAGCGATGTTTTTATAGGAATTATTCTGTTGAATTATAATTCAGTTAAGACGTTACTTTCCAAATGAGTGCCACTGTCTGATGATGGACTGTTGTTCTAAGAGCTTTGACACAAGAGGTATCTGTGGTGACGAAATCCAAATGGACTCTATAAATAAGTGATGTGCAGCCTATGATCTCAATGGGCTGGTTTAGGACCCAGCTCACGGGATCAGGCTTATTAGATGCTCAGTCTCGATCCTCTCCATGAGCCATGAGAAGGCCTGGTATCTCTCCAACCCATCCTGAAAGTATGGCTTGGCACTAGAGCATATGAATTAATGACAAATAGACATGTGACAAATTGATAACAACGAACAAATGTTGGAAATCCTCTCTTATCCTCAAACTCCCTGAGGTTGCTCCCCTAAGCAAAATAAGAAACTGTTATTGCAAATTGAAATGCCAATTCCTAACCCAAATCAGATTGTATCTATACTTAGATATAATAAAAAGTGGTACGTAGATCTTATTTAATAGCCATGTATCAGGTTGGACAAATCAAAGTGATATTTTTACAGTTAAAAGCTGTATATCTCTACAATTTCATGGGGCTCAACTTTATTAAAAAAAAAAAAAATCAACAGGGGCCGGGGTTGTAACTCAGCGGTAGAGTACTTGCCCAGCATGTGCAAGACCCTGGGTTCGATCCTCAGCACCACATAAAAATAAACAAAATAAAGGTATTGTGTCCAACTACAACTAAAAAATAAATGTTTTTTTTTTTTTTGAAAAAAAAAAAAACCCAACAGACCAAACCAAATCCAAAAGTTATATGAGGTTAAAAATTTTATAATAGACATCTTCAGATTATATAGTACCTGCATATTTTGATAATATTTAATTTGATTCATGTAGCCCTTGATATGTTGAGGAGGGTCTGCAGGCACCACCCTCAACCTCCGGTATCTGCACAAACTGGGTGAAAACAAAGATGTAGCCAGTTAGTTTGCAAAGTGCCAAACTTCTAGTTATTTCTGCACCTGTGGTGAAAGTGGTGAGAGTATCCTCCTTGTATACAGAGGTATACAAGCCACACCTACACACTTAAAAGAAATTACCATCAACACTGAAAAACCCTAGATAATTTCAGTACCATTCACCCCTCACAAAGTCTACGCAAGGCCAAACACTGGATCACACTGAGCCAGCCCTAGACCCACTCACATCAAAGTGAGTTATCTTCTGAAACAGAAAACAAACTGCTTACAGACTCCATAAAAGTATAACTAAGTAATCAAGCACTTTTCCTCAAAAGACTTGTTCTGACCAAGCTATCTACTAATACGTAAACTTAATGGCATGTACAAAAATAGCACTTTTAGGAGAACTCAAGAATTTCAAGAATGACAGCTACTGGGAAGGTCAGAAGATGTTCATACAGAGTAAACGAAGCTAAGATCCATTGGGGATTTGCACTCTGGGCCATTAATCCTTGCAATATCCCAAAGGGATGGTAGGATGGACCTGTCTTCTAGGTAAGGAAACTGTAGCACAAAGATGAGTGACCTGCCACAGAGACAGAGCTAACAGGTGGGAGGGAGGGTGGGCTCTAGGCCCAGGTCTGACTCACGTCTGAGCTTAAAGGGCCTCTCAACTGCCCACACTGGGCAAACGCCTGATTTCCAGAGGTTGGTTACAAGCAAATGCCTCCTTCTCCTCTAACTTTGTTTCAACATGGTAATCTTACGGGACTAATCAAATACATGCCTCAAACTTTGGACCCTGTCCCAGGGAGAAGGCTGGGAATGGGAGGGGGCAGTAGGGAATAAACGATAGGAAGTCACCAAGCAACGGCTCAGTCAGCTTAGATCCAGTTGGAACACATTTCTTATTTCTCAAAAGACCTCACTGTGTATGTTTTTCAAATGGATTGATTTTACCTCTTAATCTTACCCTAAACTGTATACCTAGGGAATGATTACTTTTACCCTTTTAATAAGAATTTTAATATGTCCCTATTTCACTATCATTTTAGTTTCAAAATTACCATTTTATGAAAATACTAGGTAATATTTCTTTTTTGTATATTCCCACCCAAACATATAAAGTGGAAATTCACAGAAATTGCCCATAAAAATCAGAATAGCCATCTGCAGACTTTAAGTCTGCATTAAAAGACCAGAATCAATAAAAATTACTCTAAACATAGTTACACTTAGAAATATTTAGAAAAGGATTAATTATTCTGGCACAACATAATACAGAGTGGTATGAAGAACTGCTGAGCTGGGGATGCAGCTGAGTGGTCAAGCACTTGCCTAGTATGGGCCAGCCCTAGGTCTATCCCCAACGCTGCAGAGAATTGCTGATACCTGTTCCAAGAACTCAGCATAAATGCCCTCTGACAACTATTAGTGGCTTCATTTCTACTTTCTCCTGTTCATATTATAAGTGAACTGAGTAGACTCGCTTTTTTTTTTTTAATAGTTTGCTGAGTTGCTGAGGCTGGCTTTGAACCTGCAATCCTCCTGCCTCAGCCTCCTGAGCTGCTGGGATTATAGGCATGTGCTACTTCGCCCAGCTGAGTAAACTCACCTTTTGAGTGAAAAATAAAATAGCAAAGCACATGTCCAGCCATCTCATGTTTAAGTCTAGCACCATTAAAACTTCAATAAGTAGAATGATTTTCTATCCATAAATTTTAAAAAATTGCCAATTAGAATTCTTTTAGGCTGAAACCCTCACACTGAGATCTATGAAAGAATTCCCTAGAAAAGAAATACAAAGGAAAAGGTAAACACGGAGCAAAGAAAATAACTTATTCAGAAAAGTAAATTGTTTCTACACTTGAAATCCATCCTCTTTTAATTTTCCTTACCATAAAACACAATGATGTGAGAGAAGATGGTAGAAACAAGGCCAATTATTTTTGTGGCAAAACAGTTCCTACATATATCACCAACTCCAGGACTGTGGCATACATGCATCTTCATATCATTTATGAATTGAACAAATTATGCTGCTACATCATGAAAATCTGGAAATCCTACCTTTTTTTTTTTTTTTTTTTTTTACTTGTCAGGAATATTTCTAGGTGAGAGATTTTGGCATACAAAGTCTTCCTTCAGGTCATACAGGGTGATATCAGTGACACTGGTTTATATTTTATTTGAACACCTTTAAATAATAAAAATAAAACTGGCTGGGCACAGTGGCACACACCTGCAATCCCAGCTACTTGGAAGGCTTAGGCAGGAGGATCACAAATTCAAGGCCAGTCTGGGCAACTTGGTGAGATACTGTCTCAAAATAAAAATTAAAAAGGGCTAGGGATGTAGCTCAGTGGTAGAACACCCCTGGGTCCAAACCCCAGTACCAGTAGATAGGCAGACAGACGGATAGATATATAGATAGGCAGACAGACAGAAGGGCAAAAAAAAAAAAAAAAATCCCAATAATGTTTAACCTATATGTATACATATTTTCTAAAAATTCCTCTGGCTTTAAAAAATATATTCAAAATAAACACATCAAGAATAGTCCATATTTAAAAAAAAATCATGTTCAACCCAGAATAATATACTCTAAAAAGAGCACCATGGGCATACACTTTGAAGGGTGCTATTATCTGCTCCCAGAAGGAGTCAAAATGCAAGCTGCTTAGGGGCCCCCAGAAGCATGTGCTCTAATCTCTCACCACAGTCCATAAAAAGTGATTACAGTGTTAGCCTTTTCTTCTGCCATAATAGAAACTAAGCCATTCACTGCAAGAACCACAAAAAAAAAAAAAAAAAAAAAAAGGAACTATGAGGGATGACCTGGTTTCAGCACATACTAGAATTGCTAATGATCTTTTAGAAAGTTCTAGTTTAGACTAATCCTGTGGTAACCACTCCTTCTAAAACATTATATCTGAATCAGCTGGCTTATTTAAGACACTGTCTCTTATTGATGCAGGTGAAATAACTTTGGAAAAATTATGTAAAAGGCTGAGGTTGGAGGTGTTCATTGGTAGAGCAGATGCCTAGCATGCACAAGGCTTGGGGGAGGGGAAAGAAGGAGGAGGGGGAGGGGAGAAGAGGAGGAAGGGGGAGGGGGAGAAGAGGAGAAAGGGGGAGGGGGAGAAGAGGAGGAAGGGGAAGAGGGAGGGGGAGAAGAGGAGGAAGGGGAAGAGGGAGGGGGAGAAGAGGAGGAAGAGGAGGAAGAACAAGAGGAAGAGGAAAAGGAAGGAGAAGGAGAAGAAGACAATGACAACTGAGTAAATCTCGCTGCTGAAGAGGGACAATGTCATGGGTTCCAACTTTAGAAAGTGCCCAAAAGCTTTAACAGATGCTCACAGAAACATCTTAGAACAGGGGGGATTTTAGTTGAGACCTTCACAGTCCTCAATCAAGGAAACACTTAAAATAGCCTTTTGTAAAAAGTAAAAGAAGTGACCACGTGGCATTCTGTCCCTCTGCTACCCCAAACTTTCAACACAGTTCAACCACGTGGCTCTCACGCACCTCACACCAGGTTAGTGGCAATAATTACAGGCTACGGAGATGCACGTGGATGGAAGGCATTAGACTGGCACCACAGTTAACATCATACATTTTGCTGCACAGATATTTCCTAGTTCTACATCTCCCCAAATGCAAAAGTGACTTCACAAACACACTTCATCACAGTGAATTCACACCAGCAAAGAGCTCTATCTCCAGGAACACCACGCCGATGTTTAGGTGAACATGATTTCTATGAAGCGAAGTAAATGAACGAGGAGAATCAAATACGTGTTTACAACAGATTATTAAGAGCTCTCGTACTTTGTTGCCATAATATATTTTTGATACATTATATGTTTTTTAAAATAATTTAAATATCATCATAATCAAATGCTTGCAGTTTGGCATTTTTTGGAACGATCTTTTAGTGTGAGCATTTTCAATGATATTCAAGCATCGGGTACAGATCACCAACTCTTACCGACCAGCTTTGCAAAAGCATAAAAACCAATGATTTAGTAAGATTTACACCTTGAGTAAAAAATACTACACAACCTAGTAAAGCAGAGAGCATGATTTTTAAAAATGTTCTCTTAACAAGAAGTTCAATGGAACCACCAGGCACCAAGTTGATAGATAGCATAAAGCAACAGCTCCTATAACCTTTCCCCTGGCAGAAGACAAATGAACATAAAATTACTAAAATAAATTAAAAGGAAAACATTAAACATTCAATGTTTAACAAGGAATAAAGTGAAGGTCTCCACCAAAACCCCAGTTTAAAATGCTAGCACTCTCAACAGAAGTTTATTATTAATGAGAAGCAGCACAGAACAGATTCTCTTTTGGCAAAGAGAAAGCTATTTTTCACTTCCCCTGGTAACTATCTTTAGTACTTAACACTCTTGGAAAGTAGGAATGTGCGTATGGATTTATTGTGAGGCAACACGCAATTATCTAATGCCAGTTGTGGGGGTGGGGGAGCCTATGAAATCAGCACAAATGAAGTCCTAAGGCATGTCAGACATCAATATAGGCATTGAGGCTTGGTGACAAAGGCCTTATGATCCCCGAAGCTTTCATGGCCAGGGCATTCCCAACGAGAGCCAATGGGCTATTTACATCTCAGTATAGAAAGGAATCGATAGAAAGCTGAAAATTGCCTAATTCATGGCGGCCGAAGGAGGACACAGTGGGAATTATCTGAAATTAACTGCTTTGCTATGGAGACAAATCCAGAATAGTGAGAGGGAATATTCTGGTTGGGGAGGGGGGGTGTTCAAGCTGAGTCACCATAAAAACACAGTAAAGGCTAAAGTCAGGCAGGAACAGCAAGAGTCAGATGCATTAGGTTTGCAATCAAGTTCAAGCAAACCTCAGTGACAGTGGAGGTTGACTATAGTTCTAACAGCAAGACTCAAGGGGTGTGTCTGCAGGAAGTCAAGGAGCCAAAGGCAAGAGGTAAAGAATACTGCTTCAGAAAACTCTCTCCATTAACACAGAGCCTCTCATCAGCCACATTCTCAGCTCTAAGAAAGAACATTCTTTTTTTTTTTTTTTTTTTTATATACCAGGGATTGAACAGGGATTCTTACCCACTGGGCCACATGTCCAACCATTTTTAATATTTTTATCTAGAGACAGGGTCTCACTGAGTTGTTTAGGGCCTCACTAAATTGCAGAGAGTGGCATTGAACTTGCAATCCTCCTGCCTCAGTCTCCCAAGCCACTGGGATTACAGGCATGCACCACCATTCTCAGCAAGAAAGGTCACTCTGGTGGAAGTTCGTACCCCCAGGGAGGGAGCACAGGATTATTTCTGGCCCTTCATCCATGACAACAGGCTGAGTTTATTTTCCAGCCATCTATAGAGAGACAATTTGGTAAGAAGTTAATAATGGAAATGTGGACATGGCATGTCAAAGGAGTGTGCACATGTGGGGGTGATTTTAGGCTTTGCACTAATGGGCAGGCTTTGTCAGGGCAAGACTGCCTCTTTCTCCTTCACCTTTGTACCCAAACATCTAGCGATATGACTGCTACATGGGAACGGTTTCATAAATGTCTCCCAAATGAACGAACACAGAAATGCTCAAGAGAATAAAATGCCCAACCCTTAAGAAGAACCAATTTCATTCTGTGAATTTATAGCTAAGTGATGGCTATGATTAACCCCTTGAAAGGGGTCCAACAAACCAGAATGTAATAATTCTTCCTTAGCAGCTTGTACAAAATGCTTACAGCATTCAACATACATTTACTTTTTCCTAAATGAGACAGGCCTCTCTCCTTGCAGGCTAAGTATATGAGATTTTACTATGGTTCTCCTCTGTGTAGACAAAGTCTTCTAACTTACCCTGACTCAGACGTGTTAAATCAGGAGAGTATAAGTGGGTCTGACACTAAAGAGCCCACTTTGGACAAATGAGTCTCTGTTTTCTTGCCTGAGATGGGTTTGAATCACACCCATCCTTAGTTACTGTATTTATTCTTCAAGATTCTTTAGGTTCATGATTTAAATTATGTTAGTCTTTAGGACTTGGGATAAAAGACCAAAAAGGCACAATGAAAACCATAGACATGGTTCTTTTGATGACCTCATGGTCCCAGGACACAGGGCTGGCTGGCCTATGACACATTTATTATTATAAATGGTAACGTCTCATTCTCTTTCACACAAAAGCTAACTGGGCAGGGCTTTCAATCTCATAATCCTTTAGCTGCAGTGGCAATCCGGTGCTTGTTTCAAGAAATCAGGGACAAGAAGGTAATGAGAGGGTTCTATTTACTTCTGATAAACCACCATTTGTTGCTTAGATGCAAAGAAAGGTAAAGATTCAATCTGTAGTTGCAAAACATAAAACATGCTCTTAAAGCAGCCAGGAAGCATGAGTGTTCAAATACAACTGTGTTGATTAAACATTTCAATGTGAGCTGGACACTGGGCTAGGTACTCAGTGGAGAGACAAAGAACACAAAATGCTTGTCTTGTTCACAGAGCTTGTGATTTCCAAGAAGCCAGGAAACGTACAATGATTTCTGATACTCTAGAATAACGATTTAGGGTTGATGTATAAATCTACCTTAATAAAAGCACAGAACAGGAAGCAATGAATACACTTGAAGAAGGCCAAGGAAAGTTAAAGCTGGAACTGAGAGTTGGACTCCACCTTGAAGGATGCAGGGATTTCCACCAGGAAAAATTTGGAAGATATGTTTTAGGTAGCAGAAACTGCAGAGAGGTACAAAAGCACAAATAAAGTTGGTTCAGTTATGCATGCAGGGTCCAATGTGGCTGGAAGAGAGGGCGCTGGGTGTGGGGATGAAGGATGAGATCAGAGAAAATGATTAAAGCCAGATCACACAGGGCTTTGAGTGGGCCAAAAAGTTTGGAATTCATCTTATAGAAATGGAAAACCTTTGGGCTTTTTCAAAGCACATGATTGCAAGAAAAGAGGTAGGCTTTAGAGAGATGTTTATCTATATGGGGCATGGACAAGAGGCTGTGGACCCAGAGGTAGAGCTGCTTCCAGATTTTGAGGAAAATATAAGCTAACAAGCAAAACAAAACATGTACATTCCTTCCCCACACAGTTTGATCATGGCACCATGAAATGTCTACTTGAAATTCTGGAGTTTCAATTCCTATAATCCCTTGAAACCCGTACTTTAAAAAGCACTGCTTTGGTCACATTAAAAACAGCACAGATAACAAAATTCATTGAAAGTGAAAAGGAAGCAGTCAGATTATGTCTTTTTGAAAATGATATAATCTTAGGTATAGAAAATCCTAAGACATACAAACACACACACACCATTTAAAAGAAGAAAAAAAAATATATACCCTCAGGAATAAACTTTACCAAAGAGGCAAGAATTAGACACTGAAAACTGCAAACATTGCTGAAAGAAATTTTAAAAGACCTAAATAAATGGAAAGATAGATTTATAGATTAAAGAACTTCATATTTTTCATATAACAATACATTATTTTCCTATAGATTCAATGCAGTTTTTATTAAAATATCAAGGACACATTTTTCAGAAATAGAAAAATCCATCCTAAAATTCATATGGAATCTCAAGGGACCCCAAATAGCTAAAACAATCTTTAAAAGAAAAATAAAATTAGAGATCTCATGCTTCTCAATTTCAAAACTGAACATAACACTGTGGTAATCAAAATAGTATGGTACTAGCAAAGTACAGATATCTAGACCAATAGAATCTGGTCAAACTCTCACATGTATAGTCAACTAAAGGATGGGGAAGTAGCTCAGTGGTAAAGCATCCCAGGGTTTAATCCCCAGAACCAAGAAAAGAAAAGAAAACTCAAGATGACATCTTCTTCACATTGGTTTTAGCAATAAGGCAACACAAGAAAAAATGATATTGGATTTCAAAATCAAAACTTTTGTACCTCAAAGTAAAAAGGCAACTCACAGAATGGGAGAAAATATTGATAAATCATTATATGATAAGGGATTAATATCTAGGATATATAAAGAGCTCCTACAACCCAACAACAATAATACAATTTGAGAATAGGCAAAGGACTTGAACAGAACATAAATCCAAACATATACAAATAGCCAGATAAACTTGAAAAGATGTTTAACATCCTCAGTCATTAGGGAAATGCAAATAAAAACCACAAATGAGATAACATTTCATGACCATTAGGATGACTATGATCAAAACAAGGGAAAAATTTTTTTTTAAATGCGAGTGAGGAATGGTGAGAGAATTTGGAAACTTTGTGCATTACTGGGCAGGAATGGAAGATAGAGCAGCTACTATAGGAAAAAAGTATAGTGGTTCCTCAAAATAAATTAAACATAACTAGGTATAGTGGCGCACACCTATAAACCCAGCTACTGTGGAGGCTTAGTTTGAGGCAGCCTGGGAAATAGAGTGAGGCCCTATCTCAAAATAAAAAACAAAAAGGGGTGGGGATGTACCTCAGTGGTTGAGCACCCTGGGTTCAATCCCTGCTACCACAAAAAAGAAAGAAAAACAAATAAATAGAATTACCATGTATGCTAGAAACTTTTACCCTAAACATGAGCCAGAAGAATTAAAAGCAGGGACTCAATGAGATACTTAGACACTAATGTTCATAGCATCATTGTTTACAACATCTAAAACGTGGAAACAACTCAAGTGTCCATCAATGGATGAATGGATAAACAAAATGATATATAAATACAGTGGTACATTATACATCCCTAAAAAAGGCATAAAATGAGAAACATGTTACAGTGTGGATGAAACTTGAAAAAAAAATTATTGTGGCTTAAAGTAACCATACACATGTGGACAAATGCATGATTCTATCTCTATGAGGCACTTAGAGTAGTAAAATTCACAGAGACAGAAAGTACAATGGTGTTGTCAGGGGCTAGGGGCAGGGGAGAATGAGCAGCCATTATTTAATGGGTGCAGAGTTTCTGTTGGAATGAAGAACCACTAGAAGTGGATTGTGGCACTGGTTGCATAGCATTGTGAACGCACTTAATGAAATTGAATTGCACATTCGGAGAGGATTAATATGGTAGAATTTTTGTTGTGTGCACTTTACCACAAACAAACAAGCAAAAACCCCAGCACAAATAGCATGACTCTGACTACACAGGAGTCTCTATTAGTGAGCAAAGAAGAGAGGCCTTTTCTCAGACTCAGGGGAGATCTGGGAGTTAAAGAAAGCACCACCAAGACGGAAACGGCACAGGTCATCCCTGAGCAGCAGAGCAGGTCAAGAGGCTCAGAGACAGCAAACTCACATTGCAGGTGGAGGACCCATCAAATGTCGGGTAGGAGCCATCTGGCCAGTCGGTGGGGTCCAAGGACGCTGACTGCCGGTGCTGAGCCTCGTACTCCCTGAGCTGCAGAAAAAAGAAATGGAAGATTGAAATGGAAATCATGGCTGAATGCAGGCTGTGACACAGCAGGCAGCAAGATCCCTTTGGGGACCTTCTGCATGCCAGTGTTGGTGACCAAGTGCCAGTCCAAGACAAGTCTTCCAGAATCAGAGGAAGATGAACACCCTGCCCGGCGGGTTTCATCTAAATCAAACAAACGACGCAAGGGATTCTTTGTATCCTGACTTCCACAGAGAACCTTGATTTCCCCTCCAACATCCAAACACATCTTTCAAATTAAGTTTGAAAACAGAAACTGCCACACGCCTGTGAAACACCTCCAACATGTGTAAGTCAAAGCACTCCCTTTTCAGGAGACAATGGGCGAGGCTGCAGACATCTCAGGGACATGGGGTGCTCAAACTGACTGACTTAAAATTCACTTGCATTTCTTGTTCAAGAGAGCAACTGACTAGTTCAATGTTGCTACCTAACAAATGTTATGGAGTTTACTGAGGCCCTTGAGGATGGGGAGGAAAATGACCAGACAACTGGAATATCTTCAGAGATATTTAAAGCTTCTGTTTACAAACTAAGTTTCTGGTTTTTGAAACACAGAAAGATAAGTGTCAGGTGTGGTGGTGCACACCTGTAATCCTAGGGGCTTGGGAGGCTGAGGCAGGAGGTTTGCAAGTTCAAAGCCAGCCCCAGCAACTTAGTGAGGCCCTAAGCAACTTAGTGAGACCCTGACTCTAAAACAAAATACAAAAAAGGGCTGGGGATGTAGCTCACGGGTTAAGTGCTCCTGGGTTCAATCCCCAGTACCAAAAAACAAAACAAAACAAAACAAAAAAAAAAAAAAACCACACAGAGACAAGTGAAACACTTTAGGAAAAGGAGAAAATTTGACAGCAAAATCAGATGAAGGATCTTTGAGAATGGCCTATGTGAGAAGTTCTAGGTATGTTTTCATAAAACAGAAACTGAACTCTGCTACTTAGCACAATTAAATTGTCACTGCATTAATATTCTATTATAAAGCCATTTTTAGACATGAATTTAAGACATTGATCAAATCGCATTCCATGAACCAAGCAAATTAAAAACAGAAATAGCCTGATCGGAAACCCATGTGATAGTGACAGGGCACATCCCAACCTCTAGAGCTATGGGACGTGGCAAAGCCACCACACTGACCCTCCTTCCTCTAGGAGAAGGCAACTTTTCCAAATGTTATTTTCCCTCAGAAATTCTCTCCTGGACATCTATGGGAGGAGTCAGGCATTACTGATTATTGGGCAAGAGGCTGGACACAGATACTAAGTGCCAGCTGGGAAGCTGGGAGCCCAGGGCAGTTACTGAACCCCTCTGAGTTCCCCCACCATGCTAGAATGTTCTTCTCATGTGGATATATCGTTTTTGAGATGCTACATTCTCCCTGAATACTGGAGAAGAGCTGCCAGTTGGTAAATGGGATCATTATGGGATTATCAGGTTTTCTTTTCATTTTCTTGCTACACCTTAGCCTCAACTTACCAGGAGCAGCTAAATAAGTTTCATTTGTAATGAAAAAAGATACAGATTCCTAACTGGCAATCATCAATTGTTGTTGTTTTTTTTTTTTTTTTTAAATCTAAGGACTTTATTTTGTACTTTTACACAAATTTAGCTTTGAGGAATCAAAACACATGCTTATCAGATGGATAAATGTATAATGTTTAGGACTCAGATCACATTACACAAGTAGTCTTTAGTATCAGGATGTCTATTTTTAAGGAAAAAACAACCATACATCACCGCCATAGGTCACATTCACTCTCCTTTAGACTGATTTCCAGTTACATTTTCAAAAAATGTATTTTTCTATAGCATAGCTCCATTGTTGCTGAGTATCATTATGCCAAAACAATTCACAGTATTCTTTTTTATTCAAGGCTTTAAATGTAAGTTTATTCCCTACTCTCCTGTATTCATACCTCTACACACACACACACACACACACACACACCCAGGTAAATCAATAACCTATAACTTCCAAGAATCTCACTGGGCTTCCTCTGCTTTGCACAGCCAGTAAAAGATCTGAATACCCTGAACTTACTTGCCAAGAAACACGTATGCCCTTGAGATTAGTACCTGGAAACTGTATTATTTAGAACCTGCCAATTACACTGAGCCCCCTAAACTTTTTTTAAAACTAGTGAGCTTGACTTCTTTAAAACACATATAGTAAATATTCATCACAAAACTATAAAAATGTTTAAAATGCCATTAGATTGGATGGAACTGTACAGTTAATAAAATATAAAAATCATAAATTAAGTTGGCTATCTTTATAAATTAGGCATTGAAAAAGAGTGCAATGAGTGTAATTTAGTGAACATTCTCTTCAAATGCTTTTGTGGCTTACCATGTTGTTTCATATATTAGTACCTTGTAGTCTTTTTCACCTCGATCTTCATTTGTATTGGGTAACTGGGTTTCCAGGGGTGTGAATGGCGGCTGTATAATTTAGAGTGGGAAAACAAGCCATCCGTGAGATCAAATTCATACAAATGAAGCCTGGTGGACCCAACTGTCTCAATTTGTACACAGGCAAAAAACTGTCCCGATACAATGACATCCAGCTCCAGTGGCGCATAGGAAACTCCTCTGGTGATGGATGTTGTGTCATTATCAATCAGGGTTCACACCCAGAAGTTCTACCCATGAGTCTTTGCAACTTTGATTGATAGTGGAAGGCATAGCCCACCTGACATCCTGGAACAATGATACACCCTGACAGAGCCTGAGGAGTTTGGGCCATTCTCATCATGGTCATTATAGGAGGTCTATCTTAGCTTTTCCTGTATACAGTGATCAAGTAAATTTATATCCTCAAGCTGGCCACAAGCTGAAGGATGCAGGTCCTCTCTGCTTACTGTTTTCTGTTCCTGATCGCATTTACTTGAAGTGTTTTGTCTCTAGCTAAAATGAATCCCATCAAGGTCCCTGTAATAGAGATGCATGCTGCCCCGAGAAGAGCAATCAAAAAAGCATTCCTGCCACTTCATCATCTGTCAGAGGGCACCCAGCCCTGTATGGAGAAGCTAGTAAAGTATGAAGAATGCAACTGTTTCTGTTTCCTGACTATCTGCTTTTCTGGATTGCCTCATAGCAATATTCTTAAAGTCTTGATGAGCACGGAGGCTGCATTTGAAACTAGGCAAAGATGCCCACCTGGCAGCAGATGCATGACTGAAAGCTACAAGCAAACCTGCACACAAGGCCACTTTCTCATTCAGTTCACCTCTGATGTAAACAAGGCTAGCTGCTAAAATTACAAGCTCAGAAAGCTTGAAGCAATTTTTTTTTCCACTTCTTCCCCAAGTTTGAAAGTATTCCTTGGTTTCTTTGTCAAATAGTGAAATATGCTATATAAGTTGGATGAGAGTAAGGTCACTTTTTAACATTTTTCCCTTGCTCCATGAAAACTGGATTAGATACATCACATGCAACTTCCTTCTCAAACACAGGTGCTGTGGGATGTCTGTGGACATCTTCTGCATTCTGACCTTCAGTTTTACTATTAAGAAGCAGTGTGGGGCAACACTACTCAGAGGACAGGTAAACATCGTATCTGTGAAACTAAATACAGATTCACTCTTCCCATATCTGTTTTCTAGAGATTCAGTTAGTTTTTTTCCAAATGCTATGAAATGACCAAGGAATGGAACAGGGCGAGGGGCAGGGATTGTCTCTGCCAGCAGCTGTGCCACATGGTCAAGGGCATAGAAAGGAGACAGACCAGGCTGAGCAAGAAGGTGCAGGAGATGAGCAATGTGGGCAGGATGTTGACACCTGTTAGCTGCTCCATCACCAGTCCCAGCAACAACCTGCTTATCTGCAGTAAGCCCAGCCAACATCATCCCTGCTTTTGCCACTGCTTTAATCTGCTGGGGACTCTGGAGGCCAAGGTCTCTGGCACTTTTCCAAATCAGAGTTGGAGAAATGTCAGCGGATGGGTGTCCCAAGGCAGCCCTATCCTCAAATCACCTACTAGATCCAGTCCCACTCTCCACTCACAGAAGTGCTTTTTCTTGCAGCATTGTTTAGCAACACATGCTCTTGAGGCTCAGAGTCAGGTATTCTAAGCTAAGCTGAGGATGCTTATCAAGGTTTCAGACCTTTAAGATTCCATTTAATGGTTGCTTTGGTTTGAATGTATTTCCCCCTCCAAAATTCATGTCGAAATTTGGCTGTCCCTGTGGAGGTGTTAAGAGGTGGGAGTTGGAATTTGGGAGATAGTAGGGCCATGAAAGCTCTGCCCTAATGGGTGGGATCAATAAAAGAGTAAGTTCAGCCTCCTTTCCCTTCTTGGCCCTTCCACCTTCTGCCATGGGAGCATCCAGTCTTCCTCCCCTCCAGAGGACACTGCGTGCAAGGTGCCATCTTGGATGAGGAGCATGGCCTCCACAACACAAATCTACCTGGACTTCCCAGCCTCCAGAACGGGGAGCCAATAAGTTCAAGTTCATGTTCTTTTTACATTATGCAGTCTGTGGCATTCTACTATAGCAACACAAAATGGACTAACACAAAGGTAGAATTACAACTCATTCAATGGTTCCATAGTGACTTGGAAGCTTCTGTTAGTTTCTAACCCTACCTACTTATGACGAGTCAGCACAGTAAAAAACCAACCATTCAAAAACCAGTCAGCTCATCAGTCAACAACAAAATAGGAAACATCTCAATAAATTACTGCCTCATTTCCATAAATACTACTTCCGTATCCTAAAGGCTAATTGGCTTCTAATTTAACTCAGGGACAGGGGAAAGACACAATAAACTGCAGATAATATTATTTTAGGTGTAAAAGTAAGCAAAATTTTAAGGCATTCCCGAAACATAATTTTGATCTCTTAGAACTGACGTTTATGATGTTTATAATACATTTAATTTTTGTTTAAAATTTTATTCTTAACCATTAATTACATTCTTATCAGTTTTTTCCAACAGAATTCAGAGGGTCATTCCCTCACTGAAGTGGTCCACAGATGAAAGATACCTGCCATTCATTCATTCATTCATGTATTTACTGGATGACGTTTTACGTTGTAAGGTGGAATGCTTGTGTCAAATGAATAGAATGGAATCAATATTTCATCTGACAGTGCAGGTAAGTGATGGCCATCAAAATATCAGCAAAATATTACTTCAGGGGCTGAAGGTGTGGCTTAGTGTAGAGTATCTGCCTTGCATGTGCAAGGCCCTGGGTCCAATTCCCAGCACTGTGACCCCCACCACCTTTACTTTAGATATTAAATTCTAGACCCTTCGATGCCCCCAAACATTTTAAATGTAAGGAGCTGTGAGCCCAAGACCTGCTCTCTTACCCTGGCGAGGGCTTCTTCGATGGTGATCATCTTTTCTTTGACCATCATCATCAGCTGAATCCGCTCCTCGTCACTCATCGTTATCTCACTGGCCACATAACCAACATCTTCTCCTGGAGATTAAAGACAAAAAACATCAGAAGTAAAACCCAAAGAGGAAATGGGGCCCGTCATCATCTTGGACAAAGGCAGGCTGCTTCTGACTGACACTGCGTGCACTGTCCATTACGGCTGGAGCAACACAAAGCAGAAACCTTTTGCTTTTCGGGACGCCAATGAGCGTGGCTACTTGCAAAAAGTGTTCCGAGAATATGTGGATGCTACAATAGGTACAAGTCTTTCAAAATGACCAGCACTTTTGGAAAGGAGCATCTGGTTTTGGAAGAAAGCTGACAAGGAGCTCCTTGTGACAGGTGGGGCAGAGATCTAATTCAAACACCCAACTGGATCTGCTCCATGCTCCAGGTCTCCTCTGGCCAAGGGCTCTCAGAGTCCTTCCATTTGAAGTACAAATGAGAAGAACACACATTTGCGAGAAATGGGCGTGAACCCTCTGCCATGGCAGAAAAAGGTAAAGCCACAGAGCTGAACCCTGCAGCCTGCTCCATCCCTACATTCCTGATAAGTCACGTGGCTGTAGGTCCTCACAGGATAAGCATGGATAATAAAATCACAGATAATAAAATCACACGCTGAGCTCAATGAGGAAAGGTGCTATGGGCATTTGTATCTGGAAGTATTATTGTCATAATAATTATCCAAACTATGAGGAAAGGTCAGCTTCCAACTTAAGACCACTGAAGAGGAAAAGAATCCCCATTAGGATCCTTTGAAAGCCCTTTTCCTGCAAAGCAAACAGACTGCATCACCCCTAATATATTTGAGGCAGCTGTGCCTTGGTCAGCATGTGTGAAAGGAGGTCGGTGACAGTGGGCTGCCCGCAGGGGAGAGCTGACATCCAGCCCCTCATCTTTCCCCTTTGCCCTGTCTTCCTCACACACACCTGAAATCACAGCATCTCAGCTGTGGCTTAGCTGCCCTTGGTGTACGGGAATAGAACCAGAGAATCTAGCTGCAGACTCCTAGGAACCCATTACAGGCAGAGCCTATCTTGGAATTTATGTCCCCTGTGTTTCCCTGTCTCATTTCTATTTTGTAATCAATCAATCAATCAATCAATTAATTCAGAAGTGCCCCTGAAGTTTCCATTGCCAGGCGAGGAGAGACTCCTGCCAGGTTAGTGCATTTCACTATCCCCAATGCCTCTGAGAACACAGCAGTGTTGGGGTGTGGGGTGGGTTTTTAATAAACCCTGGGAACTGGTAAGATGCTGGCTTCTTTCTGCCTCCGCTCCCTCTCTCCCCACCTCTCTTTCTCCAGAGCTTTCTTTCTAAATGAGACTTCATTGGAATACCAGGTTCATTTTCAATCACAAATGATCCCGGGTTTGTATCCAAGGGAAAAACTGGGGGTGTCTCAGAGGAACGTCTCTAAGTAGAACAACTTAGAAAAGTAACCGCACTTGAGTCCTGCCCAGGAAGCCAGGTGTGCAGCGGGGGTGCCTGATGTCCAGGTCCCCTTTTCTCATTTCTGTGCAGGAGTAACTGGAGAAGCATGCTGAACAGGGTCAGACATGGACATATGATTTTGTCAAGAAAGACCACTAGGGTCATTGGAGAGGAATAAAAAATGTTCCCTTATTGATCACCATATTTAGTCAGACTGGAATCTGGAAGTGGATTTGTTCTGGTTTTCTCTGTGAAGACTGGGGGAACATAAATTACACCACCAGGCCTCAAAAGGATGACATATTTACTTTCCATCTAAACAACAACAAAAGACAGACCCAGAGTAGGGCAGAACCGCCTTCACAAAGCAGCCTGGGCAAATTCCCATGATGTCAGACCATTAGAGAGTTTCTAGGGGCAACAACCCCATAACTGGCCCTGCCACGGAACAGCGTCAAAAGTTCAGGAGGATGCAAAGGCTCTGAGTGGGGGGCGTGGACAGGAGGGTCCAAAACTAACAAACAGGGGGACTCTCTCGACTCTTTGAGGTTAGCTCTCCGAGAGTAAAGATATTTCTGAGTTCGGTGTTACTGAGAGCACTAACAATTTGGTCTTTGCTCCCAGCTCTGTAAAAGGAGCAGACTGCTCACTAACCACTCCTGTTTCATTTTCTGAGTTAAAAAAAAAAAAAATGACCCAGATGAAGGAAGTTAACAATAAGAATGTTAATCTTAAAGTTAACAATCGGAATGTCCGAAAAGCTGACCATTTTACAGGCTCATGCAATGCGTTATTTGAACTTTCAACGCCCATTTAGATTAGTACACAGGCTTGGTTTGGGAGCTAAAAGGACCTACTGTCCGCCAGCTGCATTACAGTACCTTTTGAAGTCTGTCTCATTATTCCTTTCTGGTTCTTTCGGAAGTTCTGCCAGAAATACTTATTCTTCTTCTTCCAATCTCCTTTTCCTTTAAAACAAGAAAAATGGAAGAAAAGGCACAGTAATAAATTCATTGATAGCAGAAGTAGCCTCTTCCTTGTCATTTCAAAGCTTCCAAAAAAAGAGTTTTTTTCTTTCAGTTTGTGAATGACTGGGAAATGCTTATAAAGTTGTTTAAAAGAAATGCAAATTTCCTAGTAGCAAGAAATAGGGTAGGGTGAAGATGAGAAATAAAGAAACATCAAAAGGGCGGCAAAATGTGCATTCTTGTACCCACTTTGATGTTTGTTTAACTAGTCTGCCTCATTCTGCCTTGTCTGTGGTTCCTTCGGTCTTAGCCACAATTATTTCCACTATACCACAAATAGGACACTCTAAGAAGTTGACTTTCTGTTGTTGTTATTTCTGTCGTTGATCTACACTTGTTTAACTTCTGTTATTCCAGATCGAATGAAGAGAACCGAATAGAATGGTTGCTAGTCCTGGGCTCAAGGGTCACTAGAGCTGGTTCTGGGGGCTTCAGTGTGGCTGTGCAGGGGCGGGGGAGGGGGACTCACAGACACCGACCCACACTGTTTCTCTATGGTGTGTAGTTTGTCTGCGTCTAGCTATGGCATGGGTGGGGCATGATTCCCACCTCTCTGGCATTCAGGCCACTTGGCAACCTACCTACAGATTAGCCAGGGCACAGTGACAAGAAAAACACATTGCAATCCTGCTGTGACACCTCCCAGCTGGTCTCCCTCTAAATTCCCACCCTTCCCAGACTATTTTGGGTGACTTATAAGTGAAAACAAATTCCTTGCCACAGATAGACACTTTTAATACTTGGTAGGGTCCTGATCATCAATCCTATGAAACACTTTTTAAAAGTAAAGGGAAGCTGGGGGCAGAGGTGCCTGCCTATAATCCCAGAAACTTGGGAGGCTGAGGCAGGTGGATTACAAGTTCAAGACCAGCCTCAGCAACTATGTCAGGCCCTAAGCAACTCAGCAAGACCCGGTCTCAAAATAAACAATAAAAAGAGCTGAGGAGGAGGTTCAGTGGTTAGGCGTCCCTGGGTTCAATCCCTGGTATTAAAAAATAAAACAAAAAAACAAGGAAATAAGATGAATAGGTAGAGCGGTCCTATATTCTATAAAAATAAGAGGCAGTGGCAGCAGTGATATCTGACATTGTGCTGATGTGGCAAACTCGGGAGCATCAGCTCCGTCACCGTTTGGTGCCTGTCTGGTTGCTCTGTGGCCACTGGAAAAAGGACAAAGTGGTGGGTTTGCACAGTCTAGACTGGTGGTTCCCAGCAAAGCGATGCTTGGAGCAAACGTGTGGGAAACTCGTCCATGGTGCTCCCAGGCTTGCAGGGTGTCATTTTTCAAGACAGGGGCCCTCATTTAAGTTCGGACAACCCCAGAGCCATGGGAATGAAACCGGAGTCCTTCAGCCCTAGATGGCCTCTGCATGCAGACCTTAAAGGCACGTTTCAGGGTCCCTGCTGCCCTTGGGCAACACACTAAAGCAAGTGTAGCAACGAAGGGTTAAAGCAGAGTGACTGTCACTTATTCAAGCCTTTCTCAGGCAACTTGAGAATATAATGCATTTCTTTGAGCTATATTCCCCACTTCTTCTATTCTCATGTTTCTGAAATAGAGATACATCTCCAAAAAAAAAAAAAAGAATATTAGTTTATGTTTATTCAGCAATTGCTATATCCGGGCACTTTGCAATCTAATGAGTGCATCTTGTTTAAGACTCTCTTACAGGATGCATCATGTTATCATTCCCATTGAGGAGAAAACTGAGGCCTGGGAGGTGGGGGTTACAAGGCCTAGTTGACAAGAGTTGTGACTCAAATCCAGCAGCACGATTTGAGCACTTAGGTCACTCTTAGCCACCTACCCTCCAGCCCTGACAAAAATCAAAAGTGGGTTTTATAATTTAGAATATATAAAATACCTAATGCCTTAAATGCATACTTCTGGGTCCAAAAATTATAAATTGAAGAATTTACCCTAAAGACATTATCAAGGATAGAGATTCAAGGAATTTTATAGCAGCATCATTTGTCTGTGTCAGAGAAAAAAGCGGAAACAACTTAAATGTCCAGCAAAGAAGAGAATGGTTATTTAACTATGACATATCCAATACCATGCAGACTTATAACTTTTACTGCAAAGACTATTCAATGGGGGGTGCTCATAACTTTCAGTTTTTCAAATTCTAAACCAGTATTCAAATATGATCCCACTTGTTTAAAAAAAAAACAACTCTACACAATGGAAGAAGGTGGGGAGGGAAAGAGGGAGAGGGAGAAGAGGAGAAGAGAAGAGACAGAGGAAGAAAAAGGTTGTCTATCAAAATCTTAACTGTTTACTTTTGGGTAGAAGGATTCTTTGTGGTTTCTATAGTTTCACAAGTCTTTATTTTCTATAAAATATGAAAATAAAATAATTAAATATTTAAACCAAGAAAAATGGTACTGACCTACAGAGCCGTCTTCTGAGTTTGATTTATGAAGAGGGTGCCTGAAAGAGAAAGACAAATCAGATTACCAAGGAGCACTGCTTTGAGAAGCAAACTGAGGACCCTCCTAGCTAGTGGAACCCAGCACCCACATCACCCAACACAGCCAGGAACACTTGTGTGGTTTAAGTATGAGGTAGTCCCCAAAAGCTCCTGGGTCAGACAATGCAAGAAGGTTTAGAGGTGAAATGTCTGGGCTCTGAAAGCCTTAACCCAATCAGTGAATGAATCCCTTGATAGGGATTAACTGGGTGGTAACAGAAGGTAGGTAGAGTGTGGCTAGAGGGGGTGGGTTCTGGGGGCCTATCTTTGGGGTATGTATTTTATATATGGCAAGTGGAGTTTCTCTCTCTCTCTCTCTCTGCTTCTTGGTGGCTATATTCCCAGCTGCTTTCTTCTGCCACACTATTCCACCATGATGTTTGACTCACCTTGAGCCCCAAAGAATGGATTTGGTTATCTAAGGACTGAGACCTCTGAAACTGTGAATATTTCCTTCTCTAATTGTCTCATCAGGTCTTTTGATCACAGCAGTGAAAGAGCTGACTAAAACCACATTCTGAAAGGATCTTTACCACTCGCCTTTCCCACCCATCTGCTGGATTCCTAGGAACAGATTCCAGTACCATTTGCCATCATTTATTAAAGACTCACTCCAGAACAAGGCCTAGAGTAAATGAAGAGGACAGACCCCACTAGAAGATCAATGAAGTCTCCTCCAATGCTGCGAACTATTAACTACAAGTCATGTCACTGCCACTGGGACTTCTCTTGGGCCCGTGGAAAAGAAAAAAGCACATAATCATGAAACTGTCAACTCAGCACCACATGGGCCGCCTGGTCCATCAGGTGAGTGAAGTGGAAGGAAAGCTACGGGGTGGGGTGGGAGGAGGGTGAGGAGATCATCAATGGGAGACGGATGCCAGACAGAGGAGGCAGCCAGCACAGAGCTCCTCCAGTCGGTGGCTGCCAACTGGCAACTGCAATATCCATCTTGCCAGATCTTCCAAGTTCAAAAGACAAGCCAGAAACCTGCATTTTTAGATGAGAGAGCCACATTTTTAAGTGATAACAAATACTTCAATGTTTCTAGAAAATGGGGTCCAATTAAGCAACACATGTCTGGGCACCAGATTTGGCCCCATGCGCTATCCTACAGCCTGACTGCCAGTTTGTGACGGCTGACATGGGTGAACCCAAATGACCCGAAAAGCACACACAACCTAACACCAGTGGAGTAAGCATTTCTCTAGAAAATACTTAAATACCAATTTTAAGCAGGAAGGCAGGAAAGCAAAGAAAGTTAAGATTAATTGTCTCAAAAAGCGAAGAGTAGAAATTGGAGCAGAATCTTTCATTTGGTGAGTCCAAAGGCCCAAGAGCAAGTTCAGAGTCCATGGGTTTGATGAGAAGAAAATTTTGAAAGAAAGAAGAAGTTTAGCACTCAAGGGACTCACACCTGAATCTGCACTGAAAGTTCACTGCCAGAAAGGAACATGAAGTGGTGTCTAACAAAACAGTGTAGTTAGAGTGCAAAGGCTTCATTCAGAAGATGAGTCTGGAAACCTGTTAAACTGAGAAAATTAGAGGAAGAGAAGCAGAACATCCAGATTACCTCTCAGGGACCTGCCTCTCAGGTATAAGGAGTGTAAGGTGACCACAGAAGGGGAGAGGAGCTTTTCTTGTTCAGGGCCACCTGCAATGCTCCACCATTTCTAATGCAGCCCACTATGCAGGCTGATGGCTGGGGGTGTAAGTCTGCAAACATCACCCTGCTCCAGTCTGCGAGAACATAAATGTTCTTGACCAGCACAAAAATCTGAAGATGTCTACCGTGAACTAGATGAGAGTAGGAGCTGAGAAGGGACAGGGGAGAAGCATCTGCAGGGGAGAAGCACTACTCTTCTTCTAATTTTCTCAGTGCTTCACTTACAAGAGTAAGTCTGAATTCTAGCTATTTCCCCTTATTACCATGCAGCCAACACAGAAAATATAATGGAAACCTACTTTGTTGTCAAATTGTGCCAAAATGTAGCTCATAAAGTCTACTTTTGTTCCTTCTATCCTGGCAAAAATGAAATGCCATAAACATACAGAGACTTTTAAGAGGTTGCCATTTCAAATTTTAAATCATTCAGCCAAAATGGATTGAATGATATCACAAGTAAGGTGCATGGGTGCCTATGAAGAAATGGACTCCCAAGCTAGGGAGGGGGGTGGACATGAACAAAGATGCACATGAAGGAAGAGAAGAAGGGGAAGTAGGAGGGGGGACAAGGAGGGAAAAGAGGGGAAGAGGGAGGAGGAGGAGGATGCCCCATGTTCAAGGTACGAAAGACAGCTAAGACTAAGAAGGCCAATTGGTTGGGGACTAAGGAAAGAAATTTCAAAGAAAAATGTTTAAACTGTTTGGACTCATATGTCAAAAAAATTAAAAATTACTCTAGCATTTTGAAACATGGTCACATGTATCAGTCCTCCTTTTTTCAATGGGCCATAATCTATCAGTCAGTTTAAATGACCACTTAAAACAAAGGATGCCAAACATCTATATTTATGCTTATTCTGAGGACTAGGAAAGTACTGACCTAATTGATAAGGACCAAGTATATCAAATTCCCCAGATCTAGATAAAACTAGCTAACTATGTAATACATTAGAAATATGTACAAACTTCTTTTTTTTTTTTTTTGATACAAACCTTTTCATGGGAAAATAGTCTACAGAGACACTACTTTCCTTAAGCCCTTTGCTGATTTAGAATAATAAATCTTATCAAGTTGTCAGAAACTTTCCCAGTCACTTAATGTAAATCCCAATTTGACAGAAAACTCTGGTTTCTAGAAGTTAAGGAAGTGACTCATGGAGACTGGGGATGTGGCTCAGCGGCAGAACACTTGCCTGGCATGCATGAGGCCCTGGGTTTGATCCCCAGCCCCAGAAAGAAAAGGAAAGAAGGAAAGAGGCTGAGTGTGGTGGTGCACATCTATAATCCCAGCAGCTTGAGGGTCGAGGCAGAAGAATTGTGAGTTCAAAGCCTGCCTCAGCAATTTAGCAAGGCCCTAAGCAACCAGTGAACACCTGTCTCTAACTAAAATACAAAAAGGACTGAGGATGTGGCTCAGTGGTTAAGCGCCTCTGGATTCAATCACTGGTACCGAAAAGAAAATAGAAAAAACAAAACAACCCCCCCCCCACCGGGCCCAGGACATGACCCAAGGTCCATGGTACTTGGCAGTCACCAGGAATTGTGTCAAGGAAACCTACTGCAGTCCTATTGTAGAAACCTATCCAGTCCTTTTTCTGAATAAAATGTATTTAAAATTATCTCAATTCTTTGCTTAAAAAAATAAAATGTTCATCTCTGTTTTTCCAACCCATTTTTCACTATTTCTGCCAGACACCATAAAATATGTTAAAACTTATGCTTCGGGGCTGGGGATGTGGCTCAAGCAGTAGCACGCTCGCCTGGCATGCGCACGGCGCTGGGTTCGATCCTCAGCACCACATACAAATAAAGATGTTGTGTCAGCCAAAAACTAAAAAATAAATATTAAAAGATTCTCTCTCTCTTTCTTAAAAAAAAAAACAAAACACAAAAACTTATGCTGCAAAAAGCTCTCACTACTATACAGCTATAACAAAATACAACAGTATCTTTCTCTCTAAAATGCTGATTTACAATGTTTTATTATTTTTATTTACTTTCTTTAAATTATGATGCATTTTGAATAATTTTATCTTCAGGTTTGGTCTTGTCCACATCGCTTGCGTTTCCCAAGAATACCAGCAGATGGCACTGTAGTGTCTTTATTAGTGTTTCAGTTGGTGAGTGGAATTTTGTTTTTAAAATTTCACAACTTCCACAACCTACATACTGGTCAGAGAATAACAAGCTAATGTTTCCTAAGTGTGAAGCTCCTCAACTCATCCATTTTCAAAGGAGAAAAATGACACTGTATGAATTTTTACACAGTAAATTCTAACTGTAAACAGAAGCTGGCAGAGAAGGGATCCAAAATGCCAGCTCCTTTCTCCTTGACACTGATTATAAAATTCATCCAGCAGGAGCCAAAATCAATGATGTAACCAAGGTTTCAAACTTGGGTGATGGCAGGTAGAAGAAGTCGTTTACTGATTTCCCAGTGGAAGAAATTAATGCTTAGATGTCAGCTCCAAAGAGGCCTCCTGGCAGAACATCCTTCTTCCAGTCAGATGCTGAGCCTCAGCATAGCAGGCACTGGAGGATGGTTTGTGGGCTTTTTGGATCAATCCCTTTCATTGTTAATGGAGTGAAAAGGATGAGAACTTCAGTAGGGTTTCAATAACCAGGAAACAATAATTAACATTCTGTTGCACTTTGAAAACCTATGTAAGTATTTGACAATCATTAAGTATTGCATTTAAAGTCTCAGAACTGAGCCTTTAGCAAATCCCTTCTCACCAGTAACTACTATTAGAACCCCAAACTGCTGAAGTGTGACTATTTTTTGTAAAGACATCTCAATTACTTGAGATGTTTCTGAAGGCAAAATTCACTTAAGAAAATTCCTTAATTAAGGAATTGTTAATTAGATCAAAAAATCAACTGAAAGGCCAGCATCCTCAGAACTTCTGTGATGGTTTGGATTTGAGGTATCCTCCAAAAAGCTCCTGTAACAATGCAGGAATGTTCTGAAGTGAAATGACGAGATTATGAAAGCTGTAATGTCATCAATGGATTAATCCATTTGACAGATCCAACTGGATTACTAAGTGGTAACTGTAGGCAGGTGGGGCGTGGCTGGAGGAACTAGGTCACTGGGGGTGTGCCCTCGGAGATTATACGTCTTGTCCTGACTCCTCTCTCTGCTTCCTGGCCACCATGAGTGAAGCAGATTTCCTCCACCACATCTCACATCCGATGACCCAGAGCAGTGGAGTCTGCTGATCATAAAACAGTGGGCTCAGAATAAAAGTTTTCCTCCTCTGAATTGTTCTTGTCAGGTATTTTAGTCACAGTGATGAAGAAAAGACCAACATATCACTTCAATCTTTAACAGTTTCTTTATCAGATTGCTTTGTTCAGTCATTTTCATGATTTCATCCAATAAAGATTAATTCACCTCCCAGTGTGTGTGGGCATCCTCTGAAGCACTGAGCACATAGCAGTAAACAAGATAGGTAAGAGTGGTGCCCTGGAGCCTGGATGAGAGACAGGAGGAGGACTGCAGAGTCAAGGAGTGGGGAGAAGAATGGGTGGGATGGACAAAGAAGTCCTCCCTGAAGAGGTGGCTGTTGAGCAGAGGCCCAGGGGATGGAGTGGCCTGGGGAAGGCCGGTGGGTAACCGCAGGAGAGGAAACCAAGAGGTCTGCTCTGGACATGTGAAGTTAGAGTGCTTGGTAAACCTCCCTGTGGAGATACGAAAGGAATAATGGGCTGAGAGTCTAGAGCTGGAGGTAAGAAACTGGAAGCCACTCAAATATTTAAAGTGATGAAGCCAACTGAAGAGAAGCATGATGGAAACCAAGTCTGGGGCAGCCCAGCTCTTAGGAGTCTGAAAGAGAAGGCCAGGCCAGGTAAGGAGACCTGGGGAGAGTGGCCCACGAGGAGAGGGAAGATCAGGAGTGTGCTTTCCCCTTCTCTGGATGGAATAATCTTCAACTTGATTTTACAAAAAGTTCTATTGCTGTCCTAAACTCACCATGCAGGCTCCACCCAGGTTGCTGGTTTCTTTTCTACTGATTTCTGTTGCTTTAGAGCAGAGATCCTCATAAAACCAGAGAGAGGAACAATCACAGGTCAAACGAAATTCTTTACACTCATATGAAATGTCATCTCCAAACTCAATGCTGTTATGGATCCTCCAACGACAGAGTGGGATTATCACTGAGTAATGGCCTATCTGGAGTCACAGAGCTGGGTGGGGGCATAATGACCCCCTCTCTTGTCCGTGCCAAGCTCTTTCTCACTCATACAATAGATCTCACATTGCATGCCCTCACACACGCCCCTTTTCTGATTTCTGGGATGGACTGAAAGGGCACACAGTACATATTGGCCCTGCTCTTGTGTCAATTACTAGAAGAATGCTCAGAAGAACTCACTGAGATAAAACATTTTCAACACCAAATCTGAACACGTCTGTGGATTTATTCTAACTAAGCACCTTGAGAATACTTCTCAGGAGTTGGTTGTATTGCTTTTGCATGATCCTCTGGTCTGCCTGTGGAAGGAAAGGAGGAGGCCAAAACAAAAACAAAACAAAAAGAGAACGCTCATTCTTCTTCTTATGTCTATTTAAATAAAAATAGTCTAAAGTGCATCCAGCCAAAGACAGACAACTCTATCTCGTTTTCGCACATGGAGCCTGGCACACCAGAGAGTGCAATGAATGCCCAAGCGGAAAGAAATTTCTAAAACAGACTTCACATTTGGGCTTTGATGGGTTGTTCAAAAACTTTACTCTCTCTCTCTCTCTCTCTCTCTCTCTCTCTCTCTCTCTCTATATATATATATATATATATATATATATATATATAAAAGCAAACTAAATAAATATATAAAATAAGAAAAGCAGTTATAAGCTCATTTCTAAGCAAGGAACATATGTTAAATGTTACTGGAAAACCTAAACTTAAAGGGATTTTTATGATTCCATAATCTTGAGTCTCAGGAAATAAACTTCTCGATTAGTTTATTTCCTGTGAATTTTGAATCAGGGCTCTTGCTATGTCTGGCCCTTTTCCTACACCAGCCCACCTGCCAAGCAGCCCCAAAGCCAGTAGCTCTTCCTCAAGATGTAGGGGACGTTCTCCGTGCTCCCCAATTGTGCACAGGCAAGGGGAGGTGTGAGAAGGTAAAAAGGTGGAGGGGACTGTAAGAAGATAATATTTTCTTTTTTGTGTTCTATGTAAGTATGAGCATGCATATTCATATTTTGCTTATTAAGTGACAAATGATCTTAAGTAAAATATTCCTTAATTTGATATCATCCTTGGATTATTAAAGATGTCTTCATCATTGGGCTGGGGATGTGGCTCAAGCGGTAGCACGCTCGCCTGGCATGCATGCGGCCCGGGTTCGATCCTCAGCACCACATACAAACAAAGATGTTGTGTCCGCCGATAACTAAAAATAAATATTAAAAAATTCTCTCTGTCTCTCTCTCTCTCTCTCTCTCAAAAAAAAAAAAAGATATCTTCATCATATGGTCTGATTTCTTCTACTTTAGAAATAAACATGAAATGAAATTCAGTTAATGCTTTTCTTCCATCTGCCATAAATATTCAAAGGTCACCCTTTCCTTAGCTGCAGGGCTAGGACTCAGGTGATGTAAGAAAGATATGAGGTCCCAGGCCATATGAGGTGTCACTCTCAGGGTCAGGTAGGTACAAGAATAAGTGCTTCCTTCAATTCTGTGCCCTTAGTACCTCTCTTACTTTACCCCAGATCTGGCCTTGCATGGCCAAAAGGAGTTGGGTTTCATGTCCGTGACATAATTCAGTTTGCAAATTCACTGGCTGAGAATGAAAGTAATTCTAGTGCCAAAATCTGGCATATTGTGAGAACTCCATGAATATTTAGTATCAATGAAACACTGGTGACATTTTGTCAACCCGGTCAAAGCACTCTCGAGATATGCAGGCTTTTTCTTTCATTTCACGCTCTATTCCCAGTCAAGGCTTTCTGGCTTTTGCTTACAAGGTCGCCTTCATAAAACATCAACACAGGTGTCTGCAGTCCCAAACCCAAGGGCATGGCCCTGCCCAGCCCAGGCCAAGAGCCCATACACTCTGAAGTCAAGTAGACCTGGGGGAAAGGCCAGTATTGCCATATCTAAGCCTTGGGCCTCTGAATGTGTAGAAGAGATGGCAAAACTGGACCTGCTTACTGGACTGTGCATTGGGGAATGTAAAGAGCCCAACAGTGCCGAGTACTTGGTAAACATCACCTCTCTATAGGACTCCCTCATTTCACAAAGCATTACCACCACACCTCTCCTATCTTACACTCTAACTACTTCCAAACCACTGAGGATTCACCTTTAGAATTTTAACATTAATTTCTCTCAAATAATGTAGATTGCTATGATGATTTTCCTCCCTCTTCTCAAAGTTTTTACCAACAATTCATGCTTTATGTAGCATTACCAAAAAAGAAAAAAAGACACACAATGACTGCACAAGATGTCAATAGGTCTTTATCCAATCTATTTTCAGCATATTATTACTTCCATTTGCTTCTCTCCTTTTGTCTTCCTTAAGCAGTATTTAGTTTAATATAACACAGTATATTTAGTTTAGCACAGTATATGATGATTTCTTTTAATTGATGCTGAGTGGTTTTTCAATACAGACACTTCTTGTGGGGAATGGCTTGGGTCTATCAATTATGTAAAATTAACTGTCCAAAAGAAATGGGAGGTTTTTCAGGAATTGAAAGTGTATATATCCTCTCAAAACTATAATATTACCCCAAAATTCTGGTTTGTAGATGGCTTTTATCATATGGTATGAATTCTTGCATTTGAACAATGCTAAAAAGACACTGAGAAGTTTGAAATAGTCATAAATTTTGGCATTTTAAACTTTTTTATCCTATCCTCATTTAATATCTTTGGTTTAAAATAACTATCAAAACCACATTGGGTCAGCCTACTCCTTACATATAAGTTATGTCAAAAAGGCATCTTGCTGGGGGGGGGGGGGGAAAGGAGGAGAATGGTACTGCCAATTTCGAAGTGCACCTGTCAGGCTGACAACAATCATCTTTGCTCTCCTCACCCCTGCTAATTGTAGTGACATAGGGAAATGCCAGGAAACTAAACATGATCTTGCCTCTGCAAACCCAGTCAGTCCCCTTTTGGTTTGTATTTGGTAGAGATCAATGGCAGCAGACTGGTATCTATACATGAATAATGTCTCAAATGTTGGCACAAGGCCTGCCCCCCGGGAAGTGGCACAGCACAGGTATGGCTCAGAATATGAGTTCTGAAACTCAAAAATCTTAACACCAAAAAAACCCCCCAAGTAACCCAATCAATAAATAGGCCAAGGAACTGGACAGACACTTCTCAGAAGATGATATACAATCAATCAACGAATATATGAAAAAATGTTCAATATTTCCAGCAATTAGAAAAATACAAATCAAAACCACTCTAAGATTTCATCTCACCCCACTCAGAATGGCAATTATTAAGAATAACAACAATAAGTGTTGGCGAGGATGTGGGGGAAAAGGCATGCTCACACATTGCTGGTGGGCCTGCAAATTGGTGCAGCCAATATGGAAAGCAGTATGGAGATTCCTTGGAAAACTGGGAATGGAACCACCATTTGACCCAGGCGGCTATTCCACTCCCCAGCTTATACCCAAAGGACTTAAAATCAGTATACTACTATGAAACATCAATGTTTATAGCAGCACAATTCACAATAACTAAATTGTGGAACCAACCTAGATACCCTGCAGTAGATGAATGGATAAAAAAAAAATGTGGTATATATACCATGGAATATTACTCAGCATTAAAAGAGAATAAAATCTTGGCATTTGCAAGTAAATGGATAGAGTTGAGAATATAATGCTAAGTGAAGTAAGCCAATCCCAAAAAACCAAATGCCGAAATGTTTTCTCTGATATAAGGAGGCTGATTCATAATGGGGATGGGGGGCGGGGCAGCATGGGAGGAATAGACAAACTGTAGATAGGGCAAAGGGAAAGGAGGAGAAAGGAAGGAGCATGGGGGTAGGAAAGACAGTGGAGTGAGATGGACATCATTACCCTAGGTACATGTATGAAGACACGAATGGTGTGACTCTACTTTGTATACAACCACATATATGAAAAATTGTGCTTTATATATGTAATATGAATTGAAACACATTCTGCTGTCATATGTAACAAATTAGAATAAATTAAATTTGAAAAAATTAATTAAATTAAAAAGAATGTGGGTTCTACAGGCCAAATGCTAGTGTTCAAAGCCAGGCCCTACCCCTTACTGATTAGTAACTGTGGGCAAGTTACTTAGGCCCACTGGATCCCAGTTTACTGATATGCAAAATAGAGACAATGTTATCTATGGCACAGTTTTCCAGAGGTTTCTGTGAGTTCTGACTTGCACTGTACTCAGAACATCCTTGCACATGCTAAGCACTAAAAATAAATAAAACAAGATAAAATAAAGTATGTTCTTATTACTGGCCTTTTCTTTCAACCAGCTCTACCAGGAGTCAAACTCTAACTCCTTCTCAAAATGTACTTCAGCTTCTCAGCATGCGAGGGTTGGTTTTCTGGCTCCTAACGGGTGGCCAACAAGCCCTCTGAGCCAAAACAGGGCTCCAACCCTACTGAATCTGAAAATCCTCACAAAGGTGCTCTGAAAGAGGGCTGTGTCCTTCTATTCACCAGTTGATAACTTGTCCTGAAACTTAATGATGTAGGTTACTGGCAGAAATTGAAGTTTCATGTCTGAGAAGCAGCCAAGTGCAATCCCCCCACAGTAGAGACCGTGGCCTGGTTATTTCTGGGCCATGGCCTCACTTAGGCCAGAACTACAGGAGTGTAAGAAGGGAGAGAGGAACATGTCCGCAGATGTGGGTCCTGGGGAGGAGAAGCAAACTGGGACAGTCATTGTCTCAGTCGGTCATCCTTTGAAGTTTCCAAAGACCTCTTGGGAATCTTCTCTTGTCCATGTGGGCCCTACCTTCCACGTGTGGCCTCATGGGTCTGGACTGAACCAGATGTTGATATAAAATTGCAGTATGGATGCCAGCTTTTGATGCCAATTACACTACTGATGGTAATAGCATGTGTCCCAGCACTGAGAAAGTCTAAAGACCTTCCCAACCCCTTCTTCAGAACACCCCCATGACATACTAGAGGGCCCACAGTATCTTCAGGAAGGCAATATATACAAGAATCAGTAACTGATCAGTCTCATATAAGAATGAGCAATGATAACTTATTATCTGCTTGGTAGAAGTAATGAACTTCTATGCAGTGGGAACTGTACACCACATGGTCCACACCGTCCAGGAGATTACCTTTCATCAGGTGGACTTTCATGACAAGCTCCAAGGCTAGAACCACAGAGCCAGCTGTCTCCTATCTCAATACCTATCTTTCTTTCTGACAGCACCCAGATTTCATTTGGGGTGGCAGTGTGCCCTGTTAAAGTACTCATTTCCCCAGACTCTCTTGCATCTAGGAGAGGCTACCTGTCAGGCTCTGGCAAAGAAGAAATACTAGAACTTTCTAGTGGGGTGTTTCTGAGAAAGTTAGTGCTTCCATGATGAAAAGGTCTGACTGACTATACACATCCTTTGTCCTTTGCTCATCTTCTTCGTTCTACCAGAAACATGGACAGGATACCCAAGCAGTCATCATCTTATCATAAGGAAAGTCACATGCTAAGGATGGTGCAGTGGGAGAGGGGATGATTCTTTGGCCGACAGCACCAGCCTTGGGACCCCTGACTCTAGTCTCCTTGCTATTTGAGAACATGCCCCCATTTGTCTAAATGCTGAAGTCAAGTATCAGTTGTATGCAAGAAACCCCATGACCCTGATTAAGAGACTGAGGCTCTAAGTGTTTTATCTGGAGTCACACAATCAGCATAGTAGTCATCTCTTTACCTGTGATTTCTGTTTTTCACAGTTTCATTTACCCATGGCTAACTGTAGTTCAAAAATATTAAATGGAAAATTCTAGAAATAAACAATTTAGGCTGGGAATGTAGCTCCGTGGTAAAGTGCTTACTGAGCATGCTCAAGGCTCTGGATTCAATTCCCAACACCACAAAAGCAGCCTTTTATTACAGCGTATCGGTACGACTGATATATTTGTTAATAGTTATTATGGTTAATCTCTTCTTCCTGTGTCTAATTTATAAACTGAACTTTATCATAAGTATTTATGTATAAAAAAATCATACTACATATAGGGTTGAGTACTCTGTGGTTTCAGGCATCAACAGAATGTCTTAGAATATGTCTCCCCCGGAGAAGAGGGGGCTATCGTAGCTGGAAGTCACAGAGCTGGGGCTTTAACTCAGCTCTTCAGACACATAACACAGTGTTTTTCCCAGTAAAATCTGGGCTCTGTGAAGACAAGGGCCTCACCAGCCAGGTAAAATTGTGAGCCCGAAGCTAAAACACTGCATATTTTCTCTAATTACTAGTGTGAAAGTACAATTCAGGTTTGTAGCTTGGCTGCTGGAGTCTGCAGCCCCAGGTAGAACTGACTTTTGATCATTCCTCAACAGGCATAGAAATTAAAGTATAAAAACATGGAAAGGACCCTGTATTTCTTCTGTTCATTCTCATTTGGGTGAAACCAGTAATCACCAACGCTTTCATTTAATCCTTCCATGCGAATTTTAGATTTGGGTCTTTACATCTTCTCCTCTTACTCTTAATTATTTTTATTTTTATTATAATGATTAATTATATTAATTGTATAAATTAATGGGTTTGTAACATTTCCAATGGGTTTTTATACCTTAAGAAAAAGCAAAATGAAGTAAGACGGGGCATTGACATTCTTTACACCACACAAACTATTTTTTACAAAATGAGAAAAAAAATGATAAATAACTTCATAGGAGCTTATGCAGTGTCCTTTTGAAAAACACCTTCAGGCTGGGAATATAGCTCAGTGGTAGAGCATTTGCCTAGCATATACAAAGCTCTGGGTTCAACCCCCAATACTGGAAAAAAAAATTTTTTGCTTACTTTTTTTTTTGGCTACTTATTCTGTATCTGGAACAAAATTATTCCTTCCCTCTGTTTCCATTTTTAAATGTTTTGCAAATGTGCAATAAGTATGTAATCCCAAACAGGCTTTCCTGCAAAGAAACATGGCTCAGGACTAAGGCCAGATGGAGGGACAGGGACATTCCATGTGCCTCTCTGAAAGGCCACTTTGCTATCAGTGTGCGTGAGGCCGACACATGGACTCCCACACTGGCACAGAGAGGGTAAGGGGTCCCAGCAGAGGCTGGTCTGGGGAGCAAGCTGGCTCCTGGCATTCTCATTAAATTTATATGACCCTACAGGGAAAGCGGGGCTGCAAGGGGCTGGCCCTTACCAGGCGCGGTGAGAGAAGGAGAGAGGAGGAAAAGAGGTTCCTTTCAATTATCTCCTCCATACGTTTCCATGGCGATGGCTCCGGAAGCTGGTCAGAACTTTCTCAGTGGAAACAAACAGCGGCTCTCATTCACCCTCGCCAGGCCCGCTGGCCACACTGGCCGCTTGTGTAGTCTGGGCACAGAGGACCCCAGGGAGGGCCATGGGGGCTGCTGAGCCTTTCTTCTGTCAGCTGCTCTCAGGGACAGCAGGGGAGTCATGAAGCTGCCTCCGAAGGCCAGACCTGGAGGTGCTTTGGTATGGAGGGCACTTCCCCCCTTGCTGGATGCACAGTGACCAACCCACCCTCCAGGACACCACTGTGGGAGCAGCCTGCTGCCCTACTTCTCCGGCACGCAGCGTCAACAATGTGGAGGCCTGAATCTGGGTCCTTTTGATGGTAACCGCTGCTGTAACCACTTGAATTATTTTCTCCTTGCCTTTGATTCCTTTTTACACACGTAGCTGATCAAAGTGTTAATACATTATAAATATTATGAACATGGAAACTCTCTAACATCTTCTCGGTCACAACCATGCATCCTCCACATCTGAACCCACTGAGCAGCTGGCACCATTCTGCTTGCCCCTTACAGGTCCGTCTCACTTCATCCTTCGACAGGTTTATATCTCCCTCCGCTTCTGACTCAGTGGTTTAATCAGAAGGGACAATGCCAGCACCTGCAGGCCAGTGCTTGCTGGAGCTGATTCAGACACCAGGGAGCTCTGTTAGGGTCCCCAGGATGATAAAATGACCCCTTTTGGTATCAGTCAAGAGGCCCCTCAATTCTACCTGTGCTTGAGAAGCAGAGGGCTTCGGTCTGACCAATAAGACTCTGGTTTCTGTAGTGATTCCAAAAACCCAGCTGGCTACCCAAGAATCTCCTGGAAGAGTTTTTAACATCTCCAGTGGTTCCACATCTAGAGAATCCAATCCAGTAGATCTGGGTGGGCCTGAGCTTCTGTCTTTGCTAAAACGCGCTGGTCAGTTCTGGTGTGTGGATATGCTTGAAACACCAGCTTAACCCAGTAGACAGGGGAGCAAAAATCCCATCCTCGCTTCTCCACCCCCTCAGCATATCTTCTGAAGAAAAATAAGCAATGGTGCAGGTGAGACTCACCCACAAGAACACAGGGACCCAAAAGGACAAGAAGCCACGCCCCTTCAAGCATTATCCTGACTGTAAGGTTGTTCAGACAAGAGCCTGGGGGCCAGGTTGACTTTGACCCCCACTATTCCTGCCATGCAGCTGACACTCACTACGAACCTGAGGATGGAATACAGCCAGTGGATGCAGGAATTTGGAGACTGGAGGAATGAAGACAGGCCCAACAAGTTTCAGACCTCCAGTATCTTTTCCATCAGAGGATTCCTGCCTCCTGGAGGCCGTCAGCCACCTCCTCACACTGACATGTCCTTGTAAGTAAGGTACAGAAGGAGCCTCAGTGGGCAACACCTGGGCTGGTCTGCAGCCTCCTGCAAGCCAGGTTTAGGCCCCAAACCCTTCCCCCAAGCAGCTGTGCTCTGGCAGCTGTGTGCACCCTGTCTTCTGCCTGGAAGTCACCCCAGCTCTGCTCTACTAAGCAAACCCCCGAGTCATCCCAGTGCTTACTCCTTGGGAACCTGTGGTGGGTGTGGAGTCTGACAATGTAGCTCAGCTGGATCAGGCTTCCCAGAATTCTCTTCCCTGAGTAGCTCCAGGTTGGTGTGGGCCACGGGAGATATTTTCGATTAGATGTGGAAAGCACAAGTAGCCATAAAGAGAAGTAGCCATTTCTCCCAAGACTTCCAGGCCTGCGTGGGCACAAGGTCTGTCCTCCTCAGGTTCTCTGAGTCCTGGACCTATGCCTGTTGGGCTCCTGAGGAGGGGTACCAGCAACTCCCACAGGTTACCAGCAACCATGAAGTTGTAGGCTTATTTGGGGGTGCTGAGAGAGGACATGGGCTTTGAGAATTTTGGGGTGCTGAGAGAGGACATGGGCTTTGAGCAGTTTGGGGTGCTGAGAGAGGACATGGGCTCTGAGCAGTTTGGCCTGCCCACCCCCCCCCCCCAGGTCACCTGCAGGGTTTTCTTCCTGACAGATGCCCTTGCTGACACAGGCTGCATCATCAGACACAGCAGGAACAGCTCACCTGGACTGCAACTAACCCCGACAAAGGCACAGGGTCAACCCTCTAATAAAATCCTTACTCTGCCTTAAGGTTCTGCACCTCTAATAAAACCCTGACTGATGCTGAAGCCACATGGTCATCAACCCCATGCCTCTTCCCCAGAGTTCCCCGGTCCTCTTTCTGCAGTTCCCTGTCCTGATGGTTTTCACACTGCACTGTAACCACTTTTCATGTCTCTGCGGATTGTAAGGGGACAGCTATCCTTCCTGCACTCATCTTGCCAGGGCTGAGCGTATTTGTCCTCACAGCTGAAACTTGATAAACACTTATTAAATTAAGCCTAGTCTCTCTGCAGGGCTTCACTCTAACTGTAGTTGTGATGGGCTGTCTGATAAGAGGCCTGGCCCCTGCAGATAAACAGACCAGGATATGAAATCCGGCTCTGCCTCCCCCAAACTTTGTGATCTTGGTAAGTCATTTAACCTTCCTGAACCTTGTTTTCCTTAACCATGAAATATCATCCACATTATAGATTTGTCAGAAGGATTAAAAAGATAGGCAGGGAGCACTTAGAACATTCTAGGCAAGTCTTATTGCTGCTTCTGTTGGAATGTTATTTATTTACCTTCCCATCCCACATCTCTGGCCTAATATCTGTTCACTTTTAATGCAGAAGAGAGAATTCACAGCAGTCACTTCTGTTATTAAACTTTCCTGGTGGCAGTGCCTGTCCCCAGCAATGGCAGTGAGAGCATGCACAGCCTGCTCCCAGTGAAGGGTGCAGCCCAGCACGTGGCCTCCAGCTGAGGCTGGGCCAGCTGGAGGCTCCCTCGCCAGACAGAGTGAAGGGCAGCAGGGTTTGCTGTTGGGAACAGCTGAGGCGGCAGACACTGCCACAGCTGCTCCCACCCACAGCCCTGCATTTTGGAATGTTGAGCCCCTCAAATATGCCATGTGATGGAGCACACACATGTGCACACAGATATTTGTGTACAAATACTTCAGTGCACTATGACTGCATGGGCCTTGTGAAAATGTAAGTTGTTTACAATCCCCCCACCCCCAACACTTGATGACATGGAAACTAAGGTCCTGTGGGAAGAACACATTTTCAGTCACAAGCTCTGCGTACTGTACCGTCTGTAAGACTGAGGACAGACCCTAAGACACACTGCCTCTGCCAGGGTAGCTGGGGATCTTACAGAGGGGTGGGCAGAGGACAGGTGGGATGTGAGCCAGGCACTGTGTTGTGTTTCACAACCCTCGGAAAGAGCTGTCACTGGGCTTGATGGATTAGGAACCTAAGGCATAGAGAACTCATTTACATTGTTCTTAATCACACAATTAGCAGAGTTCAAATTGAGGCTCAGGTCTGTCTAGCTCCAGGGCCTATACCTGTAGCACATTTGGAGCCCAAGAAAAGTTGGTGGGTGTAAAGGCATGCTTGGGCGGGTCAGAAAAAATGGAAGACCCCTGAGCTAGAGAGACTTCTGGAGACCCCAACTCAGACCATCACTGTGGAAATGAGGGCACTTGAACCTAGAGGGGTGACACAACATAGTTGAACAGTCAAGGACAGAAAGTGTGCTGAAAGCTTGGGGCTCTCAGCCAGTGATTTTTCCCTTGTGTCCTTAACTTCTACACATGGCTATCAGAAAACTGACTAAAGGAAAAGAATACATAATACATACAGTAATAATACCTGGCTTTTGGTCTACCTGCTTGTTTTCTAAGACCTAACATTGCTGTGTCTATAGTTATTCTGATGAGTGCAAAGAACCAAAGAATGGTGACCTAGGCTGTCCCTGGTTCTCTCTTTTAACGGGCTATAAAAGTTCACCTCCCTTTCCTGGGAGCAGTACTGTGAGCACACACTGAGGTCATGCCCACCTCGACTGGGCAGAAGGAACTGGCTGACTCCTCTGAAGGCACACTTCACATGACTTCCTTGACCCCTACACAGATGCAGGACCAAGGCCTGGGCCACACATGTTCATGTCCCCCATGGGAATCACTGGCATCCCCTCCCTACCACACAGCCCTGTCACAAACAGGATGTAGAGACAGGATGTGTTAGGCTCAGCTAGAGGGGACATGGCTTGACCTGGATTTCCTAGCAATCTCACGACCTCATCAGCTCTTCTCACTGAATCTGGTCTAATTCCAAGGTGTGATAATCCCACGGCGTGTGGACATCTATCATCCACTTCCATGAATGAGCCACAGAGTTGGACCTGGGTCACACAGGAGGAAAATCAATATGACAGCTAACAGCAGTCCCTGTCCTTGGGGGGTTTCCACAAAGGGATGAAGGCTGAGCCCTTCTCCCTGACACCAGTTCCAGCAATAAGCTTGTTAAGAAACAAGTTCCTAAAAGTATAATAATTTCTTACACATTTCAAAAGGACTAGAAACCAGGTTGCCAGAAATTAGATTCCAGATTCTATGCTTAAAATGCAGAAAGCCACAACAAATTTCCTTTCAAAAACGTACTTTCCCTCTATATGAAATGCCTGGAATAGGCAAGATTAATTATAATAGAATGATGAGTGCTTAAGGTTTTACAAGCAATAGGAGTGTCATAGCTAAAGGCCACCTTTCAGACTTTTGTAGTCATCATCACGACCAATTTGAGGGTAATTCTGTAAATTCAAAAATAAACCCTTGTTCTGTATGTTGAACGAATTCTACCTTAATAAAGCTATCATCAAAAATAAAAGCACTTTCCCAGAGCTGGGGTTGTGGCTCAGTAGTAGAGCATTTGTCTAGCATGTGTGAGGCTCGGGGTTCAATTCTCAGAACCACATATAAATAAGTAAATAAAACAAAGGTCCATGAACAACTAATAAAAATATTTTTTAAAAAGCACTTTCCCACTAAAATTGCAGGTTTAAAAAATTTTAAAAATAGCTGTAGTATTTTGTATATGATTCTTGATATTGTACCTTTATCTGGAGATGGTATGTGGTCTTCCATGTCTATTTAAAGAGGAAGAAAAAGTGGGAAGTCTTGAACAAGACTGCAAAACAGGATCAGATTGAAAGAGAGAGACAACCTCAGAAACAGATTAGAGTATTTGGGGAAGTGTCTGCTTCCTCAATGATTTTTCCAGGTGGCTTTTGAATGTTAATATTGACAGGCAGAAACTATTTCTTATCACACTGTCATCAGTTAGAGGAGACAAAACACATGCTGGGTAATGGGTAAAGACCAGGGCAGCCCTTCTGCACAGCAATTCCAGGCCTGGGACAATCCATTTCTAACTCTATTTCAAAGAGCCAGGGGGTACTCACTGAACTCGAAGCCAAGTACCAGGAGAGCTCTTGGTACTACTGAGACCTATAGAAAATCCTGAGAAGAGGACAACAAGCTCTTGGGCTCAAAGCTCAGGCTGATTCATGTGGGGTTACAGGAGAACACAAGTGACCAGAGTCATCATCAAGGGCATGAACTGGGGCCAGACTAGATTGATAAGATTACCAAGCACTTACTACATGCCAGATAGCCTACTAAGTGAGGTAAGTATTACAAGTATTACCCATACTTTGTGGTTGTAGAACCTGTAGGCAGAAAGGCCAGGTAACTTGCCTCAGTGTGATAAAACTGATATGGAAAAGGCTGAATTTGAGTCCAAAGAGTGAGGTATCAGGTAGGGCAGCTTCACTCCAAGGTCATAAAGACACTTGGGCTGGATTGAGATGTTTGCCTCCAGCTCTAGAACCTTAGGCTGGTTAATTCCCTCAAATAGTAAATACTTCAGTGAGTTTATATAAAAATCAAATGAAAAAATATAATGGAAGTGATCAGTGCAGAGAAATAAACAGTTCACCTCAGTTTCCCGGACCAGGGCTGAGATGCTGCAGTTGGATGGAACTTGCCCAAATGATGGGGGTGACTGTGGAGGATGGTGGGTGGGGCAAAGAGCTTCTAGGAGTCTCAGCACCTCTCGGAGAACAGGAGCTGCAGCCTGACTGGGGAATAAGCAGCAAGGGATGAGAGGCCAGCTGGGTAGGTGGAAGACAGACAGGAAGGGAGGGGAGAAAGAGGAAGCCAAGATGGGGGTGTAGCCAGTCAAGAAGCAGTGATGCCCAGAGCAAGGCAGAGGGCCATGGGAACTGAACAGAACACGTGCAGAGCCTTCTCCCCTGATGTCCAAGAGGAAATGGGGAGAAGATGGAGGCTCGAGGGGGAGAAAAGGAAGCTAACATAGTCCAAAGTCTTCAGTCCCTGGATGAAACAAACCTGAGAGCAAAGTGATGCCCAGGTACTGCGAATGCTCACACAGAACGTCCACAAACCACGGCCCCCAACCTGCCGGCTCCCTCTCCTTGTATTTATCTGCCTGGTGACTCCTGCTGTATGTATTTAGACTTTCTCACTGTAAAGCAGTTCAATTGAAGTCACAGGTAATGAAAGAGAGTGAAATTTTAAATCAGTGAATTTTCAACTTTGGTGAAAGGCCCAGTAGAAAACAAGTTATAAATATTGGCTAAGGTGAAGTTTTAAGATCTCTTTTGGACTCTCCTGCATCTATGGATAAATAACTGAATGAGAGTAGAACTTGCTCCTGTTTCCAAAAGAACCACAGATTGTAGTTACTTAATTGCAGCTATTTATTTATTGCTGACGAACCTGGCTAACCCTTAACCTCTCAATTTGCAGAAGCAACACAATTATAAATACTTGAGAATTAGAGTGGTCAGGAGCAAGTGTACTTAATGAAACCAAATTCAGGATTGGCTATTAGTGGCTACGCAGCCAACTTAGTAACCTCTCTGAGCTTCCATTTCTGAATTTGTAAACAGGAATAATGTCGTATGGAACTTCACAGTGTTGTTCTATATAATAAATAGTCAATGTTAAGTAATTAGATCAGTTCTTGGTACATACCAAACACTCAATAAATTATACATCATGTATATAAATGTTTTATATTATAAATTAGATAGTTTATATATCACATAAATAATTATGAAATGAGAATTACAACTGAATGAGCAGGGTAGAGTTTCTAGGAAAGCTTTTAAAAGGCCTGTGCCTTTGGACCAGATATGGTGGCACATGCCTGGAATCCTAGAAACTTAGGGGGCCAAGGCAGGGAGATTGCAAGTTTGAGGCCAGCCTCGGCAACTTAGCCTCTGTCTCAAAATAAAATACACAGGCTGGAGGTGGGTAGCTCAGTGGTAGCTCTCGCCTAGCATGCGTGAGCTCCTGGGTTCAATCCCCAGTATTAGGGGGGGAAAAAGGACAGGGAAATGTGCCTTTGGCCTTCTTCAAATTACCATCTTCCCTACACTTTGCTGTTTCTTCTCACCTAGAAGATGCAGCAGGCACTTTGAAGCCATGAGGAAAAAATGGACAGGGGCACAGTCCGGGTTCCTAAAGGCCTGCTGAGCCACGGGCCCAGTCCTGGACCTACCCAGGGAGCAAAGATGTCTAGTGAGCCCCATGTTTATTTATACCACTATGTGTCAGTTTTTCTGTTGTTCATGGCCAGTCTCATTCCTCAGAGATCATGATGTTGACATTTCCCAGCCACCTCCAATGCCTCCCATCCCCACAACCTTGCTTTCCAGGTATTTTTGAGAGTAGCTGTGGAGTAACAAGAAACTGAGCTAATGTTGACCTTTTGGGCTAGTTGACACAGATCCAAGTTTGGTGTAATAAAGTAGTCTCATCAATAGATGCTGTAACAGAAGAGGCTCTAATGAAAGCTCCCTGGATTATATTCTCATAACAGAATGTGGCACAACAGAGAGATAGTAAGACATGAAGAACAAATGGGGCCTTTGTTAAATTAGTGATGGGGGTAGGGAGGGTCTATTCTTTCTTGTTATCTACCTACCTACCTACTGATCTGCCTACCTGCCTCTATCTCTGTACCTCTGTTTGTGCAGGCCAAACACACCTAGCTGCTAGCCCACTTGGCAAGGTCATCCAATGCTAGGATGGCTCAGTTGTACTAGAATTCTCACTTCTTGTCTCCCCCACAGAAGACCCACCACCTCTACGTCTGCTGGTCAGAGCTATCTTCCTGTAACTTTAAACTTCAGCTCTGTTTAATGCCAAATACCACTGGGAGAAGTGATGTGTTTTTTAGAAACAGACATTCACATCAAAATTCATGCCATAATCCATAATGCATCCCTCCCCCAGAAGAGGTTTAGCTGGGGAAAGGAGAGGAAGGAGCATATGCTGAGGTCCCAGAGACAACTGGGGAGACTGGATCTGGAACGCAGGAGCCACGGGGCCAGTTGCTCCAGTCTCTGAGTCCCCGCTCAGTATCTCTGTCTCTAAGGGTGGGCTGCTGTAGGACTTGCCCGCTTTTGTTTACTGATATCTCTTGCCTTTTGGATAAAAAGTAGAAGAAAATTTCTGCCCATAAAACAACAGTATGAGTCAGCATGGTATTTTGGTTGGCAGACACTTTGCGGACACTATCCAGACACAACCAACTGGTTTGCCAGGTCATCCTCCATAGCTTGAATATTCAACTGCAAAGTTCCCAGCAAGCATTGTGATGGGAGGAACAGTGGAATTTTCCATGTGAACATATTTAAATTTTTAAGTCCAATGAATAAATTCTTAAATACACGGTGTTCCAATTCTACTCAAATTATAACCTGACCTAGGCTTTCACAATGATACTTTATCCTTAGAAATGAATACAAAAATAAAAACAAAACCGCTTAGAGGATTTCATCTAAAATAATCTTCAATTTAAGAATAATCATCACCGGTTTGCAACCATTACATTAAATATTGATTCAGGCAAGAATCACCAAAAGAATCTAAAACCATTAGGTAAAAGTTTGATGAGGAACAGGATATTTACAGACTCAGATAACCTCCCCACAGAATATGTATTCATTAAGAAGGAAAAATCGTAACTTCTCAGGGGAAACCTGGCAGATACCACATTCATCAATGATGAAAATTCATATCACCGATTAGGGGACAAACAAACATCATGTGATTCCTGATGTGGGGAGAAAAAAGAAACAAAGGAACCTCACTCAAGGAATACTTCACAAAGCAACTGGCTCACAGTCTCTAGAAATGTCAGGACCGTAAAAGACAAATAAATGCTCTCAGATTGAATGTGGACAAAAAGACAGGACAGGAGTAATTTTTTTCTAAAGTACTGGACTGGAAAGTGAGTGCCACAAGACACATTACTGGGACAGTTGGACAAACCTGAGTATGAAATGTGTATTAGGAAAAGCCATAAAATCTCCTATATTTGATAGTTAGATTATGGTTCTATCAAAGCATGTCCTTGTCCTTGGGAAATAGATGCTGAAGTATTTAGGGCTGAAGGTCATGGCGTGTGCAACTTACTTTCAACTGGTTCAGCAATAATAATAATTAGTGGTACTGTGTATAGGGCAGGCAGACAGGAGCACGCCAACGTCAACAACTGTGAGTCCAAGTGTAATTGACATGGAAGTCACCGCACAGTTCTTACAACTTTTCTGGAAGTTAAAAGTTTTTCAAAGTTAAAAAAAAAAAAAAAAAGAATGTCATAGCTGTCAAACACCATGAATAGAGAAAAGAAGGATGAACTGTTTCAAAATTTTTAAAATGTTTAGGAAGACCTAAGTCTAAACCGTTTGAAAATACAGAGGCAAATTGGCAATATTACAAATGAAGAGTTGGGGGCTGTTGACAGAGATAGACAGACTCGGGAGTGTATGTGCACATGACTATGTATGTTGAAAATTTTTTGTTAACCTCAGGAGGCCGTCAGTCTCTCTCTTGGCCACAGGAGTCATGCCATATTTTGCTAAGGAAAGGATATAAACACGGAAAGAATGACTCCCCACAACTGAGGGGAAGGAGAAGTACCCAGCCTAACTAAGGTTAGTACAAACTTAGTGAGTCACTTCCTCCTAGGAGGAAGAACAAGCATTTCTTGCTTCCTGAAGGACTCAGAGATGCCGAGAACACCTGACCTCTCTGCCTGACTCTTGCTACGTAAGCGGTCAACCAGGTCGGGGGGCCACAGCCATTCACTCAAGTGCTTCAATACCATCATAGGACCTCCGTGTTCAAAGTCAATGTCTACTCGAATCCCCTATCTACTTCAGCCTCCACGTCACTGGGTTCCTGAGAGGACACAACGAAACCAAAACAAGAGAAAGTCATGCTGCGGACACACTTATCCTCTTCCTTGACTGGGCAAGGGCCTTGGTTTTCTTTGGCACATCAACCCCATGGTTCTTGGTCCTGAAACCAAACCTACGTTGCCCCTTGCGTTCAGACTGGAGCTTTCTGGCCAAGCCGTCTTCCCTCCCAGAAGCTGCCTCTGTGCCAACAGCACACACACGTGGATGGATTAGGCAGAGCCGGGCTGTAAAGCACACACACGCTCTCCTAACGTGTGCTTCTCATTCCAGAAATACTTCATTCCTAAGCCACTTCTATGCCTCTCTTGGCACGAAACAGTGCAAGTGGCTCGGTGCCAGAGGAAGTGTCTGTTTAGAAGTCTGAACTTTCTTTAAATTTCTTTACCTCAGAAGATCATAAATAGAACATTCTAGAATAATTGTAACAAAAGTAGAAAAGGGAAGGGTTACCGGCAGGGAAAACACATTTGTTTTTGTGGTTTTTTAAGTTGCCTAAAAGAAATACTGAAAATATAGGAAAAAGCATAGCATTATCCTCTATGAGAGTAGAAATTACAGGGTCCAAGTTAGGACAAGGAAACAAAAGTATTTCCTTTAACAGGAAAGGTTGGAGAGCATTTGCCAGTTTCTGACACACACACACACATACACATATTCATTCTTATTTTAAGGTCACCTCGGAAAATGAGGTATGGGGTGGGGTTTTTATTTTTATTTTTTTTTACTTGGGAAGGTATTCCTGTTTTTGGCTTCTTTATGATTTCCATCCCATATTAAAATGGTCACAAAACACGACAACCCATCTCAGTTGACTTACCTGTCCTCTCCCTTATTTCCAAGTATTAATTTGAGATTCCCTCACAAGAAACCATTTGAAATCAGTAATTCTTCCCCAAAGCCTCAGGTGTCACCAACTGGATGGCAGATCCTTTCTGAGCCACCTCGATACATGCACATGCACAGGACCCGCAAGGGGAAAATAATGTCCAACCCCACGTCACATATACTCCACTGCCCACTTGATTTCCATCTGTGTAGACCCAAAAGGCACCTTCCTGGAAACCCGGATGGTGGGCAGAGAAGGGGACACTTACTTTCTCTCCACTTCTGGTGTTGACACGGCGCTACAGAAACCAAGTGACTCCTAAGGAGACAGAAAAGATTCGCAGCGTCAGTGCAGGCGGAGTAGCCGGCTTCATCTGATTAGCACAGAATATCATTCAAGAAGAAAAGGCAGAAGCAGAAATAGATGACTAAAGTCACTGTGCTTACTTCGATCTGGGACCGCAGCTGAAGTGATGTGGGGCTGGCGTCGGGTTTCTCCTAAAACAGAACAGATGCCGGTTTAACAAGACTCCCCAACGTGGCACACACCAGAGAGACAAATAGACGTGTAAGAAGAGACGGGAGGATTTGGGGAACGCAGGCTATAGGGTGGGAGGAGATGGCCGAGATAAATGGATTTTCTGGAAAAACTCAAGTACTTTTTAAATGAGAGCTCTGGTCTCTTAAAATTGAACTGTTTACCAAACTTTGCTGCTGGACATTGCGGACAATTTTACTGCAGAAAAACACAATTTAACAGAAGGGTTCTGACAGTGGTGAAATCATTCTCTGGATATACTTAGACCAGGAGGATGCTGAATTGACTGCAGCCAGCTCAAGTTCAGCTTGATTTTCAATGACAATGGCATTCCAACCCGATTTTAAAGTTCTAAGCATACTCAAAGTACTCAGTAATGTAGGACTTGTTCCAAGGGTGTTGAGGAAACAGCCTATTGGATATTCTCTCTCAACCCTAAAAAAACAGTATAATCCTAATGCAAAAGAACTGGCCTATCTGAAAATACACAAATAAAACCCCTCAGCATGCAGGTGATAAATGAAACATATACACATGATATAATGAGTGCATTGAAAAATCATTAAATCATAAAGGAGAGGTGAAGAAAAAATAATTTTAGAGATAAAACCATGTAGTGTGACACCCTCATTTACAGTAAAGGACATCATATTCCCTTTGAAAGTAAAACAAAAGGGGAGAGATAAATGAGTTGCTTGTGATGAAAATAATGGGTTGAAATGACCTCTGTCAGTAAAATACGAAAATTGTACCACAGAGAGTTTCAGATAAAATTATGGGAAAAGAAGAGCTGTCCTAGAGCTCAGAGCACCACACTGCTATCTGTTCTAAGTACAGAATAATTCTAAATTGACATAGATATAAATAAAGGTCTTCATCAATGAGAGGTCCACAGACAAGGAAAGGTCCCCCTGACTGTCAAATAGGAAGCAGGACTAAAGGCAGTTTTGAAGGAAGCCATAATTATCACTAACATTACCCAATGATTAGTTTTTCTCCAAGGGTCCTATTAAGAGATTCTCAACAACTGTCAAATTCCTCGGGCTTGCCACATGCACTTTAGGAACCTCGTTAGTCTCAGCTAACATTCAGGAAGTGGGCAGGTCATCGGCAGTGATGCCTTCTCCTGTGTACCTACTTTATAAGCTGCACCTGATTTTTAAAAATTATTGAAGTGACACATCTTAATGGATTTTCATCTCACTCACACCCTAGTCCCAGGTCCTTGTTTTCTATAAAAGAAATCAGGGTGTCCAGGCACAGTGGCACATGCCTATAATCCCAGCGACTCTGGAGGCTGAGGCAGAAGGATCACAAGTTCAAAGACAGCCTCAGCAACTTAGCAAGACCCTGTCTCAAAAAAAAAAAAAAAAAAAAAAAGGCCGGGATGTGACTTGTTGGTTAAGTGCCCCTGGGTTCAATCCCCAGTACTGATAGATAGATAGATAGATAGATAGATAGATAGACAGACAGACAGACAGACAGAGATCAGAGTGGCATGAGGCCTTAGAGAACTCTCTCACTAAGTTCATTTCATTTGCTGCCATTGTTTATACTGTTTATATTTCTGTAGCAAACTTGATAGACTCTAAAACAGTATATGGAAAATGTTGGAGTTACATTCCAAATCCAGCTGGCATTCCATCAGACTCAGGCACACTGATAAAGAGGTAGATACATACTTTGGACACTCTTAATGCTTAGAGACCAACCCAGTTGCCCATACCTAGCCTTTTAGCAACACAGTGAAAGTTATGAGCCTCAACAGCAGGGGTAAGTAAAAGTACAGTTTGCAATGTTTTTATCCCAAGTCTTTCTGTTCCAGAGTTGGTGCACAAACACCAGAATGGTGATGAATTTCTGCCAGTTCCTCTCAAATTTCCTCTTCAATTGCCCATTTAACAACCAGCTCCAGCCCATCTCCTTCCAGAATCGTCAACAAGAGTGACTGATTCAACTCACCCCCCCCACCCCATTCTTATCTTTTCTTTAAGCTCTAATTTTCTACCTCAGTAGTAATAGTCCCTGGTAGGAAATTATCGTCTTTCATTGTATACATCTACCAGCATCTTCCCAGTCGATTTGGTTAAGTATATCACTTGTCATGCCAAAGTTGTAACACTCACAGTGTACTATGCAAAACATACCTGTTCAGGCACACAGAACAGTGGTTAACAACCTCCTTAAATGATGATCAGGAAGTAACATTTAAAGGCTTCCCTTTCACATGTTACTTTGTTACTTGCAATAGGCATCTGATTGTGTTTTAGCTACTTTTTAGAAAACTGCTGGAGGGTGTACTTAAATTTCATTGGGTTAAAATAATGGAGCAGGTAATGCTTTCATGCAGAATATGTGTTTCATCAGAGAGAGTTTACTAATATACCAACTGGAGATCTTGTTCAGGGATCTCTCTAGTGTTGTTTTTTTTTTTTTTTCCAGAACATGTAACAAAATTCTTTATTTGAGGGCACATCCTATTAATTTTATCACTCAAGGAAAGAGACTGTCAACATTGTTTAGGGGCATTTCTTAGAGAAAATCTATTCTAAAATAAACACATTACAAAACTGAGGAGAGGCTTATAAAATTATTCACTTAGTTAAGGACTTAAGAGATGCTTTGAGGAAAACAAAATGGACTATTGGGAAAATGCCCTTATTTAAGAAACTGAAGAGGTCATGTGGTATCAAAGACAGTGGTGCATGTGCCTTTGTATATTATGAAATATATGATATATAAAAGAAGTGATAAAAATACAGCAAATATTTGTGGACCCATCCTAGTGTCTGAGAAATGGAATATAGGAGCAGAGTTAATGACAGCAGATACCCTGACATGCACTTGGAAAAAACATCTTATGTGCAGAGTATGAAGAAGTCTTCAGTATGTTGTATGCACAAGGAAGAAGTTCTGGACAACTCTTTATTCTGTTCACACTGAAAAACACGTAGGAATTGTTTTTGAAAAGGAGCAGGAGGAGCAGAGGTGACTGAGTGGGGAGCTGAGGCAAGGTGCACAGCAACCAAGGGTGTGGTTCGCAGAAGAAGAGAAGTGGGCATCAGGCTCTAAGGGATCAGGCTCCAAAGGCTCCCAGGCATCCCTCTTCCTTATCCAGGTTCCAAAGCACACTGGCTCCTTCTCTGTCCCCAGTCCAACCAGCATAATAGGAGGAAGGAGTAGAAAGATAAAGTTCTAGAAAGCCAGATGGAGGGGGAAGGGGGAGAAACAAGAATTAAAGATATACACCTCAATAATACCCTGCCACAGCTACTCTATTCAGAGGAAAACCGATGATCCACGGTTCAATTCCTAGGATGGAAATCATGGTGTTGATGGCAACAGTAAAAATTGTACCATTAAAACACAGTCCCTGAGAACCTGTGTATTATCTGAGCATGTTATGGAAAGAAATGATCACTGGGAAAGAAGCTTCTTCCCTCCCTCACTGACAGTGTTTCAGTCACTGCTGCCAGGTAACAAATCATCCCAACAGTGGGATGATAACCAGCCAGCACTTTCTGATGCTCACACATCCTGTGGGTAAGAATTCACAAGGACAATGGCAGAAAAGACTTTCTCTGCTCCCAGATTATGGGGTCTCAGCAGAGGGCATTCAGAGGCTGGGGATGATTGGGTGGGTGGGCTGTGACCATGGTGAGCTCACTCCTTCACACACTTGGAAGGTGGATGCTGCCTGGTGGCTGGGACCTACACAGGGGCCACAGGCTGTGACCACTCATGGTGCTCCTTGGAGGGCTGCGAGGGCTGCTTGGGCTGCAATAGGAAGTGGAGTTGCAAGAAGCAGCACATGGAGAGATCCAGGCAGAGGCTACAGTCCCATCTGTACCACACCTGCCAGAGTCACAGCCTTCCCAGGTACAAGAGGGCTCCTGGGGCCACCTCAGTGGTGGGAGAGAAAAAAAATCACATCGTGAGGAGAGCACTACAATGGGAGACATCCTTGTCGGCAAGGTTGGCAGTGACTGTCTGCAGGCTGACTGCCAAGGACACGGCGCTCTCCTAAGTTTCAAAATGAAGAATTAGATGAGACCATTTACGCAAGGCAATGTCTGTAAGGATTATTTTATGATTTTTACAGTTTCCTCCAGGAGAATAACTTGGCATATATTTTAGCCTGAATCCACCACTTAAAGATTGAAATCATGTACTTTTTAGGATACAACAATTATCCCTCTCTCATTTCAAACTAATATAGAAAGCCTCAAATATACAAAAGTAAAGAGAACAGTATAATGAACTCCCAAATTTCTTCCACCCGACTCCAGTGATTATCATCTCAGGGTCAATTCTGTTTTATCTGTTACCTCCCATCCACGTTTCAACCTTACTTTGAAGAGAATTCCAGACACCGTATCATGAACTATCACAATTTTTAATGTGAAGAATTAGCTCTCAGGGCAGGTTCAGTGGTACATACCTGTAATCCTAGCTAATTGGAAGGCTGAGACAGGAGGATTATAAGTCCAAGGACCACGTTGGCAGGTTAGTGAAACCCTGTCTCAAAATAGAATGAAAAGGGCTGGGAACATAGGTCACTGGTAGAGTGCTTGTCTAGCATACATGAGGCCCTGGGTTCCATACCCACTATCACAAAAAATAAAAAATAAAAATCACTTAGCTATTATGTGTTGGGGTTTCTTGAATCTTAACTGCTGCTCTTCTTGAGCCAATGACTATCACCAAGAATGTGACTCTTTCCTAGCACAAAAATTATATGCACAAAATTAAATTTTTCATCTATATTTTGCAGAGGAACACAAAGAAAGCCATACCAAAGTTAAATGCAACCATACATTCATTAGGTAGACTAACAGAGCACAGTGGTGCCCACCAGTATTCTCAGCTACTCAGGGGGCTGAAGCAGAAGGATAGCAAGTTCGAGGCCAGGCTGGGCAACAATAAATAGATGTATTAATGTGTGACTTTATATATCAAATATGTATACATTTACATTAAATTTGTGTTTAGACAGACTTAAACATGCACATATATTTGAAGATAAAATCAGTAGTTTGCCAAAATCAAAACATGTGTCTTCCACCTGCTTGTCTATGAACGTGCACACACACATTGGCGGCACTAAAAGGGCATGGATCAAATACAACTAAGGCTCTGACCTTAAATGGCTACATTTTGCTCTAAACTGCTACAACCCATCACACTGTACACCAAAGTCAAAAGTCCCCAAGGGCCATATAAGTCCTGGAAAACAGATACCAGGCTCTGGTCTCCACTCCAGCCTCATTTCCAGCTTCTTGTGGAAATCCACCTTTTTCCCTTCCTCACTGCTGCCAGGACCCCAAGCCAAATGAACTTTACAGCTGGAAAAGGAGGGATAAGCCTCTGTGCTGTTCCAAAAGCAGGGAGGAAGAGCACCCGGCGCCCACCAGCTCCAAGGAGTGCCAAGTTCTCCTCCTCCACACTGGGTGCAGGAAGGAGGAGGTGGAAAAATCCAGACACAGCTGCTTGCTTAGCCATGTGCAGCCAACTGCCCTGTGCTGGAATGACTGACGGGGGTCCCAGCTCTCCAGGAGGGAAGCAGAGGAGTCCCTGCTGGTGGTGGATTTTCCGCTTTCCATGAAGACGTCATAGCTGTGATTTCTTCTAGAGGGCAAAGTATGCCTGTCTTTTTCTCAACAAATAACAGATAAACTAGACAAACACTGAAACACACAGGTAAACTTACAGGTAAATGCTGCTTCAACAAAAGGAAAAAAAAAAGCCTAGGCTTGGCTTTTACCTGGTTTCCATCCTACTACCAATGAGTCCGCACTATCAAATTCCAGTAGGTTTTTGTCAAATTTTAAAGCAGGTCTCTAAAAATATCATCGCACCTTTCTATTTCTTCGAAATTCAAAAAGACCCTATTTACGAATTCTGAGGAGTTCAAGCTTGATCCCCGCACCTCTCTGGCCCTAGGTAGCCTCATTTTTCACCTTTCCTAGAGTCGCACAAGACAAGCTGCCAGCAACACATTGACGGTCGCAGGGCAATCGCAGATGTTGATTCTAGGGTACCAGAAATTTGACATACCTAAATTCCAATTCTCATCTTAACCTGGAAACCAGGCTCTCCTTCTTGTCTGACTTCTCTACTGCAGGGGATCAATGGGACATCTGTTCATTTTTACAGTAACTTAAAAAACTCAGCACAGGCTGGGAAGTCCTCTCCCTACTCATTGGCTCCGCCAGTAGGACTATTGCTTCTCTCTCCATTCCTCTGCTCTCTGCATCCACCCAACACATTCCACTCGAGGTTCTTTGCATCTCAGGTCCCTGGATTGTCATTGTAGGGTGAAGTAGGAGGTATTTCTGGGGGTTGAGGTTCAGTTCCAGTTCTGCTCCCAACAACCATGAGACCGTTAAACCTTCGTTTTATTTGTTTGGGTTTGATTTTTTTTCAGTGGCAGTGGAAGACAGATGAACCACTTGATTACTCCAGGTTCTTTGTTTTGGCAGTAAATTCCCATAATGAAGTCATGTATCGCCCATTCAATCACTACTGCCAAATAAATCTTGAAATAATACTCAAAGTCCTTGCTGTTCATCATCAGCATCACCTGGGAGTTTATTATAAATGCAGTCTTGGGCCAGGCGCAGTGGTGCACGCCTGTCATCCCAGGTATGAGGGAGGCTAGGGTAGGAGGATCACAAGTTCTAGGCCAGCCTCGGGGACCTAGTGAGACCTTGTCTCAAACTTTAAAATAGGGGGTAGGTGGGGGATATAGCTCAGTAGTAAAGCATCCCTGGGCTCAATCCCAGTACCAAAAAGATAGATAGATGATAGATAGATAGATAGATGATAGATAGATAGATAGATAGATAGATAATAAATAGATAGATAAGGAGGGAGGGAGGGGGATTTGGAGTCCCCTGCCCCCAGGCCTCTGGAATGAAATTCCCTGAGATCTTATGTTGAGTTCTGCTCAAGAAACACACTGCTAGGTCATTTTTCTGTTTACAAACCTTCCAAGAGACAGTGCTGACAAAATAAAATCTGCATTTTGAAGGAGGGGCCCCTCCCAAGTCCTCTCCTTAGCAAACATGGGCCGTGTGCACTGTCCCCTGAGCACATTCCAAGTCTGGTGTCTTAACTCTGCTCATGCTGCCTGGAATGTCTATCCACACCCTCTCCATCCCTTAGACACAGCTCCACACACCCCTCTCATCAAAACCTTCCTGCCTCCCTGTGCTGTAAATGAGTCACCTGCGTATGACCAACACAATAGCTACACATGCTGTATGTTAAGTGTACCTATGTTGGCAAATCTTCTTGTTCTCTCATTTCCTCAACTAAGCAGCAAATGCCCTCATAACAGGGATTCACTGTCCCTGCACAGTCCAACAAAACCTGTTTATTGAGCACTTATTACACGCTAGGGCCCCAATTCAAGCACTAAAGGTATAATAACAAACAAGGCATGGAGCATCTCCATAAGAACACTGCTTTCCACAGCTGGCACAGCCCTTTCCATGGAGGTACTAATGTCTACTGAGTTGATTTTCAAAAATCTGATCAGTTCGCTGGTAAATTTGCTTCTTCCTTCTACTAATTTATGTTTGCAATTCTTTTTTCTTTTTTAAAAATATATTTATTTATTTATTTTTACGTGGTGCTGAGGATCAAACCCAGTGCCTCACACATGCAAGGCAAACACCCAACCACTGAGCTACAACCCTAGCCCCAGGCATGGATTTTTATGTTTTGATTCAAGATTTACTTTTGGATTGCACAGTTAACATCAGTAAGTTACTCATCTAGCAAATATTTCTTAAGAGATCTCCAATGTAGATCTATAAGAAATTAAAAGAAAATGTTAGGATAGTTAATCACTTTTAGGTAAACCCAACAGTAGCCTGAGGTTTCTGCCCCCATTCGTGCCCTTGCATGTTGTATCTCACCTGTGCTCACAGGTGAAACAGGAAATGATAATCATTTTTGAGGGCTTCTATAAGTTCACAGCTTGGGATATGAAATTTTTATTATGAGTGAAAATGAATGGAAAACAACTCTTATCTCTTATATCAGTGAAGAAAGACCTCAAGGAGAAACATTTTTTTTTTCCCCAGCAGAATACTATTTCACTGACTACATCCTTAAAATCTACCCATATTTAACAAATCAGTGAAATTCTAGAAGGCTTGATAAGCAGTAAACCCTAATGTTGGAATTTCCCTCTGGTCATTAATGCTTTAAGGTAAAATAATGGAGTCTCTTGCTTTATCAGTCTATGTTCTGTGATTATTAATTACATATATATTTAGACTTCCTGTGTACCCTCCCCCACACACACAAAAAAAGATGACCTTAGGACAGTTTATCAAATCTCAGTTCCATGTTACGTGATTAAGAAAAAGTTTTAAAGAGCTAATTTAAATGATATAAAGGATAGGGAGAGTCAAGATTGAAAGTAAAATCAATTGGGGAATTAAGTTAATTCACCAAATTCGGGCCATGGGACCCTATGCTGGAAATGGACCACGTAATCAGTTTTGAGACTGGTGTCATCACACTTTGTTTTCAGATATTCACACATGACAATTTCTGCAACTGAATATTTCTTCTCTGGCTTCTGGAAAAGGGAATACTATATAGTCCTGAATGACATTGGGAGAAGGTTCTTGCAGAACTAGCTGTGGCCCATCAGGTGTTAACGCTGGTCGAAGCTGGAGTTGGGTGGGAGCCCCTCTAAGGGAACAGGGCCCCACAAGGGGCTTCCCTAAAGTGCACACTCACTCCCCTCCCATTCAAAGGAGCTGACGGGATGCTTAGTGCATGGGCAGAAATCGCACTGGGGAGACAGCAGAGAGAGAACTTTGACATCTTGAAGCACAGCTAAGGAAAAACTGGTGAGAGTTACTCAAACTCACTGGTGAGTTGGTTAAATTCAGGGATAATGTCAATCTAAGAGGGTCAAGCTGGGTGCTCTGGTGGGCTCATTTCAAACAGGACAGTATGGTTTTTTAACTTCTAAACTGTCATAGAAAACAACATTCTAGATCTTTCAGGCTACAAACCTAGCAATGCTGAATGGGTGCACACCATCTCACATGGCAGCAGGAATAACATAAAATAAAAATATTAAAATAAAAAATAGAAAGGGCTGGTGATAGAGTTCAGTGGTTAAGTATCCCTGATACAAAAAGAAAAAAAAAATATATCAGGTTCTATGCTTAAAGGGGCTATAACCATTCTAGACCAAGTTTTAATGGATCCTCCTGATACTCTTGTTAGTCACTACTATCAAGAACAATACTCACACAACCAAATAACCAAAATGGTTTTAATCATTTTTACAAATATTTAAATATAGCAATATCTATTCCTAGGACCTAATAGCACTTGATTTAATTAACTTCATAGTGAAATTTCTCAGGAAAATATACAAGATGTTAAATCTAGTTGGAGATTTTCAATTGGGTATTAACAAAGTACTAACTAAATTCTAATACGCAGCCCAGTTCTGACGTTTAATGCTCACCCTGAGGCTGGCTTGGCCACACTGGACTGGAGGGTCCCAGAACCCCAATACCACATCTGAGCACTGCATCCTGGACTTCATGCCTGACCTTGAGCCAAACCCTTCTAAGAGCGCCAAGGTCCCCTCACATGTGTCTGTCCATCAGCAGTGTGCTCCACAGTTGGGTGCTGATGTGTCTGCCATCTTGTGTTCACTGCTTTTAGGAATCACATGCAGATACCCACTCGGGGACCAAGCTCCACCAAGCATTGTAAGAGAGGTTCTCAAGCTTAATTCACAACAGTGCCCTCGAATGCTTTTTAAAGACAGATTGCTAGATCCCACCCCCAGAGTTTTAGGCTCAGTAGGTCTCAGGGTGGGCTCTACCAAATATATTTCCACCAGATTCTGGGGTAAAGCTGAAATTGTTGGTTGGGGGGAAACCACATTTTGAGAATGGCTGCTCCAGATCAAGGTGGCAGAGCTGCCTCCAGTCTGGGAGTCGGTGGTCTGCAGGTTGGAGGGAACCATTTATTTGGAGCCACATCTGAACTCTCGCCTGATCTTCTGTGTTTGACTAATGGTTTTAAAGTTAAAAGGAAAGAGAGGAACTCAATGTAATTTTTTTAAAAGGGCAAACAGAGCCAGGTGTCTGACAACAGAATAAATTTTTGACAATATTTGGAAGCTATATTGACAGAAGATTCAAGTCCCTCTGCTGCGTGGGATGGGATCCTTCAGAAACTGGTCAGACCTCTCATTGACTACTGTGACTACTACTTGGCTGGAGTATAATCACTGGAAATTTTATAGCATAAATTATATCTTGCATTACATTTTTATGGTAAAATTAACTATGAGTCCTGGAACTAATGACTAAAGATTTTGGAATGGATGACCTTCAGACACTGATGACAGCCTGTAACTGAACACATTCATGTAGTCATTTATTCAACCAATAATTCCTAAGTGTCAGCTTGGTACTCAGTTGACAAGCTGAGTACCAGGTATATAAAGAATTATCACTGACCTTCAAGTGCTCAGAGTCATGTAAGAGAAGCAGCAAACAGAATATAACAAACCAAAAGCCTCCACGTTATCACATTAATACCACATGAACTGGTCGGTATACAGCTTGAATGTCTAAACGTGGATTTTACAAAAATTATGTGGCGTGATTGAACTGGGAATGACAAATTTTAATGACTCTTCTAATAAATGAGCTCATGTTTTGTCACGATGAGGTGCCATTATTATTGTTGTCTCTGTTGTTATGAAATCAAATGTGCTATCATGACATTTAACCACCTGTTTCCTCATGCTTTGAATCATACTTTCAAATCATTTAAAAGGTTCAAAATCAATGGCAATCCCAGTGCATTCTGAACTTACCCACTTCAACTTCACTTTTAAAATAGGTGGGGGAGGGGAAAAGTGCTGGGAGTGATATTGGCTAAATCACATTGTTCTATTATGTGCGCATGTAAGTATGTAACAACAAAGCTCATGATGTACAAATATAATGCACCAATTTTTAAAATTGGGGGGTGGGAATAAGTGGGGAATATGTATTTCATTTTATGAAGTGTTGCCTAACCCTAGAATCAAAAAGAAAGCAAACTGGACCTTTTGTTTTATAAAAAAAATTATCTGAAGTAAAATAAAATAAATGAACTTTAAAATTAATCATGTCTAATAAGTAAAACATTTTAAAGATGCACGGATGGATGTTATTATTTGAGAATGAAAAAATTAAAACAAAAATTGTAGTCTCAGGACATTGAGACAAATGCCAAACTTTATAGCTCAGGGCAAACTTTTTATTATAAATGCTTTCAAGATCAAGTTTAAAATGGAAACACAAGCAGACAAGGCTCCAAAGTAATATACGTAAATGATATGTTTCTGTTCTTGTATAGTGATTTTCCTCTCTTCTGAGCATTAATCTTTGAATGACTGACTCTATAAATTATTGAACTAAGTTCAAAAGCAAATGAAATTTAAAATACCCATTTATTGAATGGCAAAAGTGCCATGTTGAAATTACTGTGATTTATCTGTTTCTTTAACGATTCCTGTAGCAAACTTACTTCATTGCTCAAAATTATTACCTGGTTGCATAGTTTACTCTGGCTTAAACATAAATCTATTCCCACTGTTCAGAACAGCAGCCATTTGTCAGGATCTCATTCATTCATTCACAGCCACAAGGTCCAATTTTTTCTTTCTACAGCTCTAAACTGGCACACTGTGGTACATGTAGATAGGACTCACCTTTTAGAAACTGATGAAGTTTGTGTGTACCACTGATGACTACAACAAGGGAGGTGCCAGGAGGAGTGACACCTAACCAGGACAGAGTTCACCCACCATGGTCACCTGCCTGTTTAGAACCTGTGTAGTCCCAGCAGCTCAGGCACAGATAGGCACCATAGGGCAAGCCTGTGTAGAGCCATGCATTTCTTGAGCATTAATGCCTGTGGGTACTGCAACTGCAGCAAGTGCTGTGGTTGGAGTCTGGTCTAAAAGCCAACTTCTTCCCCACACCAAGAAGAGGGTCCTCTTGGGGCTGGGGGTATAGTTCAATGGTAGAGTCCTTACCAAGCATGCAAGGGCTCCTGGATTCAATCACCAGAACCAAAAGAGGCAAGCAGGGGGCTCCCACATTTCTCTCTTCCAGATTCACTTCGTGGAGACGTTGTGTGTGGGGAGCACATATTCAGGCTGGGGGTGTAGCTCAATAGAGCACTTGCCTAACAGATGTGAGGCCCTAGGTTCCATCCCTAGCACCACAAAAACAAAACCAAAAACCATGATCTCCACCTGGCAGAAAATTTGCCATATACATGATAATGGATGAAAGTGCTCAATATATAAAGAATGTTGATAAGTGAATAAGAAAAACATAAGGTCAGACCAAAATGAACGAACAACTTTTTAAGACGTGAATCATAGAAATAAAAATAAGAAAATATGCATGTTTGTACAAATAGTCAAAGAAATACAATTTTAAAAGCCTAATGAGGTTACATTTTGCCAAACTGGTAGAAGGTTTTTTCCCCCCTGATAATATTTAATACAAATTAGTATGTAATAAAGGTTGCATATATGTTGCTGATAGGAGTGCAAACTATAGAATATTTCCTAGTGGTAATTTAACAGTATTTCAGGAGTCTTTAAAATAGTCTCACTTTACAATCTGCTAAGCTCATATCTAACAATTGTCCCAAGGGAGGTAAGATATTATGGTGAAGATGTACATTTTAAATGTTCATGGTCACTGATTATAGTAGCAAAATATTAAAAATTCCCTAAATAGCTAACATTGGAAAGTGCTTACATAAATTATAATATATTCACCAAAAAGGTATATAATCATTAAAAATAACAATACTGAAAAATACTTAGTAAGGGAGAAGTATTTCTTAGAGGAGGTTATGGAACATAAACAAGTATATATTTTGGATATACACATATAAATAGTAGTCTAAACTCCACCGGGCAGGAAGTTTTGTATATTTTGCTCACTGGTTTATCTCCAGAACTCAGCAGAGTATCTAATACTTAGTAGGTACTCAATATTTGCTGAAATATATATGTCAGGCGAAAGCCTGTGGGAGCTGGGAGCACAGTAGGGAGTCTAAGCACAACCTTCATTTTCTTTTTTAGGCCTTCCTGAATTTTCTAATTTTTCTACTGTGTGTGTGTGTGTCTGTGTGTACATATACTACTTTCACAATCAGAAAGCAAAACAAAATGTTTCTACTTAAATAATGATTTTTCTTAATATTATTCTTTATAGAGAACCAGTGTCAGATCTAGTTTGAAATCGACAAGCAAACATGTGCACACGATTAAGGTCCCAGACCGTAGCCAGGACACTGGAGATCCATGACAAAAGATTTATGTTAACTTTTTAAAAATCACATTGGTCATACGATGACTAATTTCTTTTCTACAAATAGATCTTTGTGGAATATTTGTTATTTAAAGATGCATTATTGAAAGCATCATACACACACACACACCACAGTATCTTATTATTATTTTAAAATTATATTATAGAATTAAAGATCCTGAAGTATAAATAAGAATTTTCCTTTTCCTGTAACTGCCATGTCAAATTCTCCTCTCTTACAGCACAGAAAAGAATTACTGAAGTATTTTCTTGTTTCTTTTTTTTTTTTTTAATATTTTTAGTTGTAGATGGACACAATCTCTTTAATTTATTCATTTATTTTTATGTGATGCTTAGGATTGAATCTAGTGCCTCACCTGTGTTAGGCGAGTGCTCTACCACGAGCTACAACCCCAGTCCTACTTGTTATTTCTTAGTTGGCCTCAATCACCTAAAAATTTCGAGGATGGTGATTAGAGCATCATTATTTCACACAAGATTATGCAGACTATATGCACTTTTTTTATGTATGTACACAATCATTATGACAACTTCCCCCTAGCAGACAGCATTTTTCTGAGGAAAATCTAAAAAAACCAAAAAACAAAAACTTCAGAGGAATACAGACAGGAAACATATTTGGCCCTTATGGTCAAGGGCAGAACACAGACGGACTGCCCTTTCCTAGCATTTGCAGCAGGGCAGGCAAAAGTGGCGGGTTCCCATACAATGACTAATGTGCCTGGGAAACAGGACAGGAGGGCTGACTGTGGCCTAAAACTGTATGTCCCTCTCAAAAGGTTAAAATGAGCCAAGAAATATGACTGTTATTTACGGAATCAAGACAATAAAGAATTTTAAAGATGCGAACAGATCTTTCTTTTTTCACTAACCCTACAGTGATAAGGTACCACTTCTAAGTCACCCCACCTTTGCCCTACCAGGTCCTCAAATAATGTATGTAGATTCAAAGTACCAACGCTTGAGTTTTTCACTCATTCTATAAGATTCAACAAGAGAATGCGAGAGTGCTTTCATTTACCACAAAACCTCCAGCTCAACCGAGAAACGATTAGCATTCTAGTCTAAATTTTAAATATTATGCCCTGTACATAATTTAAAGTTGCTATGAAGACCCTCTTTGAATATTCTAAATTTGAATGTCACCAGACAAATGTCCTTAACAACTCATGGAAATGCTCATTATATGAAAGAGAAAAATGGGCTTCAAAAATGGAGAGGATGGATAAATGAGAGAAAGGTAGTAGAGGGTTGGGGATGTGGCTCAGTGGTAGAGCACTTGTCTGGCATGCAGGAGACCCTGGGTTCAATCCCCAGCATCACCAATAAATAAATAAATAAATGATAAATAAATAAATCAGAATATAGGAAATTTGAAAGTGGAGACACCATAGTACATGATGCCTAGTGTTCTATATGTGGTAGGAAAACAATAAATGTTTATAAATTGAATTTAAATTTTTATTGTCTTTAGTTCCTAGGTATTAATATTGTATAATTTGATTCACAAAACAAGAGAATTGTATTAAAGCAATAAAGCAAAACAATGAGAGAAACAGGTTCAAGGAAGGACAGAGTCATGTGAAGCTCTATATATATCCTCTATCACATGTGCCAAGGGCTTTGTTAGGGATTATATAGCCTGCCACTTGTCCTTGCTGATCCTAAGCAGACCACCAGGGGAAAACAAAATGGACCGCTTTGGGAATAAAAGCAAATAAATATTTTCTTGATAATCTTTTAAATTGCAATTTATACATTTTTAAAATCAAACTGATTCTTATCTACACCAAGGTGCGAGCAAATAACAGGAAGAGCAGCAAGACTCCCTTTGCATGTACTTCATAAACCCCAAGAACTACCAAGTACCCACTGAGGCCACCCCGCTAGTTCTCAACCTGCAGTCCGCTCCCCACTGCTGGCAGTCACTGGATCTCCACCTATAAATTGAGTTCATCACAGTTTGGGTGAGTGCCCTCCAAAGGTCCATTTAGTAAAGGCTTGGTCCCCAAAGTGGCAATACAGGGAGGTGGCAGGAAACTATAGGGGGTGGGGACAAATGAGAGATGATTAACTCATTGAGGGTGTGACATGGAAGGGGATCATGGGACCCTCCCCCATCTCTTCCCCTTCCTGTACGACTTTGCTTCCTGGTTCATGAGGTGAGTGATTTACTCCACTCCTGCCAATATGGCTGCCTTGCCAGAGGCACAAAGCAGTGGTGTCAATGGATCCGGGACTGGAGCCTCTAAAACCATGAACTCAAATAAACCTTTTCTTTTCACCAGTGAATTATCTCAGGTGTCTTATTATAGTAATGCAAAACTGAATAATACAATCATACAAAATCATTTCCCACTTCATTTCCTGCCCATCAATGTCAACTTTTATCAAGTGCTTGCCAACCTGGTGCCCCACACCATTCTGGGCACTATGTGTACATGTGTGTTTATATATATATATATATTTATATTTATTTATTTATATATTGTGTATTGTGTGTGTGTATGTATACACAAACACAATACATAATATAGGTAATTATACATATCTATTGTATATGTATTATATAGAGAGAATTTTTTCATATTTAATCTTCTCAAAACCTGGTAAGGTAGAAACCTTTACTATTTGCATTTTTACTAATGAAATGACAGCATGGAGAGATCTTGCCCAAGAACGCACACACTAGAAGATGGTAACATTTACTGAGTACCTCTGTTGTGATCTGGATACCTGCTCTTCACTGCTATGCTAATATCTATTGGTCCCTACAGTCATGCGCCATGCTGATAGCAGACTTCCTTTGGCCTCCTGAATCTCTATCCTCCTCCCCTACATCCTAGCCTGTGCCATCCTAGAAGGTGTTCTGTTCTGTTTTCTTCCTTCTAAGGCCATGTTTTCTGATACCTGCATAATGACCCTCATTTTCTCCTAGGCCCCATCCACATTCAGCCTTGTGGCTGATTCTCTTCCACCTGCTACCAGACCTAGGAATGGACAGACATACAACTATTAACTGTTCTAGTTTCCTAGAGCTAATCCCACCCCACTGTCCTGTCTGAAGGGTCCCCATCACCTGCTGTTCACCCAGACTTGAACTTCATAGTCAAGGACTGACCTTCTCCAGCAAATCCCTGCAATGGGGCCTCTCCAATGGGTGCATCTATCTCCAAGTATTAGTCTCCCCTGCATGTCTCCGTAGAAGACATCCTGCTATCAAGGACTCCTGCTAACAATGACTGGCTTTGTCTGGCAAAATCCAGATGTTCCTAAGAATGGTGTTGAATCTCACTTAAAACTACCCAAGTCCTCTGGAGGATGTTGGGTTACCTATTCCAATTATAAGCCAAGGAAGGTACACAAACAGCCCCAAGACACAAAGACACTGTTATGAGCTCATGGTGGATGTGCAGAAGCTCCCTCTTCCTGCAAGCCACCGAGGGGCCTGCCACCTGTCATCTTGCAGTTAATTAGGTAACACTTGTGAAGGGTTTTGCGACATGTAGCACACGTGTTGTCCAGGATCTCACACATGACGCTCCACAATGCAAAACTTAGGAGCTATTTTTAAAATCTATCTAACAGTTGAGCAAATCTCAAGAGTGTTTCTTTTTGCAGATCACTGTAAATCCATTCCTCTTCCATTGAGGTACCTCTAAAAGGAGCACACAACTGGTGGGGATTATTGAAGAGATTACAAAGGATTTTTAAAAGAACTCCCCCCCCCCCCCCCGCAACAACAACAACAAAAAAGCAAACTCATTATAATCCATGCTTCATTTTCAGAGAAACCACAGAGAGACTTCATTTCATCTATTCTTTTGAAAATAAGCAATTCAAGAAGAAAGGAGGGGATGAATTGCTTTGTGTCTGTGCACAGGTTACTTTCACATATGTGAGAGAGTCGCAGGGCTGGGGGCCGTCCCAGGACACACTGGAGAGGTTTCTGCGATGTCTCAGAATCTGTGAGGACAAAGGCCAACTTCTCTGAAGCCCTGGTCAGACTTGCTTGAGCAGCTCCGCCAAGTGCCTCGTGGGTGTAAGCTGAAGACTGAGGTCACCTTCACCTCCCAAACTATCATTACAGCAGCTTTTCTGGCTTCAGGAAAAATAAAAGGTTTATTTTTAATTAATGAGGGCAGGTCACTAATTCCCTCTTCAAAAGAGCTTCCTTTTGCTAAAGGGAATCCCATGAATGAGTGGGCAGGTTTAATGAACTACCTTTGGCTAAGAGGTTTGAGGGGAGTTCCTCACAATGGTTAAGTTTTTCCAACCGCAGAGCCACGGGAGGTGCCTACACACATCTGGGTCTCTGCTTCGAGAGTCCACCACTGCCTCATGGCGACCTTTGTCCTGCTGGCTCTCGGGTGGTTGACAATATTTTTTCAGTTCTTGAATTTTGCAGGGACAGGCGCTAGCATGTTCTCAAGACCATTTGGACTTACCTTCAACTCTGCTTGCAGACAGCACTGTCTAGCACGTCAAGTTCCTCAGTCAAACCTACACAGTGATTTTCATTGTTCTCATCCTTTACTAAAACAATCCTACTCTCCATTTACTACAAAAGTAATACTTTTCCTCAATAATTGCATTACCAATCCTGTCTTCTCCCCCAGAACTGTGACATAACATGGAGAACCTTCTAGATAAAAGCCTGTGTCAAGTACAAGTCAGAAAAGTATAACACCTCCTTCAGGCTCAGCATTTAAAAAGAAGGAAAGAAACTCGAGCATATGAAAATCAGTCCCCGTGCCCCTGTAGAGTTATCAGGATTTCCTAGGCATATAGCGATTATCATTGGTTAATATCAACATCTAAATTATTGGCCTGCACACACCAATAAGAACACTAAGTAACTTCCTCTTTCAAATTAAAAGTATTCAATACCACATTCTAAGTTCACTTGCCAATAGAAGCCTAATTTCTCATCTGAAAAGTAAAATAATATTGGTGGCACTCACCTTAATTCCCATTACTCAGGAGGCTGGGGTGGGAGGATCACTTGAGCCCAGGGGTTTGAGGCCAGCCTGGGCGCCATAGTGAGACCTTCATCAAACCCCCACCATCTGCATTTTCCTGTCTGTGAAGACCACAGTGTTGACATCTGTGGATTACACTCAGGCATAAGCTGGGCGTGTTACAGATTTTCCCTCTTGAGAAACCTATCAACACTTCTGGAACTAATGGAGGGGAAGCTCTCGAAAGGCACACATTTCCCTCACTGCTGCAGCCCAGGACGAGGCCCAATAAATATGTGCTTCATACATTTTTAAAAATTATTTCCCATAGTTTTCACTGCAGCCTTCAAAGGTGGGCATTGTTTGTCGCCTTATGGAGAAACTGAGGCAAGCAGAGACTTGGTAACTTGCCCCAACCACTTCTTAGCTGTCAGTGTCTGAGCCAGGATTGCCACAGGTGCTGCCTGCCTCCTGAGCTCGCTCTGAACCCCTCTGCTCTGCTACCTGGGAGTCCCCTACAGTGGATTCCCACTAAAGCCATTTGCGTCCAACAGCATCCCCACATTTAGGGACACTCCAGAACTTCTTCCATTATTTGCCTTCTGGCTCCATCTTATGACCCAACGTCTAGCATTCTTGGGTTCGCCAGTGAAACAATTTAATGCTTCATCTATTTCCTTTCATAACTACCCCTTTTTAGTAAATCCTGTGTAGACCACAGTATATTAACAAGCCTAGTGGGATGAATACACCTGCTGTAAATATTAATGCTGGGCCTCTGGAAAGACACCCAACCTTTCAGTATCCCTTCTCCAAGGTGGGCGGGCCAAGCTTCTCCAAGTGCTTGTACCTGGGCTTTGTGAAAAGGGGCAATTTACCCAGTTTGTTCTTTCTTTTTAGTTTTTCATCCTTTGCTATCATTCTTTTCTTCTCTTCTGTCTGGCTTACAAATATATTCAACTATCTCCATAAAACGACTGAGAGAAGAAAGGAAGGAAGGCAAGGAGAGAGGAGACAAGGAAGGAAGGTGGTTCATTCTCTACTCATCCATTGTTTCCATTCCTCAGAGCCAGAGTTCAAACTTGAGTTTCCAAGCCCCACCCGTGGATCATTTAAGGCCATGCATCAAGGGAGGTGCTTATTCATGAGGACAAGCAAACATCAGAAGGAGCGTGAGAATGGCCCCTCTCCCTCCAGCTGCTTCTCTGAATCTGACGCCACCTTTCCTGTCTGCTCTGTTGCTCCACAAGTGTGTCCAACAGTTCCTCTAACTACACTGCGCACTCCGCCTCCTTCCCTCTCTCATCTGTTAATAACCACACTTACCCCCCAGCAGCTTTCCTTCACTGACCCATTCATTCCACCGTCAATCAAGTTCTAAAGGCCTCTGACCAAAGGCCCGACCTTCACGTCCTCACCTCCATTTCCACACCCAGGATCTCTGCTCCACTTTATTGTGGACTGCAGCAATAATTTCTCCCTGTTTTTCTTCCTCCCAAGTAAATACATGTTCTCATGCCAAGATGAGCTTCCCCAGACATGTCCTCGGGTCACTGTCCCAATCCAAAACCTTCCTATGCCCCTCGGAACAACAGAACAACATCAAACTGTGAAACTGGAGTCCAAGGCTTCCACAGTATGGACACTACCTACTCCCCAAGGTACTGAATCTCACTGACTTCCTTGAAATTGAACTCCCCTGAGCTCGGTTAGCATCTCAAACATGAACTCAAACCAGCTAAATATTAAGTAGTTTAAACCACTACTGGAATGATGAGGAACTTAACTTCAGTGAGAAATCAATACACATGCCAGGTTCACACATTCTCTAAAATGGTAAATATTTCCCTAAGGGGTCTCATTATTAAAACCATAGCAACATGCTAATACATTCACACAGGCTCACACATTTTCCAAAATAGTAAATATTTTCTTACAGTCTCATTATTAAAACCAAAGCAGCATTCCAATACACTGAGCAGCTTTCTTTAAAACTGGTGCCTTTCTTTTTTTTCCAATAGTAATAATTTTCCTATGTCTCTTCTCCTACATTCTTTTTTAAATTTTACTTTTATTTGTTCTAATTGGTTAAACATGATAGCAGAATGCATTTCAATTCATTGTACACAAATGGAGCACAACTTTTCGTTTCACTGGTTGTGTACGATATAGAGTTGCTCCACATGTGCAGTCATAATGAAGGTGAAAAGATGGAAAAAAACAACTCCTATATTCTTTATGATAGAATATTCTAGCTTTTGGGCATTCACTGCAACTGAAGTAGCTATGGTACAAAATCTAAACACCAAACACGAAATTCTTCATTGTATCATTTACGACTTTTTTTGGCGGAGCAGGCTTACCAGGGATTGAACTCAGGGGCACTCGACCACTAAGCCACATCCCCAGTTCCATTTTACTTAGAGATAGAGGCTCACTGAGTTGCTTAGTGCCTCACCATTGCTGAGACTGGCTTTGAACTTGCAATCCTCCTGTCTCAGCCTCCCAAGCTGCATTTTACATTTTTAATGCAACTTTTTTCTTTCATTCAAGGATGCTTTAAATGCAACTGTGATATATTTTTTAAATCCTTATTTAAAATACCAGCATCCATGCAGATATCTGTTACTTCGGCCCAAAGAAAGCAATGTATGAATTAAAATTTATGTGAAAAGCAAGCACTGGGCGGGGATAAATCATTTCTTAAATGAACTCTAATGTTCTCAATCCTTAAATGAAAATCTAGCTAAAATGATCCTTCTTAATTACAAAAAAAAATGTAACCATACAGATACCATATATATATAACTATATACATGCACACGTGCATCTTTAGCATCTTAATGACAAGTTATCAAGAGTCGGAAGTATCAACATTCACTCAGGCTAAGTGTCACCAAAGGGTCTTAGCACAACAGAAACTATACCAAAATGGAGATTTAAAAACTTTGGATGGGCTGGGATATAGCTCAGTTGGTAGAGTGTTGCTTGCCTTGCATGCACAAGGCCCTGGGTTCAATCCCCAGCACAACAACAACAAAATACTGGTAGAAAACCTATAAGAAATAAACCCTGCACAGAGACTCTGGCAAACATTCCCACCAAGGTCTTTGGGAAGAAATTTTCAAACAATTGAGGCCTGGGGATGTAGTTTGGAGGTAGAGCAAGTGCTTATTAGCATGCGTAAGGCCCTGAGTTCAATCCCCAGCACCAGAAAAACACAAAAAACAAAAAAACAAATTAATTAAATAAATAAATTTTCAAACAACTGGGAATTTCGAGAGGATTTCATGCTTCATATTATTTGTTTGTTTGTTTGTTTGATTGATTGTTTTTTGGTGCTGGGGATTAAACCCGGGACCTTGAAATGCTAGGCAAGTGTTCTATTACTGAGCCACTTCCAAGATCAATTTCATCTAATTTTACAAACACAATTACTAAATGGCCAAAGGGCATTATTTTATTCCATACAGGCTTAGATACAGCCTTGTACATGGCGAGGACTCAATAAAGGTTGACAGAATGTAACTGCATAATACTAAATTTCATAAATCTTGTCCCCTCCTATTTCATCTGTGGTCTTTGAGTGGGAAAAAATTTATATTACATTCCTTTTTGTCCCTGGGGTACACAGTAAGTGTTCAATCAATATTTAGTGACTGATTGAACTGTAGGATTACATACTTAACTGGAATTCATGAAACTGCTTAAATCAAAGGGCAAACCTAGAAGGCCAATTTAATGTCTGTGTCACAGATGGGTGGACAAAGCTTTTATATAGCACCTTTGGGCAGCCTGTGGCACTATGGTGTGTTCATTTTTCACCTTATGTAGTTTCTGTTTACTGTGGAATGTCCCTTTAAGTGTAACGTATAATTAGGATTGTCCTAGAGAGAAAATGTAATGCTGATAATTATGGCTCATGGGTTTACAGGGAGGTATGGCTCTCACCTCAAAAGGATCAATTCTGAGAACTTTAAGAACAGTCTGCGATAAGAAACATCTGTTCCAGATTACTTGTAATCTCTTTTGTGATTTAGATACACAATCACTAATGTACCAGTGTGAAACAGTGCTTTCCACAATCGTGGTCTTTTTCCTTATAAACAAAACTACACACGCCGGCTCAAGATTCTAGAAGTTTCTCATCGTGGTGGGCACTCATCGGGACTGATTTACAAGACACTCTCCAAATCTTTTGTTCCTTCTTTAGAACCTTGGGCTGACATATGCCAGGAAGATTTCCCCACTCAAAGCCCTGATGTGAGAATGTGCGTGCCCGTGTTAGGCTAGGAGGGTGCTCCCTATACTCTGTAGTGACTGTGACTGTCAAGGTGACCCAGCTTCATCATTTCATATGCATCTTACGACTGCCTCCAGTAGTTCAACTTTACCAACAGCACAAGGAAACCTTCTGTTGTCTGTTGTCAAATACAAATTGCAGTTTTTAGGATGACTGTGAATTCGCTTTGATATTAAACTGTTCATATAGCCCTCAGATGTCATTGGTATAAAAAAGCCTCCCTTCTCTTACTTCAGTGGTATTGATGGCAGCTTCTGAAGCATTGCAGACACTTTAAAAGAAGACAAAACTGAATTTGAGAATTCTACCATCAAAACTTCTAACTTCAATATTTCTATTCACATGACACCACCTGATTACAACTCTCTATAACTGGATATCCAGTTAATATGTGTTGAGTCTCTGCAAAATGCAAGTCACCATGGGGCATGAGCACTGTGGCGGCTACTGGGAAGGCCACAGAGCTACAACTGAAAGCCAGCCATTTAGGTGCGCACCACCTGGTGGAAGAGGTGAAGCTAGTACATGAGCATAATACATGATGCAAAAAAAAAAAAAAAAAAAAGGATACCATACCGTATGCGAAGGAAGATAAATCTGCAATGGAGATTTAGAAAGACAAGGATCACTTCCCTTGGAGAACCCAGGAAGAACCTACAGAGGAAGTGGCACTGGAGTAGAGTGGAATGAGAAAGGCAGTGGATGACTGAAGGTGTAGAGGAGAAGGCGCTGTAAGGGAGGATGACGTCCTTCATGACAAACCTCTTAATAAAAGCTAAGGTAGCCAGGCATGGTGGCGCAAACCTGGAATCCCAGCAGCTCCGGAGGCTGAGGTAGGAGGATGGCAAGTTCAAGGCGAGCCTCACCAACTTAGTGAGACTCTGTCTCAAAATAAAAAATAAAAAGGGCTGAGGGTATAGGCAGTGGTAGAGGACCTCTGGGTTCAATCCTCAGTACGGAAAAGAAAGAAAGAAAGAAAAAAAAAAAAGGCAAGGCAGGGCCTTATACCATATACTCTAGATAGATCAAAGACCTGGGCATAAAAGCTTAAAGTTTAAAACGCTTAGAAGGCAACACAAAAGGAAAACCTCTCGACACTGAATTTGGCAATGATTTCTCGGATATGACACCATCATGGGTAATTTTAAAAAGAAATAAATGGGGCTTAATCAGAATTACAAAATGTTTGTGCATCAAAGGAAGGACCACCCACAATGTAAAAAAAATATGTTCAAATCATATATCCATTGTAGGATTAATAGCCAGAATATATAAAGAACTCCTACAATTTAATAGCAACAAAATAAGCAACCCCATTAACAAAAAAAGAAAGGAGGTGTATAGACATTTCTGCAAAGAAGATATAAAGATGGTCAAACAAGCATATAAAAAAGATGTTCAACATGACTAATCATTAAGAAAATATAAGCCGAAACCACAGTGAGATACCATTGCATACCCATTAGGATAGAATTTTAAAAAATAGAAAATAACAAGTGTTGATAAGGATGTGGAGAAATTGGAAACCTATGTTCTGTTGGCAAGAATGCAAACACTATGGAAAACAATATGAAGGTTCTGCAAAAAACAAAAAAAAATTACAAATAGAATTCCATATGATCTAACAATTCCACTTTTAGGTATATTCCCTCCCGTGGGGATGCGGGGAAATTGAACACAGAGACCCTGATATTTGCATACTCATGTTCCCAGCAACACTATTCATAATAATGAAATGGTGGAAGTAGCTTAGCTGTCAATGAATGAATAGAAAAACATAATGTGGTATATAAATACAGTGGTATACTACTCAGCCTTAAAAAGGAAGGAAATTCTGACACATTCTAAAACATGGATGACCACTGAAGACATTACGCTAAGTGAAATATGCCAAGCACAAAAAGACAAATACTGTCTAATTTAACTTGACCACCTGGAGTGGTCAAATTCATAGAGACAGAAAGCAGAACAGTGGCTGCCAAAGGCTATGGGAAGCTTTTGTTTAATGGTAGGGGTTTCTATTGTGCAGGATGGAAAGGGTTCTGTGGGTGGATGGTGAGGATGTTAGTTCAACAGGGAGAATTTGCCTACTGCCAACGAACTGTCCACTTAAAAAGTTAAGATGTGGCTAAAGGGATGGTCAGTGGTAGCAGGCTTAATAGCCAGACTATCTAAAGAACTCCTACAATTTAATAGCAACTCATACAATTTAATAGCAGCCCTACTACACAGCCCTGCTGAAGACAATGTCTTCCTAACCCTGTTCTGTGACCCCTCAGTCTCCTGCAGCTCTCTGCCCTCACTGATACCCAGAGCTTAGAACTCTGCCAGCCAGTTCCCTCCAGGCTGGACTCTTCTTTGCATATATGAATTCTTAAACCCAGCCTCTCAGCATCTACGCTATCTAGAAGGTGATCAGCACATGTGGCTTGCCTCTCTGGCATTCAGAGGATAACACTATTTCACATAATGGAAAAAAAAATTAATTTTAAATAAGCTAAGCACTTTTATTTACAATATCTTTTTTGTTATTACCTCATGCAGCTCAGAAACCATATATCAACAAGACTCATATCAACAAGACTCACCCTGAGCCTCCTGATGAAGGTATTCTCTAAGGTTCACGTGGTCAGCCAAAACAAATAAGAGAAAAAACAAATGGATTGCCCAACAGATTAAAATCTCACCAAAATGCTGTCTTGTGTTTGACATTTTCGACTCCTAGGTGACAGGCACCCAGCGATGAGAAGAATGCCCACCTGACCTGATCTATAGTCCTGCCCTCTATCTGTCCATCTTCAAATCAGGGAACATGGTCATGACGTCCATCTCCACCTGGTGAAAATGAAAGGTGAGATGGGAAGGGGAGGGTGGCCCGTGGACTGGTAGTTCTTATGCATCTCCATTCTTGCCCCCCTAGACCCAGCTAGACTGGAACCTGGTGGGAATTGGGCAGACTCTCCATTTCCCACTGAATCTTTAAACCATGGAAGTTGAGCAAGGAATAAAGGGGACTGGGCAGATCAGATCCTGGCAGATGGAGCCTTTTTTCCCATTCTCCTTCCTTCCTGTTCTCCTTCTCTTTAGCATATTTTCCATTACTCCTGGCCACCATTATTTGCTAATGTTCTCTCCCTCCTTCCCTCTCCCACACACAGGCACACATATGCATGATCATAGAGGGACATTCGGTCGTGCTAGAGACAAGGAATCATCCCCTGTCCAGGGTGTTGAGCACAAGGAGAAGGAAATGGCATGGAGAGTCGAGAGGAGGAGTGGCCCTCGTCTGAGCACCTGCCACCATCTATCTGCTCACCTGCAGGAAGGTCTGTACACTGAGTCAGCTGCTCTGTGAGCAAAATCCGCCATTTCTTTCCAGACTATGAAGGGCTGGCAGTGGCTCTTTCGTGGGTCCCACTGGGCTTCCAACTCTTGTATGATTATCTTTTCCCTCTCTGCTGTTCTGCAGTTCCATGTGACCGGACAATAGGCTCAGTTGTGTTAAATTACAAACAAGAGTTGCAGCCCTGGAGAGTTCACTATCAGATGGAACAGAAAATCCAACAGGGGAGAGGGCACGAGCATCCCTGTGCTGGGGCTGCTGAGAGCTGTCAGTTTGGAAAGTGCTGGAATACCAAAGGCATTCGTCTATTTGATACCAGTCTTTATGGTTTAGCCTTGTTTCATCCTAGATTTTTGTTATATTAAGATGACAGCCTATCCCTTAGAATCATATTAAGAACCAGGCTAATATAAGACAACTTTAAAGCAGGAAAGAGATCTTTTTTATTATCTAATATACTTTAATTGGGAGCCTTTCCTCCTCTAATTAGACATTTGAATCTCAACATATTTAACATTTTTATTACCTGCAGGTTCATTCTGTAATAAAGGTGCTTCTCTAGAATTATAGTTTCCAAAACTTTCTTGCTTTAAAAAGTTTTTCTTCTTCATTTTTATTATTATTATTTTAAAGCAAAAGGATAGCATGCAAATTTCACTTTGACGACAGAAATATAAATATCTCCAGCATGCACAAGTATTGCATTTGTTTAGCCTACAAATAGTTAATTATTTACTATGTGATGGGATCTCTTCTAGCCCCAAAGATACAGTGTCAGACAATGTACTTAGTGTGTGTTCTCTAAAGAAAGGTGAAAATGGAATTAAAAGTACAATATATTTTGGAAATAGTGGGAAAGATGGTACAACTTTCTGAAAACACTAAAAACCACTAAATTGTATACTTTAAAAGATGAACTTTATGATATACAAACTATATCCCAATTAAAAAACTCATTTAAAAAGCCCCTTGGGAGTGTTCTGGGAGAGTATGCACCATGTGTTTTCACATGGCAGGTATTCAATAAATGTTTTATAAAGAATACAAGCAGAGCTGGGGGTGTAGTGGAGCACTTCCTAGCATGCATGAAGCCCTGGGTTCCATTCCCAGCACCACAAACAAGGATATCAGCTATAACATTTAATTAAAGAAGATAACTACCTGGAAAAAGAAACATTTGTACTTTTAAAATCTTGGCTACTGCTATAATTAGCATTTTCACTCTAACTATCACTGATGCTTGAAGTCTAGCCCTGTTGAACTCAACCTTAGCTGTTTACTTCTGCTGATCTAGCTTATGGTGTGGCAAGAACAGGGTGATCATACCTGGCCAGGCTCAGAACCTAGCACTGCACTGCATTGTGTGTTGCAGTGTCCTGACCCTAGCCAGAAGGGCCTCTCCTTCCAGCTAAGGTGCCCCTCTATCCAGCATCACTTCTTCCAGTTCATTTCTGTGGTCCTAGATTCATGTACCTCCGTGGGAACCAACAGAGAGCTAGGGTTTATTGTAAGCAGATCTGCATCAGCCACCTACAGGATAGACGGTACAATCCTTATCTGTTTCTGTCTTGTCCCATTGTAAATGATCTTCCTGGAACACGAATTCTAGTTGCTATTTTACTAGCAATTTTCCCACGATACGGCATAAATTACTGAAAAACACCAGAAGCTCAGTATATGTTGCTGTTTGCCAACCCTTGGCATTCACTTTCAGGAACAATATAGGATAGCATCATTTAGCCATCTGTAAAAGAGTTATTGTATAATACTCTAAAATTATAATATTACATAACCCTCTAATATTAGGTAATTCTGTTGAACAAACTTCATTTTCAAGAAAAAAGAAAAGAAAATGTCTTTATTTTCTTTTACCTTCCTGAATGAAATTTTTCCCCTTAATTCTACTATCTGCTGTGTTCTGAAACAACGTAGGGAATAAAATTTAACAGATTTTTTTTTTCTTGGTACCAGGGATTGAACCCAGAACACTTTACCACGAGCCACATTCCCAGCCCTTTTTATTTTTTATTTCGAGACAGGGGCTCTCTAAGTGGCTCAGGCTGGCTTTGAACTTGCAATCCTCCTGCATCAGCCTCCCAAATCCCTGGGATTACAGGCATGTGCCACAATGCTCGGTTTAAAAGATTCTTTTAAATTCCGGATTGCTCCACAGAATTGCAAAGTAGGCCAAGTTGTGTGTCCCTATTTTAAATAATCCAGGTTTTGAACTTTGAAAGTTTTGATATTGATTTTCTACATTTTCTGTCTCTTCATTTGTTAGCATTTCTCACCACTATAAGATGACTTTCTGAAGCAATAAATCACCCTCTTTTAACTTGCTGCTTCTAACCTGCTGTAGGTAAAACATCACATATGATTTTATGTGTGTATGCACAGAAGAGAAGAGAGAGAATACACCAAGTACATTGTCTTTGGAAAGAGGCTATTAAAATATTTTAATTTGATACTGCCTTTCCATTCAGTTTGAAAGTTTCAAGAATTTTATTTCAAGTAGAAGACAGCAAGATACTGAGTAAATTCATTTTGTGTATTTGGTATTCTGGTGCTTCAACAACATATTCAGTATCTGGAAGGACATAAGCTAAGGTTGTAACTTTAAAAACAATTTCAAGCATTCACTCCCTCTTCACTAAACTTGCTTTGGATTTTTAATAAATATATTATTGTAATTTATATAATAAAAATAATTTTTATCAGGTGTGGTGGTGCACACCTTTAATCCCAGGGACTTGGGGAGCTGAGGCAGGAAGATTGCATGTTGGAAGCCAGCCTGGGCAACTTAGTGATAGCTTGTCTCAAAACAAAACAACATCAACAACAACAACAGGAGGAGGAGGAGGAGGAGGAGGAGGAAGGGAGGGAGGAAGAAGAAAAATGGCTGGGTTCAATTCTCAGTACTGCTAAACAAATAAATAATTTTACACTAGTATATTATGCTTCATAACACTGCACTTCCATAATATATTACTCACGCATTTAAATAATCTGTGGACCAAGTTATCATGGACTCTTCCAGGGGTGGAAGAATCTCCAGATAAAAATGCAAGGCTACTGAGTGGGCTGGGGATTCAGAGAATTTTGGATTTTCCTACTGATTTCAATCCCATCTCTGATACTTGATAGTTGTCAACTTTTAATAAGTCCTAGTTTTATAACAGTCTTATCAATAATTAGCATTTCTACTATAAATAACAATATTTATGATAAATGTTAGTTGAGCTCCAGCATACACCCAGAAACTTTGCCAAGAGCCCTACAAATATGATTTTATTTAATATTTCCAACAACCTGAAGAAGAAGATGTGGTACTGCACAAGGCCCTGGGTTCATTCCCCCGTCAAAAAGGCACTGGCACCCCACCAGGCAGGGTAGGGCCTGTGAGTCCATCCAGAGGACATCCAGGCTGGAGCTGATGGGGCCTGGGTCTTCCCATCACCATCTTCCTCAAGCAATGGTTTCTGCCTCTGCCCAGCTGAAATCAAATGATTGCTAATATCCACCTCCCAGGGTCATTAAAAGAAAAAAGGTAATAGAATGTGGATGCCTTATCAATTATAATGTGCTTTCACAAATGTCAGTTTTGCGATAATTATCAGCATGGTTATTATTAAGGCCTCTCATATTTTGTTCATTCCTCCCTAATTCTTGTTAGTATTTTAGGCAGCAAAACAATACCCTGAGGTTCAGATGAACATAGTCATTCTAATAATACAGAAAAGCCTAATTGATAAATTATAATATCGATGGCACTTAAAGAATTCATCAAAAATATTAAATAGTAAATTTTTTCTTATTTAAATTCTCCTTTATTAAAAAAAAAAAAAATGTTTAATCTCCATGAGCTGAGCAGCGACTCCAATGAAGAATTCAGATAAAATACCAAAACAGATTCCAAAAGATGAAAGAGATCAAAGGAATATCTTAAAGAAGAGAAGCCCACACCCTAAGGAGAAAGGACATACACATACAAACAAAAACTCCCTTTGAAATCACAGATGGAAATCTGTCTTCCTTTCAGCATCTTTGTTAAGAAGCCACGTCTCTGCTGTCGCACACATTAAAAAAACAACGAACACCCCTACAAACACATCCAGATGTTCAGGAATATTCATGATGTGCTTCCAATTTGGTTTGGACTTGTCCTTGATTTATTTTTGATTAAGTTCCATCAGCTTCTGCTGAAGCCCAGGAGATGGATGGCATTGCTATTACACAAATTTAGAACATCTTCATACTCTAAGTAATTGCAGAAAGTCTCTCAAACCATCCCTTATAAATACATAATTTATGCTCTGGCCTTGGAATGTCAGAGATAGAAGCAGTTCACAAACCCCTGAACTTGAACTCTAATTCCATTGCTAGAGGTGCAGAATTAAGCCTCCACTTCTAATGCACGGACTGAAGTATCAAGGGAGGAATGGGAGGGGCGGGAAGCTAGAGATTGACATGTCAAGGAGAAAAAAAGCTAGAACCTGATTTTCTTTTTGGGGTAATACAGTGACAGATCCAAGAAAAGACAAGAGCTGTGCTCTGAGGATATCACATTAGGGCGGATCCTTCCAGATAGTGAATACCTTGTTGAAAACTCAAAGTAACTGATCTCCTGCACAAAACGAATTTGCTCAACTCTTCGTCCTCTTGTTTTCTTCTATTTAGAATAAAATTTCTGCAACTCCCAAACTGAAAGAAAAGGCAGCTCCAAATTAAAGCCTATTGTTGAAATGGGTGCAATGACCTTCTGATAAGAGGTGGCCAGGGAAATCTCCAATTAATGACTCTGGTGACAGTGGGTGTATCTCCATGGTAGAGTGTTTTGCCTAGCATTCGTGAGGCCTGGGTCTCTTCCTAGCTCTGAAAATACAACAAGTACATGTACAGGGGCCTACATTTGGTGATCCAGGACCAGTTCTTCCTGCCCTGAATTCTGTCAGCACATCAGAGCAGTGCTAACAGGTCAGACTCAAACATGAACCTATGGACCAGGAGGCCGATGTCAGGTGTGTGTGGTGACAGCATCAAGGTCTCACAGCCCTGCCCCATGTGACTTGCAGGCTAACCCCTATATGTATCTATCTGCATAATCCCTTTCCAGATGCCAATGCTCCTTATGCTCCAAGAAGGGCCCTGGGGGACAGATGAGCCACTTAGTCTTCACCAAAGGTCTCATATTTAGATCTCAGACAATACCATCAAATGACATTACTGATCTAACCTCAGAAACCCAGCCCAAGGCCTTGAAAATAAACACTCATCACCCTCCTTTAAATTCTGTCTCACTGCAAGACCATACTGCCTCTAGTGTGCCACAAATTAACGTTTTTAAATAGACTATAATTAGCTTATGATTAGCACAAATAACTCACACTGTAATCACCCATGACCAAAGTGTTAAATATAAGAATTTGGATGACATTACAGTTTTTGGCAACCTGATTTTGATACTCCAGGAGCTTCTTCACCCTCAGAAGGGTCCTGATTCCAAAAATAACAATGCCCTTTTTCCTCCAGCCCTGGGCAAGTGCAGGATTCTGCCATCAATTGGCCTCTTTTTCTTGAGCTCCTGGGTATTTTCCCGACTGAGTATTAATTTGATTATCATTTAGGAATTTTCTCTGTCATATGTAAATGGAAGCAACAACAAAGCCCAGACTTTCTCCTTTCTGCCAAGCATTTGTATTTTTTTTTGTTGTTGTTTAAAAAGAATGCTCTTTTGTTTTTTAATCTCCCAAGCATAGTAGGTTTTGTTAATGCAAGTAAACAAAAAAGTCAGTCATTTCTAATTTCCTGGGAGTCAAAAGAGAAGAAGCTGAAGTTGTTGATTCATATTTGAAAAATCTGAAGACACCTCAACAATTAGACTGCTGTATCACCCAGAACACAGGTTTCCATAATCGCACAAGCAGTCTGCAAAAGTGTTGTAGTTTAAGAGGAATGAAATATAAATTTATTGCTGGTTTAGTAAAATCTTAATAACCAGAGGTATAGGATGCCAAGATCAAATCCGGCATCAAGAGATCTGTTTATGCCCAAGTTCACTCGGTGCAATGTACAAAAACTGCTGACTAAATTGGGACCGGGCATCTGAGCACAAATGGGACTTTGTCTGAGAGGAGCCAGAGCAGGGAACCGCATTACCATCTGGCTTAAGATATAATGCCTCAGTGTATTTTGACATCAAGTGTGCGAATCCCACAGCAGAATGGAGCTCAGGCTCACCATCGAATGCCCACTGATTCTGATTGCAATCTGCAAGTCAACAGGAGCCCAAAGCTAGAGAATAATGGGAGTTAACACAAGAGGAAACAAAACAAAAACAAATGCCTTTCAGAGCCACACTCATCAGAGAGCGTGGGCTTTTAGCAGGGTGATTTAGGATCATAAGCAAGGAGGTCCTCATTCTTATCCTAAGGAAGAGGGAGGGAGCACTTATCATCTTTGCTTCTCAGCTCTGGGCACCTTTAGAAACACTAGGGCTCCATGGATGGAGCTGGGGCAACCCCACAGTTCCTGTCATTTTCCTGGAGTTCAAATGTAAAGAAAACCCACTTTCCACATGCTTTGCTGTCTGCAGCAAACTGCAAAAGAAAAGCAACCCATAAAACAAAACAAAAACCCTCCCATGCCAAAATGTTACATGTAAACATTTAGATCACATGATAGTTTTGGTAACCTGGTTTTGATAATCCAGGGCTCCAAAAAGGCACCAGGCCTGGGCTTCCCTCACTCTCTGAAAGGTCCTGATTCTAAAAATAATAATGCTCTTCCTCACCCGGATCCCTTGAAAGCCCTGGGCAAGTGCTGGATTCTAAGGGGAAAAAAAAAAAAAAAAAGTCTTCCAGGCCCAAAGTGTTAAATGTAAACATCAAGATCACAGACTGAACTATGGTGTGCAGGTCTGTGTGAAGCCACAAGCAAAACAGGAGAAAGTTCACCTTGGCCAGCCAGTCATTGAGGGCAAAATGGCAATTACTTTTGTTTTGTCTTGTGGACAGTGATGAATCACAACATTCTATGCTATCTCCTTATAGGATTAATAACCCAAGGACCTGTGAAAGAACAGTATGCAGCCTTCCCCATACCATTCAGACCTTAGTTTCTAGATATAGAAGAATTCTTGCAGTAGCTGGTAAAGGTCACATTTTTCTCCCTCAACTTTTAGGTTTGACCCAAAACATGACCTTGACCTTTGAGGAAAGCTATTCAGCACTGCCCACACCTCCAAGCCAAACCAGGTCTGTCTTCTAAGTTCTCTATGATTGTAGAGCCAAGTTATTGCTTCTTAGCACGCCTCCTAAACTTACTTAAACTAGGCCAGAGGCCCTCTTCATATTTCTGCACAGCATTTCAATAGTGTGTTCACTGTTTCACCCTCCACTAAATTGTGACCTCTTTGTGCACAGAAAGGAATGCCTTTTTTTTTTTTTTTTTTTTGGTATCAGGGATTGAACCTAGGGGCCTTCAACTACTAAGCCACATCCCCAGCCCAGGAATACATCTTTTATTTGATGCTTACTGCTAATTTTTTTTTGAATCATTAAATATTTTAAAATGATTAAATACAGAGCTGGGCTCAGTAGCACACACCTGGAATCCCAACAACTTAGGGAGGCTGAGGCAGGAACATCACAAGTTCTAAACTAGGCTTGGCAACTCAGCCAAACCCTCTCAAAATTTAAAAAACTAAAGGGCTGGGGATATAGCTCAGCCTTCACATGCACAAGGTCCTGGGTTCAATCCTCAGCACCACCAAAATAAAAAAAAAAAATTAAAAATAGAAAGGGGTGGGGATGTATCTCAGTGTTAGAGCGCCCCTATATTCAATTCTCCATATTGCAAAATAAAAAAATAAATGAACTGTAAATAATAATCAAGTGTGAGTAGGGGGGAAGATGAAACAGAAGTAGCAGGAAAAGGCTGATGGTGCTGTCCAGGCTGGCCACAGGCACAGGAAGTTCATTATACTTTATTATGCTGTTTCTATATATTTAGCAAAAAGCTAAAAAACAAAACCAAAATCCCTGCACTCACATGAATAAATATTAATGAAGTATTAATGAATGACAGATACTCTCTAGCATTACTGCAGGAATTTTTGAACTAAGAAGAGAAAGGATGAAAAAGAAACAGTTACAAGCCCCTTGCGGTTAACAGAATTTTAAAATTTAATTCTCATGATAAGTATGTGATAATTTATCCCCATTATACAGATAGGGAAACTGAAGCTCAATGAGGGTAGGCACCTTGCCAGCGAAAGAGCCAGAATGGGAACCCTGTCCAACTCCTCCTGTACAGTTAGTTCATGGTCGTTTCTGACTTTCTACGCAATCAGCAAGCTGGGGACAAGGACTCCCACCTGGACTTGGAGGCAGGTGGGTACAGCCTCAAGAAACCTGAGCAGCATAGAATGTACAATGCTTTCATTTGCATTTCTAGTCCCTAAGTACCGAGTAAGGTTCTGCCTGGGCTTCCTCTTCCTTCTACACACAGAGCTATGATAACGATTTGGCACAGAGTTCAGGCCGGGCTTGGGCTGCCGACAAATACGTCATCATCAACAGTGAACGTGCCACATCAACAGCCATCCAAGCTCGTTCTCTGCCAACATCCAAACAGATTCAACCTTAGGGATGTAGAGGCATCGAATGCTGCCAGTAATGAGAGGCCACCTTGAGTGTGTCCCTTCCTGGCCAGGGTGTCACTTTGACAGATGTCAAACTTAGCTTCACTAGAGATGGGCCCCTTATGGAAATGGAAAGCTGCTGTCATTTCTGATTGCAGATTCTCCCAGCCAAAAAAGCACACAGTGCTCAGGGAGGTGCCAAATGTGGGGAAATATGGGCAACTTCCCTGCTGTTCACAAGCACTAATGTCCCAGTGCCCAGCAGAGGCTGTGGCTGCTGCCAAACACAGCATTCCTTTAGGGCCCATTTGGTGCTAAATAAAAACTCTCCCCACTATTATAAATCTGAATCAGAATCTCTGCTTATACCGTTGAATTTTTACCCATCTGTACTCCCTGTTGGCTTCATCAAAACTGGCCCCAAGGACACATTATCAGGATCCGGGTGATTAGGTCCTCAAGAAATAGCTTGACATCTAGTCCAGAAAGTTAATTACTAACACAATTATCAAAAAAACTCCCCCCCCCCCCCCCAAGGTTAGATCAAGCATCTTTGTGGGCAGGTTATCTCTCTGGTTTGTTTGTTCTCTGGGTGACATGTAATTAACACTTACAGACAATGCATTTTTTGACTTTTTAAAGCCAAACATAAATATCTACATAGCTCTTCTGTCTATAGAATATTTCATTAAGCCCCCCCAAAATCCACCCACAAGATTTAAAATGAAACCAAATCTTAAACTAATTCATCAAACAAACTCTCCTTACTGAGGGCTGTTTCCTATGTGACTTTGTCAACATAATATACATCCTGCTATTTCTGCCCTTCTAGAATACTTTAGGCTTCTACATGTTACAATTTCCTCTATTTTTGGTGGATCTTTCCTTCTGAAGACATCTCCCATTCTATAAGGTCCTCAGACCCAAAGGAGGCAGTTTATGTAACTGGTCCAAGGCAGAATTGGAAGTCTAGAAATAGACCTAAAATTCATAAGTGATAAAACAGAGTGTTATGGATTGAAAGCCATGGTTTTACAATAAAGTGAGCTACCATCAGAAGTTGAATCTATGCTAAGCTGACCACTGAGAAAGGGAATTTCAAATAAATCACGAGCGTCACATGCCCGGCCTACGTGATGGATAATCTCAAAACTTCTAGACTCCTGAAGCATGTGAGAGACATGTGAAACATCCCGCAAAAACTAACCTGATCTTCAGTAGTTTGGAAATTCCCCTTTACTGCTACAACTTGCCTGGAATTTCACAGAAAGAAAATCTGAATGCCAATTTGAGATCTTTTTTTTTTTTTTCTCACTAACTACAATTTAAAGAATGAACAGTCAACTTCCAGCCTGGCTTGAATTAGCTCCCATCAATTTTACCCACCACCAAGTTCTTACACCTTTGATGAGAACTAATTAAGCTCATGTGGTGTTTTTTTCCCCCAGACTGCCTTTTGCTGTTCTGGAACAGAGCACACCAAATTAGGCCCATCTGTCTAAATGGGAAGGAGGTCATTTATCCCACGGACAGGCAGGCTTCCTTTACAATCTAGAAGCTGCCTCCCAGGTTTCTGAACACCATGGGATGAAGGGTTACCCCAACTCTTGATTAGCTGGCATTTTAAGAGCAGTTTAATGTTGTATCATCATCTTCCAATTCACAGCCATCATTTCCTTGTGCAGTGAGCTATTCGAGGAGATCAGCTACCACATTAGCATCTCAAGTCAAAACTGCAACATCAAGAATTAGGGGGCTGGGGCCAGGTGTGGTGGTACATGCCTATAATCCCAGTGACTACTTGGGAGGTTGAGGCAGGAGGACAATAAGTTTAAGACCAGCTTCAGCAACTTAGCGAGGTCCTAAGCAATTTAGTAAAACCCAGTCTTAAAATGGAAAAAAATATATAGGGGGGCTGGGGATGTGGCTCGGTGGTTAAGAGCTCCTGGGTTCAATCCCTGTTACCAAAAAAAAAAAAAAAAAAAAAAAGAATTAAGAGGTGGGGGTAGGGGGCTTGACTAGCACGTACTGAGGCCCTGGGTTTGATTCACAGCACCATAAAAATAAATAAATAAAGTACAATATTTAAGTTATTGTTCTGTGGCAATACTGCTGACATGAAAGTATGTTTTCATTTAACTATGTCCCAACAAGGGAGACTAGTTATTTTAGCAGGGCACAGGAGTCTTTTGACACATGAGGTCACTTTCTTACAAAGAAAGAAATAACCTGGCCATTCACACATGCCAAAGGACAAAGTTACAGTGGGAAAAAAAAATCCCTTGGCAACAATGATGCCCATGAGCCTGCCTGGGCCAAGGTGTCAGGCTCCTGGGACAGTCAAGGCTTTCTGCCATCCACTGACACTTCTCAGCCTCCACTGACTTTATTAAACTAATGCCCATCCCTGTGGACTACTAAATTGGTAAATGAGAAGCAAAGAGCATGAACTCATATTTGGCAGTCATGATATAACATCACTCCTGACTCCAGGACTCTTTTCTTAGGTTGAGTTGAGGAAAGAAATTAACATGCACAAGGACTTCAAGTGCATAGTTAGGTGGAAACACACCATGATCACTTATGGAATATATATCAATGGTATCCAACTACTTGTTGGGTCCCATCTAGACTGAGAACCCTTTTATATAACATGAGAACAAGTATTAATAAAAAGAATCAGGGCTGGGGATATAGCTCAGTTGGTAGAGTGCTTGCCTCACATGCACAAGGCTCAACTGGTAGAGTTCTTGCCTCATATGCACAATCCCCAGCACCACAAAAAAGAAAGAAAGTAAGAATCACTTGTTCTTCATTAGTTCTAAATTAGTCACATAATTCTTTTTTTTTTTCAGTTCTTACCCTATGTAGATTTATTTAAAAAATATATTTTTTAAAGTTGACGATGGACCTTTATTTTATTTATTTATATGGTGCTGAGATTTGAACCTGGGGCCTCACACATGTCAGGCATGCGCTCTATGGCTGAGCCAAAACACCAGTCCCTACAAAAAAAAAAAAAAAAAAAAAAAAATTTAACAGGACAAATAAGGCTTCAATTCATTCAGTATTTGTTAAACAGTTTTTAAAGACAAAGGGATGCTGTCATTCCAAAGAGGTCCATGCAGCCTCTTGCTATATTAGAGGATCCAAAGGAGTTATCTGGATGAGTAAATACAGAGGGCTGAGCCTTTTCTTCTGCCACCATAGGAGGCCCTGAGGCACATATAGTAAATGAAACAATTTGAAAAGCATGAATCTAAAATGAAGCCAATATGCAGCAAATTTAATTGATAAGTACAAAAGTCTCCATAAGTTATTTAATTGCAAACATAAAATAAGGGAACACCAGCATACACTGAGAGTTCCTAAGCTATTTATTTATTTATTTATTTGGGGGGCATGCCAGGGATTGAACTCAGGCGCACTCTACCATTGAGCCACATCCCCAGCCCTACTTTGTATTTTATTTAGAGACAGGGTCTCACTGAGTTGCTTAGCACCTCACTTTTGCTGAAGCTAGCTTTGAACTTGAGATCCTCCTGCCTCAGCCTCCTGGGCTACTGGGATTACAGGTATGTGCCACCATGCTTATTTATTTACTATTTATCACAAAGCTCAAATGCTCCACTCATGATACATGTAAAGGTCTTTACAAAGCAGCCCAGTGAATTTCAACATCCCTAGGTGAGAGGAGAGACTAGAGTCACAAAAGATGGTGATCACAAAGAGATCTCAATGATGTGGAAGAAGAACTATAAAAAAGCCAGATATGATATATATCAGGATTATATTGCTGATTTTAAAATGTCCAGAGAAACTCTGATAGCCCACCTCTAAAACACCAGGTTTTATCACCAGATGAGAGGTTGGTGATTTCTTGCTTCTTTAAATTTTTATTTTCTTTTTTAAAAATAGAAAAGATGGAAAAGGAAGAAAAGAAAAATGAAAGGGAAGAGAGAAAAGAACTTGCCCAGACACCCCCAAGAGTCAATACAAATGCAGTACACACTGGTCAATAGTAAAATCATCTTTGTCCCCAAGTTTAAAAAATGAAAATAAAATAAAACAAAACAAACAACAACAACAAAAAAAAACAGTCTTTTAATGACTGCGCAGATTTGGTCATACTGCTTCTGCCAACACTTATTCAATTTAATACCTGCAGACAAACTGGGCTGCTCTTTTGGGATCTGAATTTTTTTTAAAGGACAAGAATAAGGAGCCTGCAGATGGATGCCCCAGGAACAGCTAAAAGAATGGGAACCACTGTCTCAGCAGGACATACTCCCAGGGCCACCACTCACCACATCCAGGTCCTGGGAAACCCGCCGTTTCCGCAGCTCCTCCATCCTCTCACACACGTCTGAGAAGCAGGTATTGTAATAGTCTGCATACTGCTGGGCCAGGTCGTCGATATTTCCCAGTGACCCATCCTGAGGGGGAGGAGGGCAGGGAAAAAGAGACAGGAAAAGAACAAAGGTGGTCAGGTCAGGTCAAGTCAGTTCACCTTGGAAAAGCCCCACGGCCATCTGATCGCCCTCTACACAGCATTTAGATTAAGACCTGTGACGTGGGCCAGGCTAGGTTTTACATGTGGGAGCTAATCCTCAGGGAGGGCAGCCCTCTGAGATGGAATCTGTTCTTTTCCTCCCTGTATCAATGAGTAAACAGGAAAGAAGGTGAGTGACTGCCCCTGGATCCCAGGGCCCACAAGCAAAGATGCCAGGTCTCCAACCCCTGGGCCTCCTGGTGCCAAAGCCATGGCATCAGCCCCACCTCTCTTGGAGAGGTGAGAGGCCAAGACATCGGGTGAGTGACAGGCTCCTTGCCACTCAGTTGTGGTCAGGGCCACATCAGCACCTCTAGGAAGTTTAGGAAAGAGACAGATGCCAGGCCCTCCTCTCCGCCATTCTGAATAAAGCCTGAGAACTCAGGTATCCACAGGATGCTGCATCTGGGATGTACTTCAGACCCTCCCAAAAGACCCTGGGAAAAGTGGAAAACCTTCTTCAGCAGTCATCAGGGCTCATTAGTATTCATCATTCCGTACTGTAGTCATTAATATTCATATTATTCATCAAACTTATTATTCATGAGCCATTCCAAGTACAGGTGCAAGAAATTCAGTAAAAGCATCGCTTGTCCCTTCCCGGAAGCAGGTGCATAGGTGGTAGCCCAGAAGTTTATACCAGCTCTACAGCCCCACACTGGTTAAGTGGCCTCAGCGTCACCACTCACCCTGCCAGTGACACTGGAGTAGTTGACAGCACCTACCTAGCAGTGAACACTAAGGGAAAAGCTTGTGTGCCGTGGGTAGGCTGCCAGGCATATAGGGAGTAATAGAAAGGGATGTAGCTAATGTCATTCACCACAAGAGAACGTCTCATACTGCGGCCTCCTTGAGGAAGTCATTTCCTCAACAGGTCTGAAAATACAGAGAGCGGACAGAGATTCTTCTTCTATCAATCCATCTATTCAGGAAGACACTGCCTCTCCTCTGCCCCCTTTTAATCCCCTCTCCCTCTGGTATGAATAAATGACTTTAACAACACAACCAAGTAACATGATTTGACCAAAACAAATAACCAAGTTGTATTTTAACTTCCAGATGACTGAAAAATGCACCCACATTCTCCACTGCTCTCCAGCCCCTCCATAATGCTGGTTCCTTCATGACAGCAACACATCTAGCTCTGCAAAAAGCAGCCTTAGACGTAAGCATTCATGAGGGTAAGATTCATCCAAAGTCTGTCTGGTAAAACCTAAGCCTGTCAGATCTGGGTCACAGCAGGCAAGAGTCACACCCCACTTCTGCATTCCCTGGGTTTTAGGAACTAAGGGGAGAGGAGAAACAGAAATTAAAAGAAATGATTTTTTAGAAATGCTTCTTGCTTTCCCATTACTAACATGTTCTGCATTTCAGGTAGGTGCCTCAAAGTTCCTAGTAGAGAGCTGGAGAAAAGACAGACTCTCGCAAGGCCAGTAAGATCTTTGAAGGTTTAAACATGCCTGGGCAAAAGTCATTCTCTCTCCGCAGTCGGCCTGAGATGACAGGATAGACACAGCAAAGGAGGCGGGAGCCCACCCTTCCCGTGTTCACTGTCAAGTTTCCAGTAGGGAAATAACATCAGCCAAGACAGGACTTTGCTGTGGACCTCAGAGGTCACCTGTCAGCCCACCCTTCGTCTATTGGCCCAGTGAAGAAACTGACTGAAGGCAGAATCTCCAGGGAGAGCGGGAGCTGGCCAGAATGTCTTAAGATGGGGTTTCTGAAATACAGCATGATAAATCAAAGTACGATCCCAGATTGCCCTGACTTGTCTCAACACAACCACACAGGCCTGTGGGCCCTAGGAGGAACTTCTGCAACCTCCCAGCTGGATTTTTTGTCTCTTTCTTCACCTGCCCAATTTGCCCTTGACCCAGCCACCTTCACCTTGCCCAGTAGAGATCTGACCAGGTCTCCCTCCACCAAGAAACCTCCATGCCATCCCCATCACACACTCTGTGAAATAAATCCCAAGTGTACCAGCCCAGCTTTCATTCCCCTTCACCTCTGGTTCCCTGTCCAAGTTGGGTCAAAAAAAAAAAAAAAAAAATTCTGAGGCCTATAGACTGGACAGGACCTGGATAGCAACAGGCAGCTTCTCCATCAGGGGAGGGAGGCACAAAGCAGACCCTCACCCCACACCTCTCATCTCACCATCTGCATCCAATGCACAAATGCCCCAGGAGATTGGAGGCAACTTGCTGGAGGAACTTTAGGAGACAGGAAGGCAAAAGAGCAGTTTCCATGGCAGCATCTGTTCTGACCACTCAAGGAGAGGACTCAAGTCCGTGGATGTCCTAGTTATTCTAGAAGCACCTAAGCAGGTTCTAGGACAAAGGGAGCAGAGTGCCCTTTGACTTCAGAATATCAGCCTTCTATAAGCCAGGAGTTTGCTTACACTGTGAAAGAGCAAAGCCCTCACCATCCCTGTTCGGTGCAGCACCTCCTCTTTTCTTAGCAGGTACTAGAAAGATAAAGAAGTGCCCTTTGCAGTGTGTGTGTGTGGTGGAGGGGAACAGGTCTTGTAACAACTATACCCAAGAATCTGCTTTTATGAGTTATATCCCTGATCCTCACCACAACAAGGGTCCCTGGAAGATCCTGGGCTATTCAGAGTTTTCTTAGTCTCTCAGGAATATAATGCTATCCCCATCCAGAAACTTCTGTCTTCATCCATCAGGGAAACAGACCATCCACATCTCCTAATACCCAAGTGTGCTTCCTAAAGAGGTTGCATTGTACATATCTTGCGGCTCGCTGTTCTTCAATGGAAATCAATCCCTCTCTCCCACACACAACCACGAGTTGTGCTGTCCAAGCCGAAGCACTTCCACCTAGAATTCTGGCTTTTCTCAGAAATTACCAGTTTTCACATTTGTGTACTGTATGACCTGTCACAACTGACTATTTTCTTGGAATAATCCAGGCCACTAGAACCGTATTAGAAGACAATTATTTACATAGCTGTGTTCAGCCACTTTGGCCCCCTTTTCTCTCTTCTCTCATATATCTTAGAGACACCTTCAAAGTCAGCTCTTCATTTCAGTTTCGAAGTTTGCCATCTACTGATCATTTTTCCTACCAGTGCCAAATTTGAATTCCCTCTCTCACTCTGAATCACTCAAAACTCCCTCAGTAATTTGAGGGCCTGAAAAACATACCGGTTTCGCATGAGGAGGAAAGCAGCTGTTCAACCCAAGCGAGGCCAAAGACAGCCAATATTTCACTCCCTCAATATGGCGCCGTGGCCACTCCTCACTTGGCGCTCAGCGGGTAATAATTTAGAGCGGGGTAGCACAGCTGCCTTTACGTTGTCCCAAATCACTTTCCAGATGTGCAGTAAGCCCCCATAATTGCCACTTTCGTCCATCTTGATGATTTAAATGCCAAAAAATGCAAAAGAATAAAAGAATGTGTGTGCCTGTGCTTTGAAGAGTAAGTTTTGTCTGCCATCCTCTTAAAAAGTCCTGTTGTGTCCCAATCAAATGAAACCAGTGAATGACCTGGTGATTTTTTTCTTTATCCATTCAAACTCTAGCCTCTTAAAGAAGAAAAATAATAATTAAGAGGGTGAGAGGAAACATTGGCAGATGATAAGTGTTTTGGTGTTGATGATAGTGATGATTTCAGTGGTATGTACTTATCCCCAGGCTTACTGAGTTGTAAACATTAAGTATGCACAGCTTCTTATATGTCCATGTTCTTTCAGGTAGTTTTTCAAAAAAACCATCAATCCCATGCTTTTTCAGAACCATCTAGCAATCTTGGCATCATTTTCATCCAACTTGTTTTTATTTGAGATAGGTACAGACCCACTCAGTGAAAACATTTACTCCCACTGAAAGTATGTGCAACATGAGTCTGTAGGGAATTTGAATAATGCAGATAATATTTCAAAAGCATCATACTTATTGCATCTTTCTTTCAGGAATGTAAAATCTATGTCTGACTCCACACTCCACAATGCTAATGCATTGGTGTAGCAAAATAAACTCTAATATAACTTTAAGTCACCTCTCCATTCACCATAATAAATACCTTTTTTTTTTTTTTTTTTTTGAGACAGGGTCTCACCAAGTTGCCTAACCTGGCCTTGAGCTTATGATCCTCCTGCCTCAGCCTCCCAAGTAATTCAAATTACAGGCACTCACCACTGTGCCTGGCAAAAACACTACAATTAAAACACTGAAACAGATTCCATTTTAAACCTTTTCTTTTAAGGATTCGAAGCTTCTGGGCTAGAGGTTATTACTTGCCTCATCTGTTTCACTTCTTTATTACTTTTCCCTTTTCGTTCTCAGGCATTAGGCATGAGCCAAAATTTAGGAACAAAGGAAAAATGTGATTTCCTCAAAAGTTTTTTTTTTCCAAGTAGATTTTGAAACTTTGAGTCACGTTATCTGTTTACAAGACTTTCCCACTCCTGTCTTTAAAAACAAGAAATGAGATACATGGAGATGCAAGTTCTCTTTCCTTTTCTCATTACAGAACTAGGTCGCTGCACCAGTACTATGACTGTCCACCGCACTTGGTGCATGAGAATTAAATCTTGGCCCTAACGATCAGTGTCAGCTGTGGAAGCCACACTGTGTAGCTTTCCCCTCCAGGCCACAGGGCACATTTACACCCAAACTCATCTTTCATACAATCAACATAAAAAATAGGGGATAAGGGGCATTGAACCAAACAGTTCACATCAGGAGGACTGATGTTACAATTAAGGAGGAAAGAAATGGCATTGTTCTCCCAACAATTGGTTTAACAGCGTTTCTGAGATTTATCCCAATGCACTTCTGTCTCTGGAAAATGTGAAAATTCGGAAGACAGAAGGCATGGGTATCATTACTCTTTTTACTTTTGCTCTCTTCTTTTCCCAGATGTCACTATGGTTTAGACTATCTTGACAGACTTAAGGGAAAAGGGAAAGAAAAAGGGGGGACAGTCTCTGAAAACACTGGGAGATACAATGTAACCTTCCTATGCAGATTACATGCAAATGAATGCAAATGAACTTGTGGTCCTCTTATTTTATGTAACTGTAAAGACAGAGCCCAGAGGGACAACCCAAATGTGTTGCTGTAACTCTCAGAGCTGGGAAGAAACAGAACACTCCTGATTTATTTTTTGTTTTTCTCTTTTTCTGTTCCTATAAATGTATACTTGACATATTTTATGTAATATAAATTATATGTTATATTTATATTGCTTCTTGTTGTTCTGGAGAGGGATGGAGACTGAGATCCCCTACCAACCAAATCCACTAAAAGAAATACCTACAATACAAAGAAGCCTGAGTTCTTGAATGACCTTGTGGTGTGTTTTCATTCTTCATTAGCTTGTTTGAAGATTGTGAGGCAACAGATACTTTCCTCAACCTTTCAGGTGAGATTGCTCCGAGCATAAAAACAACGTTAACTCTGGTTCCCATGTTCAGCCTCACTGAATCTGTGCAACCTCACTGATTGTAGCATCCCCGTCATCCCATCCCTCCCTGCATGTCATTCTGGAGAAATGAGCTGAATATATAGTAACTGATCTTACGTATTTTTCTCTAAGGTATCATTCCCAGCAATTCTACAGATGGTTTGAACTAGAATACAGTTCAGAAAAAAAGTTTTTAACACATAACAACTAAAAACATACACTAAAGGGACGTATTAGGTCATGCTGGTGGTGAGGGAGGAATCAGGGGTGAGCACACCCATGTGGCAGGTGGCTGGAGGAGGGTTGACTTCACATCTTCCATTTCCCTCTCCAAAAACACCCTGAACGTGCCAGAGCCCATGTCTAATTCCTGCACTGGCCGATATGGTCCTGGTATCCTTGGCCCCATTATCCTGAATCAGTGGATCCCAGTTAACACAAATCTGCAAGAATGAATGGCCTCCCAGAAAGCAGAACCTGCACCCCCTTTTCCCCAGAACTCTGGTAGCTCCCAATTCTAGAGTTGTGGTCCTCAAATATCTGTAGGAAAAATAGGGGAAAAAATAGAGACACAGAACCTCCTCAAATATATGTAACTTATTTATGAATATACATTATATCTACTTTTAAATATAATTAAGCACTTTATTAATATCAGCTCAATCTATTTATAACTACAATTATTTACATTAAAAATACACACAAGACATGCCTGTAAACCCACTACTCCAGAGGCTGAGGTAGGAAGATTGTAAGTTCAAGGCCGTGGGCAATGAAGGGAGATCCTGTCTAGAAAGAAAATATAAAGGGATAAGAGTTTTGCTTAGCCCTTTAATAGAGCACTTGCCCAGCATGTCCAAAGCCCTGAGTTCGATCCCATTACTGCCCAAACAACCAAAAAGCAAACACATACACATAGATACATCCCAAACAGGCATCGAGATAAAATAAGTATAAGTAAAAAGTCTTAGTTTTCTCCTGTCCCCAAACGCATAAGCAGCTGAAAATTATGACCCTTTAGGGGCCATGTGGGTCAAGGTTGCATGGGTCGTAGGGAGCTGGTGAAGGCAGGCTCTATAGGCTGCTGCCTCTCTGGGCAGCAGTGAGCCTAACCTCACTCCAGGTCAGCAGACTGACAGTTGTGAAAGGAAGTCGGATATGAAAGAGAACGAGAACAAAACACAGCCTATAAGAACATGGGAACCAAGAAGACCAGTGGAGCCATCTCTGATTCTCATGAACTCAAAATTGACACCAAAGGTGACCTATAAGGGAAGCTGGAGCTCTACAGGGGACCAGCACACACTTGCCCCTGGACATGGAGAAGATAAAGGAGATCAGGAAGAATTGCTTTGGAGTCACTGTGAAGCTGCCTCATGCCAAGAAGGGAAGTCACCAGGTAAGTGACACCACACACAAACCACCCCAATGCCTAGCATCCTCTGCCAAACTTCAGAGTCCAAAAACTATGGCTGTTGCTGATCCACTTCCAGCTTCCAAATCTCACACTAACCTAGTGGCCTTCACAAATGCAGAACCACACTGAGAAGAGTCAACACAGGCTACACCATCACGGGGTGTTAAGATAAATTGAAATATTTGAGACCCACATTTAATTAATTAATATTGTACAGTATAGTAAGCACAAAACAGAATGGAAAATGTCAGGGCACATCTCTTAAATTAAGAGGATTGCTTCATACAATGTTTTGTGTCAGTTTTATAGATAGCTGTCCCTTGTTACCATGGGGGATTTGCTCTTCAGATTTCCACCTGTACTACACCCCAAGGATACCAAAACCCATGGATGCTCAATCCCCTTATATAAAATGACATAGTATGTGCATGTAACCTGAGCACTTCCTCCTGAATGCTATAAATCATCTCTAGATTACTTATAATACTTGATACAATGTAAATGTGAACAGTTATTGTATTGTATTATTTACAAAATAATGACAAGAAAAAGTCTATACACAGATGCAATTTGTTTTCAAATATTTTTGATGATTGGTTGGTCGAATCCATGCATGGGGATGGTGCAGACACAGAGAGCCAACTGCATATGTGTTATTGTACTTGACCCCAATGTAAAACATGTTCCTTCCCATGAACCTGAGACGAAAGTTGTCAAGTCACTGAGGGAATTCACTTTCCAGAATGCAAGCCCTGAATCTCCTCTCCTGTCCTCCATTTCAGAAGCCTCTGCTCCTGGGTCTCCTGGCAACTCTCAACCCCTCCAGCTCAGCTCACCCTTCACAGCAAGTGCGCCCCAGGCCGCTCTTGCATCCCTCCCTTGTCTAACTCCCTGCTCCTCTGGGGAAATGTCGCTTGTGGCTGATGAAGGGAAAGTCCCAGTAGAAGCATCTTGGCCTCTCATCTCCCTCCCTCAGGCCCAAGGCAGCCTACCTGACCATAGAATGCAAAAGGCTTGCTTGAGATTTTTAGTGGAAAAAAAAATGTTATTACCAAAATCTTAGGCAGGAACTAGTAATCCCTAATCACTGGTGGGGAGGAATCTGAAAAACTTAGACTAAATATGAATGAACTCAGGTTACTGGCCACGGACAAGAGAAGCTGAAATAAATGGGATGAAGAGAAGACCTCTCCCATGTCCATAAATGTTGGCAGCTCTGCACATCTTGTTGATTGTGAGCTATGATGAAGAATGTGAGGATGGCTATAAAATTCACAGTTTATGCTCTTTAACCTATATTTTAAAGGATATATCATTAATTCAGATAGCATTTCCTGAACACTTACCATGTTCCAGGTGCTGTGCTAGATATTACGTATGCAATATTAAATCCAGACACATGAATGTTTATTGTCTCTATACAGAAGAGCAAAGTGCATCTTTATTTTCATGTAGTCATGAGATAGAGTCACAGGAACTTGTTGAAGGGATTAACAAAGCTACATGCATAATATAAGGTGTGTTTGGAATTAAAGGTTCTGAAAGATCCAATGTAGCAGCTATCAGTGACAGGAAGTCTAAAAACTTTAAAATGTAGAGAAAAGGGTGGGGACACTGATAATCTGATTTTAATAAATATAAGCATAGATGCAGGCTCAAAATGGACATTTGGATTTAGCAGATGGCAATTTTAGACTGAACTCATTTTCCATTTCTAAACTGCCCTGAGCTTAATAGAATCACAGATTTGGAAAGAACAGCACAGTTAGTTGGGTGGGAATGAAGTCATAATTTGAGACCAGCTTCACAGATTTTGATGAGTGTGAATCACACTGAGTTTTCTCAGGCTGCCCTTGGCACACAGATCGGTGGATGTGGGCATTTTCAAATATTTGGCCAATCAAGAATTGGATAGGAAAAAGTGATCTATGATATTCCTAGAACTTTGGAAACAAATCTATTAATCTCAGAATAAAATCCTGGAAGTTCTGGCAATGTGATTAAATATGGTACAACATTCAAGTTTGCTGTGTTTTATAAAAATTATATTCTTCCACAGTGTGAGCAGAGCCTGGAAGTGTGATCTCTGCAGGAGTCAAACTGACCTTGACTCTGCCTGAGGGAATCCTGTTCCTCTTGAGCACAACTGGTGAGGGAGATCCAGGAGTCCGGCCCAGTGGATCAGAACTGCTGACGGCAGGCATCACACTTGTAAGTAAAGTTGATCCAACTATTTCTTGGTGCAGTTGCCAAAATTTCATGTTTAATAACTGACAGGTAAAACCTAAATGGTCTTTGGATAGCACCTGACCTTCTGCATTGTGTAAATCATACATTCCCCATCTCATATAAAATGACTTGAGATGGTATTCAGACTTGCTTCAAAACTCTGGGCTTGAGAAGGTATTGAATGCACAGAGATAAAACAAGATCAACTATAATCGAAGACTCTAGAGGGAGAACATAATGATTCTTTAACATTGTCACTCTACCTTTGTATACATTTGTAATTTCCCATTCTATTTGTTTGTTTGCATAGTATTGAGGATTGGTCCCAGGGGGGCTGTACAACTGAGCAACATCTGCAGCCCTTGTTTTTTATGTTAAGACAGGATCTCACTAAATTGCCCAGGCTAGCCTCAAATTTGTGATCCTACTGCTTCAGCCTTCTGAGTCACTGGGATTAGAGGCCTACATCACCGTCCCCAGATATATTTTATGTGTGTGTGTGTGTGTGTGTGTTTTGGTGCTGGAGATTGAATCCAGAGTCCCATGTATGCTAGGCAAATGCCCTACTACTGAGCTACAATCCTTCCCAAGCCCTATAAAGAGGTTTTAAGATGTGGCTCTTATGTATGTGCTTGTTGTCACCAGGAGACTTTAGAGCTTTTGAAAGGTGAGGCTAAGTAAGACTCATTCATTTTCGCAAACTCATTACCTAATACCGTCACAATCCTGACTTTAAAGCAGTTACCTAAGAAATAGCTCTAAAATGCATGCAGACATGAATGAATGAATGAATGAGTGAGTGAGTGAGTGAATGAGTGAATGAGTGAATGAAGGCCAGTAGAAATGAGCTCTCCTGGGCCTGGGATTATGGCTCAGCGGTAGAGTGCTGGCCTAGCACGTGCAAGGCCCTGGGTTTGATCCTCAGCACCACATAAAAATAAATAAATAAAATAAAGGTATTGTGCCCAACTACAATTGAAAAATAAATATTAAAAAAAAAAAAATGACCTCTCCCTTTCCTGAGACAGCCATAAAATTCACGCAGTAATTATGAGTTGACAGACTTCTCACAATGCCAGCATTTCTATATATAATGGGGAGTTTTTAATCAGTCCCTGTCCCCAGTGTTCTTACACCCTTAACAATCTCCTGAATGAGACAGACAATGAAACAGGAACTGTGACCTCAGCAACCATGGCGAATGAGGAACTGGGGAAAGGGGCAGAAAGATGGTGCCAGGCAGAAGGGACCACCAGTGTAATTCCTCTGCATTCCAAGACAGCCTAACAGTTTGCAAGAAGAAAAGCTACCTTGGGTCGCTAAATGGTCAGACTGCACAGGTGTGGTAGGACAGGGAGAGAGGGAGGAACCCAGGCCTGGGGCTTCCTCGTAAATTCAGTGGCCATGGAAGGCTACTTAGGCAGGAAGATGGAATGCATGCACTCATTGAAAAGGAGCAGTGACCTCCTGCTATGTGCTTCATGACAACCAAACCACAGAGACTCTAAAAGCAGGGACTCTGTTTCATTTACTTTGTATTCCTGGGAAAAAAACTCTTAACATAAGCACAGTTGGGACTGTGAGCTGATAGTGTCTTGTCCTTCGTCACCTAGAAAGCCCCCCAAAAGGGGGGAAACCATCCAGGAAGCTCATGTGTCCTTGCCCAGCTCTGTTTTGTTATATTTCTCTCTGGTTATGTACCCCTATTCATGCTGACGACACTAATAAAGTCCTCCTAAGAAAACCACTACCGGACATCTGCCCCTGTGATAACCTGGCAGGGGACCTCTTCCCATCTTTGTCATAGAAAAGGTCCATGGATGAAAATCCACTTGGATGTTAGTCCTCTTTCCAGTTATAGCCACAGTCAAACAGGGAGAGAAGAGCTTTATAGAGTAAGGCCAGCCAATGAGAGGAAGAATCAAGTGTGGTCATGACTCCAACCAAAGGATTAGGAGTTCCCATATCTGAACCCTACTCCACCACCTCCTAGCTGATGATCCTGAATAGACACTTGCATGCTTTTCCTCATCTGTAAGATGGGAACCATATTGCTACCCTGCATCTTGTAATGGGATTAGGTAAAATAAACCCTTAGCCAAGCACCTGGCACTCACTCAGAACTCATGAAATCATCCTCCTCTGACAGCAAGGCAAACGTATCCCCCATCATCTGGTGGAACCAGATTATATCACAGGGTCAGTTAAAGGATTACAAATGCAGACACTTAGAATTTCAATACAGGGAAGGGCCTTAATGATGGCTTCATTTTAAAGATGAATAAATGGGAACCAAAGGCCATAAGGTTTTGAGTGACCTCAGAAGACAAGACACCAAGCTGCCTAAAACACAAGACAGGAATTACAGATTTCTAAGTATTTCCACTTACTGCTACTAATTCTTAACATCTTGGGGGTCATAGATTTTATTAGAATACAAAGTTATTTCTTACACCAAAAGGATTAAAGAAAGGAAAGTTCCTTGATGCAGTGGGCTCCAGTCACCAAAGTCACAATCTTCTCACATGCTGACAGAAAAAAAAAAAAAAGCACTAAAAGTCTTGAAACAAAGATGAAATGTTACACCCCTAACAGCCTCCTGAGTGAGGCAGACAAGAAACAGGAACTATGACATTATATTCGAAAGGCCCTAAATACATCAGGAGCTGATCTGGAGGAGTCCTTGGCCTTCTACTCCCATCAGGCAGAGCACCGGAAAGAGACACCTGGAAAGCCAGGGGTCCCCCCCACAGGTCCAGGTGTGGTAAGAAAACAAGTACGTGCACAATGCAGTGGCCACAGGCAGCACGCACATTCCCTCTGTTGCCAAGAGCAGCTGGATAGGCCCCTGCTGAGCCAAAGGCAAACCTGTTTGTTCCTATTTGCTGGAAACTAATTAGAGCTATTCATTCATGTGATAAGGAGTTGGTGATATCTTTCCAAAGTCAGGAAGAAACCAAGTCACCCACCGGCCTGGAAAACCATCAAGGGATCTCAAAATGACTCTTCATCACACACCTAACCATCTCCCAACACATTTCATGATTTAGTTTCTGGAATTTGCTCCTTTGATCAACTCAACAGCACTATAGCAATCCTTGCACCAAGGACTTCAGTTAGGGACTCACACTTGTGCTTGCATGGGGAAAATCTGTTGGTTTCATCCTGAAACACATTCTGACTGATAACGTGCAAGAAATCAAGTTTAGAGAAAGTTAAACTGGCAAAATTGTTCTTCTATACAGGTCAGCTGTCTGTACCTATATCTATCTGCCTGTCTACCTATCCATGCACCTAAATAAAATATACATAGGACATGATATGGCCATAATCTCATTGCAATTTCTGTGGGGATAAAAGTTCTTTCCTAACCACATCATTTCCCCTCAAGATGATCTCAATTTTCATCATGAAAGACTTTTACTTTTGCCAAGAATATAATGTGAAAGTGCTCTGAGAGGCATCGGAAGCGTGTGGATTTGTTCTTACTCATAGATTAAAAACATCTTGGAAGCTAAGAGTGGAGAATATTTGCTTGGTACCACATTCTACACAGGGTCACAAGGTAAACTCGACAGTTGTCTTATGCCCACGAGAAGAAAAATACAATCACACAATCGACAATGAATTCACATCATTCTATCAAACCAATTATCACAAGAATGAAAACATCCATTTTCTCAATTTGCTCACAAGCTGTGAATTTACTAACATCACAGCTGGCTTTTTTAGTGACATCTCATATTTAAATATCTATCATATACTTTTTTTTTTTTGGTGCTGGGGATTGAACCCAGAAACACTTTACCTCTAAGCCACATCTCCAGCCCTTCTTATTTTTTTTATTTTGAGACAGGGTCTCACTAAGTTGCTTACAGCCTTGCTAAGTACTGAGGCTGGCCTCAAACTTGCGATCTACCTCCAGAGTCTCTCGGACTATAGGTGTGCCTCAATGCACCCAGCTATCACATACTTTTTTTGAAAGAGCAGTTGCTTTCACTGAATAATGATCATTTGTATCATCTCATCAGGCAAATCATAATGACCCTATTTGCTTGGACTTTATTCCCATTCATGTTCTTGGATGTACAGTAAGGAAACTTTTCACATAGGAAATGTGCTAGTTAAGACTTGCCTACCTCCTACCCAAACTTCTCTATGCTTTTCAATGGCCCTATAAAAATGGGCAATTTCACTTTCTTCTCTGTGGTGTAGGTAGGACAAACATTTTCATTTTAATTGCTTGCCATACTGTGTGTAATTCTGACATAGAAAATTAATGTACTATCAGGAAGTTTCATTTGTTTTCCTTTTTAAAGCGCTGATTCTGTCACAGTGGGCTGTTTTTTCCATTCATAAGACACAGCAGTTCAACAACTGCATTTTATACTGGGAAATCAGACCGGGCTTCCTTGAGCACATCCAGAAACAGAGATTCTACTAGTACCTGAGTCAGATTTTGCCCCTCTGATCAGAAACATACCCCAGTCTCTGGCTGCATTCAGAGCAAAGGCCGCAGGCCCCATAATGACCTAAAAAACTCAGCCCACCCATACAACCCTGGGCTTTGATGCCACCTCATCTCTCACCTCTCCCTGGCTCCCTGTCCCCAACTGCACTGATTACCCTATTGGTCCTGCACCATTCCAACACCATTCCAAACCCTCTGAGTCTTGACCAGTCCTTTGAACTTGCCCTCTCTGCCTAGGCTGCTCTTCCCAGTCATCTTCCCTCCCTGCCTGCAATTGTCACTCAGATACTGTCTTCTTAAAAGGGACTTCCTGTCTAAACCTGCCACCTCCCTCTCCTGTACCATCCCCAACCTCATTCTCTGTCTTACATTTCTTCCTAGGACTTTCTCCATATAAAACAGTTTTGCTTCTTTTCATGTTTATCTTTTCCCCCCTCTATCGCCCCCAACTAACAAGTCTAGCCCAGGAGGGCAAATATTTTTCTAAATTTTGTTCTGTGCTACAACAGCCCCTAGTAAGCTTTCAATATAAATGTACTGAATGAATGAATGAACCAATAGGAGGAAATGAAATCATCAATCAACACATACTATGCCAGGCACTATGCTCTGGCCCTTGGGCAAACAAATATGAGCACTTCATACATTACTTTTTGCTCTAAATTTTTCATTTAAGTAACGTATTTACTACTCTTCAGTTCTCAGACTTAAAAGTAACTAGCAAGTTTAAAGTTCTCAAATACCCATGACTTCATTATAATTTAAAAAGCCAGTATTAACTATGCTGGTGCCATTTGTATGTGTATCATCCTGTTCTCTTTGTATGGTTTCAAAAGAAACAAATGGAATATAGTTCAAGGTGTTAATTACATAAGCTTATTAAAAACAAACCCCCAAGAGGTGTCAGTTCTAACACTTAGCACTTTTATGTTTACGTACTTTATTAGTTTTATATATGTGAGAAAGTCAAATGCAATAAGCATAATATTGCAAAATAGCCACTACCAAAGGAAAATTACTTCTCTCCATAGACAAGCCTTATGAAGAACTGCTCTAGTCTATAAATGTGAAAGTGAAAGGACATGGCAGCAGAGACAAGTTTTTACTTGCTGGATTTAAGGTAAGGAGATGGAGTGCTTCCCACATAACTGCAATTTAAACAGGGAGAAAAGTGTTTGCACTATTCTATTTTGTAAAAATGACTGGGGATTATTTCAAGGGCTTCTGAGTATCCAGGTTATAAATGATCTACATAGAAAATTTTGGATAATTTTATTTATATTACATTTAGAGAACAAGTTCTATGAATAACTACTATTGGGAAAATGGCTCTGCTAATGACTAATCCAGAATAAGACCTTTGGACCTCCAAACTCAAGATGGGGCCACAAATGCAGGAAACAAAGATTCTCCACAGACGACTGGAGATAATTCTCCTCCAAGGAGCAGCAGATATTCACCAGCCTCTGGGGTCATGGAAGGTGGGTGTGTCAGAGCCTGGACCATGGAAAGTTCCCTGGTGCCAATTCAATCTTTCCTTTCTTTGAGCAACATGAGCCCCAAAAGCATCCTGGCTCTGCTCTAGGCTGAGGTCAGGTCTATGTCCACCAGCCTGAACACTAGAGTGACCATGGAGACTTGGCATGACTTTTGGGCTAAAATGCAAAAGAGCAACTTTGTTTTCCATAGAAATAAATCAGACAGTGCTTAAAAAGAGATCATCAAGTGATTTCAACCTCACTTTATTTTTTCATAAACATGAGACCAGCAATATTAGCCCTGTCTCTCCCTATCCCCCTTGGAGGCAACAAATCCCATGAAAGGTAAAATATAGAAGAAAGTAGGGGACAGCAGCACTCAAGGAAAAGACCAAGAGAAAGACACTAAGTGCAAAGTAGGTAGTGATGTACCTTGATGATTGTTTTATCATAATAAAATTTCATTTCTTATATAAAAGTATGTTTCACTCTTCATTTTGGAATACCAAAAAGCAATTAGAACATATATATCTGAAAAGAGCTGCAATTCTAAAGAACTCCAATGTAGATAGGAGAATTTCAAGATGGAGCAATTGAAAGACAAGAAAAGGGTCACCCTGAGATGAAGACACTTTCAGCCAGTGTGTGAAAATTTAAGGACTAGAGAGGGCTGGGACTAATATTTCAAAAACTTTCCACAGATGCTTTCTGTGTAAATTTCCTCCTGATTCTAAATCTTGCCAACTATCTTTAAATCTCCAATGACAGTTAAATCGCCTACTTGTTTCGGAGAATTGCACTGGATTCTGTCCATATTCCATAATTTTTCAACAAAAAGATACACTAAAGACCAACGATGACTAAAGACCACAGAATAATTTTTCTGCCAGAAGGAGGCATTTGAAAGATCACTTAATCTATTCTTCTACCCCATCTTCACTCACACCTTCCACTTACAAAAGAAAAAAATGCCAATATTTGTTCTAACAGAATATGTATCTATTTTTATGGGGTATTTTTCTTTGCTTTGCTTTTTTTAATTTTTTGGAGTGCATTGAGGGGGTTGTTTGAAGGACAGGGAAGAACATTATGATAAAATCCCAGTTAAAATCCCAGATCCAAATCTTAAGAAGGTTATTAAATTTCTTGGTGTCTTGGAGAGTCAGGTACCTGCCTCACAAGGCAACACTGCCAAGCAAATGAGATAATCCATGCAGGTCTCTGAAGCAGTATCTGTCACCCAGAACTTAATAAATGTTGCTCTTTGCACTTAGCATTGCTGCCTATAACTTTATGGACTATCAGGACCAACTCTTACACTGTCCATCTTTAAAGGTTTTCTTGTATCACAATGAAATCACTTTTGTCCAGGTAGAAACAGTTTCGGCATGTGGAGCAGAGAGGACTACAGATAGATACACTATTTAGGAGTCACAGAGACTCAAAACAAATCCAGCTTCCAAAGTTGGGCCCTCCCCTTTCCTAGTAGGGGTGCAGCCAAAGTCAGGCCCTCCTGTGATCTGTCTTCCTTTAGGTGTATGCCACCTTTCTGCCCTTCAGAGGCTGATTTCTGGTTGTTTCACATACATACACTCAGGTATTCCTCTCAACCTACGTCAGCTCCTACTATAATTGGGGTGTTGAATGTCCCCCAAAGGCCCATGTGTTAAAGACTTGGTCTTCAGCTTGGTGATGTTGGGAGGCGGTAGAATCTTTAGAAGGTAGGCCTAGTGGGAGAACTCAGATCACTAGGGAGTGTCCTTGAAGGAGATATTGAGACCCCTGGCTTCTTCCTGTCTCTCTTTTTCTGCTTCCTGCCTGCCTGAGGTGAATATTCTTCCTCCACCACTTACTCCCACTATGATGTACTGAGCTGCCGCAGGCCCAAAGCAACAGGGCCAAGTGCCCATGAACTGGAACCTCAGAAACTGTGGGCCAAATAAACACAAGAAAAAAAAAATGTCCAAATCATTAGCAATTAGAAAAATGCAAGTCATCTCATACCAGTCAGAATGGCAGTCATCAAGAATACAAATAATGATAAATCCTGGAGAGGATGAGGAGAAAAAGGACACTTTTTCACTGTTGGCAAGACTGTCAATTAGAACGACCACTATGGAAATGAGTATGGAGGCTCCTCAAAAAACCAGGCATGGAACGACCACGTGACCCAGCTATATCACTTCTTGGTATTTACCCTGAAGAATTAAAGGCATCTTACTACAGTGATACATGCATACCTATGTTTATAGCAGCACAATTCACAATAGCCAAACTATGGAACCAGCCCAGGTGCCTATCAGTGGATGAATAGATAAGAAAAATATGATATATATACATAACAGAGTTTTATTCAACTATAAAGAAAAATGAAATTATGGCATTTGCAGGAAAATGGGTAGAATGAGAGACCTTTATAAGAAATAAACTGAAGTCAGAAGGTCAAGGGTCATATGTTTTCTCTTGTAATGTAGAAACCAGAGAAGAAAAATAAAAACAAATATGGGGGGTGGATCTCTTAAAAACCAAAGAAAGATCTGTAGAGGAAAGGGACCAAGGTGTGGAAAGGCAGGGAGGGAGGGGGAGTGCTGGGGAGTGATACTGGGCAATTACATTGTTATAATGTGTGCATGCACAAATATGTAACAACAAATCCCATCAATATGTACAACTATAACGCACCAATTAAAAAACTAGGAAGAAGGAAAAAAAAAAACCAAAACTGTGGGCCAAAATAAACTTTTCCTCCTTTAAAGCTGATTATCTCAGGCTGAGGCTATAGCTCAGTGACAGAGAGCTTCCCAGTGTGTGTGAGGCCCTGACTCAGATCTCCAGCATTGGGGGAAAAATTAAGTTGATTATCTCAGGTATTTTCTCAGAGTAACGGAAAGTTAAGACAGTCCTGTCAGCCCAACAAGTGTGTCTACTTCCTATTCCCAGTGCCACCACAAGGTAGCACAAGGCTGGCATTTGCTAAAAGCTTAACCATGGAATGAATCCTTACCTTCCAGACTAGGAGACAGCATGAAGCTTCATACACATATGGATACCTTGAAAATTATTTGCTTCTGTCCCATTTGCTCACATTTGTAAACAAGCTGAATGCCTTCTGTTGATTTCCCTAAACTATGTATTCAAAACCCAAGAAGATTCCTGTATCTATATCAGGCAGAAAAGAGAATCTGAGATCCTCATGTGTATGTGAGTGTTGGGGATATGGAAGGATGAGAACTGGGGAGAAATTAACATCTATTGAGCACCTATGTGCCTACATTATATATCAAGTACTCCTGTATACTATTTCACACAAAACACACAAGACTTAATACAGGTCTCGTTAAGTATACAGTACCAACAACGGCCTAGACACTTGGAGTTTACCAACATGTCTGATGTCACATAGCTAATCAACAGCAGATCCAGGTTTCAAATCTATGCCTGTCTGCCACCCCCAGAAGTATGGCCTTACCTTAACTGGGTATATAACAAATTGAAGTGAACCTTACTCAAGGTTACTTGAATTTCTACTTCTTTGAATTATAAAGTGAACTTCCAAGCCCTTCTACAGGAGGAACATCCGATTAGATATTTAAATAAAAATCAGTGTGAGTTACAGTATTCCTGAGCTGCACACGACGTACAAGTGAATACTCAGCTTAACCACAGATGAGGAAACATATGGCTGGGTGCTTCGCCAGGCCAAACAAACTGTCACATCCTTGGATCCATCATTTCTTCCTGAGGCTGGGCTCGTGGCTGACCCAGCAGCTCAAGTAACCCCACCCACAGTCCCTGTGGGAAAAGCTTGGGCTCAAATGCTGATACAGCTGCTGCCCACAGCGCTGGCAGCCTCTGAGCGTTGTCCTCTCCAAGAGCATGGTGCCAGGGGAAGAAACCTCACTTATCCCCCCCAACTTCCCCAGCCCCATAGCACACGGCTGGCAAGGGTGGGCCCAGATACACACCCAGGTTTGACCTCAGCATGGCTCAGGGCAGGGGGCTGAGTGTCCTCGCATCCTGATGGGGCCCAGCCCACCCTCCCCAGGAAAGCTTCCTCAGGAAATCCTGGCCGCTCCAGAGAAATGGGTGGCCCAGGCCTGAGGATGTAAACAGGAGCCGTGTGTTTTGTTCTGTGTCCCTGCAGACCTGAGCTGGGCCTCTGGCTCAAGAATTTTTTTGGCAATAGTGCAACAGAAGCTGGGCTGAGCAACAGCTCAGAGCGCTAGAATTTACAAGTCCGGAATGTGCATGGGCCGACTTGGCTGAGGATGGCTAAGAGGATGGAGGTGGGTGTTCTCACCTAAGCTGTGAGCTCAGAAAGAAAAATTTTAATAAACAACAGAAGACAGACAAAGCTCCTAAGGCAAGTCCTCTAGCCAAAGGTCAAAATGCCCAGAATGTGTCTACCTTTGGGAGTTTTTTCACAGGCTGGAGACCAAACTGCACACAATCAGGGCCATGTTCCCTGGTGTCTCTTTCAGAGTGCCTGGCATGTGGCAAAAGCTCTATAAACATTGGCTGAATGAAGAGTTTTCCTCCAGTTCACAACTTGCCTGCACCTAAGAATGTACACACACATCAAGAACATTGCCTAAAAAAATGGAAAGGGAAAGAATAGAAAGGACACAGTCCTTCCCCACACTCATCTCCCTGTTGCTCACTCCAACCCCCCACCCATCCATCCCTTATATTTGTACTTGTTTCTAGAAACTTCCTTAGGATCAGGGGATTCCCAAAGCCACTGGGAGCCAGGCCTGTCTCAGGATGGTATGGCAGATGCCTCCTCATTGCTCAAAGCAGTAAATACCAGACTTTGAAATATGCTCTTATGCTGTCTTAATAAGTTCAGGATCCATGGAGCCTGATGCGATTTGTATGTTCATTGTATGCCACTGTAGAAAACTTTATCCTCACCTGATACCTCACTTCCCTGCTTATCTTCTGCTTCACCCATTTCATCTGGGACATAGAAGGAAGGATGCTATGAGATGCTGAGCTGCCAGAATGAATGGCAAGCTGACACTGGTCCATCATGGCCACCACTACACCCGCAAGTTGGCAATGGCTGACAGTTCTCCTTTGGAGAAGGAAATATGAACATAACAGAATAAAGATCCGTGTATACACGGGGTGCAATGGAAACCAACATGGGCTGTGAAACCAGAATACCTGGGGTTTCATCCCAGTTGCAGGACCCTGTGACTTAGGACAAATACATAGCCTTATTCAACCTAATCTATAAAATGGGAGAATAATGACAATCCCTACAGCTCATCTCATTGAACTGGGCTCAGTTAAAAGAAGCCAGGGACAGCATCGAGCCCAGTGCCTACCACATAGGAACAACTCATGCATCTCATCTAGTATTAACTATTAAGCACCCAAATTAGAGAATTACTTATCTAAGCCAAGCCCTTCATGCTCCATCTGTATTTTAATTCTTAGGAACAATGAAAGAGGTTTCAGGAAGTTTCAGACACTCAATTACATCTAACACAATATATCCCATGAGTTTAATTTCAATATTTTCTGGAATCATATTTTTAACTTCCAGAAGCTGCACTTGTGCTTTTATTTATATCAATTACAGCTCTCTGTTCAGCACAGAAAAGAACTCTCCCCTGGGTCCTCTAACTATAATTTGGACCATGGGGTGTGCTGCCCTTGGCCACACTGTGAGTTCTACCATGGCCCACAGGATCTCATGTAAGGTTCTGCTTTTCTCCAACAGCTGAGAAGAGTCCTGTCTGGCCATGTGGGTCAACAAGCACTGAGATCTTCAGCAAAATAACCACATCTTACCAGGGTGACCGTACAGCTCTTAGTCACTACACTTCCCAAGAACAGCAAGAGATTCATGTGAAAATACATCTTAGATGACAACATATGCTCATGCCACACAGAAAGGGATAGAGGAAAACTAAATGTCTTTTCTAACTGATCAAGTATCCTTGGAAACTTCCAGAAAACTGAAAGGATTGATATGGAGAGTAAGACTCAGGAGTTATCTTGAGTGTTCCCACATAAAGGACCCTTTGCACCAGCAAGTGCCAGGCTCACTGTGATGCCCGCATAACGCCATTCTCCTCTCTCAAATTGCATGCCCAGTTCCCTAAGTAATCTCTTAAACAATCCTCAGAGCCAACTTTAGCTCCCTTATCTCATGGGGAAGTGTGCATCCCTGTAACCAACGTGGGTGACCTGGGTCTGAGCCCAGAACCTCTGCTCCATGGTGTAAACCTTCTTCCCTTTGCTAACATAGCAAAGTATGTGACATGGGTCTCCAGTGCTGCCCTGGGGAGGCATGTGTTCTGATTCCCCTGATAAGTCTATAGTGCTGGGGATGTAGCTCGGTTTTAAAGAGTGACTTGATCAAAACCGAATTAAGTTGCCAAGCAGACTTTTTTACAAGAAAGAGAATGGATGTGGTAATCTATTCTGCTCAGCGGTTTTAAAAAATCTCACTGTAATCAATTTAATGGCACTGGGTCTATGTGGATTCCCCATGTCCACCCTCACAATGCCCATCTACCTAGATAGATGATCAGTCAAAACACCTCTCTCACATCCTTGGTCTCCCCTTTCCCTCACCCCCCTGCCCTGCTACCCTCCAATCCAAATCCAGAGGCTCCACCTCCTAAATGAATTCCACATCTGTCCATTTCTCCCCAACTCCAGGCCCACAACTGGTCCTATGCCACCACCATCCTTCCCATCCTGTGCTTTCCAGCTGAATTACACTTCATTTCCCAAACACAGTCAGCCATCTCTTCCTCTTCCTCTCCTTCTCCTTCTCCTTCTTTTTTTCCAGTTGTAGATGGACACAAGACCCTTATTTCATTGATTTTATTTTTATGTGGTGCTGAGGATCAGACCCAGTGCCTCACATGTACTAGGAAAGCATTCTTTTAAGCCTGTAAATTGCTATAAACCCTCCTGTGTGTTCCCACCACGTTTCCAATTATAGGCTAACTACAGCCTCTACCACCTGGCCCCTGAGCCAGCCTCAGGTCTCACATACTCACTAAGTTATAATCATGTTGGCCTTCTTTCTACTCCTCAATTCACTAAGTTCTGCTAACTTTGAGGGCCTTTAAGGACAATGTGTGCTTTATCTTGAAAGTACTCCCCTAAGTGGGCCACAATGATACCCAGGGGTTGCTCTACTGCTGAAAGTATTCCCCTAAGTGAGGCACAGTGATAAACACCTATAATCCCAGCAGCTTTGGAGGCTGAGGCAGGAGGATCATGAATTCAGAGTCAGCCTCACAAAAGTGAGGTGCTAAGCAACTCAGTGAGATCCTGACTCTAAATAAAATACAAAATAGGGCTGGGGATGTGGCTCAGGGGTCTAGTGCCCTGAGTTCAATCCCTAGTACCCACTCCCCCCCCAAAAAAAAGAAAGAAAGAAGGAAAGTGCTCTCCCAAAGATGGTATTCACCAGAACCATTTTCTGCTTCCTCCTTGACCACGCTATTTAAACTGCACCCCTCAGGAAGGATACTATACCACTTTCTCAGTCCTCAAAGAGTTTACATTTATCACTAAAAACACTGTACAAATAAAAATTACATAGCATTTATTTATATCCTGTTTCACAATGAACTTGAGATAACAATTCAAAGTAAAATAAGTGATGGATACATTTTAAAGATAAAAAAAAAAAAAAGGTCCATCCTTCATCCATTGTCTGTGGTCTGGTTTGAAAGAATTCCAGTAACATGGTCAACTCCCCAAGGACACACATTCAACCTGCTGTGGCATTCTCTCTTAGAAGAATCAGCACAAAAGTGGATACTTACAAGAAAAAAAAAATAAGACAAAATAAGATATCCAAAATAGCCAGAGGAATTCAGATTAAGAGCCATCCACTAGTTTCAGAATCCATCTGACCCCAAATATGATGAGAAGAAAGAGTGGTTAAATTATTTGGAGAGTATTCTACAGTCCTGTGCCTGTATCCCCTACCCCCCCCCCCCGGCAGTACTGGGGATTGAACCCAGGGGGTGCTCTACTGCTGAGCTTCATCCCCAGGCCTTTCTCTTTTGAGGTGGGGTCTCACTGAATTGCCCAGGCTGACCGCAAATGCTACGGATACCACACCCAGATTGTATATTATAATAAACTTCCTCTGCACAAAGGTTTTCTTTGCTAAATCTCCCATCCTCAAAAGCAATCTCCATCTTCCTAGTCCTATCTCTCCTTCAGTTATGCTCCTATAAAGGAGCCCCTTCAGCAGGAAGGAGCACAATGAAAAAGGCATCTCAGTGGAGACTGCACCATTTGAACCCCTGGAGGTGGGGAGATGGGGTGATAAGCAGGACTATAGTGTGACCTCCTCCCCACATCCTCCACCAGGGGAACCAAGGTCTTTGCAGAGAGCTCAGCACCCTCCAAAACACCTCAGTAAAAATCAGAAGATAGGAAAAGACTATGATCCAATAAAATAGCAAAGAAGCATCCAGCAGGCTGTGAATATCAAAAGAGTGAAACAAATGGTAGGTGCTAAAGATTACACAGATAAGAGCAATACTGATTTTGCAATGTCAAGAGATACACTCTCTTTTGGTCCTGGAGATTAAACCCAGGGTGCTTTGAGCTGCATCCTGCACCCAGTTTTTTTTTTTTTTTAAATTATTTTGAGACAATTTTTTAATTATTTTAGGCCCTTGCTCAGTTGCTGAGGCTGGTCTTGAACTTGCAATCCTTCTGCCTCAGCCTCCCAAGCTGCTGGGATTACAGGCATACAAAATAAAAGTTCAGAGTTTTAAGTCACATGATAGTGAATTATGACATCTAGGAACTTTGCTGGTCATAGTGGAGCACAGAAAAATATTGGAGAAAGAACTTTTCTAGTGATGGAATGTTCTTTATATTGCAATATTAATATTCATGACTCCATATTTCTTTTTTTTAACATTTTGTGGAGTTTCCTGTTGTTGGAACTCTTGGGATGGTGCTGATTCTATCCTCGGGTTCTGCCCATGTCTTGTGGCGCTCCTTACTCTCACCTTGACCTTGCATCTATGGAAACCTTCCTTTTGGTCTTGAGTCATTTCCTGCCCCACTGAAGCAACCACAAATTTTATGTTCTTCTTGAACATTGGAACTATTTAGATCCACTCGACATCGACGCAGGACAGGCGACTTACATTTCAACTTTCCCACTCCACTAATAAGGTGTCCACACACTTCCATTTTCATCCATTGCTGAGCTTGATTCCAAGTTACTGACTCCCTGAACGTGGTCCTGCCCGCGTGTTCCAATGACTCTCTGCAGCCATGCTATGGGCGTGTGTGTTCCACAAGGAAAGGGTGGCGGCACTAGGTCATCTCTGAAAATTTCTGGAGGACTTTTCCTTTGGGAGTGAGTCACTTTCCTTCTCAGCTTCAACTTAAAAACTTTTTTTTCCTCCGCAAATCTCAAGTTTATTCATAAGATATGTGCTGGGCTGTGTAAGAGTCTCCAAAGGAAAGTGATGGGGGTTTGGGCTCTGAGTCACCAACTAGCACTTGGAGTGATCAGCTTTAATGTACTGCATGGGGCAGTCCTTTACTAAAAGGCCAGGCCACAGAGGAGCTTGGAGACTTAATTTTTCTAACTACCCATTTTTATATCACTTTATGAAGACATTTCTCTAAATGCATTTGCTCTAAATGAATGGTAGGTATTAAAATGAATTTATTCAGGCATGTGCACTTTTTAGAATGAATGGCCAAATAGATTTTAATTAAATGTCTGCCATGGAATCCACAAGAAACAAAATATACCATAAACTACTTCCACTTTCTCTACAGCTTCCTTTAGTTTCTTTCTTAACCCCCAGCCATCCAGCCAGGAGTGGTTTCTGAGCCTTCAGTCTTGTATTCTAGGGAAGACAGCTGCCCACTCCACACAGCCTCTGAGACCCGGCAAGCAAAGTGGTGCGAGGGGAGGTCCCAAGCAGAGGTGAAAATACCATGAATGCTTGGAAGGATGAGCCCAAGGGCAGCCCCACATCCCACAACCCTCTGTCAGAGTCTCTGGCCCACATTAGCTAGATGTCAGTTCAAGAAATTTAAGCACCAGTGATCATCTGTGTTGAGCTAAGACCTCTCTCCACACCTTCTCCCAATTCTGTCCTGGCTAATGGTGGGGTGGATGGCAAAAAAAGTGTTGTCCTCTTTGGGGGACTTGAATTTGGTTCCACCACTTCTGAACAAAGATGTCTCCATTTCCTTGTCACCACCACCCCCTGACTTCCCCGCACCATCACATTTAATGATGGTGAGCAGGAGAAGAGGGGGAAGCCAGAGGCATTGGTGCAGGCCTTGTCCATGTTGGGACACACGGCAATTTCTTCCCATCCCCCAGTCCACATGCTCATCTGTACGACCCAAGAGCAAATTCTGGACAGCTGGACACTCACCAAGGAAACTGAGCACGCTTCCCTCTGTCTCCATCTTGTGCTACCCTCTCAACTTTCTTTTCCCTACTGATCAAGGTGTTGGGTCAAGAGCTCAATGCTGCTCCCCTGTAATAAGTTATCCATCTGTGTTAGTGTCTTGGGGTTGCCATAACAATGTACAACAACAAGGTAGCATCAAACAAGAAATTTCTTGTCCCGTGGTTCTAGAAGCTAGAAGTCGGAAACCAAGGCCTTAGTAGGGTCATGTGCCTTCTGAAACCTGCAGAAGCAGATCCTTTCTCAATTCTTCCCAGCTGAGGGGGGCTGCTGGCAATCTTGGGCACTCCTTGGCTCTACCTTCGCATGGTATTCTCTTTGTGGTTTCCTGTCAACTTCCCTCTGTGCATTATATGTGCCTATGTTCAAATTTTCTGCTTTTATAAAGACACTGGTCATATTATATTAAGACTCACCCTCATGATGCCATCTTAGCTTGGTTTAATCTGCAAAGAACCCACTTCCAAATAAAGTCACATTCTGAGGTACCAAGGGTTAGAAATTCAACATTTCTTTCCCATACTCCAACCTCACAGGTTCCCTGGGACAACTAAATGAGATAATGCATAGGAAGAGCTAGTACCACAGTTGAAACATAGTGCATGATCAATAAATATCCATTCTCTCTGTTCTATAGCATCTTTATTTAAAAGGCTTTAGAACTAAACAAGTCTTTGTAGCAGTCAAGTTTCTAAAAATAATATCCCAACTAAGACACAAAACTATCACCTTCAACCCAAGCTCCTTGGGAAAAAATAATAACAATGGCTCAATGGCTATCTGGGTGGTACATGGAAGATGCCCCTTATTCTAACCCTTGAGTTCTCAAGCATCAAGGGAGCAAGAAATGCAGAGTTGTGTAGGAATCAGTAAAGGAAGTTTTCCAAAGAATCTGCTGACAACTGAATTTCTAAGTTCCTTTGGTTTGTAGGGGAAAAAAAAAAAAAACAAAGTTCAATTCTACCCTGCACAGTCCCTATAGTACCCTCCAAAATATATTATATACATTCCTACATAAAAATTTCAAAAACATTAGATGCTTAAACATAGCATTAGAAAAACAAAAACCAAACCCCAACCCACTAAGGAGGAGTGACTTAAATTAATAAAATAAATAAAAGTGATCACCCCTGGTTTTAAAAGATATTTAAGAAGCCACGTACAGAGGAACACACGTGTAGTCCCAGCTACTCAGGATGCTGAGGTAGGAAGGTGGCTTGAGCTCAGGAGTTTCAAAGCCAGCCTGGGCAAACAAACAAAAACCCCACAACTTAAGGGTGTGGCTATATGCATACATAGCTGTACAACAGTGACAATCAAATTGGCATACCAATGCACAGGTGCCGCATCAGCATGCCTTTCTCTGCCCTTATTTTGACACAGATCTTCTTTGGAGCACAGAAGGTAGTGGACCATTGTCTCTTCTTCCCCCCACTTATTTTGCTAAGTCATTTCTCCATCAAAACAAGCTTGGAGCCTCACTGATCCTCCCTGCCAACTACATTGCATAATTCACTGCTTACTTATCTTGACCTGACTAGCAAATTCCAGATTCTAACTCATCGGCTTTGGCTTGCTCACTTGGTCTTTGGCTGATCCTCTGGAACCACCGGTAACCTAGTGCCCTTGAGCAACTCTTGCCCTGGATTTTCTTCCTTCTATGTAAGGACTTGAAACCGAACATACTCAAACTTGTCTGTAAGTTTGCAGGCATGCAACACTAGTTTACATGTCTCACAATCTTGAGCCTGTTTTAAAGCCAAACTTAATATTATAAAACTGAACTGGTCCACTGCTTGAAAAACTGTTTGGCTGATGGCAGGAGATGGCTTTTCCCAATGTGGACCTTCCTGTTTTCCACAGCAAAACAGTCTAGAAGTCATGGGACTCATACAATTTTGCTCCAGAGCTTTCACAGCATAGCAAGAGTAGGCATAAGGCACCAGGTGTTCGGGCCTCTCTTCACCTCCTACAAGTCCTGAGTGTTCACCATGCTGCCCCAACTATGGCATCCACCACCCTAGGAAACTGGGAAAAGCCATACAACAGGTCACTTTCTGGCTTCACGCCCCAAACTCTGCTCAAAGAATAGCAGAGCCCATATCCATCTGGGTGGGGTCTACTTCAGAGGACACTCAGCAAAGATTCATAGTCTTAGTATTTTACCTGAAGCTGGAAGCCTGAACTTGAAATCTGTAGAAGTCAAAATCAATCGCAACTGCTGAATCATAGGTATTGAACTAGGGGCCATGAAATGGGAGAAAGGAACGGGGGAAACCCAGATGCTGACACAGCTGAAGGATAGTGGATGCCAACAAGGAAGGGCCCAGGTGGCTATGAGGGCACAAAACCTCTCAATGTATATAAAGACACACTGCTCCATACAACAACCCCACAAATGAAACAGAATCATTCTAACCTCTTGACAATCAGGGAGTACATTGGGTCTCTTATATCCCCTCCTGGTTTCTATGGAAGCTCTGCCACTGAAGGAGGCGTCCCTGCTTCTAAAGACAACCTCAGATCCCTCAGAGAGGTGACAAGCTGCAAAGTCTTGATATGGCATGTCAATGGTGAAGGGGGTGTCACTCTCTGACACTTGGTTCTGCAGAAACAGTACGTTCTTGGCTAATGCTTAAGTTACATCACACAGATTTTACTATATCCTTTGTGCATCACTTATGAATCATTTGACACCTATTTACTTCAATGCTCATCATGAAGTCTCAGTTTCATAATATTCTAATCAAGGCAAATTGCTACTATGCATCAGTGTTATGAGGCTCTTCCATTAAATTACCACCTGGGCGCCACATGTTACACAAGTTACGCCAACATGTTGCAGAAGGTGGTTATGACAACATCCCAGTGGATGTGGACTAACACAAAATCTTCTTAGAAAGTTCTTAACAGAACTGTAATTCATAATAAAATATGCCTTAGAAATGTTTTACCTCTTCTAAATAACTGTTTATTTATTTATTTTTATACTAGGGACTGAGCCCAGGGCACTTTGCCACTGAGCCACATTCCAGCCCTTCATATGTTTTTATTTTGAGACAGGATCCCACTTCAGTTGCTCAGAGCCTCACTAAGTTGCTGAGGCTGACCTTGAACTTGAGATCCTCCTGTTTCAACCTCTTGAGTCTCTGGGATTATAGGCATGTGCCCAGCATAAATGGAAATTTTATTTTACAAATTAATGATTATTCCACAAACTACTTTCCATCATACTCACACTGAAACATGTCATCAGGTGTTTTGGGTTCTAATGGGGCCACCACCCTGTGATGCCTTTATAAATTCCTGACTGAAGGCTGAAGACTCCTAATTAAAACATGAAAATGCAGAATGAATGACTTTCAACCCTGACAGAGACAGCTGCTCACTGAAGGAAACCCTGGGAAAACACCACAAGACAGATGCAGCACACTCTTTTGAGTCTAGCACTCAAAAAAAATGAAATTGCTAGTGAAGTGGATGCTTTTAATATTTTACATGTTTCTAATAATTCAACTATTAAAATGTTGTCTTCCATGATCTCACGCACATGTGGAATATTAAAAAGTTGACCTCACAGAATAGTAGAGTAGAATGGTGATTACCAGAGGCTGGGGACAGCAGCTGGAAGGATAGAGAGAGGTTGATCAAGGACTACCAAGTTACAGTGTGGTAGGAGAAACAGGTTCTGCATAGCAGGGTGACCATGAGTCATGACAGTGTGCTACACTCAAAAAGCTAAAAGAAAAGATCTTTAATGTTTTCACCGTAAAGTTTAATGTAACTTAAGCATTCTACAATGCATACACATATCAAAACATGGTGACTCATTAATAAGCATGGTCTTTAGGCTTCTTTTGCATCCATTAAAAATTAATTTTAAACCAAAAATGAACTCAAGTGATGTTCTTTCTGCATGATTATATGTATAATAAAATTATTTGATTTTCTTTCTTAAAAAATTTTCAAAAGAAAATGCTTATATTATTTGCCACTTAAACACAGCAATCTGGATACAATTTAAACAAAAAACATACTTTCATTACAAATATCTTTTTGCCTCTAAAAAATCCTGGCTATCCAGAAACATTCATATTTTTTTCTCTTGAATATAAAAAATATTTTAAGCATGCTTATTAATATGTTACCCAAGAGTTAATACCTTGAAGCAATGTATGCATTTATTTTAAACTGTGAATAAGGAAAGACCATTTGATACACTGCAAAAAAAGAAGAAGAAAGAGGAGGAGGAAGAGGAGGGGAGGAGGAGGAAGGGCATTTAATCAACATTAAATTGATAGTTAAAAGCAATCTCAAATTGAATATGCGGAATCAGAACATTTTCTCTCCATTGAAAGATAAAAGAGAAATTAATTCATAGCCTAACTAAAGAGATTTGACTATTATTAGTAGCTAATAATAACTAACATTTATGAACAACTCATTCTATACCCTGCATAATTCTAGTGTTTCAATTAATCCTGAGAACCCAATAATGTTGAGTGGCTATCACCCTCATTTTACAGATGAGGAAACTGAGGCACAGAATGGTTAACTCCCCCAAGTTCCATGTCCACTAAGGGTTGAAGCCAGGGCTTGATCTTAAACAATCTGAAATAGTTCCTTTGTTCATAACTACTCTCCTTTTCAGTTTTCTAAGTTGTCTAACTAACATTTTTGTTATTGTTTCTAAATGTTTTAATTCATAGATTAAAGTTATTCTCTCTTTCAACCGTTTTTCTTAAAACTCTAGACATTTCCATACAAAGAAGTCTGCAAAACTGTTAATGGTTTTCAAGTGAAATCTTTCAAATTCCTCTAAACGTAGACGTCATCCTATACAAATATATATATTATTCAACTAGAATATTCCTTTCTTCTAAAAATACCTTAATATTGAACACTATATTTTCAAAGCACACATACACAAAAAGCACATAACTATTTTTTTTTTCTTTAAGTTGGAAAAAAAATGGCAGATACCAAGGCTTAGGCAAAATATTAATTTTGCCTAAGCCTTGGTAAAGTCAAGATTACCTAAGGTAAAATAAAAATAACTAGGGCTCAGGACACATATCAAGGTTTTCTATTTTGCTCTGGAAAGACACTTTTAGGTAAAAATCACGTGATTCTCATAATGCATTTATTTTCTTTCCCATTATCTGCATGTCAGGAGGAAGAAGAAAGCCACAATCAAGAGGAGGTGATGGAGAGATCCAGACCTTCTTCCCTCTCTATTTGCATAGCCATATGAACAAAAGGTGGATAAAAGCATTAAAGTCAACCATGAATGGCATCTGCACTGTCTCCTTAGACAGCCAAGGAGAGCTGCAGTGTATCTCTTGGGACACGTGAAACATTAGTCAGAAGAGCCTACCAATGCATTGACGTTTTCACCAGCATCTTAGAAAGGTGAAAGATATAGGAAATTTCTTTTTGACAAAAGAAAACAGAATTGATTACAAGAGAAGAAACTCTCCCATTTCAAGTGTTACTTTCGGAGGCTTAGAGATCCCACCATGCCTGGATACACATCCTCCAGGACCGAGCTGTCTGGATTACATGACTTGACATGCACAAAAGACAGGTTATCTCCAGGTGGTATCCCTCCTCATAAAGAATTGATGCTGCCATTGAAATGCTTAAGGGAACAAAAGAAGGGACACTAGGCATCTGGCAAGGAGCAATACTAATGCGCAACAGATGAACCATCATGGGGTCTCATTACCTAAAGTTAGCTAATAAATAAATAAGCATATCATTTGAAACACAATTCCGTGCAGTTGCAAATATATATTTTACTCCAAAATTAGTCTGCAGGATTGGTTAACTGTCACAGTCTTATTCTATACTCACTATTTAAATAGGATAGCTCATCCTAAGAATCTCAGCTTCCATGAATTTCAATTCACTCTTGAAGAGCTTGGGGTGTCGCTCAGTGGCAGAGTTCTTGCCTATCATGCTCAAGGCCTGAGTCCAATTCCCAGCACCACAAAAAGGAAAAAAAAAAATCAGTCTTTTTAGATCAATTTCATTTCTATTGTATGGCAAGAATGTTGTAAACCATGGAGGGAACACCATCTATCACAGTGGGATTACAATGGTTAATTCCTAACAGGATGAAGTCAGCTAGCATTATAGCACTTTTAAAAGGATCCATTAGATGGGTGAGGAGGTGCACACCTATAGTACCAACTATGCATGAGGCTAAGGCAGGAGGATGGCAAGTTGAAGGTCAACTTCAATAACTTAGCAAAACTCTCTCAAAATAAAAATTTAAAAATGACGGGGGATATAGCTCAGTGGTAACGTGCTCCCAGGGTTCAATCCCCAGTACAGGGGGAATTTTTTTTTTTTTTAAATAAGAGGGACTGAGGCTGTACCTCATGTATAGAGCACTTGCCTAGCATGTATAAGGTTCTAGGTTCCATCCCCATTACTGCAAATAAAAAACAATCCATTAGATAAACTTAAAATGTTTTACTTTTATTGTCCTTTGTGAAATTAACCTATGGATTTGCTACACAATTTATACAATTATTTCCCACTATTTCACTGTATTATACAATTAGTTTTGAAAGCTGTATTTAATGATCATTTAGCTATAGCATGGTATACATAGTGTTATAAATAATAATTCCCCTTTTAAGGAATCATGTCATTCACTCAAAAGACACAGGTAGATAGGTATGTGTACAAATATATGTGGATAGAGAATTAGATATAATTAGATATCTTTTCTTTAGGAAAAGAAAATCACAAATTATACAATATTTCTAAAATTTTTTGGCATTAACTCATCTTAAGCTTTAAAGTATTACACAACCAGGAGTGTGGCTCAGTAATAAAGCACATGTCTAGTAAGCAATGAGGCTCTGGGTTCGATCCCCAGCACTGGGGGAAAAAAATCAAAAGTTCTTATTTCTTTTTTAAAAAATTATTTAGTCTTTTTTTTTTTTGCTTCTTCTTTTTTTTTTTTTTTAGGTGGACACAATATCTTTATTTTACATTCATGTGGTGCTGGAGGATCGAACACAGTGCCTTGTGCATGCTAGGCAAGCGCTCTACCACTGAGCCCCAGCCCCAGCCCCATTATTTTGTCTTACTTGACAAATAATTGTGTATATTTTCGGGGTACAATGAGGTGTATTGACCATTGTATACATTAGCATGTAGTAATCCTGAATCACATTAGAAACTGAGTAAAGTGCTGGGCCTAAGGAAGCCAAAGAGTGAATGATGGGATGGATAAACACATCATCTAGGCTCTCATCACCTCCTTCTGGACCACTAAAGTTGTTTCCTTCCTCCAAACTCATTGCCAAGTCATCACCCCCAAAAGTCACTTGTGTGTGGGGTGTGTGTGTGTGTGTAGACACACATGTTGATGGGGATGAAATCGAAGCATGTTGATGGGGTTGGAATCCAAGGCCTCACACATGCTAGGCCCCCAAAGCCACTTTTCTAAATGCATGGCTTGTCCCATGCCAGTTTAAAATTCTGCAATGGCTTCTCACTGTATAGAAAGGTGTCCAGCCACATGAGCACTCAGAACTGTGGCCACCTCAGTGCCTATGCTCCCCCAAATTTGTCCTACTTCTCTCTGCTGGGAAGGCTCTTCTTCCCCAACCTTTACTTGAAAATCCTTTCTGGAAACCCCTACTCATCCACCAGGGCCCAAATTCAAAGGATTGAATATGTAAGGCAGGAAGGGTAGAGATACAGGTGTTTTCCCTACAAAACTATGCCTTTCCAGAAGTCAAGGGCATGCACAGTAGTCCCCCTAATCTGCAGGGGGTAATGTTTCAAGCTCCTCAATGGATACATGATACCCCAGATAATACCAAACCCAAAGAACACTATATTTTTCCTGTACATACATAACTATGATAAAGTTTGATTATATATCAGGCACACTAAGAAATTAACAAAAATAACTAATAATAAAATAGGGCAATTATAACAATATACTGAGATAAAAATTACATGAATGTGATATCTCCATCTCTCAAAATATATTATATATTATAGATATTAGCAACCTTATCCTACAATTTTTTTCTTTCCTTATGAAGTCTAGGATTTTTACACTTTTATTTAAGGAAGCACTTAATGCTTCTCTTCAATACATTTGAATTGCACTTTGGAATCATTATTAAGTAAAAATAAGGGTTACCTGAATATAAGCACTGACAATTGATCAGATAATCAGGTCAACTGCTAACAGGTGGGTAGCATATACAGTGTGTATATGCTGGACAAAGTGATGACTGAAGACCTTTGTGAGACTGAGTAAGATGGCAAGAGATTTCATCACAGTGCTCAGAAAGGCATGCAATTTAAAACTTATGAACTATTTCTGGAATTTTCCATTAAATAGTTTCAGACCAAGATTGACAGCAGGTAACTGAAACCACAGAAAGTGAAAACAAAAAAAAGAAGGGGGACTACTGCATCACTAATACTTACCTTAATCACTTACATAAAAATACAGCCTCAACAAAGGAAAATGACAGCCAATAACTGTCTAAATAGATGTGTGAGTGAATAGATTATAAAACTGTAGAAAAGTAAAATTGCAACTAGAAGTTTACGTCAAGGAAATAATACATGATTCAGACCTCAGCTTCTCCATGTACTACTTTTATGATTGAGGATATGGATGCTTAGTTATCAACTGTCAAATGGGGACCATAATACCCAATGGTTACATCCACTGAGAGGATCAAGCAAGGTAGCATGTACAGGGCCCAGCACAGTGCTGGACTCCATCCTCCTCAGCTCTCCTGCCGTGTAGTGTACCAACAGAAGTTGGAGTCAACAATGAAAAACAAGCACATCAACAGAAGAGGGAAGGGTACTAGGAGCCACAGGAAAAGAGAAGGCAGAAAATGGCAAATGAAGAACTAGAGCAGGCCCTTACGTCCTTCCCACTACTTCACCTGGCAAATTGTACACTTATAAAAGCCATAAGGCTTTCGGCTGGCTAAAAGGAACATAATATTTGAAACTGAAGCTGGCTCCCAAATTCCAACACAGAAAATTAATTGAGTCATTAGTTAATAGGCTCAAGACACCCCTACCAGAAGGTGTAAAGTAACTGCTTTCAAAGGAGTTAACATTTTCAAAGCCTCCTCCTCTCCCCTCTACCACACTGCCTAACAAAGGAAAGGTTAGGTTTTTAGGTTTGGGTTGTTTTTAGGGCCAGAGTAAACAGCAAGACAGGATAAATATAACAGTTCTGTGCACTGAAGCCTACTTCTTTCAGTAGCTTTCAGTAGTTTGCACAGGACTTAGAGCAGGGGAAGCTTTGCAGTATTCCTAGTCAATGGATATTTTCCAGGCATTGCTGGGAAATCATTGTAAACTGTAGGGGCAGAGCAAGGAACAGAGGAAATTTCAGGTCTGGGGGAGGTGCATCTTGCAGGATTCTGAGAACAATAGGCACTTACTAACCCCCTTTGCAGCTAGCAAGTAGCTTGGAAGGCCTGGCTTAGCTTTCGAGGTCTTGGAATTCTGGAGACAGAAGCTAAAGAACAGCACAATCTGCCACATGGATAATCAATCCTGAAAAAAACATCTCCCATATCTAACCATGTCAAACTCAGCCATTCCCCCTCTTAAAAGACAACTACCCTCCCCCACAAAAAAAGGGGGAGGGGGGAAGGAAAGCGGTGACTGCAACCACACAGTAAAGATCTAAAACTAAAAACTGCACAGGATTCTAACTAATTTTGTGCTTCTCAGCAGACATGTAAACCTGTCATAGGCAAAGGTGACAGACATGCTTCAGAAAACCACATGTTGCAAGGTTGAATAGAATGCACATTTCACAAGAATCCCAAAGCTTAATTGCTCAAGGCTTGTAAACATTTCGCAATATACATTACCACTAGAAGCCCCAGGATTTTTAGCGTGCATGATGAAAGTGTCCAAATGTTAGCATCAACCCAAACAGAATTTATTAACATCTTGAGAAGTGTGCCCCATCCTAGTAGGTGAGTCCTTAGAGAACTGTACTCTGATGTGACTTCTACATTTAAGAAATGCATGCTGGTTTGTGTTTTTTTGTTTTTGTTTTTTTCTTTTCAATGGACAAAATCGTGCTCTTAGCATCCTGGTAAGTCAAAAGCACTAGAGTTAGAAAAATAAATGACACTGACTCTGCCCTCCAGGTATTCACAGTCTGGTATTTCTTTAAGCTCGTTTTCTCTTTATTCTAAATCAACTTACAATTTTGACTTATTAGCTAGCATTTATCTATTCTAGCACTGCTTAAATATTTTCATGCTGTAAATTATACTATTATTTCTTCTCTAAATAACCACTTTGTTAACAATTATCTGAAAGCAACTATTTGGTGCTCAACTCTGCATGGACTGAATTAATTTAAATGCAAAATGTGTCTGAATGAACTCAAACAACCATCCAGTATTTACTGAGATCCATGACACTGGGGGAACACCCTTCTCTGGGTTATAACTAGATAATTCCCTGGAGGCCAAATGTCTCTCATTGCTGAGCACTAGTGGAAAACAGGATTGTGCTCTTTCACCTAAAAACATTCTTACCTATGAGGCTATGAGATTTGATTCTCATACTTATTTTCTTCACTACTACTACTACTACTGCTGCTGCTGCTGCTACTACTACTACTACTACTACTACTACACACACACACACAAACACACCTCTACTCCCTTCCTCTAGGTCAGAATGGAAAAAGAATCTTTCCAACCATTTTGCCTAAAATTCTGGACATAGTTACATTTTATGGAATCAGGCTTCTGACTGGTGTCATGTTGTCACTAACAACATGTGCCACTGGTCAAGTCTCTTGTTCTGTCTAGGCTGATAGATGACTACAGAATCCCATACTTTAAGCATGAAATTATGGAAATGGTGTCTTGTATTTCAGTAAGAATGGAGTCAACTGTCCGTTTTGTGTCGTCATCCATTGCCCCAAAGTTCCAGTTTTTATAAACACAAGGATGACAGTTTTTTTAGGAGAAGATTCACTCTTTTATCCCAGTGTTGTCCCACTGACATGTACAAAGGAAAATAAGCCTTATCTTCTCTCTCTGCATTTTACTAAGGAATAATCCCAATGCCCAAATTTACTCCAAAGGAAAACAAGATTGTATAAATAGGAAAACATGAGTGGACATAACCTGTTTGAGACCCAGCTTTATGTTATTTCTTGCTTCACACTGAACTATTAACTGTGCAAGAAGCACATATTTTCTTTTCTCCAGCAACTGCTCTTTGAATAACAGGTTTGAGCTTCTAGGGCCCCACCCCATCTTTTAACTCAGCCAAAGAACACTCTGCTACAACTGACCCAACAGTGCTGGAATCTGCCAGGGAAGGAAAGCAAATATTCAGAAAGTGCCACCTGCCAACCCTCCTCCCCCAAACAACCCTCAGCCCAACTTCCATTTAAGCCAGCTCCCCAGCCCACGCCCTAGCAAAGGATACAAAGTGATGTTATCAAACCAATGTTCTCAGTGACTGAAAATTTACAGAGCAGGAGGAATCTCAGCAAGAAATGAGAAGATAATCTTCTTGGCTGATGAACTTGAAAAATAATGTACCACCACAACATTAAAATGTTCATTGGGTTTTTTGTAATTTTAGTTTAGGAGCTTATTCTTCTGAAAAGTTTAGAAAATGTAAAAACAGGAGCTTTTAAATCCAAAATATATATTATATGTATACTGTATACACATATGAAAAGTATATATGTATACAGGTATACAGCATCAACATATATTTTACCATATAGCCATGTGCTCTAAAATACTGAGTGAAAAGTACAGAGAGAATTTTTATTTATTTTATTTTATTTTCAGCAGTGCTAGGGATTGAACCCAGGCCTGTGCATGCTAGACAAGCCCTCTACCACTGAGTTACATTCCCAACCCCAGATAGAAATCTTTAACCAACCTTTCCTGGTTCTCTGTTCTCTGTACAGTAATAATCATAAGTATCAATAGAGATCTGAAAATGGAATAACTGGACTTTAGGATTTCTGGAAGATAGTTGTCTCAAGATTCTATTTGCAGAAAAAAAAATATAGATAAAGATAACTTTCAATGAGCATCTACTAATATCAGGCAGTATGCTTAGTAGTTGATACATATTAACTTAGCTAAATTTCAGAAAACCCAAGAAACGAGTCTTCTTTTCCTCATTTTTCAGGTGATGAAACTGAGACTGAGAAGAGTTGAATAACTTGGCCCAGGTGACTCAGACAATCTGTTGGAAAGCAGGGATTTGGCCCAGGCCAACTTACTTCAACAGCTAAGAGCTTAATCACTTCTTCCCAAAGAAGAATTCTGAAAACTATATCTCCCATTTGAAAAAAGATCACAAAGTCAATGTAGCATCTTCTCCAATGGTCTACACATCTGGCTATTCCAAGACTTTTACACTAAGGATGTCTTTTTAGGTGTGAATTAAAATGTCTTACTGTAATAATCCCCATCCATCTGATTCCAGTCGACCTAACTACAGCTCCACCAAAAGTGATTAACTAATTCCCCATAATTGGCCATTCCAGAGGTTTAATATTATTACCATATAGCCATGTGCTTTAAAATATCCTCCATGTATGAGACCTGTTTTTCAAAATTATGCCAAATCCATTGGCAGTTTTAGACCCTGGATATTTCAAAATACTTGATGGCACAGATTTAGCAAAATAAACCCTATTGCTTTTCCCCAAACATGTAAAACAAATATCCCGTGATTCTACAAATTGGAAAGACTGCAAACAGAGCAAGTAAACATTCTGGAGGTCCTGAGCAAGGAAATGGTTGTTTTCTTCTGGCAGTCACACAACAAGTGGCGAGAAGATAAACATCAGTGCCATCAGCCTCTTCCAGATCCAACTGTGAGAAGTCCATCAACCAAATATTTAACATGTAGTATTTACATTCACTCCTCTTTAAAGGACTCTTTCTTGTTTTTTCTTTCCCAACATCTCAGCAGGTGTTCCAGATTAAACTGTTGAATATTATACCCGATCTTTCAAAAAGTGTCTTTGATGTGATCGGTGGCTGGTTATTTTTTAATTAGGGTTTGAAATCCTATACTGTGTGTATTTAACCCCCTAAGAACCGGAGCAAGAGAAGGAAGACGCTGCTAAGAGAGGGGTGCCCGGTGGGTGGGCATGAAGGGAGCACTGGGATCCAGACCCTCAGCCGCGAGCGAGCCCTGCTTCCAGCGCCTCCTTCCGCAGGTAACTCACCAGGATGCCCATCACCTCGGTCCAGAGTCGGGAGAACGCCTCAGATGTGCCGGCGTCCAGCGCTGGCTCTCGCTCCGGCTCCGGCTCTCGCTCCGGCTCCGGCTCCTGCTGGGGCTCTGGTTCAGGCTCCGGCTCGGGCTCGGGCTCGGGCTCCGGCGCAGGGCCAGCCGCTCCCGCGTCTTCCTCCATGGTCGCGTCCCGCGCGCTGGCCGTGCGTCCCGGTGGCCGCTGCGCCCTCGCCCAGCACCAGTGCGCAACCGTCCGAGGTGTAGGGTCCCGGGCCTTGGCGTCACGGAGCCGCGCCCCCGCGCAGCATGCCCAGGCGGCCCCCCGCCAGTCCGCGGGGCCCTCAGGGGCGTCAGCACCTCGGCACTAGGTGGCCGCGGGCAGCGCGACTGACAACTCTTGAAACTTTCCCGACCCGACTCGGCTCAGCAACAGGGTAGCAGGAGCAAAGTCCGCACCACTGAGTGCCGCGGCGGGGAACTCGCTCAGCCCAGAAGCAATTAAACGCACGGCAAAGGCGTTGCTTCCTGTGACGGGAACCGGCTAACTGCGGCACGCGACTTGTTTCTGCCAGCAAGCCTGGGCAGGGCCCCGCAGGAGTGACGGCGGCGCCTCGGGACCTTAGAAGCTACGCTTTGGACCCCTCTCTTCAGAATGAGCTCTTCCAGCTCCACATGACTCTCTCCCCTCCGGGCTAAAGAAAGCGTTTAGCAACAAAAGGTGCTCTGATGTCAGGCTCTTTGCATGGAAATGAGCCACGGACAGGAGAACAAATCGCCTGTTGAAAGAGCAGCAGAGCCGCGGCCACCGGCCCGCACGAGTTCCCAATCACGCCATGCACCCGCATGCTTTTGGCCCCCAGAAACTTCAGAAAGTTAATCTTTAAGCTACTCCTGCCGAAAGAGTTCCCAAATAGGCAGAGTCGTTACGATCCACATCTCGCCCCTTGGGAAGTCGGGCGACCTAAAGAATTACCACCCTGCCCCTGTCAGCCTAGACGTAGCTGAAAACTAGTGTGCGCTTGGGCACGAGCCATTGTTCGGATCGTTTAGAGGAGTAGGGACGTTTGGACTCCTGAGTGCCACAATGCTATGCACTGCTAGGCTTTCCGCTAATTAGGGGGAATGCGTTTGGGTTTGAGGGTTCCTTTACATTAAGGACACAGGCAAGGGCTGTTTTCAAAACCAGCTGTTAATGGTTGTAGCGCTCGGCCCCGTGGCAGACACGGGCCCCGTGTATGTGTTTTTCCAAGAGGAAGATCCATGACGGATTTATTTACTGAGGGAAATAGCCCCAAAGAGATTCTTCTTCCTTTTGCAATTCTTCCTTTGAAAACCACTCAGAGAATTTTCCCTAGGAGATGACAATGCTTGGCACACTTGATTTGGTGACTGATCACTTTGTGAAACAGTTAAGAAACTTCAAGAAATCTGTCCCTTGTTAAAGAGTTGGGGAGTGGGGGAGGGGAGCCGAGTGAGGCGCCCCAGGGTGAGAGCCCTTGATGGTTTCTCTCCTAGTTTTTGTTGTTGTTTTTCCCCTTCTGGGCCTAGTGAAAGTAAGGGGTTAAATCCTCTTTCAAAGCATGAATTGCCAGAAGCGCCAACTCATGGGATGACCTTACAGCTCTTGAAGGAAAGTTCAGAACATTAAAAACTTTCAAAAATAAATTTATGGGGCTGGGAATATAGCTCAGTTGGTTGAGTGCTTGCCTCACATGCACAAGGCCCTCTCTGGGTTCAATCCCCAGCTTTAAATAATTAATTTTATGGGGTTGAGGATGTAGCTCAGTGGTAGAGCACATCATGAGCCCTGAGTTCAATTGCCAACATCAATAAATTAATTAATTAATAAGCATGACCCCTGATGATACTATTTTTTTTGTCCAAATGTGTCTTGATGATCTTTTTTTTTTTAAAGGAAAGAACAAGAATGAGAAGGTTTTCCTTTGATAGTAAGAAAGCACTGTATGACATGACATAACTTTCTTATGTACATATGTGAGTATACCACAGTAACATTGTGTACATCTACAAGAATGGAATCCTAATTAGAATAAGATATATTTCATGCTTGTGTAAATATATTAAAATAGATTCCATTGTCATGTATAACTAAAAAGAACAAATCAAAATTTTAAAAAAAAAGAAAGAAAGCACTGTGATGAAGAGACAGGAGGCCTGGACCATAAGTCAATGTAGCTGACCTGCTTTTCTGGGAAGATGCTGAGTCAGGCCCAATGGGCTTCCAAGGCTCCCTCATGCTCTACCATACTGTGTATATAAATAAATTCAGTTAAGGCAGGTGGGCTTTATAAAAATGTCATTTCTATGAAGACATGAAAATAAGCAACTGATAAAAGAGGGTGAATTGCCTTTGCCATTTATTTTACTGGTATATTTAAAAATTCCAACTTATTTGCTATGTGGTACCTTTTCAAATTCAAGAAAATGCAGAGCACTGTGGTGCTTGCTGGAAGGGCAGCTTGTTCTCTGCATCAAAACTTCTTGGCATGATTGATGTGATTCTATAACATGTACATTCAGAAAAATGAGAAATTATATCCCATCTATGGATGATATATCAAAGTGCATAAATGCATTCTACTGTCATGTATAACTAATTAAAACTAAAAATTTTAAAACAAAACAAAACAAAAAAACTTTCCTGGCCAGTGACTGGGAGTAGGGGGGGTGGGGATATTGTGCAAGCTGGGGACCTTACGTGCTATAGTCCTCTCACAAGTGTTTTTCTTCTTGACTCAGATAACCTGGGGCAAAGCATTTGACCTTTCCATGGTGCTACAGGTTCCCCATCCTTGTTGAGGCAAGCCCATGGTAATTGCCACCCACCCCCTCCGAGGTGATATTATGTTTCAGGGTCATCTAAAGATAGGCACAATTGGGAGACAACACGGAGACACATCAATATTATTGAACCTTAGCCAGCATTTTGGTACTTATAGAAATCAATATCCTAGGTTTTCAAGCTCCTTTTATATCCCAGATGTTTAAGCTCCTTTTCCTAAAGTTCTCCAATAAGTGGCCAGAAATGAGATAAAGCATATTTTAGGAAGAATGTTGATGCCTATGCATATAATGTGATCTATTATTTTTGCTATATTGCCTACAGTCACTTTTATACTCCTGGAACATAAATAATTTTGTTGATAATGTAAAAAAATTAAGTTTAACCTTTTTACTTAATTTCCAAACATTAATCAAAGAGGAACCTGATTTCTGTGCCCATGATGGAGTCTTTTCTCCTTTTTTCTAAATTCTTTCAGGGTTTAGACAGGAATCCTCCTCCTCTCCCTCCTCTTCCTCCTCCTCATCATTTCAAAGTCCCATGGGGCTACCATTTACCAAGGGCTTTCTATAATTGCATTCTATCCTATGAAGGTAGGGAAGGGCCTCCAAGATTTAGGTCAAGCCAAGTACAGTGTCACGCACCTGTAATACCTGCGGGCTTGGGATGTTAAGGTAGGAGGATAGAGAGTTCAAAGCTAGCCTCAGCAAAAGTGAGGCATTAAGCAACTCGGTGAGATCCTGTCTCTAAATAAAACACAAAATAAGGCTGGGGATGTGACTCAGTGGCTGAGTGCCCCTTGAGTTCAATCCTCAGTACCCCCCGCCCCCCCAAAAAAAATCTAACTCAAATCCAAGTGAACACAGCCATATGTGGGCAGAGAACAGAGAACAGCCTGATCATTTTACAAATTCTTTCATCAATCATGCTACTCCCATGAAGATGGCTATGCAGACATCCATCTCTCCCACTTTCCCTTACCATCAGGGTTCTTGGCCAGTTTGTTGGAATTGTGAAATCATTCTGTGGGTCCTGGTGAATGTTTATTTTAGCAGATGAACAAAAGAATATCAGAATGAATTTATTGAGAATTTTGATAATGTAGTGATTCTCAATAAGTATTGTTTATTAGAAATAATTATCTATCATATGCATGTTTATTCTGGCTGGCTTTGTAAAAAGTTGTTCTTACTATGGATTAGGATCACAACATGTAAAAGCCACTAATCTAGCCAGGGATGGCTCAATGGTAGAGTGCTTACCTAGTCTGCGCAAGGCCCTATGCTCAACTTTCAGTACTACAAAAAAATAAAACAAATAAATTTTAAAAATTGCTAGTCTGGAAATTGGCACACATTTAAGATACTGTTGCAACATAGTTAGGATATTATACAAAAAAGTAACTAGTCTATTGTTTAGGAGTAAAGGAACCATTTCATACTATAGAAAGCACAAATACAATGGGGTCTGAAGAAAGTTAGAATTGAATTTTCACTGGAGTTTCTATAAGCCAGTGGGCAAGTTATTTATCTCATCTACAAAATGGAGAAATTCCATCTGTTTCACATAGTTCTGAGGTTATCTGGAATCATGCAAGGACTTCTATGAATTAGAACCTCACCCCCTTTTCCCACCCTCTCTTCCTTCTCCACCTAGTCAACCCATGAGCTGAAACTATAAATAGGAAGTTTCCTTGTTCATTCCTGGATCTCTTCAATCACCCAAAGAACTAATTCCTAGCCCTGGAATGTGGTTGCTGAGTAATGGAGTTGTGAGGTTACCTTTGACAAGGTACAGTAATGGCAAGGTACAGTGTGAAGAAAGGGAATGAGGGTAACAATAACAATAGCTGTCATTTACTGAAAACCTACTGTCTACTAGGTGCTGTACTGGAATTTTAGAAGTATTTCATTTAATTTTTTTTCTTAAGTACTGGGGATTGAATCCCACCCAGGAACCTCCCAGCCCTTGTTGTTTTTCATTTTGAGACAGGGTCTTGCTGAGTCACTGAGGCTGGCCTCTAACTTGTGATCCTCCTACCTCAGCTCCTGGGTTGCTGAGATTACAGGTGTGCATGCACCAATACACCCAGCTTATTAAGACTTCAGTATTAGCAAAATGGAATTTAGGATTTCCCACCATGATCTAGCACTCCTACCTAGCTTCTTTATATTTTAATTGTCGGTTACATCCATTCATTCATTTGAGGTGCCAAACTCCCACAAATTTCTTCCATCCCTCCCTTCCCTCAACATCGTTCCCATCTACATTATGGCTAAAAACTACTGGTCTTCAAAAATCTAGGTCAATTACATTCACTTCTCTCCATCTTCACTACCAAGGCCTGAGATCACACTACCATCTCTCTTATGATATTTTATCCCAAACAGTGTTTCTCAAAGTGGGGATACCATCATTAGCCTCAATTAGGAAATTGCTGGAAATTGAATTTTCTGGCCCTATCTGGAGCCTACTAAATTAGACACTCTGGAGGTAGGACCAGCAATCTATTTTAACAAGCACCCCAAGAGATAGTGATAGTGAGAGCCCTTGCAAGATCTGGGCAGGTCACAATAAGAAAAGGGAGCAAATTGCTGAGGAAATGTGAAGTTTTAATAGACTATATTAAAAAGCTCTACTGGTAGAGTGATTTTAAAAGCTCACAGGTAAAAGAAGCTGTCAAAGGCAAGTGAATGGAGATCACCAAATCAGATATTCAGAAATATTTGGTTTTTGTAGAGCACACAATTAAATATTTAAATTAAAATATATTCTCCATAAGAATGGTACATGTTTTAGCCAAAGCTTCATTTAAATACTTGCTTTCATTAAAAATTTTTTTCTGCTTAGTGCATAGATTAAATCTGAAATATTATAAATAGTCCAATTTATTTTTTACCATCCTGCCTGCCTGCTAACATTGAGCAATGAAAATAGATAAGCTCCTTTAATTTTTACCAACAGTCAGCAACCAGCTCTGGCACTCCTACAGGGGGCATTCCACAATGCCTTGGGGAACTGACTTCAAGAAAAAATTGATATGCTAAAACATTTTTCCCCATCATAATCCTCGTTAATTTTGTTTTCACATTTAGTGGTGAGTCAAACCTCTGCAAAAGCCTTACCTGCTTAAAAGCCTCTCCATCAGTACTTGGTAAAAGAGAAAAATTAGAGAGAAATTAAAACAATGTGAAGACAGCCAGAACAGGTCAGGGAGAGGAGGTAAATAAACAAAGTAAGGATACAGGGCTATAAATACTTTTCTCTGAAATCTCTCCTACTCTGATAAGAAGTGCTGCTGGCCCAGCCAGTTGAATAGTCTGTGTTGGTGCTAGGTAAGCACCAAGGTTCTGCCTGGAAATTATTCTTTCAGATACAGTAACAGTACTGCCATAGATATTTCATTTTATACCATGGGGTTGGACTAAATGATTTCTAAAGCCCCTTACAATCCTGAACCCCAAGGATTCCGAACTCATACACTATCTTCTGTAATACACATTACAGATGAGAAACAGAATTCTGGTGGGCTATCTACAGGTGCCTATGAGGATCAAAAGTATGCTGTGCAAACTGAATTACATAGTGTTTAAGGCAAAGAACCAAAGGACTTCAACTCACCATAAAGTGACTTTTGAATCAAGAGGAGAGCAGTCTCTCCTGAGGAGAGGTATGAAATTATGTGAGAGTGAACTTGGCATTTAAAAGGAAGAAAAAAGGAAACATGGAAAAGGAATTCTTTTTAGAATCATAGGCCCTACTATTAGCCTTTTTAACTTAGGGGAGTGTAAGGGAAAATTGTGCCAATAAGACTTCAGATATTATGTTGAGTATTTCTAAGTTATGCAAGTAGGGATTTAAAAGCATAGTGGGAAGGTGTCTACAACCCAGATTGACTCATCAAGCTTTATTTTATAAATTTTATCCAGGGAGAAGTCCTCCATGGCTGTCTGTTGCTTAAAACTAATTGTAGAAAATATTTTTTGACATAAAATTTAAAGTCTCCAGTGAAACTACTGCTTTGCTTCTTTGAGGTACTACAATGTGATAGTACATAGCACAAAGGATTCCCACTGCCACAATTCACCCTGGTAAACAGAAGATTTTTACAGTCTTACCCAGAGTTGAAATTATCCAGAATACTTGGATTCAATGACAATAAATTTGATTAATGGCATTTGTGTATGAGTATTAAAAAAAGAAGAAGAAGAAGAAGAAAAAGAAGGCATTTAACCAAGTATAACATTCTGGGAAAAACATGTGTTAACCCATTAAAATAAAGCAAAATGGGCTAGCTTTGTACTGCTTATTTCTAAAAAGAGTCATGAATTTCCTACATAGACAAATTACCTGAATAAAAACCTTGACTGTCAGGTGCCCTGCCCAGCCCTAATGTTACCTCCGTGGCTCTGCCTCCTTCTATTCTGCCTTATGGAGGGGTCCAGATTTGGGAACACAAGGAAAAAGATATTTATACTCGAAAAATTCACAGAAAACTATGAAAGAGATACTCTGATTCTTGTTTCTGGGAACTGGAGGGTGGGGAAGGAAAGAAAGAAATTCTCAACTTTCCCTCTAGCTATAAAAATCCATTATTCTAGAATCTCTGAAACATGTACCTTCCTTCTCACGCGATCTAAGTCCCCCTCTTCCCGTGTGTAGTGCATCTTAGGGGACTGCCCCCTCCACCGAGTTGTCCAAGGCCATTTTCCTCTCCTGGGCAGTTTCTTTCAAATTGTGTTTCCTGTGATACACACAGATACATGGAGACACACACACACACACACACACACACACACACACACACAGGCTCAGTTATCTAATTCTTTTAAGCTGCCTTACACAATTGAAGATATAAATAAATGAACTCTGTGACAGACCCATCAAAAGAGGTGGTGTCTTGGAGAATGTCTCAATGAGCTTCTCACATGTGGAGATAGAAGTCTCAAGTGACAGGACATTGGGGTCATGGCTACTTCTTTAAATAGTGCCCCCGTGGAACAATTCCCTGTTTAGAGAAGTCCATAATATGTGTTGCTCCTATGGTTAGTGCTGCTCTCAATGAGGATTGAAATTTAAGGGAAATATTAACATGGGCACCAGATTTTCTGTACCACTTGCTTCTCAAAGAATGCAAGTTAAAAAAAAAAAATGGATTGTCTAGGCAGATTTTTTGTCTCCTAAGTGAAACAACTAGGTGCTAGCTACCCTTTATCTAATGAATGTTCTCAAAAATCAGATGATGTTGATCCCAATAGCAAAGAGACACTTAACAAAGAACGCTTGTTCTAGAAATGAGGTCATTTGGACAGTCTATCCATTAAGAAAAAGCCTATTTTGCTTTCAGAGGTCACCTATTGGGGCAGGAAATCCATCTTTCGGCCAGTGAACTAACATCTGGCCTAAGTCTTCCAGGCTAAAATGTCAATTTCCTGATCTAAATGGAACACACATGAAAGAAAAAAAAAATAGATGAAAAACACAAATCTTCATTTGCTGAAGAATTTTTCAACAGCAGCATACATCAGCATCCTCCAAAAACAGAGCTACCCTTTATTGATCAAAACAAAACAGTAAAGTACTGATATCCTTGAAATAAAGAAAATTTTATTTCTTAATATATTAACTCAAAGGTAAATGATAGCAAAGGGATAAATTTAATTTCATCTAAACCAGTAAGTCATAATTTGTTTCAGTCTGGACAAAGGATTAATTTTTGTTATTGTTTGTTTGTTTGTGGTACTGGGGACTGAACTCAGAGCTTCATGCAGGATTTCACATGCTCTACCACTGAGTAACATCCCCAGGTTCAAGATTTACTTTTGTGCTATGAGAAAGCAGGGGAGGGGAATTATTAACTAAATGAACAGGGTAAATCTGGAAACAGAGAACTAGGAGGATGTTTAACCAAAATAAGAAAAATAATCTTCTAAAGCTGGTTGAAGTTGGGTTTGGTGGTGCACACTGATCACAATGGCTCAGGAGGCTGAGGCAGAAGCATTACCAGTTGGAGGCCAGACTCAGCAATTTACTGAGACCCTGTCTCAAAGTAAAAAATAAAAAGGGCTGAGAGTGTAGCTCAGGGGTGGAGTTCCTCTGGGTTCAATTTCCAGTACAGAGGGGAGGAAAAAAATAATAGCTACTTTAAAGTGTTATAAAACATTTCATGCTTATGAGCACGTAAGTTCAATAACAGAGCACACACTTAGAATATGCAAGGCTCAGGGTTCCATCCCCAGCACCAAACATAGAAAACAAAACAATATAAAATTTAAAAAAATAGTTAATATAATTTTCAAATTTGTCACTCAATTTACTTGTGTTTTCTTCTAATACTGGGGATGAAACCTGGGAACTCGACATATACTCAGCAAGCACTCTATCACTAAGCTACATCGCTGGCCCTTTTTATTTTGAGACAGGGTCTCACTAAATTGCCCAGGCTGGCCTTGAACTTGAGATCCTCCTGCCTCAGCCTCCCAAGTTCCTGAGATTATAGGCATGTGTCACTGTATCCCCTCTTTGCTTTTTAGACTCTGAAAATATTCTGTAATTTTTACTAGGCTTTCTTCTTGGGTACAAATTATGGAGGTTGTGTTGTGTCCATCTTTCATCCATCCAGCCAGCCAGCCATCTATTCACAAGTAATGATTGATTACTGATTATGTCTGACATAGTATTAGGTATCAAGACTAGAGAGGCCTGATTTTAGTATCATCTAATTTACTAAAGCAGATAGAAAAGTAAGTAACATGCATACACACACAATAAAGGGGTGCTCAACGGGGTGGGTGATGTGAAGAGTTCACAAAGGATATGATCCCTAATAAGGGTTTGAAGGCCACACAATTCACCAGCCAGTCAAGGAAATAAAAAGAGGTTGTCTAGGCAATTTAGGAAAAACCTGGAGGGGTTAAAGTATAAAGTCCAGTGAGGAGAGTGTGGTAGGACATTAGCAGGTAGGAAGAGTAAGAATGGATGGTCTTTATGCCAAGCTAAAGGGAAGGATTTTACTGTGTCTGCCCTTTCCAACACCACAGTTTGCCATAACTCCACCCCCTTCATCTTCCAATCAAGAAAGCAGAGTGAGGCTAAGAGTGTAGCTCAGTGATAGAGCACTTGCCTACCATGTGCAAGGCCCTGGATTCAACCTGTATACCACCCCCCCCCCACACACACACACACAAAGAAAGCAGAGAGTTGAATTTCTTGTAAAACACACACACACAATCACAATTAAAAATTTGAAAATAATAATAATTAAGCAGAGTAATAATGCAAATGTGCGATAATATATGATTACATCTTACTAGTTATTATAATAAATGCAAAATATGGAGTCACTGAAGGTTTTAAAGGAGTAAGTATTAAACTGTCTGATTTAGGCTTATTTCAAAATGAAAAGGTAATACAGAGTTCATTCAAGAAGAGGATAAAATTAAAGACAAAGCAATTTCTAAGAGTCATTGATGGGGCTGGGTATGTGCTAAGTGAGATCCTAAGTGAAATTTGATTGCTAGCACTGGAACAAAGGGGAAAAAAAAAGAATCATGCTTCTAATCCAGACTAGGGGTTATGATGGCATTATGGCAGATATCAGTGGTTTGTTTACCTCTCATTCATCATGCAGGAGCTGCATAGCTACAATTATACTTCTCATGGTTCCCTTGCCCTGTGGTTAAGGACTTTATTGAGGTTCTGCCACATCAATACATTCACATAAGGCTTTGAAACTGGGGAGGAGCTTAGTGCACGATGGGTTGCATGGATTGGGATTGGAAGAGATTAGATTGCAGCTCTGCCTTCCGGTTTGGGGGTTGCCTGATGATGGCAGAAGAGCCATTCATTCTGGATCTTTTTAATTCTTTTTTAACTTTTTTGGGTTTTGCATACTGTGATAGTTTTTCTACCACTGAGCTACCTCCCTAGCCTTGACATCCATCCCTGGGTGCACTCCATTCTATTTTGCCCAGGACTGTCAGTTTTAGCCCTGAAATTCCCACATTTTGAGAATAGCTCCTGCTCAGGTCACTGGGACTGTTAGTCACTCTATAAAATTGCAGTCATTCTTAAAGTCTCAGCCATAGTCCATTCCATCAGTCCTCCCAACAATTCTGAGTGATCTGTCTTAATACTGGACCCTTACTTAAGAAACAAAAACACTAGATTTCTTTTTTGCAGCAGCTAAGGACTTGGAGGAAGATAGCCATGAGCAAGGGCCTTGGGGTGGAGTGGAGAACTGAGAACACCCAGAGCTGAATTAGAAGGACTGGGCTATTGATTGGTGAGGGGAGTTGGAAAGGAAGACATGAAGGCTGATCCAGGTTCCTGGCTCTGCAAACAGGCGAGCGACAGCGAACTTTGCTTGTGGATAACCACATCCACAATTCATGGATGATGCAGGATGAACTCAAGGAAGCAGTGAGGGCCACAGACATGACTTTCTGCTACCTTTCTCCCCAGCTCTGCCTCACTTGACCCCTCTGAAGAGGGGAGGGATCCCACTCCCCCTTCCCATGCTTCCACCATCCTGCACTTACTCCCTACTGCAGAATCTCACTCTTGCCCTTTGGCCTTCAGGCACGTGGGCCATGAATGAATAGCCCTTCCCTTTAGCTGGGAAAAGCAGGTCCCCCAGGAAACCTTTAGGGGCCTTTCCCAAACCTGGCAGACTTGTCCCACTTCTGCTTCTCTGTAACACCCAGCTGTTTTCCTAGCACAGCAGTTAATCCTACTTCCTGCAATTGTTTATTGTGTCCCTCATGTTTAACTGCAAAGTCTATGACAGGGGCGGGTGGGGGGATGCATGTCTCACTCACTGATAATCTCCAGTAACTCACATTGTACTGGGCACATGGTAGGCATTCAAACAATATTTGATAAAGGAAATCACCAACTCTAAGGAAACCATAGTGATTGACTAATGTGGGTACACATTAGAATTACTATGATGCTTTTAAAAGTACAGGTGTCCAGGAGCTACCTAGAAGCACTGGAGACAGGCCTGGTTGCCTTTATTTTTTGAAAGAGCCATGGGTGATTCTGATGGGTAGGCAGGGAGGAAATCCATCCACGTGAGAGTGGAGAACCATGAATGGCAAGAACTGGAGAATATCTGCATTTAAGAGAACAGGAGGGAAAAATGACACCAAGACTGATAGAAGGTGTCAGAAGTAGGAGAGAAAGACCATAGCATGCTATGGAGGAAGGGGGAATTGCAGGAGGGAACAGTGCTGTAACTGGGGATGGCCAGTCCTGCAGGAAAGTCAGAGAGGTGGGAATGTCAGTGAAGATGCATTTTGGAGTCTCTGGGAATCTTCCCCAGCCACCCACTCAGGGTCAGAAGAAGGACTAGAAACCAGAATGTAGCATATTGAAGAATAAAAGAAAATGGATTAATAAAGATGACAGTCAGGGGCTGGGGATGTGGCTCAAGTGGTAGCGCGCTCGCCTGGCATGCATGCGGCCTGGGTTCAATCCTCAGCACCACATACAAACAAAGATGTTGTGTCTGCCAAAAACTGAAAATATTGAAATTCTCTCTCAAATAAATAAATAAATAAATAAAGATGACAGTCAGGGATGCGAGTATGGCTCAGTGGAGAGCATCTGCCTAGCATGTGAGAGGCCCTGGGTTCAATCTCTGGCACCACAAAAACAAATAAATAAATTTTTGCTGTTACTGTGCTATTTAGATAAACATTGTTAATGGGGTGTAGGGCATTATTTTTTTTGCTTTCTGCAGTACCAGGGATTGAACTCAGGGGTGTTCTACCACTGAGCTACATCCCAGCCTTTTTCATACATACATATATATATATAAAAACATTTATTTTCTAAGTGTAGATGGACACAACACAATGCCTTTATTTTTAAGTGGTGCTGAGGATCGAACCCCGGTCCTGGCCATGCTAGGCGAGCGCTCTACCGCTGAGCCCCAATCCCAGCTCCCTTTTTCATTTTTTAATTTGAGACAAGTTCTCACTGAGTTGCCTAGGCTGGTCTTGAACTTATGATTTTCCTGCCTCAGCCTCCTGGGTCACTGGGATTACAGGCATGCATCACCATGTGCAGCCAACACTGTGAATGTTAATCAGTAATATTTACTGAGTATTTACTGTGTGGATATATTGAATATTTTGTAGTGCTACCCATTCATTGCCTTCTTAAACATGCCTATTATCTTTCCACATTTCAGTACTGGCCAAACACAGAAGTACCTTAAGAGTTAGTCTGATGAAAGAGAGAGGGAGGGAGGGAAGGAGGGAGGAAGAAAGAAAGGAAGGAAGGAAGGAAGAAAGAAAAAGAAGGAAAGAAAGAAAGAATGAATCTCAGGGAGTGAATGTAGTCGAGACAGGCTCATGGTCCTAGTGTCTTAGATTGCGAGGTCTCCGGTGGGATGCATGGGCACGAATTGTCAGAACTCACTCAGTCAAAGTCCTCTACACCTAGACTATCTATGTAAATAACTGCTAGAATTGGAATGACTGAGTTCCTGAAAACTGAGAGACAAAGGAAGAGTTCTTCTCCAAACAGCCTCAGAAAGCATACCATTTTACCTCACTTAGGGTGATTCCTGAATGCCTCCGTGTTAGATGAAAGAATGTGGTGTGAAAGGTTTACATATTGGAGCATTTCCCCAAAGGCAGGAATGTACTATGGCAAATAGTTCACAAACGGAAACTGAACAGATCCAACTAAAGCAAGCAGGGACTGTGGAGAGTCCAATCAAAAAAAAAAAAAAAAATGTTCTCAATATTGCCTAAACCTCCTTAAAAACACAAAATATTCAGAAACCACCTCTTTTGATCCACCCATAGTGTTTGACCTTCCTGGTTTGCAGGTTGGATGATAGACATGGTGTTACAGATGAATAAGAGTGGGAATTGGACCATATTTCATCGTTGGTTTTCATGTGCTCGGGGTCTGTAGAGGCCACTGGAATTGCTCTTCTGCATCCCAGATGTATTTAGCCTTTGGTCAGTAAGACCAGCAATTTCACCCTTGGTTTTTCTTGGATACAGAGTCTACCTTCATTACTATTCATCTCTAGATTTTCCAGTGAGAGATGCTATTTTTGAAATGATCACGAGCCCTTAGCTGTTTCTCCTGTTTCCTTTCCTTCTTGGCTGACTCAGAATGGAGTACAAAGTTAGCCAGGTGCCATGTCTGATCATGGCCATATTCCTCGGGGCACAAATGGCAATATTTTTAAGCCCGGCCATCTCAGGTCTCCTCTATTTCATCAGGCCTTATGACTTAAAGCACCCTCCTTTGGTCTTGCATGCACATGCAGACTCTAGCTGCAGACCTTTACAGTCCCCAATCCACAGCCTCTACTAAGGTTGGCACTTGGTAATCATAAATAATGTGGGTCTTCTCGATGATGGTGCCTGATTTTGCTCAGGAATATTTACATGCTACGAAGAAAAACCAGCAAAATGAACCAATGGTGTTCAAGGCCACTCACTCTCTTGGTCTATAAAACAACATGTTTAATTTCCAGTGCCTAAGAGAAGAAAAGCAAATTGAGAGTCCCACTGCAGGCTGCCCAGCATTTCCTGAGAGATTTCTTCTGATCACAGATGCATTCTGGGCGGGCCAATTAATCTGGGCGACATGCCCCAACGTGGGCCGTGTGCTGCCTGACATCAATAACAGCATGACATATATCTGCACCCTGTACCCACTTAATTTGTCCCTGGCTGGAATACATGACCTTTTATTTGTGCTATTATCATCATATCCTGTCTAGACTGAAAACAGCCTCAGAGCTCCCTTCATATTCAGTGAGCTAAAATCCAAAAGGCCAGTCTGCCCAAAGCTGCCCACGTGGGGGACACTGGTGGGTCTCCTCAGCTTCTCTCATTTAAAATGGGAGAGATGGAGGGAAGGCCCTGGAAGCCTCTTCCAAGTGGAAGAGTAAAACTTGACCTCACATTGCAAACATTGTGACCAGACTCCAGTAATACTATATTTTAAGTAAATCATTTGGGAAAATAATGAAAGTTTTAAATCGAGCAAGGCAGAAGTAATGTTTGGGCTATGTTTTGATTCCATTTTGAAAACACTGGTGCTCCAGGAAGTGAATGAACAAAAGGATCACTGTATCCTCAGGGCTGAGAAGGGGGGAACCCTCCTGGTCCTCAGTGTGGAGACTGAGGGTGGCTGAATGCTCAGGCAGGTGGCAGGCCGTGCTGAGCTTTGGGAATCTGAGAGGCAAGAACGTCTCAGAACTAAGGTAAGAAAACCTCTTCAATTAAAAAAAGTTTGAATTAATCTGAAACTGATCAGTTGATGGGGTTATTTGCGTCAGTTAAAAATACTGTTCTCAGCTGGCTCCGTGGTGCACACCTGTAATCCCAGTGGCTTGGGAGGCTGAGGCAGGAAGATGGAGAGTTCAAAGCCAGGCCTCAGCAAAAGCAAGGTGCTAAGCAACTCAATGAGACCTTGTCTCTAAATAAAATATAAAATTTGGGCTGGGGATGTGGCTTAGTGATTGAGTTCAATCCCTGGTACTAAAAATAAAAAATAAAATATAAAAAAAAATTGTCTTAATTGAAGGATTCATCAAAGAAATCTGAGATCTTGGTTGAGCACAAGGGCTTTGCTTTCAGACAGACCAAGTTCAGCTCCCAGGAAGCTACCCTCCAAGGTTTACTTTCCTGTTATAAAATGGGGTTAGTGAGGGAGTCTATGACATAGTGTTGATATGAAGAATAAAGAAGGTCACTTGCAAAAATATAGTACCATGAGTGGCACATGGTAAATGATTGATGAAAATATATTAGTTACTTTTTATTATTATGTGGAACAAACAATATAATATCTATGTGGCAGAAAAAGAGTACCATTCAATAAATTATCAGAGTGGTTATTAAAATTTTTGGTTCTATTTAATATCAATGATAAATAGTAGCTCACTTAATTTCTTAAATGTTTGCAGATCATTAACTACCTTTAAAAAATTATTTGGGGACTTAGGCCGTGGTTTAGTGGCAATGTTTTCCTCACAGGCATGAAGTCCTAGGTGTGATCACCAGAAACATAAAAAAAGAAATAATTTTTTATTTATAACTTTTCACTGATAGACTGGGGACTTATGAAAGCAAACGTTATTCTGTGTCCACCTTCTATTTCTTGTCCCCCATTTTTGAATTAAACAACCCAGTAATGCTGTTGGGTAGAGAAGAGAGAAAGAAAATAGAAAGGACACCTATTTTCAAACTTTTGTTCAAAGAATTAAAATGAAAACGTGTCAATTATAGGAAAATGACCATGAAGGTCTTGCAAATAACCCCTAGACTCAGGCACGATATAATACACTCAGCAGGCTCAGTCAATTCCTCATTACCATATAAATTGTTTTCAAGATTGATCTAATAGGATGTGATTAATAACTGGGACTTTTCTTCTAAGGATCTGAATGATGGGAGAGAACCCAATGTATACGTTTAAAAGACCATTCCTAAATTCACCAAGTATTTTTGTTCTGCTTTGTATAAACACAAGTATAGTAATTATTGTGCTGAGTCCTTTTAGATGCCAAGTGAGGAAGAATGTGACTTGGAGCCTGCATCTCCTCACCACATGGCTGCTAAGAGGATAACTGCAAAAAATTATGGCTGTTCAGGGCTAGGACTCCTGCCTGCGTGCTTGGAGTCTTTGACTGGAACACCTAATGAGCAGTAGGATTGCTGGGGCTGCTTCCCAGTCCTTCTTGCTTCCTCTTTGGACCATTTATTTATGTATTTATTTGGTGCCAGTGATTGAACTCAAGGGCACTTAACCACTGAGCCACATTTACAGCCCTTTTTGAAACTAAGAAGCCCAAGCTTGTCTCTGGTGTAAATTCAATGCAACCTGAGTCGCTTATAGAAAACTGGACAGGAAAGCACTGAGCTTCTGCTAAAGGTAATTTTCAGAGGAACAAGGTTTCCTTGTAGATGTTTTTCCAAAATTCAGAGCCGTGCTAGTGGGAGGGAAGGATTAGCAAGTTAAGGGAAATAGAACCTCACTTCTCTGCCACCAGGAGCAGGTAGCAGTTTCTTATTCTATTGCCCTAAACCAGGCATGCAGTCGCACGTGCCACAGCCACCGAGGCCCTTGTCAATTAGAAATAACATTAAAATGACATCCCATCTGCTCTACAAATGTCAATGAGCTCGTGCCACCTGTTGAGGGCTTGCAGGGGCAGTGGAAGGGTAAAGAGTCTTGACACAGGTTTGTATATTTATACAAACAAAGAGCCACTTGATTCAGTGTTCTCCCTGAGCCACCACCCTCTCTTCCCCTTCTTTGCCAGAAATCCTTTGAATAGTTTTGCAGTGGTATTTTGTAACCAGAAGAGTATTAGTTGAATTTAAATACCATGCCCCGGGAATCACAGGACCTTGAAAATTATGCAACATATTTCAACTAGAAGAAAAACTAATTGCTCTCAGTCCTCAAAACCACGAAGGAAAATTGCAACCCAGAGGGTTTCAGTTGGAGCTAAAATGAATTTTGCAGGGTGAAGACTAAGACACTGGAGTGGGAAGAGAGGGGATTCTGAACGTTCTTCCCCCAAGATCTGGACATTAGCATAGCAAGTTAGAATCAGGATGTCCCATCTGTGAGCCTCCTCCCAGCCTCTCCCCACTCCTGCACCATCTGAGAGCAGCTTTGAAGTTTGGCTCAATTGGCCTCCCCTTCCTTTGCGCCATGTCCCATGACCTGTTGTTCTGTTTTTTGCTGTTTTTCACGGGTGGTTGTGGGGGTGTTCATATCATTTGGTAAGTTTCTTCCCTCAATCACTAAGTGTCCTTTTGGGTTTTTCCTACTGACACTGCTACCTTCAACACACAGATGCCACCTTCCCTGGGAGGATTTTTTTGAACAGAGTCTCCCCACTCTCCTCCTCTTCCTCTCCCTCCTCCCTTCCACCTCCTTCTCCACCCCACGCTCCCCTTTCTCGGAGCAGCATCTAAATCAACCCTCAGCACAATCACTCTGAATTCAAGTTGCTAGTTTGCCTCATGGTCTCTTTCTTAGACTGGGAGCTGCCGGAGTGCAGGAACTACAGTGGGTTTTGGCTTTTCCCCTGTTATTCTTAATGCCTTGCATAGTGCCTGGACTTTAAAGAGTCTCAATAAATAGCAATAATAGCAGTCAACAATCTCAGAGCTCTTCCTCGATGTCAGGCCTGCCCTCAGCAGGTTCAGAACAGAACCTGATTCCTGAGGGGTCAGGGGCCACCGACATCACGAATGCAAGGGCAGAGTGCAAGCCTGGAGGCTCTGAGTTGGTGGTTAATAGATTGTTCCTAATTTTACTTCGTGCATTTTGTCATTTAATTCTCAGAACAGGTTTTTATGCAGTGCTATCTGCCCACCTTCCTTCCTTTCATTTCCCTCCCTCCCTCTCTCCCTCCCTTCTTCCCTTCCTTCCTCCTTCTCTCCCTTCCTTTCTTTCTTAACCACTGAGCTGTAGTCCCAGCCTTAGTCTTGCTAAGTTGCTGAGAGCCTCATAAATGTGCTGAGGCTGGCCTAGAATTGTGATCCTCCTGCCTTGGCCTCCTGAGTCGCTGGGATAGAGGTGTGCACCAGTACGCCTGACTTTTTTCTCAATTGAGAAAGGAAGGTTAAAAATCTTGTGCCGTATTCATTTATTCAACTCTATAAGAGCAGAGATATTCAGAATCACCTTTCTGGATTTTGATGACAACTAAGCACATTCTATGGTAATACTTCTTTCTTCCAAATCTGGCTTGTGGAGGTACAATTTACACACTGGAAAACCCACACTCCTTACCATACGTTGTTATGAGTTTTACAGTCATGTAACCAGCACCACAGTTAAGACATAGACAATCCCATCACCCCACAAAACCTCCTCATGCTATTTAGTGGTGAGCCCCTCCTCTCACCTCCAAGCTTGGAAGAACACTGATCTGATTTCTGGTTTTACCCTTCTGCCTTCTTCAAAACATCATGTGCATGAAATCACACGTAGCCTTTTGAGTCTGGATTCTTTCACTAGCCCGAAGCATCTGAGATCACATTCAGGTTGCTGAATGTTCCAGTAGTGTGTTCTTTTTGACTTCTGTGTAGTATTCACTGTAGGAGCCCAGCACAGTTCATCCATTCACCAGTTGGAGCATGTTGGGATATCTTCCAGTTTTTGTTGATTATGAACAAAGCCACTATAAACTTTCACGGGTAGATTTTGTGTGATCATAGGTCTTTATTTCACCTTGGAGTGGGATTGGGAGGTTGTAGAGTAAGTGCATATGTCTATTTAATTTTACAGGCAACCATCAAACTGTTTTCTGCAGTGATTGCACCATTGTGCATTCCAATTTCCTTTACTCTACATCCTTGCTAGCACTTGGAATTGAGGCTGGGGGGACAAAAAGACGGTGTAGGTCAGAAAGATGGGGGCTAATTCAGGAAGAAATGAAATGCTAAAATCTCCAAAGCCTTTGCTTTTCCTCCTCCACCAAGGATACCTGCCTCCAGGAAATTGTTCTTCCCTGCAGGGAGTTGTAGGAATTGTTAATGAAGTGCCTCCCGAGGCAGCCCTGGAAGGCCCCTTTTGGCCACTAGTCATGTAGGCAGGATGGGGGAGGACAGGCCATGAGAACACAGGAATTCTGAAATGTATAAAAGGGGCAGGAAACCCCCACTGGACACCCAGCTCTGGGGTCCTTCTCTGCAGAGAAGTCTATCTCAGTTCTACCCTTTAAATAAAACTTGCTTTCTACGCTTGCCCCAGCATTTCTCAGGTATTCGATCATCAATATCTGGGGAATCAGGACTTGGCCCTGATTGATTCTCATTACCAGCATCAGTATCATCTGTTTTTGTTTGTTTTGAACCTGTGATTGTCTGCTTTCTGTTGCTGTGACAAAATACTTGAGATAACAATTTAAAAGGAGGAAAGATTTATTATGGTTCATGGGTTCAAAGGTTCTAATCCATGGTCTCTTGGCCCTGTTGCTTTGATCCTGTAGCAAGGCAGAAAATCATGGTGGGGAGTATGTGGTGGAATAAAACTGCCCATCTAGAGGGGACCAGGAAGCAGAGGGGGAGGGGCAGGGTTTCATGGTCCCTTCAAGGGCATGCTTCTAGTGATCTATCTTCCTTTCTCCAGGCTACAAGTCTTTTACCACCTTCCACTAGTGCCACAAGCTGGCAAATAAGCCTTTATACATGACTTTTGGGGGGCAATCAACATCCAAACCAGAAAAAAAGTCTTTTTAATACTTAGTGTGATTTTTTTTTTTTTTATACCGGGGATTGAACTCAGGGGCTCTCGACCACCGAGCCACATCCCCAGCCCTATTTTGTATTTTATTTAGAGACAGAGTCTCACTGAGTTGCTTAGTTCCTTGCTTTTGCTGAGGCTGGCTTTGAACTCGTGATTCTCTTAGCCTCTGGAACCACTGGGATTACAGGTATGAGCCACTGCACTTAATGTGATTTTAATTTACATTTCCCAAATGACTAATGAAGGTCTTGCCTAGACTGATACTGAACTTGCAATTCTCCTGCCTCAGACTCCCAAGTAGCTGGGATTATAGGTGTGCACCACCTCACCCAGCTCTATTTAACTTTTAACTCATTTTAAAAATTGTGTTTTTTTAAATTATCAAGTTTTGAGACATCTGAATACAGAATTTGATACAAGTCCCTTATCAGATTTGTGCTTGGCATATATTTTATTTCAGTCTGTGATTGTCTTTTCATTTTCTAGTCTTTTGAGGAGAATTTTCAATTTTGATGAAGTCCCATTTATCCATTTTTCTTTTATGGATCACATTTTGTTGTTGTAGTTAGGGAGAGCAAACTCACAAAGGTTTTCTTCTGTGCTTTCTTCTAGAAAACTTTTCTAGTTAAGTATTTCATTTTGGTCTGTGATCTCTCTCTGTCTCTGTCTCTCTCTCTCCCTCCCTTCTTCCTGCCCTCTCCCTCTCCCTTCTAGGACCCAAGGAGGCTCTACCACTGAGCTACACTCCAGTCTTTTTAAAAAATTATTTTGAGACAAGATCTTGCTCATTTGCTGAGGTTGCCTCGAGCTTGCAATCGTCCTGCCTCTGTCTACCAGGTGCCTGGGATCACAGGCATGTGCCACCTTGCTCAGGTGTGATCTCTTTTAATATTTGTGTAAGGTAGGATGTGAGTTTTGTTTTCCGACATGTGGATGTCTGGTTCTACAAGTTTGTTAAAGTTAAAGCTCAGATTTGAACTCAGGTTTTTCTGACTCTAGAGGCCACGTTCTTACCCTGTACTTTTGTTACTTTGTTGCATTTTTAATGCTCTACTAGATTCTAAACACCTTGACATACTTCCCTCCATGCCCATAGCATCATTCCTTGAACATAATATGCCTTCACTAGACATCCCTGGTTTGACCATGTGAATGGAGGATGGTGCCTCATCTAGAGTTCTGATCCTCCCAGCAGCCAGGCAGAGGTCCAAACCTTAAGCTTTTGAGTACAGGGATAGAGGAACTAGCAATGTGACAAGGAGGCATGAGGCTCAGTCTACCAATGGCATGAGGAAATTGGCATTTCCTATGACCACATTCCTGCCTGAGATTCGGGCTCTAACAGCATTTGCCATTCTGTTCTAATCAGTGGGCAGGATCAGCTCAAGAGCAATTTGGGGCTAGATGTGGGTGGATGTGGGTGGATGTGGGAAATACGTAACACACCAGTACAACGGAGATTAACTGAGGTCTTGACTCTGATCCTGGAGGAAACAAGCTGGTGTGGGCAAGCCCTGTGCATGACCTTAGCTCCATGGATTTATAAGCAAAGGCCTTTCCGTAACTCACAGAGGGCAAAGCCAGACGACCAGTGCTTAGCCTTTGTCACTGAAAAGGCAAGAGGCCTTGCTAAGCCCATTTTAAAGGACAGTGGCATTTATACCCTGCTATGGTTTGGATAAGTGTCCCCCAGAGTTCCACGTGTTAAAGGTTTGGTCCCAGTCTGTGGTGCTATTAGGAGGTAGAGGAACCTGTAAGAGGTGGAGCCTAGTGGGATGTCTTCAGGTCACCAAGGGCTTGCCCTCACAGGGATTCTGGGCCCTGGTCTCTTCCTCTTTCTCTCTCCTTTGCTCCTGGCCTGAGGTGAGTGGTTTTGTTGCCATGTGCTCCCCGCCATGATGCGCTGCTTTGCCACGGGACTAAAAGGGATGGGGCCAATCAATCGTGGATTGGAACCTTTATTTTGATCCAAAATAAACCTTTCCTCTTGATAGTTCGTTTATCTCAGGTATTTGGTTTAGTGATGGAAAACTGACTAACACATGCCCCAGCACTCATTTTGGATGGTACTAACCTTCAGCTCTCTTCCAATGTTTCATATTCTCTTTTTTTCCCAAGGAAACATGACTATAAGTGCCAAATAATTTCTGACAGGGACACTTAAAAAAGAGAGAATATTACTGACCAAAAAAAGAATAATTCCATTTCCAGACAGGATAAACTGATTGTAAGAAGAAAAGCAGAAAACACTTAAGTTACCAAGTGTTAGATGAATGACTGATCTAATGCATGAAAAGTTTTTGATCCAGGGCTCATTACACAGCCAGTTCTTAGAAATGTCATACTGTTAGTTATTGTTACATTTTTATAAACATTTTTGTGGTAAAATGTCATTATAAAATTTTATATAAAGTGTAATATACTTATACTCAGGCATGCTTGCCCCCACACACAAACATATGTAAGACACCAGAAAAAGACATACGGAAAATAAGGATATAGAGCTTAGGAATCCAGAGAAAAAAGATCCAGATGTAGCAAAGAAAGAGATCAACAATAGCAAGAAGGCTAAGGTTGGTTAGACATTTTGCTTATCTCAGTGGCAAACTCTTCAAGTTGGTTTTATTCCACTTTTTCGATTCCATTATGATAGAACTCATTCTGTGACCTGTCCTCTTCCATGCCTCATTCTGGGCCAGTTATTTCAGGGCAAAAATAAAATAAAATGTTTGTTGTCTAAATATTAATGGAAAAGTCACCATGTCCCGAGCTAAAGGACCAATGAAACAAAATTCAAGTAACCAAATGATTCACTGTCCACCAAAATAAAATAAAGCCAAGTTAAAGTTAACTAAGAAGCTGAGCACGAACTTTAATAACCTAAGTCCAAGTGCAGCACGAGGGAGGTGACAGGTCCTTCTGGTAGGGCTGGATTCCCAGCACAGACCATACATCATCTTTTGAAGCCTGAGATCAACAAAGGGTGGAAGAACAGTAAATACAATAGGAGGCATGAAGCTTTGGGAAGCCATGGAGCCTGGTTCATAAATACCCTGTTCCAGGACAAGGCCATTATTTAATGGGTTTGGCAGCTCATTGTACTGTAAGCTCTTTTAGGGCAGGGCTCTGGTTTCCTCTCCAGTTGCCTATGAAGGTTGTATTGATGATGTGGCAAGTGGCCAGTTCTCTGGGCACGCAGAGATGACTAAGAGGAGCTGTTACCATATATGTTTAAAAATATCCTGGTCTGCTCATCCAACCCACATCTACTAGAGCACATTGTATGAAATGATTCCATAGAGGGACTAACCATCCTGTGGCCAGGAGGAAGTTCTCCCAATCCCTGGGTACAGCTGGGTTCTGACATGCATTGTGCACATGACTTGTGATGCCATCATTTAGCATTGTAGAAAACCCAAACTAGAACATATTCCTTGCCCTTCCTTTGTATTCTAGACCAATGATTCTCAGCCTTTGACCTCACCAGACTCTCTCAGAATTGATCTGGGTTGGGCCCGAGAATTTGCATTTCTAGCTAGTTCCCAGATAAGGCTGCTGCTGTAGGTTCAGGAGTCACCACTTGAGAATCACTGCAGCAACCTTTGTTCAAATAATACACCCTACTTCTATGCCTTTAAACTTGACCCATCATAGAACTTCAGAATTCAGAATTCAGAATTCACTGGATGATTTTATAGTGTAAGAAAACAGTACAGGCAGAATGAACCATATTTCACTTACTCAGAGGTCAGATTCTTGGCAACCTCAGCTATTTGGAACATACTCAGAAGTAAGATAAAAAGGTCTTTAAGTTAGAATAAGGCTATGTAAAAGTTATGGCACTCTTCAGGGGGCAAAAGTGGGGAATCATTTTAGGTCTCTGTGTAAAATAAGCCAATGCACAAGGAACAGCTAAGATACGTTTATTGCAAGATGATGATAAAAGAAATTTGAAGGCATAAGCAAGAGCATAAATGATCTGCAGGCAAACTGTCAATATGATCCCATGGTTAGCCCCTGGGGTCACTATTATCTTATAAGCAGAACACAATAATCGATCTTAACATACTAAGGCTTTTCTCATACAGCTCTCTCCCACTAGGGCCCCAGTTTCAAATAAAGAAAGTGTCAAATGGCCAATAAGGAACTCTACCTGAATGTGAGGGCATAAAAAAACTTAAGGCTCAGCTTGGGACACACAAGTTGGAAGAAGTGGTTGTGTGGGCCGCTGGGCGCCATGTTCTTCAACGTCTTTCTCAGGAGGAAAAGTAAGAGGGGGAAAAGAAAACTTGAGCCTTTCTCAACTCCAAGAGAGCCTGCCTGTGGTTCTAAGGAGAGGGGGCTATAGAATGGAAAGAAAAGGCCTCTTTAACTAATCAGAGGAAGGGCTGTGAGTTCTAGCAGAGAGGGACACCTCTCCTAACTCAGCAAGAACAAAGACTCCCTGGAGAACCTAGAAGGGGTTAAAAATGGCTGCTTTTGCAAGGGCCCAAAAGTACTGGGAGCAGAGAGCATCACCAACAGCAGAGGAGGTGGCAGTATATGCAGAAACGGAACAATCAAGGAGAGGCCTCTTGGGACCCACCTAGAGCCTGGAATCATGGGGCCTAGAGCCAATGACCTTGGTGGGTCAAGACTTGTGCTGGCTCATCTCTATCTGTCCTTCAGATCCCTCTCTGCCTTCTCTGCCATCTGTCCCCCGAGGGACTGATGTCTATCGATGGTACTGTAATTTCCTGGTTCTCTGGCTTCCTTTGGGTTGGGTCCATGACCTGCGATGAGAGAGAAGAGAGGCACAGGAGAGCATTTGTATCTATCCTTACCTGCGTCTCATAGCTAAGTTTTGCTTTCTTCCTCTAAGGCCAGGGATCAGTAGAAAGCCCTCTTCCAGGATTCTTGATTTAACTATTGTTTCCTCTTAACTTTCCCTTCAGGCTTAGAGATGGCAATGATTCCTGATGTTGCTATATCTGTGGTGCTTTGCCATCTTCGTCCTGTCATCCTGTTCTACCTCTATCAAAAGGGGCCCTCATTCAGCTTTTGTCCAGCAGCTGGAGTCTACCAGCTGTTGACTGCCTGGACCTTCATTGAAGTAGGGATCAAGGTAAAGCTTTCCATGATTGAGCAAGAGCTTTGAAGAGCTCGTGACTGTAAACTCAGGAACAAATGGAATTATAAACCTCATCAGGAACTATGCAGCAGTAGATAAGGGAAATAAAGGACTTGACAAAATGGGCCTGAGCTGAGGAATATTGATCAGAAAATGACTCTGGTACAAATAGGGGTTAAACAGGTGAATACATTCTGAAGAAAGAGCCATTCAGGAGATGATTAGCATAGAACATTGGAGTAATTTTAATAAAGCTTTTTAGAAATCTTAAACTTTTAAATCTAGATCTTGAAGTCATTCTGTTTCTAGATTCTTAAAGTACAGATTTGTTTATTGATCTGAGGTTTTTCTTCCTTTTAAATATAGGCATTAAATATAGGGCCTACATTGCCCTTTGAGTACTGCTTTACCCGCATCTCATAAGTTTTAATATATTATATTGTTTATCTAATCTCAAAGCTTTTTCCAATTTTCTTCTTTGATCTATTGGCTTTGATCTATTTGATCATTTATCTTATTTGATCTATTGGCCATTTTAGAGTATGCTCTTTAATTCTCCCATATTTGTAAATTTCCCTAATTTCTCTCTGTTAGCGATTTCTAATTTAATTCCACTGTGGTCAGAAAACACACTGCATATGATTTTGATACATTTTTTAAAAAACTGAGTCTTGCTTTATGGTTTAGTGTATGGTATATCCCAGAGAATGTTCTTTACATGAATGTCTATTCTGAAGCCTGGTTTTTAATTTTTTTAAAATCAAGCTTATAGTACAGAAGTGCCTACTATTTTCTTATCTCCTTTATTTTATCCATGATCAAACTGAGAGAAGAATAATGGTTGGTCATTTGTGTCTTTCTGTCTGTCTGTCTGTATCTCTCTCCATCCATCTACTTGATTTCTGCAGCACAGAGAATGCTAATAAATTTGGTTATAAGGCAGCATGAAGTCATAGAAACTATATTGATCTAAGATTTCAAACTCAAACTCTCTGACACAAATGCTGAGACAAATCCTTTGCAATTAGAAGGGTTAATTTATGATTCCAAAGATCCCATCTGATGTTAAAGTGGCAGACATTTTACTTAATTCCTCTCTCACTTTGGTCATTTCTATTAACCAAGATTATAATAGTATTAGCTTCTCGGGGTCTTGTGAAAATTAAATAAACTTTTTGATTAAATTAGAAATGACATGAAAATTATTTAGCACAATGTTTGACCCATAAATAATCATTGAATGAATGTTAGTTGTTGTAAGATATAAAAAGATATAAAACTATTATTCCTACTAAAGAAGAATTTTACCAGCCCTTTTTCTGCCATAAAGTAAAAGGTTCAGGGAATAGTTTTATAAATAGTGCTTTAGGGTTTTGTTGTTGTTGTTGTTTGTTTGCTTAGAGACAGTTTTACTATGTTGCCTGGGATGACCTTGAATTGCTGGACTCAAGGAATCTTGCTGGCTCAGCCTCCTGAATAACTAGAACTACAAATATAGGCGAATACACCCAGAGCTGCTTCAGGGAGTTTGCAACTGGCCTCTTGATTCCTTGTTCTAAGTGAAAAAAAGGAATATCTTGCTTCTGAAAGACACAGATTTCATTTATTATTATTATTATTATTATTATTATTATTATTAATGGTTTAAGTGATGGAACCAAGGGCCTTACAGACTCTTTGTAAGTACTCTATCACTCAGAAATCCCCAGTCCTTGTTTTATATTTTTATCTGGCCCCTTTTTAGGTCTCTTGCTAGAGCACTTGGTGAGGATGTTATGGAGGAGCATGAACATCTGCTTGGGCCTAGGGAAGGCTGATGAGATGACCTTTAACATCTCCCTGACCTTGAGCTTACGGAAGCAGACAGTAGAAGCTAAGAATGAGCATTAGCATAATATCATCTCAGGAACCTGATCACATGAATGAGAAAAGAAAGCATTAATCAATTTATTTCTTGGAAGTGTATACAGGTTTTTAGTCTTCCATATTCAGTTTACTAAATCACTTCTGACAGCATGTTATGGTAATGCAGTCAGAGGAAAGAGTTAATTCATTTCCATGCAAAAGTAATTTACTACCTCTCAAGTGTAGGATAAGAGCTACAGCTTGTGGCTAACCTGATATCCATGCATCAATGGCAACAGGCCCTGGGAACTTAGTTTCATTTCCTCCCCAACACCTTGACAACATTCTCTGATCCTAAAAATATCCACTGAGATGCGGGAAGCAGAGTGGACAGACACCATGTAAATTTATTTTATTACCTTTGAAGTACTAGGGATTGAGCCCAGGGGTGCTTTCACTGAGTTGCACCCTTAACCCTTTTTTATTTTGAGACAGGGTCTTGCGAAGTTGCTGAGATTGGTCTCAAACTTGCAAACCTTCTGCCTCAAGAACTGTTGGAATTATAAGCTTGTGCCACCATACCTGGCCTGACAAGTGTACATATGCCCATTACAATATGTCCATTACTCTGATTGAAGAATTGAGACTTTGTACCTGGAACTACCATCCTGAATTACTGTTTTGCTTCTTATTCCCTCCTAACTCAGTTTGACCTTTCACCCTAAAGTCTTCTTAAGTTCATACAGTTTTCAGGTATACAACTTCAGAGACCTTCTCAAAGGATTTAAATGATACCAGGATATATAATTCCTGTAGGATTCATAAATGCTGAAAAGTAAATATCAATCTCTGAAGTCATATGAAATGGAAATCTTTATAATTAGATTGCCCTGTACAATATTATTGAGTCTTCGGTACTTGGCTACAGTTTAAAGTTAACACATCCTCATAAAACCATCCTTTAGATTGCAAGAGCACAGAGAAGTTCATTTTCTTTCCTCTGCTCCCCAAATAGCTTCAACAGCTTAAGATGAAAAATGAGGGCTCAGTAGGTATTTATTCAATTAATTGCCCTTTTTGAAACACAAACAATTTACACATAGTTTAAAGTATTTTAAAATGCTAACCAAAATTTTCGAATATTTTATTTATGAATTAATGATATAACTCAAAAGAAACCTAACCTATTACTTGTCTGATAGCAAACTATATATATATGTATATATTTTTTTTACATAAAGTAGGAAACTGCCCCATAAGAAATTATGATAGAATTAGTTGCAAGAAGATTCCTTATATTTTTGTTTATTGCCTACTATTTCCTAAAAGGCATGTACTAGTTTTTTACTAAAGGGGGTGGTATTAACATGGATTCCTCAGTGCCAGGTAAAATAGAAATGATTTTTTGTTATACATAATCCTGAATATTGTAATGGACATATGTACAATTAAAAGTTATTCAATTTCTTATTGAAAAAATTTATTCATTGCAATTCAACTTTGCTGGACTTTTATGCTTTTTTTTCTTCTAAGTTTTGACAAACCCAGCTAAAAAGCAAGTATCATTGACCTCTTCTAAAATTGTGTCACTATGAAAGAAAGATGCTCAATACATGAGCTTATAACCCTCGTTAGACACATGTCTTTAGTGTAAGCTATTTTACCACCATTTTTTTCCTCAGAAAAATAAACAAACTAAGGGAGAAAATGTCTGTTCTGATGCCCTGGTGGGACTCTTCACAGGGTCCATCCTTTGTAGTTCTGAAGGTCAGCGGCTCCCTGGGGCAGTGGACACCATGGCCCAGAGTTTTCCTCTTCCTCCTGAACTGAGTGAACAGTCTCTCAAATTACAGACCCTCCTTAAAGTACTCTTCCAGAAGTTTCTTTCCACTTCTGAGGGGAGCAGCCCATCCATATGGAAATACTAGAAATTTTAAGAATGCAACAACAGAGATTTCTTTTCTCTGAAATCCTGCGTTAATCAGATTTGTGTCACTAACCAAATACCCCAAAAGAACAACTGAGAGGAGGAAAAGTTTATAATGGGTTCACAGACCCTGAGGTTCAGCCCATGTCGGCAGACTCTGTTGCTCTGGGCCCTAGAGGAGGCAGAACATCATGGTGGCCGGGCACAGCAGAGGGAAGCTGCTCACCCCATGGCAACTGGGAACAGAGGGAGAGCAGGAGAATCCAGGGACAAGATCAGTAACCCTCAAGGTCACATCCCTAGTGATCTGCTTCCTGGAGCCACACCCTACCTACCTATAGTTACCACCCTACAAATTATTACTCCATCAAATGCATGGATCCCAGATTAGGGCGTAGCTCTCAGGACCTAATCATTTCATCTCTGAATACTCCTGCAGGAACATGGGAGCTTCTGGGGGATTCCTTCTATCCAAACTATAACAGTGGCATTCACAGCTGCAGACCTCTGACTCTCACCTTTGCCTTCACAGGCATGAAAGTGTGCCTTCTGTATTTCCCTGCACTCCCTATGTCCTTTAAGCAACAGGGGACCATGAGAGCGAAGCAGCAAAGTGCATCGTTCTTTGTTGTCTTCCTGCAAGCTCCTCCTCATAAATGCTCCCTGCCAGGAAATGGTGTCTGTTTTTCCCTTGCCCTTGTCTGCTTCCTCCAGCCACCAATGGATCTTGGACATGTGCCCTGTATGTGCAACACTCTGGATATATAGCCTGAAGGGGGCTGCAGGTCCCGACAGCCTGACAGTACAGCATTAAAAAAAAAATGTTGTTAGGTCAGTTGCTCAATGTTACAGAGCCTCAGTTTTCTCATCTATAAAATGAAACTATGAATAGCATGAAGCCCACAGAGTTACATGAGATACTAGTATAAAGCAGGACGGATATCATAAGTGCTATGCAGATGTTACGACTTTTATTTTATTTTTGATACTGGGGATTGAGCCTAGGGATGCTTGACAACTGAGCTACAACCACAGACCTTTTTATTTTTATTTTTTATTTTGAGACAGAGTCTCATTAAGTTGTTGAGGCTGCGCTCGAACCTGTGATCCTCCTGCTTTAGCCTACCCAGTTGCTGGGATTACAGGTGTGTTCCACCATGCTCAGCTTAAATGTTACTATTTTTACTATAAAAATATACTTAGGAGTACACAAATATCCCATAGACATTGGCTTTTTAAGCAAGCATTCCCTCTTTAAAAATAACAAGGATTTATGCTGGGCATGATGGTGCATACCTGTAATCCCAATCACTCAGGAGACTGAGATAGGAGGATAAAAGGTTTGAGGCCAGCCTCAGGAACTGAGAGAGACCCTGTCTCAAAATAATAAATAAAAAGGCTGGGGGTGTAGCTCAGTGGTAAAGCACCCCTGGGTTCAATCTCCTGTACCAAAAAAGTTAAGATAAAAGACATTAACAAATATTTCCAGTAGGTTTTAATGGTAATGAACAAAGGCTTAATAAAAATCAATACATACAATAAGAGATATTAGAATATTATGAAAGTTCATTTTTTTTTGGAAGACTTTTTAAACAATTGGCTTCCTGACACTTAGCATTGAAGTCAAGAACTGACCTGTGATTCTCTCTCCATTCCACTAGTGTGGAAGAAGAACACAGAATATTGGAACTGTCAGAATATTGGAAATTAGTGATTTCTCCAAGGGGCTGGGTGTGACCAATACAGCAGTTGTCCCCACCCACCAGGTGAAGCCTTTCTGTCACCACAAGGCCCTCTCTGTGACAGGCTATGAGGGAGCCAGGCATGCTGGAGACAATTCTGTACTATTCCTCAGGCCTCAGCACTTGTTCAGATAAGGGGACAGAGCTGTCCAGTGGTCTCCAGTGCTGCACTTCCATCAGCCTAATCTGGATGTACCACAGGCCACCAAGAAATGCTTCTCTGCCTACGGACCTGTTGGCTCGCGAGAGTTCTAGTGACTGTTATTACTTGCTGCTGTATTTCTCTGCTTCTCCCTGAGAAGCAGCTAAGAACAGAAATCAGAATGTGGATTCTGCTCACCCAAAGAATAATGCATCTGTTCTGCTCAAAAAAATGCCTTGATTGTTGACTTTTTTTTTTTTTTGCTTCAGCTCCTGCTCTGAAGGAAAGTATCAGAATTTGGGGGGATAAAGCAAGAATTAGGGTGGGGGAGAAAAAAGCAGGGGTGGGGGAAGGAGGAGAGAGAGAATGTGCGCATGTGCAACAGAGCTCCTTCCTCTGAGATCAACATCTCTCTGTAAAGAGCCTCCCACCCCATGGAGGTGGCAAAACAGGGGCTATTTACTCCCCAAACCGTAGGTAAAGAGGACATCCAGGAATGCTGGCACTCATTTCCTGCATTATCCTGGGCCTTTGTTTAATCATCTGTAAAAAAAAAGTTGTGAAGGCTCAATCTCAGACCTTTCACATCTAAAATGCTATTGTGTATTCAATTGAGTTGTGGACCAGAAATTACCATAAGCAAAGTGAGGTCAATAATGTGGGGTGTGTGTGTGTGTGTGTGTGTGAGAGAGAGAGAGAGAGAGAGAGAGAGAGAGAGAGAGAGATATGGAGGGGTTAATTAGCACAAATGACTTACTATCCATCTGTGGCATTTTTCTTTGCCAATTTTTTTTGGGGGGTACTGGGAATGGAACCCAGGGGCACTTAACCACTGGGCTATATCCCCAGCCCTTTTTTTGTATTTTATTTAGAGACAGGGTCTTGCTAAGTTGCTTAGGGTCTCACTAAATCGCTGAGGCTGATCCTCCTGTCTCAGCCTCCGATTTGCTGGGAACACAGGTGTGTGCCACTGTGCCTGGCTTTCTTTGCCTCTTTTGAAAGTGAGAAGCAGAGTCTATGCATTGTACTTATTTATTGATTTGTGTTACTGGAGGATTGAACCTGGGACCTCCCACATGGCAGGCAACTGTTCTACCCCTGAGCTACACTTTCAACCTCTTTCTATTTTATTTTGAGACAGTGTCTCCCTAGCCTGGAACACGAGATCCTCCTGCCTCTGCCTCCTGAGTCACTGTGATTATAAGGGTGCACCACTGTGCCTGGAGACTCCATGGGTTTTAGCAAAATAGTTGCACCAAGGTGTTTTACCCCATTCTTTGAAAAAGGTCAATGTTAACATGGAGCACAGAGTGCAGAGGCTGGAAAACCCCACTAAGCTGTTAAAACACTTCAGAAAGAATATTGGCTCTTTTTCTCTGTGTTTTATATTTTCCCCTATTCAGCAAGACATAAGGATGATGCAAAATTTCAAGACAATTATTGCTTCATCCTCTTTCCTCATTACAGATTATAGCTTAATATTTGATCACACACGCTGAGGTTCACAGCTCAACAGTGCCACTTATAAGGAAGGTATTATTTAAAATATGGTGCAATAGTCATTGGGCATTAGTAATAAATGCAGTCCTTTCTGTGTGAGAGTAATAATAAAAATAACAGCAGCAACAATGTATCAAATACTTGGTTTGTTCTAGGCAGGCAACTCAGTACACACTTTGCCAGTTGTGGCTTAATCTTCCTATATCCTGATAAGAGAGAACCTATTACTATCATACAATCTGGACCTCATTCTGGTGAGGCACATCTCCCATCTCTACATCGACAGGTGCAGTAATTTGTTCAGGGTCTCAAAGCATGTCTGTGTTCCCAATAATTTTTGAATTCTGCCACTTGTCCCTGTTCTAAACCAATTTTGGTCTCTGCCATTGGTCAGGGTCCACTGATCCTGTGACAGTTTCTTGGCTGTGAGGCCTCATTTAAATTCTTGTTTGCTTTCTCTTGTGGCCAACAACACATCTCCAAAGCCATTTGTGGACATGGAACTGTGCCTCTCTGCAAAATCTAAGAATACTGCTCCAGAAATATGTGTGTGATCAGTGTCATGTGCACATCTTTGTATGGTGGGACCAGCCCAGGTGTGGCAGACATAGATATGTCCTGCTTTTTCATGGACTGGATTCCCCCTTTGCTTCTCTAGAACTGTGCCAAAGGCCCAATTGCAATTCACAGGCTTTTCCATGAATCAATTCAGCCATCCGAATTAGGCCAATGACTATTTCTCAGGTTTCTCTTGCTCCCTGATGAATGTTAATGCTTGCAGAGTGTATATGAATAACAAAAATTGCCCGAGTTCCCAAGGGACTAGAACCTTCACTTTTCCTCCTCCAAGGACAGCTGACATGGTTGCTCTAAGATGAGGACTGTGTTCCAGTGTCATTAGCTGACAATCAGGGGCGCAGTGTTTTGCAAGTTTTGGGAAGGCTGTAGCTGATGGCTGTACCAGGATCTTAACTCACTGTACTTTGTGGTCAAGCTACCGGATGCTGCTATGCATACTTTAGAAAATGTAGATCCTGGCTACAGGAGTATAGATGAGATTTCTCCAAGGCCCTGAAGGAGCTGGGAGGATCATGCTCAGTAGTATAGAGGAGGTTTCTCCTTGAAACTGGCTGGTGGAGTGAGCCCCTGTGGATGATGGTAGACTAAATCCACTTCTCAAGACTACTGCTGATTCGGATGGACCTTTTAAAGTGTGGCATGGAACCCATGATCAATGGAATCCGCTACCACTTGCCTTTGTTGCTATGCCCTGATGCTCAGGAATGGGGGACAGGAGTGGATCGCCAAGGCTCAGCTCTGGCTTGAGTGACTGAGTTCCCATGAGACTCCATTTCTGAGCAGTGTCCCCTTCACAGCTCTTCCAGGGGCAGAGCCTTCCAAAAGCTACTTTTCAAGTTATAAAGCTCCACAGACCAGCACATTTCTATAAGCATTGAAGGTGCCTAAAGGCTGATAGTTGCTAATATCTGTATTAATATCCATATCCCAAAGAAAACCCCATTTCTATGGAAGGTTCCATTAACCCATGTCCCAGGGTGAAGCAGGTGGAGGCCCTGGGCAGATGGGACCCCTAGGCAGCTGTGTTGCTCTTTGCTCATGGGTGGTTGGCAGGCAAGCCCAGAGCTCATTGCAGACAGTGGTTTAAAATCTTTAAAAAAAAAATGAATTGGATAACCATTCAAATTGAATGACTTGGCTCTATAGCTCCCTGGGGTAGGCAGTAAGACTGAACTGTGTTCCAGCAGCACAAGTCTATGAAAAGACCAACACAGGAGACACCTCTGGCCCCCTCTCCTCTCAAGCAACACTGGAAGATACTTAAGTTCATTTCATAAAGTTAGTTCCTTCCTGTTCTTTACCTAGTGTTTTTTCCCCCCTTTCCTTTGCCTGATTGTTGTTACCACTATCAAAGATACTGCTCTTTTGGGGGGAACTTAACCAAATTAATTTAAACACTCATGTCTATTTTTACTGGCTCTAAACATTTCTTCTTCTTCAAGTCTGAATTTTTCCTTGAACCTTCTCCCTGAAAGTCCCCCACCAAATGGCAACAACAAGAATAATAATTACAATAAATACCTTGTGCTCTATGTTGTGGTTCTTATTCTTATCCCTTATTTGTGGCTTTCATTTGATTTTAAAGAACATTTCAATACTCTATGGATCAATTACTTTTGCCTCTCATCAGTCTTTCTCTTTGCTTAGCATTCCTAGAGAAAACTTAGCCCATCTCACCAGACCAGGGGAATGGTTCTCACAATTTGGAGGCACTGAGACTGGGCAGACTACAGGAAGCCATTTCAATTACTTGTGTTAGAGATTGAACCCAGGAACATTCTATCTCTGTGCTACATCCCTATACTTTTTAAATTTTTAAAAATTTACAAATTTTGAGACAGGGTCTCACTAAGCTGCTCACACTGGCTTAGAACTTGTGATTCTCCTGCGTCAACCACCCGAGTAGCTGGGATTCTTTGGTATGTGCCACTGTTCTCAGCGTGGGCATTTCTTTTTCTTTTTTCTTTTTTTTTTTAACCTATTAAAGTACCTTTATGTGGTTTAGACAATTAGTGGGAATTTGGGGCTCATAAACATGAGAGCAAACCACAACTCTCCTGGCACCACCACTCAGACAGAATAAGATTGACTTTCGTCTCTCACAGACTGCATTAAAGCTTACTACCACAGGATAAAGCTAATATTCACTGCACAAAATCTTCATTATCCCATTTAGTCCTTACACCAATTCATGAGGTAGGAACGAAGGCTCCCATCTCACAGATCTGGACACTTGGGTACAGAGAGGCCACGGGAAGGCAGGTCAGGTTTATTCTATTCCCAGTACTTTTCCCTGCACCCCATGCTACCTCTTCTTTGAGTTAACCTCTCACCATTTAGAAGCTATTCTTGATATTCTTTTTCAACTGATTTTTCTTGAAGCAAGTATAGGCAAATTACTAAACACCTGGTTTTCACCATGTTCTAATTACCCCAAATATGGCAGTGATGCCTCCCTGAGATAAGGGTGCTATAGGGACAGTGCTATTTATTCATCAATCTGTGTTCCCTCATCTCTTCAAGTATAAATGCACATATATCATACACCTTGTCTAGAGTTGTAAGCAAATGGCCAATTTGTATGTATTGAAAGTAAACTGGGAAGATAGAGCACACATGTATTTTGCTTTTAGACGCCATCAAAGATAATCTAAGAGGTTAAATTAACCTGACAGATATTTAATGAAGTACATAATCATCATTGTGTTGCACAAGGCGTAAATGGGAAGCAATCCACAGAAATGACTGTAATTGGTGTGACTTTACATAGTCAAACCAAATTTTTAGGCTTTCTTTGTTAGTGTTGAGGATTCCAAAGTGGACAATGTCCCCTAACTCCATGTGCCATCATCACACACCAGCCCAGGGGTGTGTACTGTCCCCTCAGTAGTTACAGTTTCCTGTGCTCCCCTTCCCCCATCCCTAGTCTAAGATAGTTGCACGTGGGGTCTATCCAAGCTGCTTGCACCTCTGAGCCCCAAACTTTAATCCTAAAAAGGTCCTAAGGCAGCTGTTGAAGCTCTGCTTTTCCCTCTTCTTGGATGCCCTGGATGCTGAAGGCTCAAAGTGAACAATCTCTGGGCTCCAATGTTGTGGAAGGAGTGGTCCTGGGGGTCAAGGGGAAAGAGGATGAAGCACAGCTTGAGGCAGGAGACGGGTGGTTGGGCCCAGGTTTCTGGCTCAGAGTGGGATCTGCTTGTTGCAAGTAACCCTATCCTATTTGCTTAAATCAAGGGGAATTTATTAGTTGCCAGAACTGGAATGTTGCTGGTGGATTCAAGTGCTTGGGATGATTTGGGGAATCTGTTTCTCTCTTTACTTGCTTTTTAATCTTCAGCAGACTTTTTTACATAGTGGGAAGATGGTCAACAGCAGTTCCTTGATTTAAATGGACCATCTTAGAAACTATGGAAGACGAGCTCCTCTTTTCCAATAGTTCCAGCAATATGCCTGAGATCAACTCTGGGTATTTGACATGGTTTGCCTGAATCTTCCCCAACTTAAGCAGAGAGGCCATAGGAATGTGAGGCTCTAGGGTATAGGCCTGTCCCAGGGTAGCCCTTAGAACTGGAGGTGCATTAAGTCTCTTGGGACCACACAGACTTGTGGGGAGGTTCCAGCTGGGTAATAGTGAGCTACAAAAGGAATCGGGAATTTGAATGTTCCTAGCACAAAGAAATGATAAATGTTTGAGGTGATGGATATGCCAATTAACCTGCTCTGATCATTATACACTATATGTATTGAAATGTCATTCTGTACCTCATAGATATGTACAATTCTTATGTGTCAATTAAAAATCAAAATATATTATTAAAATATCAGGAAGAGGGCTGGGTAGAGTGCTTGTCTCACATGCACAAAGCCCTGGGTTCAATCCCCAGCACCACAAAACAACAACAAAAACAACAACAACAACAACAGGAAGAGAGAATACCAATCAAAAAGAATAGAAAAAAGAAATCCAGACAACGGAAGACAGAAGACAGAGACAAAGCTTCTCTGACTTTCCAAATTTGCCAACGTTGGCCCATATGACTGAACACAAAAGCCACAAGATTCATCTTAGTGGAAATTACGTGTGTTTATCAATGATCTTTTTGCTTTTCAAGCTTCTTAGTTTATTGAACAGAAAACTTCAGTCCTTAGCACTTATTCTTGTTTGAGGACCCTTCAGTAGTCTGAATAAAATCATAGTCAAGTTAGGTCATAGTTCTAGCTAGTGAGAATTCATGATAAAGTCTGCTACAGGAGAAATTCATTTGACTCTCAGCAATATTGGGAGCCTTGGACGTTCTTAATGCAGTTAAACTTTATTTTCTTTTGTGATGTAATCTATAATTTGCTAAACAGGACTTACAGTGTCTTGAACTTTATTCCAAAAGAAAGAGAGAGAGAGAGAAGCATTTCAAGCAAAGATATTACTTGATGGCTAAGTTGCAGAAATTCAGGTTTATCTGCTACTGAAGACACATTGAAAATGGTATACTGTGAACCCCTCAGGATGATAACATCTATTTTTTTGTTGTTGTTGTTGGTACCAGAGATTGAACTCAGGGCCACTTGACCCTGAGTTCACATCCCCAGCCCTATTTTGTATTTTATTTAGAGGCAGGGTGTCAATGAATTGCTTAGTTCCTCACTTTTGCTGAGGCTGGCTTTGAACTTGCGATCTTCCTGCCTTAGCATCCCCAGCTGCTGGGATTACAGGTGTGCATCACCGTGCCTGGCTCAATGTGACATCATTTATTGCACACTGAATGGAAGAGTGCTTTGGGAAGTCAATCCTCATGGCTACCTGTCTCTTCAATGTGACCCCCACAGGTCTTACCACTTAAGATGTTCTGGAAATTTCCCACTGGGAGTCAGTAATATGAGGAACAAAAAGTGACATAGCTGTTTCAAATGTTTTTATGACATTTACTCTTCAATAGTAGTGTTCCAATGAACATGAACACAGGTCACAGAATACTCTAAAAACATCAACAAGGAGAATTAATAAGGACAAATTTGTCCTAATCACCCTGCACTTGATTAAAAAAAAAAGTACTATTAATGTCACTTCTGGGTAATTTGGCTCTGATATAACAAATAGAATCACAGGAAAATGAATGGGTTTGGAGAGAATAATCTTCTGGACAAAGATGCATAAAGCAGGCATAGAGAAAAGATGTCTTTTTATCTCTTTCATAAAATATACTGAAATCTGTAATAACTTCTTCATTAACTCCCAGGGCTTTTTGTTTGTTTGATCATTTCTATATTTATTTATTTATTTATTTTACAGTACTGGGATTGAACCCAGGGGCATCTACCATTGAGCTACAGCCCCAGCCTCTTTTTATTTTTTATTTTCAAACAATGTCTCATCAAGTTGCCCAGGCTGACCTTGAACTTGTGATCCTCCTTCCTCAGCTTGTGATACTCCTTCCCAGAGGAGTAGCTGGGATTACAGATGTGCACCACTGCCTCTGGCTAACTCCCAGTTATTAACTGGGAGAAAGAAGGAAACATTTTAGCATATATCTGGGAATTAAAAACTATAAAAGCTAAAAGGTATTGGTTATGTTCATATATAAAAACTAATGGTTTCCTGAACATTTCGACTTTTCTCACAGAATTCATGGCTTTTATTGTGTTCACATTTGCTGTGTAGCATGTGAATGCTGGCAGGATAGAAATGAAGTCACCGTCTATTATACATTAAATGAGCACCATCTACCCCCACCCCAGCATATAAAACTCAGTGCACTTGCTTTTAGGCCCCTACTTTTTAGATGTTCTCCGGGTCTGATGGCCTTATCAGTACCAGTCATCTATGTTTCTGAGGCTAATTGGTCTTAAAAAGAAAGCTTTTCCAAGGCCAAGGCTACCATTGGCTATGGTGAAGATCCCGATAGGGGCCTCTCCAGGCTAATCCACCATGGTGACCTGGAGACAGACTCTGGTGGGATGGACCCTCTGTCTTACCACTTCATTGCCTTTTACGCTAAAGTCAACAGGAGAGAGTGATAGCAAGAAAAAATGAGGTTAGAGGCCTTGGAGACTATAAGTAAGGCATCTGAAATCAGGTAGGATTGGGTAGGGTCAGGGCTTTGCTCATGAACGGATTGGTGGCTTGTTTGTTCAAGGTGAGTCACCCCTGCCCCTCCCTGAGTCAACACCAGTAGCTCCCATCCTTTCCTCTTCTGGCTTGCTATCAACTCAAAGTAGAAAATGTTTTTCTACTTATGGATTTCCAGGTGATTCAGGCTGGGAATTGACTGAAACAATCCCTTGAACTTAACCTTGTATTCTTTTATTTTTTCATAGCAAAATTGTAGAGCTAAAATATTCTTGAAGTCAGGATGAGGCGATCAGGAGCACCTATGTGGTCGATAAGATATAATGTAGAGGGAGAACTGTTTTAAGCCAAGACATCATTTCCTGTTTCATGCAAGGATGCATATTTAGTCCAATCCCTTCCCTCCATTTATTTCTATATTTTTAAATTACATTGAAGTCTATGGGTTTGACTTAAAAGACATCTGTGTGCTTTAAGCCACGGCTCTGGTGACAGATAGTTTCTGTGCCTGTGACAGTGTTGGGTATGTGATGTCTCCACTGTAGGGGACAGTAATGAGAGCTCATCTTACAGGTGAACCCCAGGGCCACTCTGTCACTTGCTCTGAATTTCTCCAAGTGATTGAAAAGCATACGTGACACACGCTCCCTTTTCAAAAATCAAGTTATAATTAAACCCAGGAAATCTCTGTGATGGCTGGAACCAGCAGGTTTTGAGTTTGATATTTGTTCTTGCAACAGCCAATAGCTATAGATTATGTGCTGCTGCCCCAGGCAGGACCAGTTAGGGTGATTATGAAATGTTTGTTCTGTCTGCTGTTTATTTTGTTTGGTGAAAATGAAAGCCGGCCAGTAAAGAGGACTTGCTTGGAATACAGATTTAAGCATTTTTCTTACAAAACTCAAACCCAACTTTTTCCAGTGAGGGCTAAGGTTAGTTCCATATTGTGCCAACAAATAAGAATCCATTGCTAAGCATTTAAGAATAGGTAAACACAAAGAGCTCGGGAGGGGGAGGCGTCTGGTGGGATGCCAGCTCAGAGCTCGGATTTAACAGCTTCATCAAAGGGAATGTGTTAAATGCTCATTAACTGAATTTACAAATGATTCCCAACTGGGAGGTGTTTCAGACAACAGAAGACTACACACACACACACACACACACACACACACACACACTAATTACATGCATGCATGCACATAAAACAGAAAATGCAGTAACATTCTGTTTGGAAAATAGACCCAAGATTAAGTAATCTTAAGTACAGACATCCAAAGAGAGCACTGATAGAGATTTAATATGGAATTAAGACAATTCAAGAACAGCAAGTTTCTATCTCTGGTAAAGGTTTTGGGGAGACTACAGGAAAGACTGTGGCAGAGGGGGCATGGGGTGTGAAGAATCCCAGGGATCCTGGAAAAGATCTGAAATACACCCAGAGGAGAGAGGGTGGGTCACTGGGCAGCAGCAGAGGTGGAACCATAATCAGAGAACACATGATAGTTAGCACATCACCAGATTCTAAATATTTGTTATCAAAATCCTCAATCTTCCAAGGTTTCAGGAGCCATTGACCCAGCCCACCATGTGGATCTCAATGGTAGAGGGAGGATCACACTGAATCACTTGGCACCCCCATCACTCCTCTGATCCTAACGAGACATCTGGAAGACTCCTCGACATATTGTTTTGGATTCTGCAAAGGTCCCCTGAGGAAAAAGGAGTGCATTCGGATCCTTAGTCTCATCCTGATGCCATTAGAGACCCTGGGGTGGCAGTAGCACCTCCATTCATGCCCTGTCCCTCAAATTTCACCCTCTGGGCTTTGTAGGCTCTTGGGCAGCACATGTAGTCTAGCAAAGTATGCAGACAGCCAGCAGGGTGGACGGAGGCTGGGTGACACAGCACCTAGCTTGTAGCTCTGCCTCTTGCGCTTAGCGTCTGTGACACTGGGCAAGTCTCTGGACCTCTTTGGTGCCTGGATTAGCTTAGGGATTTATTATGGCCTGAATTGTGTCCCTTCCAAATTTATATATTGAAGTCCCGATCCCCAGTACCTCTGTGTGTGATTGTGTGTGGAGATGGGGTCTTGAAATAGGTGATTAAAATGAAGTCTTCAGGGTGGGCCCTAATCCAATATGACTGGTGTCCTTCTAAAAAGTGATCAGGACATTGACACACAAAGAGGGAAAACCCCGTGAGGACACAGGGAGAAAGTGGCCTCAGAAGGAACCAACCCTATTGACCCTTTGATCTTGGACTTCTAGCCTCCAAGGACTGTGAGAAATAAATGTCTGTTGTTGAAGTCACCAAGGCTGTGTTTTTCAGTTACAGCTGCCCTATGTACCAACATGGGATTCTTACTGAAGGGTCCATGAATTGGCTTCAAGAAGGTCTCAAATTGTTTGATGCTTGGACACATTTTGTGTAGATGGACATGGGCATACATTGTAGAGAAAGAACATTCTTTAGGAAACACAGTTTTAGAGATATTCCTAATTCACAAAAGTTAACGACCATCGACTATAACTAGATTAACACTGAAGTTCCTTCTAGAGTCAAACTTCAACCCTCACAAATATAACCCCTTCAACCTATCGCCTATGTGAACAACCTGAGATTATGGTAATTCAGAAAGAAACTGAGTCACCTGCTCATCCCAGGCCACCAAACCTATAATGCAGACATCTGGCCACCTTAATTATTTGCGTGTGTTTGTATTGAAAACTGGTGGAGCTTCTTTGATCATTTGGTTAGGACATAGTAAAAGTGAGTCCAAAGCTGCAGGATTGACTGCTTAGACTATCTCAGACTCACCTGAAAAGTAAAAAAAGGAGAAAACAATCTTCCACTGGAATTCCCAATGGGACACTGCTTAGACATCTTTTACATGTCTGTCTTGAAACACAAAGAAAATTATGGAACAGAGAAACACATAGCCTCTCATTGCTTTTGAAATAACAGCAAGTATGACATCAATTTGTCCCCAGCAAAATCTTATAAAGAGTTGTCTGGCTACCACCCTGTAAAGTGGCTTTCCTTGGTCCCCAAACATCCAGAGGCTACACGGCAGGGTAATGCTTGATAGCCTATAGGGTGCTGGGTATTCGTCTTGGTTAACCTGTGGAACAACCACAGCAGTGAATGGCATTTACTTCATCCTTGCTTTTTAGGGGAAGAACGGGACTGCATGTGACCAGGGAACTTCCCTTAGACCTCAGATGTCAAGGATCAGAGGTTGGACTTAAGTGCAGAGAGCCCCCCAAGACCTGAGTCTTTTCTCTGTCTTGTTACATGGCTCAAAAACTGTGCCTGCTTCCTCTTTCACTTTCTCTTTTTCTTCCATCTTTACTTCCTCCCTTCTTTCTTTTCTTTTTTTGCAGTGGTGGGGATCAAACCCAGGTGTCAAACATGCTAGGCAAGTGATCTACCACAGAGCCACATTCCTAGTCCCTTTTCTATTTTCTAAGAGAAAAACCTTATATCCTTGAAGTTTTGCTTCTTAAAAAAACAAAAACAAAAAACCCTGAGAATAAAAATTCTGAATAATGGCTGCCTTTGGAGTTGGAGGTGTGGGATGAGATAGGGGAGACATACAGAGTGACTTTCACCGTACAGGTAATATGTTTCAAAGCTGGATAAGGGTATGCAGTGGTTGGTTTATTCATTTTATCTGAAAAGTCTGGTATTAAATATTAAACAAACTTTTCAACAACCTGTCTAAAAAAAGATTTATTTAGCCTGAAATATGTTCATACCATTGGACTGAGTAGCTTTATTTCTGGGACTTTATTTAGAGGAAATAATCTGAAATGAGGACAAAGATTTGTATGCCAAAATATCATCATAGCATTATTTCTTACCTAAAAAAAATTGAAATAATTTAAAAGTCCAACAAAGAAGGATAATTGGTCAAATTATGTTACTTCTGTGAGCTGGAACATTACACAGACTTCAAAAAAGATGCTTACAAAGAGTTTTTAGTGACATGAGGACATGCATTTGATAAAATTTTAAGTGGAAAATCAGGATATGAAATTATGCATAAAATAAGGTTTCAAAGCTCTGGAAAAGACTTTGAAAAGAAGCAGAAAGGAAATATGGCAAATAATGGATGTCTTTGGGTTCCACAATTATGGCCTTTTTGTTCTTCTAAGGTCTTTTTTTTTTTCCCCCAGTGCTGGGGTCAAACCCAGGGCCTTGTGAATATGAGGCAAGAGCTACTGAAGTATACTACCATCTCCTTTAAGTTTTAATTTTTACACAAGAGAGCATGCACTGCTTTTATAAAATGGAAACATTTATTAAAAAAATAGTCTGCCTAGTGGTTCTTATCATCACACATCTTCTGGTCGGTTCCTAAACTGGTGACTAGGATGACTTTGGGCTCTTGGTGTGAAGTGGCTGATACACTCTTGACCCTAGTAGGTCACGGATGGCCATTTGAGGGCTGCTGATCCCTCCTGGTACTTACTGCTCACCTCACATCTTAAAGATATAGATACTATTTCTCCCTAGACGTCTCAGTGTGCTTCCCCTATTACCCCATCTGAGGCACCATGAGATGTAGCTATGGTGAGCTCCTCGCTGGCTCAGGAGACCCAGGAGACACACATGCTTCTGACCAAGTGGGCAGTACTCTAGCTCTTCCCTGGCCATGAGATGGCACGTTAAGAAGTTTTCTCATGCGTGTGTGGTGTGCGTGCACACCACACACACACACACACACACACACACACAGCCACCCTGCCTACATTTGGACCCTAGGAAGGAAGGCAAGTGGCAGGAGTCTGTGGCAGCTGTTTCAGGGCCCAGGTGGTGTCAGTCACAGCTGCGGGGGGAGGGGGGGGGGGAGGCTGGGGAGGGGAGAGGAGGAGGAAGGAGCTGACCAGTAGCCATCTTTTCTTCTTCAGCTTCTCTTCCTCTTTGCTCAGTCCGCTCAGTCACACCGGGGGAAAGTATTTGACTAATTTAACCAGTGGCTGGTGTCTCAGGATAACGAAACCCTGGCCTCACTACAAGCCCATGAGCAGCCTGCTGGGGCCAGCCTGGGTGAGACTGGCAAGCAGTTGCTGAGGGGCCTCTCCTGGCCTCCACTAAGGTCTGTGGGTGCTCTCCCTGCCCCGGGAAATCTCTGGATGCACCTCCTCCAGTGTCTTCTATGGCAGAGAGAGTTGTTTAGAATTGGAAACAAGGACAAATAAGTGTGGGGCATGGGCTAGGCTTGGGCTATAGATGGGAGAGGGGACATCCAGTCCTGATTCCCCGTCACAGTTCTGAACAAACATCTTTATTTGTGTGCGTATGTGTGTGTGTCTAAATATGTATACACACACACAGACACACAGACACACACACACACTTTATCATCATCACATTAGAAGAAGATTAATAAGCAACATTTTTTATTTTTTAAAATATATTTTAGTTGTAGATGGACACAATACCTTTATTTTATTTGTTCATTTTTATGTGGTGCCAGGGATCGAACCCAGTACCTGATGCATGCTAGGCAAGCGCTCTACCACTGAGCCACAGCCCTAGCCCGTAAGCAACATTCTTAGTAAGTCAAGCAGTGCTCAGGTATTATTCTCCTTCCTCTCCCATGTATATAATTCCCTACTCTACCCACCTTCCCTGATACAACTATTTTAATTCTTTAAATTTTTCATTTGTTTGCTTGCAGAACTGGGAATGAAACCCAAGGGCACTTACCACCGAGTAACATCTCCCACTCTTTTTATTTTATTTTGAGACAGGGTCTCACTAAATTGCTGAGGCTGGCCTTGAAATTTCAATCCTCTTTCCTCAGCCTCCCAAGTAGCTGGATTACAGGCTATCGATTCAATTTTTTTGGATAGGATGGATGGTTGGGTGGATGTACATGATTTCATTTAATTCCCAGAGCAACCCAATTATAACTCTAATTACCCTTTTGTAAAAGGTTAAGAAACAAGTCACAGAAACCCGGGACTTCATTTTCCAGGGGACTGTCTCTTCTAGGAAGCAATCTTTTTCCTACAATCTGAGAATTATTCATAATGATAACCCTTGCTAACCCATGTTGACAAAGGCTAACAAGAGAGCTGAGTTGGCCTGGCTGTGAGTCTAGAATTATCCAGCATTTACTCAACAAAATATTATGGAGTGTTCACTGCGTGCTCAGTACGAGGCTGGTAAAGTTTATATTCATTATATTCCCTATTTTCACAAAAGCCCTGCCAGCCAGCTTCCTTAACAAGACCCCAAAACACAAGAAATAAAACCAAGACTCAACAGTGGGATACCATCAAATTAGAAGATCTGCTGCACAGAAAAGGAAATAATCAAGAGCCTAAAGAACAGGAGAAAATCTGCCAGCTGCTCCTCCGACAGGGGATTAATATCCAGAATAATAAAGAACTTAAAAAACTTGACACCAAACAACACAAAACCCAAACAGATAATCCAATCAATAAATGGGCAAAAGAGCTAAACAGAAACTTCTCTAAAAGAAGAAACACAGATGGCCAACAAATGTATGAAAAAATATTCAACGTCTCTAGCAGTCAGGGAAATATAAAACATAGCTACACTCAAGATTTCATCTCATTCCTCTCAGAAGGACAATTATCAAGAATAAAAACAAAAATAAATGCTGTCCAGGATGTGGAGGCTTGTACATTGTTGGTGGGACTACAGACTACTTGCAACCACTTTGAACAACAGTATGGAGATTCCTCAAAAAATAGGAATAGAACCACCATAGACTCAGCTATCCCACTCCCTGATATTTATTCAAAAGAACTAAAAATCAGCATCCTATAGTTACACAGCAATTTCAATGTTTATAGAAACGAAATTTACAATAGCCAATTTATGGAACAAGCCCAGATGTCTGTAAATAGATGAATGGGTTGAGAAAATGTGGTATCTATAACACAATAGAGTTCTACTCAGCCATAAAGAAGAATAAAGTTATGGCATTTGATGGTAAATGTATGAAAATGGAGAACATCATGCTAAGTGAAATAAGCCAGACTCAGAAAGTCAAATGTTTTCTTTCATATGTGGAAGCTAGAGCTACATAAATGAAAGAAGGAGGGAAGGATAGGACATCTTAGAGATAGAGGGAGGTTCAATAATGTGGAAGAAGGAGATCAAGAAGCAGAGTGGAGGGATGGGAATGGGGAGGCAATGCGGAATGAATTCTTTTTAAAAAATCATGTTATGTGAGAAGAAGATTATCACTAAATAGGAATGAGAGGTGGGAGGGAAGAGGAGGGAGAAGGGGAGTTGCATGGAAGATGGAAGGAGACCCTCATCGTTATACAGAATACATGTATGATGTTGTGAGGAGGAAAAAAAAAAGTGTGTCACATTAGATTGGGTAGAGAGAAGTGATGGGATGGGAGGGGAGGAGAAGGGGGGATAGGAAGGGCAGCAGAATAAAATAGACATTATGACTGCTGTATGTATATAGGTGAATGAATGACCAATGTGATTCTGCAACCTGTACAATCAGAAAAATGAGAAATTATACCCCATTTGATTCAAATGTATGAATTGTCAAGATCATTGTACTGTCATGTGTAGCTAATAAAAAAATCATGTTATGTGCATATAAAAATATACCGGAGGGAACTTCACCTATATGTATATGTAAAAAGAATCAATAATAAATAGATGAGCAAAAGGAAGTTTAGCAGATTAGAGGAAGGAGAAAGGGCAGAAAAAGGAAGGAAAAAGGAGGAGATAGTAAACTGAAATTGAATTCCCTACATGTATGATTTTGTTGAGATGAACCCAACTATTATGTTTAAATATAATGTCCTAACTGGAAAAAAAAAAAAAGCCCTGCCAGGTGGACACCTGGCTTAAATCTAGCTTTTTAAACACCCATTTGCCCATTAGGGAGTCTAGTTAACAATTGATCTCTATTTGAGGAGCTAAATTTCACTTTAATGTCATATGTTTTCTTGGAATTTGGCAGCGGAGGGGGGGAGTTTAATAATGAAAAAAAAAAAAAGAAAGAAAGCATTTCACTAAAAGCACAACTAATTTTATTTTGTGTTTATATTAGGTATTTATTAAACTTGCAGAACTTTTTTTTTTAAATGATAGGATTGTTCTGCATGCTTGAAAGCTCCTTTTTGTATCTGCCCTACTTTTGGATAATGAAGTTCTTTTGAGTCAGTTTATGGAAAGCCCTTTATTCAGAATTTAAATCAAATTAAAATTTGATTAGATATTTTTCTGAAGGACACCTAAACAGATGCACAAATGCTCCAAAGGGGATTGAATTTTACATGAATGGATTCTCTAGTCAAGCTGGAATAAGGAAAAAAATGGGGACAAAGATCTGGGCAACCCACCTACTATGTCCTCCCTGTCCCCAGCTCTTCCTCCTTCCCGCTGGTATCCATGGAGGACACTGTGGCTCCTATGGCTTCTGATTTTTAGATTTTAGACAGTAAATGCTATTTTTCTGTTCTCCTGAGTCAAAAGTAAGAGTGAGTCACTGGATAGAGTCAAACTTCCTGGTGACCTTTCATAGACTCTTACCTACATATTCACCCTTAAGCCAGGCCTTAAAACATTAGTGTGACATGTAAATGACTTAACATAGGGAAGACTGAGATCACCAGAGGATCAAATAACCCTTAAGTATTTGCAGAGTGGCTTCATTTATTATTGAAATGCTTATATTAATTTAAACAGAGAGAGGTAGGACTTACATTATTTCTGCCAGCCTTACCTGTCCTTGGATCAGAATTTGTTAAATTTGTTGAATATGTTAACTATTTGAAAAAGTGCCTATTTATGATATGAGAAAATGGGATCTAATTGCTCAAAGCATTTGGGGGAAAGGCAGTACCTCGGGGTTAAGTATAAGAAAAATGGAATTATTTTAGAACGTGAGTCTGTCAAACCTAATCTAGTAAACAGAGTGCTCAAAGACTGTATATTGTTGCTTTTTATAAAAAGTCTGTTATGGTTTAGATGTGAGGTATTCCCCAAAAGCTCATGTGTGAGACAATGCAAGAAGGTTCAGAGGAGAAATGATTGGGGTATGACAGCCTTAACCCAATCAGTGATTTAATCCCCTAATGGAGATTAACTGAGTGGTACCTGAAGGTGGGTAGGATGTGGCTGGAGGAGGTGGGTCATTGGGGGCATGGCTTGGGGTATATATTTTGTATCTGGTGAGTGGGGGGGTCTCTCTCTCTCTGCTTTCTGATCATCATGTGAGCTGCTTCCCTCTGCCACACTCTTCAACAATAATGTTCAGCCTCACCTCAAGCCTGAAGGATGAAGCCTGCTGTTCATGGACTGAGATCTCTGAAACTATAAGCCCCCAAATAAATTTTCCTCCTCTACATTTGTTCTGGTCAAATATTTCAGTCACAGCAGCAAAAAAGTTGACTAAAACGAAGTAAAAAATAAATGATTCTTGAAGGCTTGTAATCCCAGCAGCTTGGGAGGCTGAGGCAGGAGGATCATGAGTCCAAAACCAGCTTCAACAAAAGCAAGGCACTAAGCAAATCAGTGAGAACCTGTCTCTAAATAAAATACAAAATAGGGCTGGGGATGTGGCTCAGCAACCGAGTGCCCCTGAGTTCAATCCCCCTCACCCCCCATAATAAATAAATAAACAATTCTTGGAGTGGGGATGTAGTTCAGGGTGGAGCACTTGCCTAGCATGCGGGAGACCCTAGGTTTGATCCCCAGCACTGAAAAAAAAAAGTCTCAAAAAGGAAGTATAATTGTCTTAGTTCTTGTATTTGGGAAAGAAGTGGAGTATCAACATAATAATATCTATAAACTTGCAGCAAGAAGTTTTGTAGACTTTTCTGGACATTACCTATAATATAGATGGTGCTCTTCTGCCCCTGCAGCACTAGGTGGGTGGCAGGGATCATGTAACTTCTGCCCCATGTATGTCCTTGAAGACTGTGACTACCGACCGGGAGATGGACCTTTCCTGAAATTCTCAGCACAATCATCTGACTGGTCGGAGCGTAATCAATCAAATGTCCCTCCATGCTGTGAAGTTCTACATAACTTTTTAGGTGTTAACATGGTATTTTGAACAGTATATCCACAGGATTGTCCACCAAATTGAACTTTACTGTGTTGTTGATAGTAGCAGCTGAATTAACCATCTGGTCCATGCCTGGGGCCTCTTCTGTGGCACTTGCATTCCTGGGGGAAGTCCAGTATGACTTTCATTTGATTGAAAGTGCGGACTCTGGGGCCAGACTGCCTGGGTTCAATACTGACTCCCATAGCCAGGATTGCTACTCATTGTGCGTGAGCTTTCCTTATCAGTAAAATAGGATCTCATATACCCACCTCAGTGTTGTGAAGACAAAATGAGTTAATTCATGTGAGGAGCTTAGAACAGTGCCTGGCACACGGTAAATAGTGTTAAGTGTTGTCTAGTGCTGCATTATTATCATTATTATTTATTTGAGGCATTCAAAACATACAAGGTACTTCTTGAGTTACAAATGCAAATAAATGGACTCCCCAGTGTGCATGTGGAAGTTAACAACTGCTCCTTTTATTATCCTGGGATGCAATTTCCCCATGGTGCAGCCTCTCTGCTCTTCCCTTTGCCACTGCCTGCCACCACACCACTCTCTCATCCCCCTGTGGTTTCTTTCTTGCATGTACTCTTTCCCCTTTCCTCTACTGCAGCTGACTTAATTCTACTTTGGGCAATTACTTTCTTATACTTAAAAATCCCCTGAACTCTTTTCCACTTTCCTTTCTCTCACTCTTCTTTATTTTATTTTGATTACCCAAGTGATTCAGGAAGTGGCCGATAAAAGATGAAGCCAGGATTTTGACATATTGCATCAAAACCAGGAGGACCAAATATCAAAAGGGGAGAGTCCAAGCCTGGGCAGCAAGGCCCAGGTTCCTTCTGGCTTCAAAGTTCTGCGTCTGGCATTTCAGATTTAGATTCATTGTTTTCCTAACACTTATCTTCTACCTTGTAGGGCTTAAGCCCTTGGCCAGAACTTTGAGATGGATTATCATTTAATCCTTACAACAACTCCTTGAAGGCAGGTATTACTCCTATCTTCCAGAAGAAGTAGAAAACTAAACAACTTACCCAAGGCTATCTAACTTGGAAGTGGACAGCCAGAACTCAAACCCATGTTTGTTCTCTTCCCGCTACTCATAATCCTTCCTACATATAAAAGGAAGTACAAAAACAAATGGACAAATTCCATCAATCTCATGTTCTTGAAAGTATCTAAAACTCTTGCTTAAAGATTTGTAGAAGTTTCTGTGGAGTTCTTCGTCCTTCTTGAGATAAACGTTTTCTCCATTACTCTATCCATTCACCCATCCACCCTCACATTCAATTAACATTCCTCCATTTGCCTATCTATTCAATCATCCCTTCATCCCTCCATCTACCCATAAATTCATATATCCACCAGATTATCCATGCATGGACTCTTTTATGAATTATTTACTACATATCAGGCATTGTAATAAAATCTGAAGAAATCCCTGTCGTTAAGGAGCTAGTACAGGACAGAGGGCAACATACAAACAAAAAAATTGCACCATAATATGGTAAATGTTAATACATAGTGGTACTTATTAAGGTGTTATGTTAATGCAGGAAAGGTGTGTGTGTGTGTGTGTGTGTGTGTGTGTGTGGTTTAACTTTTCTGAGGGAGGGTTTTTTTAACTGGTATTCTTGGACCTTTAGAAGGTCAGTGGAGGAACCCCCTGAAGTCCATGCAAAGTTTTCTCAGAAGGGTCTGTGACCCAAGGTGTTGAGAGATGAGAATTTGACCAGAGCATGACAGAGAAATTTTAACTGTGTTAATAATGTTAGTTGATCCAGCATTTGCCAGGAATTAGAAAGGGAAGATGGCATTCCAGGCAAAGGAAACCACAAGTGGAAACCAAATGCAAATAATTAGCTTGGACTGCAGCCCCGGGTACCATTTGAGGGATCAAGAGAAAAAGAGAAAATGCACCTAGGATAGGTGGTTAGGGTCCAGACCAAGGAAGGCTTGGCACACGAGGCCAAGAACAAATCCTCAAGGATATGAAAAATGCTCTCAATAACATGATTACAATTTATCGTAAAATTTATCCTCCAATGCTGTTGGACAAAATGATAATTTTTACTGTCTTTTCCCAGAAGCTTATAGCAGATTTTCCATATTTTAAGGAAAATTTGCATTGAGGAGTTGAGCTGGGAGCCTAACCTTGCTTCTAGGGGATAATGTGTTCTCAGTTCCAAACATTGACTTACAAAACTTCTGAGGAGCAGTGAGGCTGCAAATTGGCATGGTGGCATAGTCCATTGGTGCCATGGTGGTATATTACCAAATGCCAGGTGTTCAAATATGGGGCTGTAAGAGGAGGGGTCAGGGAAATAGGATTCAGTCCCAAATGAAGATTTGCTGATTTTGTTGCTTAGAAAGAGGCAAAGGTTTCTTTGGATGTGAATTATATTTGAGGTAATAGTAGTTAGATTTATAATCCAGGAATCAATGTTGGGATTCTCTGCCATATTGCCTTTATTTTCTTTCCAAACATCTGGGGTTGAGGAATTAATTAGGTAGATTAACTAGATTAGTTAAATTAAGACATATATGTACACAGTCAGCTCTCAGTAAGGAAGTCAGTCTGCACTGGAACCATTTCTCCAGATTTTAAAGCTCATTTGCTGGTTGCCTTAGATAGGTTAGGAATGATATTTCTAAGCCTGGTAAGTCCCCTTTGTATCTGAGCTGATCAATACCATCTTTTTGCCTCTTCCAACACAAAAACTCGAATGTGCTTGCTTCCTTTTCTAAAAGGAAGCTTCTGTCTCCTACGAGGGCATAGTCCCATGACACAGTTTCCAGTCAAATTTTGGCATCTGAAGAACCTTTCCTCTTTCAAGAATTGTGGGCAACCTGTCAAGAGGGAGCAGTCTTTTGGCATTTGGACTGAAAATGTTACCTGCCAACTGGGCTGCTCTCGATATATTGTTTCTGAGACCAGAGGAAATACATGGAACAGAACAGGCTTTGTACTGTTGGAATGTTTTTGATGAGCACATCTGTACCGAGTTGAAGGGAAAACCAGCCACTTGTCTGTCCACTGTCTCCCATCCCAGCTTTCCTGGGGCTTCCAAACATTCTCACAGGGTGTGGCTATTACCCACCAAGACTCTTTGTCCAGAATCTTTACATTGTTAAAACCATAACCCTGTCCACCATGCAGTTCATACGCGGTTGCTCCAAGTGGCCCTCTGGTGCTTTCTCTCAGTTCCCTATTCTCTACCTCTGCTCCCCGCTTATCAAGAACAGAGTGGCCCTTCCCCAAAGCAGGGGCTCACTAGGTCAATATATCTCAACTGACATTCTTCTAGAGCTCTCTTCCACCATTCTACTTTCATTCAATACATATTTATTGGGCACAACTCTACCACACACCATCCTCATCTTCTCAGAGATGCATGTGAGCAAAACAGAGTTCTGGAAGCAACCCGAGAGGCCTCCATTCACCCAAGCCCAACCGAGAACCAGAACAGGAGCCTGAAGGGCCTGCGGGGCCAGGCTGGGGGTCTCAGCTCCAGACATCCATCTCCTGGGCCTGCAGACCCTTGCTTGTGACTTCCACATTCTTTTCTTTCCTTCAACCATCTCTCATGAACAAAGCTGATCTTTCTTTAATGAAAAGGGCAAAAAATTCCACACTCTATAATAATGTAAATACTGTTTCATTAGAGAAGACAGACAACGAACTAGTTCAGCAAACTGAGAAGAAAACTCCTTGAGTAGAGTATTAGATGCTAAATAGTTAATCCGATGGTCCTGATCCCCAGAGGCTTGTAATATGCAGTACACAGCTACATCCTTCATTCTTAGCATGAATTTAAAAAAATCTCATAGATAAGCAAAGGGTAGGAAAAGCTCTGGTGTCTAACAGTAAAAACTTTCCTTGGCTTACAAAAACCTTTTAGGGTCTTGGAGGAAAATAAATATCTGCATAATTATATCAATATATCTTGTATAATAAATGATAAAGTCACAAAAATGGCAAAACCTGGCAGCACAATGCTGACTCGGAGGCTGCCTAGCTTCTTGGAATTTTGAACGATTCCTTGGCAACCCTGAGAATGCCTGGAAAAGGACAGTTTCCCACCACAGTCCCCTCCCGAATATTCCTGCCCAAGTGTCAAAAGGACGCCACAAAACAGACTTAAAACTTGAAAACCGATAGCCCACGTACCCTGTCCTCTCGGTCCTCCATGAAGGTTGCTGCTTGCTCGTGGTCTATGGGGCCATACGTTCAGATGTCTCCCACTTCCTCTCTGACTCACGAGTCCTCAGCTCTGATGATGTAAGGCTCTTAGTGGGAATCTGTTTTCAATTCAGGGCAGATGTGGGACACTCGTGTAGCCCCAGAGATTATCAACTTTAAAACAAATCGCCCTCGGGATGATAAGTCCAGAGGCAGTAACTGCTTCCTGAGGCCTCTTTGGGGGCCTTCCAAATACTTCACATAGGAGCACAATAACTGTGACACAAAAGCAAGATTCCCTCTTTGGGTTCTCAGAATGTAAAACGAAGCTGCAGAAACCCCTCAGAAGCAAAGCTTGTAAATGTATCTTGGAATGTTTAAACAGAAATGCAGATATTCTTGCAACAGACAACAGGGATTGCAATGTTCCCCTTCCCACCTCCCCAAAACTGTCTTCACACTGTGTTTGGCTCACTGAGTTTAGTTTTTCCACAAATTGAAATTGAATTGTTCTGGTTCAGAGTTTTCTTGGCTCAAGAAAAGGAAGGGGAGGACTATTCCAAGACTTCCACAGAGAAACATCTAGACATTCATTTAACACGGTAAGTTTAATGTTCTAGAATGAGCGTTCACACCGCAAGAACTGTCTACATCTCAGCACACCCTCTGTTCTGAGACGACTCTGTAGGGTTGGCCCATTCGCCAGATTTCAAACTCTAAAAATCCCTAGCTGGGCTTTAACATAATTTAATCCAAGTTAATAGCCCTGAAAAGAAAGAGCTTACAAAAACACTAATTTCAAAGACATCTGAATGGAGAAAAAACACTTAATAAAACTTTCCTTGTAATAAAATAAAATTTTGTATAGTTGTTTAAAATACTTAAAGTAAATGTGCCTGGCATTTCCATATACAGGTACAACTGATGTGAGTCATATCAGTGAACAGTCAGAAGGTAGACATATTAAAAATATATATTCAGAAAACAATATATTACTTAAAAATATATTCTGCTTGGACATCATTACCCTAAGTACATGTATGAAGACACAAATGGTGTGACTCTACTTTGTGTACAACCAGATACAAAAAATTGTGCTCTATATGTGTAATATGAATTATAATGCATTCTTTTATCATGTATAACAAATTAACATTTAAAAAACTTAAAAAAACATAATATATTTGGAAAATACATACATATATATATATATATATATATATATATATATATATATATTTTTTTTTTGGTACTGGGGATTGAACTCAGGGGCACTCAACCATTGAGCCACATCCACAGCCCCATTTTTGTATTTTATTTTATTTAGAGACAGGTTCTCACTGAATTGCTAAGGCTGGCTTTGAACTTGAAATCCTCCTATCTCAGCCTCCTGAGCCACTAAGATTATAGGTGTGAGCCATTGAGATTACAGGTATGCACCACCACGCTCAGCCAAAATATATATTCTTTAAAAATAATGTGCGACCTCACAGAGTTACATGTAAATTATCAAGTCACCAAAAAACATTAGAGCTACTATTTCTCCTAACTTCAAGGGGAAAGATAGACTAAACCACCAATTAAACTTATTATATCTTAGAAATGTATTAAAATAATCCTTAAGTAGCATGTTAAGGGGTATTAAGAGTTCTGGAGGGGACACAAAGGGACCTGCCCCCAGATCTCTCTTTAAAGGAGTTTTGACCCAACGTGCCACCACCTAGGTCCAATGTGCTTATTTGTGAAGAAGCTGAATTAGGTACATGATTTCTTAAATCCAAGCTTCAAATATCAGCAATGATGTACTAACCAAGACCTAGTAGAATAGCAGGTAAAAGGCTTTTTTCTTTTGTTTTCAAAAGTTACCACTAACTGCCACTAGGGTGACAGCTCAGATTGAATTCTTTTCTCTCTCAGAATATATTGACCATTAAGATTGAGACAGTAAATTTTAGCTAAAAAGTTGGATCTATGGCAAATGGGGTAGTGTTAATTCCCAACTTTTGATCCTGCTTGTGGGCATCAAAAATACACTTTCTGGGCAATTAGGATCAGTTTAATGAAAATGCTTTCTCTCTCTCTCTCTCTCTCTCTCTCTTTCTCTCTCTCTCTCTCTCTCTCTCTCTCTCTCTCGTTAGGAAAGTTAAATGGCTTTTTGTGTGTGTGTGTGTGTGGGAAAGTGGTTGAGGAAAGCCAGATGTTGTCAGTGAGATCGAGTTATTTTGACCGGTAGAGGTAAGGAGGGGGACCCCACAGCTGCAGGACAGCATGGGGAAGGAGCCCCAGCTTGTGAGCCAGAAGATTCAAAATCTAGTTCTAGGCATGCTCCTGGCTAGCTGGGTGACTGGGTACAGAGCTTCCCTGTTCTCAGCCTGTTTCCTGTCTATACCAGGAAGACTCTGGTTGGCTCATCCTCCCCCAACAACCGAAAGAGAAATTCTACCCTTGGGACATAGCATTTGTTTTCAAAGTTGGGTCTCAGGGGCACAGACCCCAATCCCATAAAATCAATGCGTATCAGAGAGTACAGTGCACATCCAGCCGTAATTGAGATCAGGCAAACATCTGCAGCTCGCCTTCCAGACACTCTATTTTCCCCCCCATGGTCCTCGGAGACACCCACTCACCTGCAGGAAGGAGCTCAGACACACAGTAAAGCCTGGCATGAAAAACATCGTCAATAAGGTTTTCTTCCCACAAACCTCTTCTCATTTCTCAGCTGTAATTTGAAAGCTATGAACATTCTTTAAAATAATCATGTATAATAGTGGGGTAATGGATCAAATGGTGCCCTTCCTACAGTTCTCACATGTTCTAACCCAGAATGTGACTTTATTTGGAGACAGGATCTTTACAGAGGTGATTACATTAAAAGGAGGCCTCAGGGTGGGTCCTAATCCAGTATGACTTATGTCACAACAAGGGGAAATTTGGTCACAGAGACCTGTGTACAGGGAGAATGCCATGCAAACAGGAAGAAAGTCACGGACAAGTCAAGGACAGGCCTGGGGCAGATCCTTCTTTTCACAGTCCTCAGAAGGAGCCAACCCCTTGATATCCTAATCTTGGACTTCCGTCCCTCAGAACTATAGGAGATAAATCTCTTTTGCGTAAGCCACCAGAGCATGGCACTTTATGATGGCAGCTCCACAAACCAATACAACCAGCATCCCAAGAACCCTTAATTGTGCATATGACACCTTGCATCAGACTGTGTGCCCGACATTCACTGCCCACAAATCAAAGCACTATGGAGCCAAAGAGGGCAGGAGCTAGAAGAAATGGACCCTAGAGGTAGGCTGACAATGAGGAAAGGCCAGCAGCCATTAGTTGTTGTTTTAAAAAAATCCTGATATATATCTGTCCCTCATCCCCTAGACACACAATCTAACACTGAAATGATTCACCAAAGCACAGAAAAATACAAACAACCCATGAAATCCTAAAGACACCTGCTCAAATGCTCATGACTCTGCCCTTGTTCAGGGTCTGGTGTACCCTGGCCCACCACCAGAGCCAGGGCTCTGCTCTCTTGCTACCAGCACCTCCAGGGAGCATGTGACTCCAACACAGAGATGTGGTTAACTAATTGTCAGGACTTATTAATTAATAAGAACTTTTCTCCAAGTGGAAGCCAGTATAGCTATACTGTGTTATTATTTTGTTTCACGAAGGGTAGGTGACATTGAGTTTTCTCTATTAAAGTATGTTATCTGAAATAAAAGAAAGGCTGGGATATAGCTCAGTCATGGAGCCTAGCATGCAAGAGGGCCTGGGTTCAGTCTCCAGTACTTGCAAAAATAAATCAACAAAATAAAAGAATTAATAAAAGGAGATGCTAGAACATGGGAAGGGTGAATGCGAAATTACACAAGCATTTATTACACAGCGAGTTGCTACAGCTTCCAAAGATAAAATTCAGACCAGATCCAGCACCGTGATTCCCAAATACTTTATCTGGCAACATTTAGAAGTGAGTAACTTGTACAAAGCCATTACAAAGGAAACACAAATATTACAAACTTTTAGATTGATTAAAATCAATCTCCATTATCCACTTTTTAAAAAGCTTAGAGGTAAGCTGGGCCTGATGATGCATGCCTGTTATCCTAGCAACTTGGAAGGCTGAGGCAGGAGGATTGCAAGTCTGAGACAAGCCTTTGCGACCTAGTGAGACACTGTATCAAAATAAAATAAAAAGCGCTGGGGATGTAGCTCAGTGGTTAAGTTCCCCTGGGTTCAATAGAAAAAACAAAAACAAAAACAAAAACAAAAAAACAGTCAAACAACCCTACTACCCCAAACTTAGAGGTAAATGTCATTTCTGAATACTGACAGTATTTATGACTCAAAGCTGGGGACAAGTAAGGCAGAACTCAAACAGAGCAGGAAGTACGGAGGAAAAGTTTAAGGTTACCTACATAGGCCAGGCAGGTGGATACGGCCCCAGAGGAAACGGGATTTCACAAGACAAATTTTCAAAGGCAATGTTAGAATGTTCCAGAACTCATAGCTCAATGTTTCCAACAGTCTGATGCTTTCAAAATTCTGAGGAGTGGAAATATCTACTGCTGTGCACAGTTGAGTCATGTCTTGAAACATTGGTATCGACAGCTGATTAACTTTTTTCCCTTTGTATTTACCAATTTTCTATGACGTAGCCTGTCTGTATGTTTCTTACATTAAACCTGATCTACTTAACTTTCCCATGAGAGCTAAAAGTAACTGTAAAAACTTCAGAGAGCTGTGCAATATATTCTTTTAGGAGGGGAAAAATAAAAATTTAGCTTCATCTGTCCCATTTGGAGGTCAATCCCCACTGCACCCACCATAGAGCTCCGTTTTTTGTTTTATTTCACAACACTCAAACATTTTTTTCTCAAATGGAAGAATTTTTCTTTCAGTGCACTTCTTGGCATGCTGAGTTGTCTGATTCTGAAAAGTTTTATAATGTTGAAAATCTTTTCCATCAGTCAAGACTTCCTGAACCAGAAAGTGGCTGTGAGGATTCCTGCAGATAGGAAAACAGTCCACAGTGCATTATGTATTGTCTCCATAGTTGGTTGACACACATCGGCCTTCCGTTCATGGGATTCATAATGTTTCACATGGTTCTGAGATGATTCAAGTGTGAAGACTTTAAACAACATCCCTTCCAACTCTCGAGCTATGATTCAACACATTATTTCTCACAACTGCTTGCTGATAAGAGTCAATGAAGGATGCTTGTGGAATAGACTGGCTCCCAGCTTCCTCCCTTGAAAGGTTGATTCAGTAGGTATGGAGGGACTAGGGGTCTCTGATAAAGAGCAAGTTTAAGAAACAGTTTGCTTCCTGACTCTTAATTTTGGTTGTATATTAGAATCACCTGGGGAACTTAAAAAAAAGGTACTGAGCCTGGATCCCACCTGCAGAGATCCTGGCTTAGTCCAGGGCATAGTCTGGAAATTTGAATTTTTTTGGTAATTATTTTCATAATTTTTTTCTGCTGACTTATTGAGACAACAGATAGCCAGTTAACTCAGCACATGAGAATGCAATATCTAACATCCTCATGAAGATATGCAAAGTGCTTTTGCATACGTGTGTGATTTGAATCCTTGACAACCAGCAGATAGAGTTGATGCTATCTTTCTTTCATAGATAAGCAAAGTAAAGCTGGGAGCAGCTTGATGGAAGTCCCACTGTAAGCAGAGTTCTGGAAAGCTCTATGCCCCTTACTAGCTCTCCAGCTCCCCAGTCTCCCTTTAAAGGATGACAAAAGATAAAAGCAACTCTGTATACCTAGAGATTCTCTTGCATCAATATCATTGTTGTTAATGACAATACTAAAACAGTGGCAGCCCGCACAGGGCCCTTTCTCCACCTGGGCTGAGTGCTCTGGGTGTGTTATCCTAATGTCTTAAGGACTCCATGAGGCAGATTATGTCCCCATTTTTATAGGTGATAAAACTGAGGCTTGGGGAGTAAGCAACTTGCCAAGGGGCACATTGCTATGCAACACTTTTATTTTATCTAAACCTCTTCTTCCTTTTCCTCCCATTCAACCAAATTTTATCAAGAGGCAGAGAGGGAAGAATCTGGGAAGTATTTTACAGTAAATTATTACAGATGAGTACGACTTTTCTGAACTGCATGATCACTTCTCCTGTGGCGATTTGGATCTTTTAAGAAACTTCTAGAACCATCCTTTTAAAACATGAGTATCAGACATTTGATTAGTTCAACTGCAGAATCACGGGCTGTCACTTCCTAAGCAGCCCTGCTTCCCAGAGATGTGGTCATAGTGCCCTGAATTGAGTTACAATTTACCAGAAAGCTTAGGTCTGGGTCCCAAATGCTTTTCATTAGCTGTGGGATCTTGAGCCAGTCATAGTCATAGTCATATCTACTTTTCCACGATTTCCAAAAAAACCAACTTACTTTTGTTCCATTAGTAGTCAGAACTCAAAGTTGGTAGAGTGAAAAATTTGTGTTCTAGAGGCTTAAGAGGCAGGAGGAACCTCTTGGTTAGCTACAAAAACCCTTTCTAGAAACTTTGAATCATTTTATCATGTTATGAGGAGGGAGAAAGAAGTAAAAGGACAGAATTTCTTTCTCTTTCTATTTTCTAAGACTCTTATTTAGAGGGAGGAATTCTAGTTTTTTTTTTTTTTTCAGCAAAGTACAAGTTATGTCAAGACTGAGGATGAATTATGTTTTAAGTATACTTACAAAGAGCATAATGGCTAATAAAGCATGCAACACATCATCTTATATACAAAACTCCATTTGGTTAAAAAAAAAAATGTTTATTGAGCACTTAGTATGTTAGGCACTGGGAATACTCTGATGGCAAATGTCCCCACCCTCAGGAAGCACACTTTTTAGATGGGCCTACAGACAAAGGTAACAACAGAGTAATTATGTTAAATTCAACCAAAGAAACCAGGATGGAGAAGGTGCCCACTTGGGACGTGGCAAGCAGGCGAAGGTGACGTTTACACTGGAAGAATCTGAAGAAGCCGGCTATTCTGAGTGTGGAAGGAAGCGCATTGCAGGCAGAAGAGAATCCCCTGAGTCCAGGAAAAAAGGTTGGTGCAGTCAAGAAACTGGTAAAAGTCAAGTATTATTGGAGTCTGGGGCATATGGAAAGAGGATGGCACAAGGCCAAAGGGCTTTGAGGTGTCAAGTCTCATGGCCCTCATGCGCCATGGTACAGAGAGTTGGTTTTACTTGAAATTCCATAAGGACTAGGGTAGGCCCCTTTTCATCCTTATCAGTGGCCTTATGAGAAGAGAAAATTCTGATACACAAAGAGAAACCAGGGACGTGTGAACACAAAGACCACAGGAGGAAAGGGAGAAGGGGCGTCTGCAAGCCAGGCAGCGAGGCCCCAGGAGAACCCAGCTCTGCCGACATGTTGATTTTTACATTAGCCTTTGAAATCCAATGAGAAGCAGAGGATTTTTCTGTGTGTGTGCCAGTGCAGAATTTTAAACAGAGAAGCAACATGACCTGAATCCTGCCTTAACGTACCTCCGGCAGCACGCGGAGAAAGGATCAGAGGATATTGCAGACAATATCCTCTCTTTCTAAGCATTAGAGAAAGCAGAAATTAGAATATCTGCTCATGTTTTTAAAGCAGTCTTCTAGGGACATACTCCTTCATATTTTTGTAGGAATAACAGTTACATTTAAAATCAGGACAGGATTATAGATATGTAGGCAATCAAGCATTAACCTGCCTAGCTGGGGACAGGAAGGCATTTTGCAATATTTTTGTGTATGCATCAAAATAAAAGATAACAGGGTCCTTTCAAACCATTGTTGGTGACAGGCCTTCAGGTCTCCCTTTCATCAGAGCAAGAAGCTGTGTTGAAAGTGAGCGGGATCCAGCCATATGTAACCTCATTAAGTCCCAGATGGAACATTAGAAGTCCTTGCTTCCTCATTTTGGACAGGTAGCAAAACACAAAGGTGCCCACCTAGCATGCACGATTGCCATACAAGCGCGACTCCCGGTTCTGATGGAATTCCTGGCATCCCCGACATACATAAAAGTTAACACATTCAAGATTTCCCCTGGGTCAGCTCAGACATGAACCTTCCATCCTCAGGCAATCTATTTCCACAGTCCAGCCAGGGCCCAGAAGACAATAAGACTTTCTTCAGAGTTGTACATGTGCAGATGGGAATGGATAATTGAAATACTTACACGGCCCTGAAAGTGAAACTCTCTTTACCCCATGGTAGTTTCCTTTTCAGGTTTCAGTTCAATGTAAAGCCTGTTTTCTATGGATTGAGTTCGAACTCCCAAAACCAGGGGCTTGTAATGGAAATGTGGACAGACGCCTCGCAGTAGCTGTGTTCCTGGGCGCAGCTACACTCATCGGTTTTAATGAGAACCGTTAATAACACCTCCATCAGGATGGTTGCCCTGGGCTGACTTTCTGGGCTGTGCACAGGTGTTCGCGGCCAGAACTGTAATGTAGGTTATTACACTATCAATGAGGCACAGATGTGCTTTCTGTCTGAATTCATGGTGGTGTTCCTGCCAAGTGCGTAACTCTTTCAGTGGGCCCAGTTCTGCTGGTATCAAAATGCTGTTCTAGCTCAGTGAACCTGAGAACTGCCTTCTGCTTCCTCAGGACAGGGGTTTAGAAACACACCTAAGAATGCAAGAAGGCCGGGCTCTCAAAAGGCAGGTGTGAGCTGCTTCAACAACACGAAACACATCCTACCACCTTCCGCATTTTTTAAGGAAAGCGTTACTCTCTGCATATTCATTGGCTGACTCATCAGGTTTTTCTTGGGCACCTATGGTTGCCAGGCACCCTGCAAGAGTCAAAGTCAGGCTTGCCAAGGAGTATACCTCTAGATGTCCTGCAGTGATACCTGCAGTTTCTGTTCTTTTCACTACTTCTGAGTTATTTCTCAAAGCTTGAGTCTCCATTGCATCTCCCTGAAGTTCTGATCCTAAAATCATGTCATTTTTCTAGTGTTGGATGCTTCCCTGAATGTACCAGCTTGCCGTCTCCGTTTTCCTAAGCTTGAAATCCCTGTTTGGTGAGGGTTTTGTCCCTGGAATCTGTCTGATCTGAAGCTCCATTTCCTTACTCACAGCTGGTAGCTGTGAGTGCTGGATTCAGCCTTGTGGCCATTGCAGGCACCTGGGTGCTGAGAACTGGCTTGGAGATATGACTGAAGGCCATTGCCAATGCACTGCTACAACAGACCGTGGCCTCCATGTAGGGAGAGAATGTGGCTCAGAAGGAAAAACGGGTTCTCCTCAATGTGAGAAAGCAATTTAGAATTGATCTTGACTTTGAGAGTGACATTGCCTTGCTGTCTTGGAAAATCTCTCTCTTTCCAGAAGCTAACTGTTCAGAAAGGAGGTCAGCTCACTATCTACAGTGCAGCCTCCCAATGGCCATTTCAGTATTAAGCACAGAGGTGAACAGCTAAGTTAAGACACTGGGAGATGTGTGTACTGCACACATGGGCATTTGTGTGTGCGATTCATGTGTGAGTTTGCAGATGTGTGCAATGTTTGCCTAGGCATCAGGGTGTATCACACTTAGGGAAGTCAGGACATGGTGTTATTCAGTCCTTCCATCCTGTTCTTGTTGTACACAGTCTTCTGTTAACAAACCATGACACAGAGCCTGAAAAAAAATGGATCCTCTCTTCCCACCCCCATGATGCCTGATTTCAGTTCACCTCTCTGTTTCCCTTATTCCCTTTCCTTATCAACCCCTCACTTGACTGATGGTTTGGCAGTAACAACATGAAGGGGTGGCTGGTGGCATTAGCCCTGTTGTCTGTCCCCACTCCCTGCAGGGATGTGGTTGTTGCTGGGGAGTGCAGGACTGTCATTCCTGCAGCCTGCCTGTGAGAGCCCTGAAGATTTGGGCCAGCAGTCACCAGCCCGAGTGGCGCCTTGGCTGTTCTACATGGCTGGCCTCGTTGTGAAGGAAATCTCTTGACAGGCAATTTGCTTCTACCACCTGTATCTCCAAGTCCTTTGCTGAGGCTGTGAAATGCATCCAATCCCCTCTCCTCTCAGGTTGGGCTCTTGAGATGTGTTCTGCTCCCACTTATCATGCATTCTCTGTTTGCATTTCCATTTGGTACTTGAAATATTCTGATCACCTCTCCTTTCTCCCAGGCAGATAGACACATGTTTTATAAGTGGGAGGAACGCAAGCACATAAAAGACCCAACAAGTGATAATAGAAGGTAAATGTCAAACAGACGCACTCCCACTCAAGAAGATGTGGGGAGGGGGATGGCAGCATCTCTCCAGTGAGAATCTGTGCTTGGATGAAATTCAAAGGTGGGAAGCTTATCTGTCTATCTATCTATTTTTTTTATCTAGGGATTTTGCATAGACTTTGTTCTATCCAATACCAAGTAGAGATCTCCCTGATGATTACTTTAATGACAGAAAATTGGGACAATACATTAGCATTGATAAAGTCCTCTTAGGAGCTGTGCCAAATACTATGCAGATTCTGAAACTGACTAATGTTATATTTATATATCAAATACATAAACTGTATCACAAGATTTGGGGAGGGGCAACTATCAGATGATAAATGTGATAATTTTAGTCACATTTGAAAATAGTTTCTATTTCAAATAAAAATTCTTCCTCTTAAGTGTTTCATCATAGAACAACTAATTTCATGAAAACTGAAAGGAAGATTATGATACTAGTATTCCTTGATCTCAGTTATTTTAATATTTTTAAATATTCTACATTTCAAATATATATGTGCCCATTATACTTAAACTTGGAACACAGAAAATATTGGTTTTTACATATGGCATTTTGTCCAGAAATGAAAACAGGGACAAGTAAGTGGTTTAAAAAGCCAAGGCTTACAGTGCTTTGGAAAGGTGTTAAATGAGGAAGGGTACCTTAATCTTTAAAAGATCTTACTAAACCAAAGAAGTCTCCCCCAGCAGAAGGGGCTTGGCACAGCCTTAGTGTCTAGAGCACCCTCCTGGGGATCCCAGGTCTTCTCTATGACGTCGGAGCTAATTCTCACCCATGTTTTTCCAGGCATTCCTTCTTCCCCATCGATGTCATAATTCATTCATACAGTGAGTGAAAATATATTTAAGTTAGGTGTGAGGCAGGTTCTGAGCAGGTTGGATTTCACCCTACCTTCAGGGGTCACAGAATGACAGGCAGAGAAAGACAAAATAGCCATGGAACCAAGGCCAGGACTGGCCAGGACTGAAAACTACTTATGAGGCCTACAGCAGGGGCAGCTCACCTGTCCATGGGTATTGGGGAGGATGGGTGTGTGTGTTTGTGTGTGTGTGTGTGTGCACGCGCGCGTGTATGTGTGTGTGTGAGGGGGCAGGGGCATTTAGCCTTTGTTTTGGAAAAAGAGTTCAAGATGGGTGCTGGATTTCCTTGTTCTTTGCCCACGTGGTTTGCTGGAAATGTGAGGACCGTTTACACTGTTGGCATTGGCAACCCTGTCTCCCTGTAGAACTTTGATTTAATCCTAAATGCACTGAATGCCTTGAGTATGAATATTAACTCTGATGCTGTTCTAACTTTTCTAATGGTGGGCACTGGTATCTAATGATTTCAAGCTGTCCTGAAACAGGGTTGCCCCTAATTGGGATATGACCTTCTTACTTTCCCTGCCTCCTTACCCACCTCCAGAAGATGATTTTTGAATCCTATCCGGTCATAATATACACATGGCCAAGGTAATGGAGGTGAGTAGAAAGTAGGACATATACCAGGCTGTTTGTACTGGAACATGGCAACCATGAAATGAGCAAACATTTCATTTTGTTTATTGAGGTCAATGTGAAAGCTGCTGAATCTCTTATAACAGCTTTCAAGACATGCGATGCGTGTCTTTTTGAAACACCTTGAGCCAAGCCTGTTGTTCTGAAATGTCAGAATATTCCATTATGGTAAGCATTTGACTCATATTGAATTCTTTGATTGTGTGGAACTCTGCAAAGTGCAGCTAAAACACCTACAAGGATAACAATATTCATGGAACCTGTGAGGCAAGAGACAGAGGATACAGCCTGAACAGGATTTCTGGTTTTTACTGATTACAGACCAAGCACATGGCCAAGGGGAAGAAGCCCACCCATTCTTTCCATGTGTCTTATTTTTATGGTCTTCTCCTCAATGTAAGGGGCTGTTGGGATGTAAGTTTGGCTTATGGAGTAAGGTAAACTCAGAATGCTATAGTCCAAGTTTGAAGAAGCTGTGTGACTCTGGACTCAGGTAGGGATTTGCTGACTTTTGAAGCCATGAAACCCTCAGATGGGGCTGAAAGCAACACAAACAATCTCAAGCCACAATTCTTGCTTCTTTTTCCATCTATCTGCCATCACACTGGCAGATAAAATATCAAGAAGCCATGATTACATAAAGGGTCAGAGCATAGACTCTGGGGTCCAAAAGTTTGAGTCATGGCTTTGCTGCTATTCACATAACCTCTGTGAGCCTCAGTTTCCACATCAGCAAAATAGGGATAATAAAAATAAAATCATTTACTTAGCGCTGGGCATGGTGGTGCACACCTGTAATCCCAGAGACTTGGGAGGCAGGAGGATCCCGAGTTCAAGATGAGTCTGGGCAACTTAACAAGACCCTGCCTCAAAATAAAAAAAATAAAAAAAGGCTGGGAATGTAGCTCAGTGGTAAAGTGCCTCTTGATTCAATTCCTAGTCTATTACTGCAAAATCCAAAGCTCTTGGGTAGGGTTGGGGTTGTGGCTCGGTGGCAGAGTGCTTGTCTTGCAATGTGAGGCACTGGGTTCGATTCTCAGCACCACATAAAAAAAAATAAACAAAATAAAGATAAAAAAAGCTATTGGGTATATTGTGAGGTTTAAATGAGCTAATGAATCTGAATTGATTGGTGCAAAGTCCACTTTGGGACTGTTAAATAAATGTTAAACCATTATTATCGATACCATGTCAACTCTGAAAAAATCAGTGTTTTAGTTAGGATTCTTTGGTTCACTAGTTCTGAAAATGGCTCATTGTAGCACAAGCCAAAAGTTATGTGAATTCTAACAGTTAAAAGTGAGAAAGCCAAGTCTTCATTTATTCATTTGTTTAACAAGCATCTATGGAGTGTTTCCCATGTGCTTAGCAGTGGGCAAGAACTGGGGGTGCACATATAAAAGTAATGCTTTGCATCTTCCAGGCTCTTGAAATCCAGTGGAGCAGATCAATGCATTGACCAACAATGGTGCACATGTGCTTAATAAATGCAGTTTGGCTGACCCATGCTTTGAAAACCAGTGCTCGTGAAAGAAGAATATGAAAGATTTACATGCTCCCTGAAGTCTAGTGCTGAGACTTTAAAGGAATGGATGAGGGAAGTCAGCAACACAGGAGAGATTAGCTCAGACCCTGTTGACTCCTGGGCCTCAGGAATTCTCTTGTCCCCAGGCTGAGATGTCATTCTTTGGTTTCTGAGATCAATGCTAGCCTTGGATAGGAATTTAAGGAGCTCTAGGCCAACACTTTGTGACTGAAGTTCAAGCCAAGATAGCTGCCAGGGAGGCACCAACCATGTGCCCCAGATCTGACACTTGCCTTTTTGTCTATCATGCCTTAATGTACAAGGGTTAAGATCAGAACTGGGCTCCTCCATCCTTGCAGGTATTTAAAGACTGGTCCTGGCTCTGAACTCTGGGCTTATAGGTACAGTATTCCCACCTCTGAAACACTTCAGTGATGATGTCTTTTGCCCCTTACGCTTTTTTTTTTCAATAGCTTTATTGATATAGAAATTCACTTGGTATAAAATTCACTCATGTGTGATGTACAATTCAATGGGCTTTTTACATGTTCACAGATATTTGCAACTACTATCACAATCAACCTCAAAACACTTTCATCACCCCCAAAGAAGCCCTCACTCCATCTTAGCTGTCACCCTCAGTCCTCCCATGAACCCAAACCTGGCAACCACTGATCTTCTTTTCATCTCTGTAGAAATGCCTATTCAAAATTTCATACAAGTGGATGTTGCAGACTGAATTGTGTCTTCTGACACCAATTTTTTTTTTCAAAGCCGTAAAGTCCAAAGTGATCATATTTGGAGATAAGGCATCTAAGGAGGTAATTAAGAGTAAATAAGATCCTAAGGGCAGGTCACTAATTTCATAGCAATGATGTACTTATAAAGATCAGAAAGACCCCAGAAGTGTGTATACACAGAAAAAACGGTCATGTAAGGACATGGGTAGAAGACAGTCATCTGCAAGCCAAGAGAGAGGCACCAGGAGGAACTGAATCTACTAACATCTTGATCTTGGACTTCAAGCCTCCAGAACTGTTGGAAAATAAATGTCTATTGCTTAAGCCACCCAGTCTGTAGTATTTTGTGTAGTATTTACAATGTTTGTATCCCTGCCCAAAATTCACTTGTTGAAGTCCTAACCATCATTGTGGCTGTATTTGGAGATGGAGTCTATAAGAAAATAATTGAAGTTAAATGAAGTCATAAAGGTGGGGCCCTGATCTGATAGGATTGGTATTCTTTTAAGAAGTCATCCCAGAGAACACAGGTTCTCTCCCAGGAACACAGAGGAAAGGGTGAGTGAAGACACATCAAGAAGGCTGTTCACAAGTCAGGAATGAGCCCATCAGGAACAGAATCTGAGGGCACTTTGATCATGTCTTCCAGCCTCCTGTTGTCAAAGTCACTCACTCTGGCATTTTGTTGTAGAAGCTCTAGCAGACTGATACAGTGGACTAGAACAATGTGTGGCCTTTTGTGTCTGGCTTCTTTCACTTAGCATGATGGTTTTAAGGTTGAGTTCATGTTGTAGTGTATGTAATTTCATTTGTTTCTACCTCTTGGATATTGTGAGTAATGGTGCCATGAATATTCATGTAAACATTTTGTTTTCATCTATCTTGAGTAAATATCTAGGAATGCAATGTTTGGATCATTTGAGAATTCTATGGAGAACCTAGGGGAACCTTTGAGGAACTGCCAGACCCTTTTATGAATGGTTGTGCCCTGTTCTATTCACATTAGCAATGAATGGGGGTTGCAACTTCTCTGCAGCCTTGTCAACACCTGTTAGGATCTCTCCTTTTTATTATAGCCATCCTAGTGAGTGCCGAGTGGCATTGCATTATGGTTCTGATTTGCACTTCCCCAGTTTGTCCGGGTGTTGTGAGTATCTTCATATGTGCTTATTGGCTTATTGGCCATTTGAGGCAATTTCTATTCAGGGGCTTTGCTTATTTTAAATTGGCAATTACATATTAAATTTTGTAATCATTGAGATTCATTCTTTATACATTATAGATACAGTTTCCTTATCAGACATGATTTGCAAAAAAATTGTCCCATTCTATATGCTGTGTTTTCACTTTACTGATGGAGCCTTTTGAAGCACAAAAGTTTTAATTATGTTAGTCATATTTTCTTCATTCTATTGATTCCTTTCTTGGTGTAATTTCTTTAAAAAATAATTCCAAGTCCAAAATTACAAGTATTTACTCATTTTTTTCTAATAGTTCTATTGTTTTCTTACATTTTCTGTTCCAGGTAATGCAGATGTCCAACTTCATTCTTTCACATGAGAATATGTAGTTAACCTAGCATTACTGGTTGAAAGCCTATTCATTTCCCACTTAAATTGTCTTGGTACTCTTGATGATAATCCATTGATCACAAATATAAGGGTTTATTTTTAGACTCTAAGTTCTATTCCATTGATCCATATGTCTGTCCTATTTACTGTCTTGTAAACCGTAGTTTTGAAATCAGGAAGTGTGAGCTACTTAGCTTTGTTCTTTGTCAGGACTGTGTTGGTTATTCTGTTTCCCTTAAAGATTCCCAGGCTTTTGAAGGACCAGGTTTCTCTGGTGCTTGTGGCTGGGGTCTATCTGCAGCTCAAGAAATCACAGGTTGATCTGCTTATGTGCCAAGGGTACCACACAGCTGATCCTCATGTGCCTCAGTCTTAGTCAATGTGACTGAATATACTTTTCCTAGTCACAGAGATGAATATTATGAACCCAAATTCCTGATGGGCACCTTGTGGAGGAGGAGACGGAATCCTAAGTCCAGCTCTTGTGGTGTTCCAAGTAGGGCTGATGCATCAGGTCTAATAGTTCCCTGGAATCCTAAGAGTTAATTAGCCTTGATGGACAGCTTGTCAGTGTAGTCCTGTTGTAGCTAGTGTTTTAAATTAGTCACAGTCTAAAAGAAAATGACAAACACAGAAAAAGATATTCTCCATAATCAGGATACACTTGTTATAGGTTATAATGTAATTATCATTCACATAATGCATCACTAGAGATATACATTTTCTCTCTTTAGATAGAAGTTTTATTATTATTATTAATATTATTATTATTATTATTATTATTATTATTATTATTATTGAACTTTAATGGAGAATTCCTCTAGGAATTTTTTTAGTATCTATTGTTTCTCTCATGGTCTGAGAGACCAGACATTATTGAAGGGATAATTAAACAAAATCATACTGGGTGAAAGGAGCTTCAGCTACTTCATAAGGGGAACATTTGTAGTAATGTGGTTACCTGGATTTATTTTGAAGTTAGGATAAGACTTAACACACAGTTTTTCTTTACATTACATTTTGTCCTAAGGGGATATGTGCATTTCCAAATGTATCATCGCATTTGGATTCTTAATCCTTGCTGTAGATATTTGAGCCAAAGCAGGTTGGCCTCCCTCCCATCTGCATAGAATGTGCAGCTCCACTTATGGAAACCTGGGTTCTGGGATCCTTGTGCTCAGATTTTCTTCAGGTTGACCAGCAAGGGGCACTAAAGCATAGCGTCTCTTCCTTATTTCCTCCCAGCAACAGTGCAACAGTAGAGGTTCAGAAAGGAAGTAATTGGGCAAGAATCTGGAAACTGCACAGTTATAGTCAGATAAAAAAGCTGGCAGTCGTCTCTTTGATATTTTTCAAGGGTATTGATATTTTTTAAGATGAGAAAAATTCTGATTGGGCAGAAAGGCAGCAAAACAATTCCAAATACAGAATCACTCTTTGCTTGCAAGCCATAATTCTCCTGTCTAGTCAATACTGTTAGGTAAACCGGCAGAATCCTGTCATTACTTTTCTGTGAATTACTGCATTTTCTTTCCATCCATGGAACATAATGGCCAAGCCACATAAGGAGTCCTTAAAAAGGATGAACTACTTGATGTTACGGTGACAAGCAATTATTATGGAGGCCTACTGGTTGGTCTTTTTCCCCTCCCTTTAAATTTTGCCTACCTATTTATTTCCATCAGCTACTGAGGATGACTCTTTTATTGTTTCAAATAAAGGATGCAATCTATATGCTAGGCACACATTATGAATAATTCCTTGTCATAACGAGGCACAGTGTCCTTCAGAGACTGGCACGAAGTTACTGAAGCTCTTTAGTATTTGATAATGGGCTTGTCTTTCTTTCTCTCTTAAAAAAAAAAAAATCTGCTTTTATCTTTGCTTAATCACATCAAGGTACTGAAACATTAAGAATCATAAAATTTAACAATTAGTCCACCACGCTAGAAGCAAACACCCATTACGGTTTCTAATTCTAAATCAAACACATCATTTTTGGAAGCTTTGTTAACTTATCAATATTATGGAAATAATACACGTAAAGGTAGTGTGTTTAAGGTTTGTGTTTAATTACAGACCCGTGTATGATATTTTGAGAGACATTTCACTCTTTGCTTAAAGCCAGTTTGAAGACTTAGGCTTCCTGGACCCTGTTACTTGCAGCCTGTGAGAATTACATATTAAAACGGATAACACACTTCTTGATGTGTCTCATTACGGCTCTCCTCCCTCAAACACAATCCTAAACCTCAAATGGCTGATTACTTAAGAACCCTTAAGAAGTCTTAGCTAAATGATGGATAGCTCAGAGCATGATTTCTAATATTTTTCTCTCTGCTAGCCAAAATTAGAAATTCGAAGTGGCAGAGAAAAGATTTCTAGGGGCTGAGGTAGATATCAAGAAATGAGAGGAAAAAGAATAAGAGAAAGGAAAGACTTTTGATTCCACGTTTTCCAAGTCAAGCCTGAAGGTGTTGTGTCTCAGCTGTTTTGAGATGACTTTTATTATGTCCAGGTGTTAGGCACCACCTCTGCCCCCCTGGGCCTTTCTTCTCAGATTCCAGGGGGATGAATGCACAGACCATAAATGACTGGCATGGTTAAGAGCACAGGCCTTGGAGTTTATTTTTGGGGTCATGTTCTGGCTGTGTGACTGGGCACGTTACCTTTCTAAGCCTCAGTTAATTCTCCAGTACAGGGAAGATGCATTCTCTCATTTAACAAATATTTATCAAATTTATCAAACACCTGCCACATGCTGGGCAACACTGTCAGCACAGGTGTTTGTTCTGAGAATCAAGTGAGAGAATGGATGTAAAACACTTAGGACCCTGACAATAAATAATGGTCATTATAATCTACTGAGAATCTATTGTAATTCATAACCTCTGTCTGCTTCAGTTTTCCTCATTTGCAAAGAGAGATTCCTGTCTCCTATGGCTCTCGTGAGGTTTAAATGAGGTAATGTATATAAAGTGCTTACAAAAGTTCCTGGCACGTAACTGATATGTAAATCTTAGTTATCATTACCAGTTTCTCAACGGCAACCTGGAGAGGTCTATGCTATTATCACTGCTTTAAGGATGAGGTAACTGAGGTTCAGGGGAGAACTTGGCCAAGGCTGAATGGCTATTAAGCCACAGATGGGCACCCCAACTGTCTGGATCAGATATGCCTTCCTCACTGTGCCCTGACATCTCCTAGAAGGACTGAAAGCCCACCTTGACCTCACATAGATGGCTTACATATGGCACCTTGGTAGCTCTGAGATGCCACTCCCACATTCCTCCAGGTCTCCCCATAAGCCATGTGGCACCCATCCACTCACTCACAAGCTTATCAACATCTTACAGTCTTTGCACTTAGCATTCATTCTGATAAATTGCTTCTTTGAGCTGGAAACTATACTGCCAGGCATATATTTAGCAAAGTCCCCATCCACTGCCTTAGGATCTTTATACTTTTTGCTAGACAATCAGTAAAAAATGTAAATTTGTTTTTTCCACCCGTAAGCCTTCTTAGGGAGGAAGGCTATTGCTGGCTTGTTTATTTAATCATTCATTCATACATTCATTCAACCGCTGTCATCAGTCATTCACCAAACCTTTACTATGAGCCAGACCCTGTACTAGGCAAGTTAATTTTTATGAACAACATGCTTTGCTTTCTCAGTATGTAAAATATTGAATCCCAATTGTCAATCTTATGCAAATTAGCATAAAAGGACAGACTGCAGCAGAAGACCACGTTGGCTTGGTTGGCTTGTTTACTTTCAACATCCCCAGTGGTTGTCACTGACTGTCAGAAGAAGATAGTTCTATCAACACTTCACAGCTTCAACAAGAAGCAAATTTTCTCCAAGTGTCCTTTGTATATCTGCCCCTTTGGGAACACGCAGCTCCAAATTATGTAAAGATGCTTTAGCACCAAATGAACCCTCTTCTGGCACTTGTGGGAAAAAGTGACTGCTTTTGTGAACTATTCTTTTTGACTTGAAATTGAAAACGTTGCAAATGTTCCAAAGAACAACATCACACTAAGCTGATGATGAATTTGTGGAAAACAATCTTCCATAGTCAAATATAGTAATTGCTTTTTTTAAAAAGAATGATTTCTTATTCCAAATATACCTAAATTTGGAGGGGGTAGATTTTGAGGACTTATACCTTGCATGAATTCTACATTTTATGCCTTCAAAGAGCTATAAATTTAAGAACAGATTTGCTGATTGTTGTTTGTTTTTCTTCTCTCTCCTCTCTCTCTCTCTCTTAACTTTTGTGGTACTGGGGATTGAACTCAGGGTCTCATACATGCTGGGCGAGCACCTTACCATTGAGCTACACCCCAACCCTCTTCTTTCTTCTCTTAATTATTTATCAACTTTTCCCTGGGGAAAGCTCTGTGCTGGCTTTTAGATTAAAACAAACAAAGAAAGAAAGCACCCCTACTATCTTTTCTCCTATTCTTTTGGGAATGTGTGCTGTAACTGTTGCTGAGTGCGTCCCTTTTCTCCTATTCTTTTGGGAATGTGTGCTGTAACTGTTGCTGAGTGCGTCCCTCACTTAGCTTCATCCTTAGGGGTTCCTCCTGGGAATGCCCTAGAAGAGAGTATTGCTTAAGAGAGAGGCTTCCACTCAGGTCTATTATTTGGTAATTGGAGGACTGGAGAGGAATTTTAAGTATTTTCTGACTTGTATTATTTGTCAGGATTTAAGACTTACCATGAAGTTTCTATTGAGAACTTGAACTAAAGAACTGAGCGTTCAGTGGCAAAATCAATACATAGTGAATCACATAGGGTATCTTAAAGAGACAGATCTGTTAAGAGATACTTGCCTGTCACCACAAGCAGAACAGATGTTATAATTACAGGCTTTGATTCTTCAGTTGTTGGACTTTGGGGATGTCTAGGGTTTCCTAGGGATGGGTCAAGATGGCCAAAGTGGTAGTGCTTTAACAACGAACATGAAAGTATTTACAAGTTTAACAATTGGATTGTAGCGAGGTGGATTTTTTTATAAAATGAATCGATCTCCACTTGCATGAGAACCTTCCAAATATATATTCACTTCCATAATTAATTTTTATTCATAAAGGTTTATTTACCTTTAAGAGGTCCCACAAACTTATATAAGCGTTGGGTTCCACAAGTCCAGATTTTGGACCCCTGGGATGGCTCTATCTAGCATCAGTCTAGCTTCACAAGCTAGTAATAGCTCCATCACCACAGCTGGTATCAGTTCCGTCAGCACTGCTGGATGGAAACAGTAGAAGGCATCCACATGAGGGTTTGGGATGGGCCAACTTTGGCTCTGCCCATGCAGGTACTCATTGTCCATGGGAGAAGATGTTCTTGCCCAAAGCTTTAACTCATCCTACCTAGTGTCAGGACTTCCCACTCTAGGAGATGGATGAACCTGACTTTCTTTACCCGGCATCTTTATAGTTTCTCACAGTCTTTTGTTAGACACACATTTCTTCTATTTCATGCTTACCAGAAGTCTTCTGATGATAAATTAGCTCCCACTGTGTCTGTGCTGGAGTGCTGGCCGTGGGAATCAAGAGTCAGGACCCTTGGGTGTTTCTATTTCTCAGGAGAGATTAATAAATTGGCCTTTCGGTTGATTATTAATTATTCTAATTATGTGGCCAATGTGAATTCACTTTTGAGAAACCTTCTATGCGAAGGCTTCTGAACTTGTGAAGCTAGACTGAGGACTGCGGCAAAATGAACAAAATAAACATTCTGCCTCCAGAATCAGATTCTCCACTGCATTGACCTTGGCCTTCCTCCATTATTTTCAGCAGGACTTTATGGAAAGTGTTTGTGTCCCCAGTAGACTGTAAACTCCTTGAGAACCCATCTGCATTCCAAACCCTCAGTGCAAATGCATAGCACCAAGGAAGAACTCAATAAATACCTAGTGAATGACTAAACGGAATAATAAAAGTGATTCTTTTTTTGGTAGACTAGTAAACTTGTAGCGATGCAAACTCTTGGTTCAGTTGATGAATCATTTTGTTTTTGAACAAATTTGCTGTTTCATTACAAAAGTCTGAACAATACTTTGGAGGATTAGCATCTTTCATCTGTCTGTTTGCAAGCATCAGATATATTACAGAACTGACTATGGTTGATATAAAATAATCCCTTCCTTATAATATTTTTGTTTCACTAAAGAATTCATTTTATTGTCTTATGTCTATCAGATCTGCAAATATTTCATGGGACTGAAAATTGTTTTGTACTTGGCACTAAAAACTAGTGATGAAAAGCTAGTTGAATCAAGAATAAACCAGTCTGGGATGAATACTTTTATTGAAAAATGTGAGAAATAACACAAACGAATGGTATCGACACTATCACAGATCATTTCCAACACCCAGAAAAATCTGCTGTTTGTTTTAAAGAAGCGTATCTGGAGGAAAATGCATGAACTGAATGATGATAAGGAAAATAATAATGAAAAGACTTCTACTTATCTATAGCTATATATCCTGTTAGCTCTTGTTTCTGATTTCATTGTCTTTTCAACTCTCAAGGATACGGGTAATCCATGGGGGAGGGAAAGATAGGGAAAAGGAGGGAGAAAATAAAGTGTGAGTGTGCACATATGTATGTAAATATTAGGGACAAGATATTTCACAGCTGAATTCTTATTTTCTCAAACTTGACAACAAAACCAAAGCAACATACTCCATCCTTCCATCACTTACATGTCTTCCAAAAGGAAATTAAAAAAAAATCTCCTTCAATTAGTATGAACTATATTTCTATGAACTATATTGCTACTTCTGTACCTAACCACACTAAAGCCCCACAGCAGAGACAACCAACACTATTTGAGATAATGAATTGCTCTAGGTTGGCAATTAGCATTTCCAAATTAATAATGACTTCTGTTAGATTGACACTTTGTTCCTTGAAGGTGAGACTTTCCAGCCTCAAGCAGAAATTAACTGGTCTCTATTTTGCATCCATAATGATAAATAGTATGCAAGCTATAACACCAAGAATTAATTTTATTAGCAGCATCTGTAACTTAAATGCAGGTTACAGGATATCACCTTTACCTTGATACAACTGAGTTTGGGAAAGAAGCAATCAATTGGGGGCTGTTTGCGTTGAGAAAGAGAGGAGTCAGTGCTGTTTGTTTTCATAAGCAGAGAGGAAGTTATCAGCCCTTGCAGAGCCTAAAATTCTAACCCTCATGAACTTTCACTTTTTTCTCTTTAAAGCATCAAACAGCTGTTTCTCTTGGGAGGGCTCCTGGCAGCCAATTGAGTTGAACATGGGGTACTGGAATGTGGGCTTGAAAAAGGAACCAGGGCCCGTGAACTCAACTGAAGTTCTTTTTTCATTCCAGCCAGGCAGAACAAATCTACTTTGCCAAGTGGCCTTTCTCCTATCATCCCTCCTGGAGAGGCACCCTCTGATGAGGAGCACAGCTGTGATCCACTTTCCTTGGGAGAGTGGTCACCAGACATGATCTCAGGAGGAACAACAGTAACTATGGTGGTGGCAGTTCCTTCTGGAAACTGTCATGTGAGAGCATCAGAGTCCTGCCTATGAAAGGCATGGTAGGCCTGAACTGTGCACCTGGAAAGAGATCTACTTCTTCATCCCATAGTCCTTCTCCTTCTATTAGAGTAGATCCTCAGCACCCAGGAATGCTGGACCACACTCTGATTATGTCTGTGACACTTGTATTATTGTAATAACCATTTATAATAGAACAACTTCCTGCACTGGGCATGTTCATCCATCAATGTGTGGATGCAACATTCTGATATGGTTCTCATGGCAAGGCCATGGGAAAGGCTTTCCCTGTGAGGACAGCCATCTCCCCTGTAGGGTAGGAGAATGTTTTCCAGTGTCAAATAGGCAGGCAAAACATGTACTGGAGGTCAGGAACCAGAACTCAGTAGGCAGTCAGGTGTGGGTGGGGAGGAGTCTAAGGATGCTCTGGTCCCTGCCAGGGAAGAGGGAAAAATGGCGTTATTACGTAGAGGCAGGCCTAGAGCTGGAAGCGGGGCAGCATGTGCAGTTAGTGGAGTGCTGTTCTATTGCTTTTGTTATCGCTGGTCCTTTGGTCAGGTCTTTTTTAACTGTCCCAGCCTCATCTCAGTGTGCTAGGGAACACCAAGAATGGCCTCAGGCTGGCAACTGAGAGTCGGATTAGAAGGCGGAAGGCAACCCTCAGGCTGGTGTGGCTCTCACAGGAGAAACCGTGAGCCTTTGCCAATTAGCCCACAGTCTCCCTGCCACAATTAGTGGCAGCCTCCCTTCGTCCCCTAATTGGGAAGATCAGGTTTGATTTCACTATAAGGTAGGCTTCCTTCTATCCCTTCTGCCAATCATAAGATTCGTCACCAACTCATTTCCATGGTCTTCCCAGCAACTAGCAAGTTGATAAAACTCAACAATGGGAGTCATAATTGTTTAGAGAGCTCAGCTTTAAGGCAGGATTTCAAGTTTCCTGATCAGATCTAATTCTAATTCTTCCACATGATCTGCCAACTGAAACATTCTTTTTTCAGGGGACAGCCAACATATGGGATTTATACCATGATTAAGGGTAAAAATAGCACATATTTCGAGTCCACAGGAGAGAACTGAGATGTACACAGCACACAGCCTCAGCCCATGGTCCTGAAGGAGGAAACTATTTTTCCTTTTTTGGTTTGGGCAAGTCCATGGGAAAAAAAAAAATCTTTGAAAAATACTGGGCCTTAAAGTAGATGAACCAATGGCATATGGGGCCCAAGGCAAAATAGTATATTTCACCAAAGAGAAGAAATCAGAATAAAATGCAATCTGTATTTGTTACTAGGGCAAGTAACACTAATGGAATATCAAGGTCACCCCCTATCACGCATATGATAAACCCTCTTTGTGAAAATTACAATAGACATTGAGGTATGAAGGACAAATAGAAGGGGCTTGAGATAGATGGACATTACACATACTTTATTTGACCTTGAGAAAGACTGAACACTAGAAATCTGAATCTTTGTCGTTAGGGGAAAAACTCTGAAATCACTTGGGCATGAAAGTGTTCCCAGGCTAATTCCAAGCTACCAGAATACAGAGTCCAAAGACACTTAGAGTCTCAGAGAGCGTCTTGCCAAGAAAAAAAATGGAACTTTGCCTTCTTGGCTTTCAAAAAGAGGGTTTTCATCCAGGTTCCCACTGCAATGGAGAAGTCATTCACATATTTTCCCACCCCTTTTGATCCCTCTGAATCACAATGACTTTATTTTAGCTAGTTATTTACAAAAGGAAAATGGTTTCTTATAATCAAGTCAAATATTAGTCTTTAGGTTAAAAAAAAAGAAAAAGGAAGGTTAATAACAGGATATAAGATTGCATGAATACAACTATGGACAAAAAGTAGTATGTACAGAAAAAAGACTGGCAGAAATAAACCCCAAATGCTAGGGGCGATTGTCTAATGGAATAAAATAAACATGTTTTCTCTAATGAAGGTGGGGATTTCTTTGATATGGAAAAAATCTTACTCCTGATCTTATTTAAAAATAAATACATGAAAAAAGACTTCCATTTCCAATTACCATTTAGTAAGTGAAGTCTTTCCCATTTACTTGGGAGCTAACTGTACATAAGTAGTAAACCCTAACTGGCTATAGTTAATCCTACATAGTCCTGAATTACTTAAAGTGTCTAGTCACAGAAGTAACTAAGGCACTGAGAAGCTAACAGAGGCCAACCTTGACTGTTTCAACTCTTCCAATCAGACTCCAAACCCCAAGATTTAAAGTAATAATCCATGTATGAAGGATTCATGTTCTTCATGTTAACCCAATTCTCAGTTTATAAAAATAACACCTAATATTCACTGAATGCCTTTTGTGTGCCAATAACTGAGGTAATGTTTACTAATGTATTATCTGCTCGATTTCAACCGTCATACAAGGTCACCATGGGAATTAGCACCATGTGCAAATAAATGTGTTGGGGGAGGAAGAGGCTAAGGTCAATTTCCCAGGGTCACAGAGATAAGTGTCAGACAGAGATTTGAACCTCAGGTGAGTGGCTCCAGATCTACACTCTTAACCATGAAGATTTTCTGCTTTATGAAGCTGATACTGCAGCTTACTTCTTTGATGATGGCTTTTGGTGTTCAAAAATCCCTGTTTAAATATTTATATAGAATACAAATAGGTACCCTGAGATTTTACAAAAAGCATACTCCTATGAATATCTTAGACATAATGTAAGGGGTTCATAAATTTCAAATAGTGTTCATCTCAAAGCATGCATTTAAGGAAAATGTGTGACATCAGCACTTCCAAGTGTCTACTCATTTAGAGGCACTTTGATTGCTGGAGGTCTTAATATGCATATAACCCAGCTCTTCAGCTAGGTTAAGTGACTTGTTCAGTTAGCAATGCGGCCAGGGTGAGAAGGTAAGTTTCCATTCCCATTTCTAGACTCTTCTAATTAATTTCCATCTTAAGCCAAGCAATAGATAGAAGCAATTCTTTTTTCCAGTATTGGAACTCAAACCCATGGCCTCACACTCACACAAACTAAGCAAGCACTCTACCACTGAGCTATGTTAGAAGCAATGTAACAAAGCAACAGAATTTCAAAAAGCCTAGAATCTGAAAAAGCTAGAATCTGATGATTCTAATTCCAGGGGATATTTTTTTCCCCCATGATGAGCTTTAAATATTTTACAGATTTTTTTAGAGCTTGCCAAAAATAGGTCTGTGGAGACATTGAAATGATTTTTGTTTATAAGAAAGGAAGAGATAAAAACATAACTTAAAAAAAGGGCAACTATGGAGGCAAAAATAATGATATGGGAAATTAAATCCTGCCTAGAGTTCTGCAGCTGATAACTCTTCCTGACCCCGCAGGAAGATATTTTTCTTGCGCAGGGAGCACAAAATCGTTGGCTGCACTTTTTCCTCTTTCTTTGAAAAATATCTCTTCCCCTTATTAGCTCAGCACAGATCAAGTGACAATAAATCCAACAGGGGATTTCAATTTAAAATATCTTCCCCTCTATCATGTCGTAAGGCCTTCAGCTTGGAGCTGGCGAGTGCTTCGAGCTGCCTTGGCCCACAGAGGCTCGACACCAGGGCAAGGCATGTGGCAAGAGGGGGCCGTCCCCCAACAGCCTTGGCTGTGGGAAAGTGTTCCTGTGACTCAGGGAAGGCAGCCGAGCCCTGAAAACTTGCTCTCCTCCTTCTGCCAGAGAGCCAGCTGCAAGATTCTGGGTTCCATCACCATTATTATTAATGTGGTGGGGGGGGGATGACTTAATTGTAAACCAATGACCTCATTCTAATAACCAAGTTCTAATCATTTCTAAAGAAAGCTGCCTTCTTCGACCCTGCCAACTTGCAAATAAAACAAATGACATTGGAACATGATTATATTCATTAGCAATTATTCCATGAAAACAGCAAGGATTTGAATTTACCCTACACTTAACCCAGACAACTAAAACTGCAATGCAATCGTGGGCCAAGTGTTGATAGCTGCTGAGTTAGGTGTGTGTTTAGTTCCAGGTTAGGAGCATCCCAGTGTTTCCCTTCCTTCTTGGTTAGATATGTTAAAAAGAAAAAGAAAGAAAGAAAAAAAAAAGAAAATAAAAAGAAAAGGGAAAAAAACCAGAAAGGAAAGCAACAGAAATATCCTTCCTCTCACACATAGAAATTACATTTTAGAGCCTTTCAGTGATATTTCTCTGATTTAATTGCAGTTTTTTTTTTTTATAAGAAGGAATGACAGTGTGTAGAAGAATTCTGTCTTACTGTAACATGCCAATGTCCTGGGAGATGGAGTTAAGGCAGGTGAGGGCTGGGGCTGGTGCATGAACAATGGTCAGGTGCTGACACCTGTCACCTCCCACGTGACATGCTCATGAGTGCTCCTGTGTAGCTCAAGGCAGGGACCATGTTTGCTGAGTGTCCAGGCATGCCCCAGCCATCCTGACCAGGATGAGGAGTGAATGAAGAACGGTTTTTGCAAGTAGGAAAAAAGAATAAGGAAGCACTAGTATAGAATGACAACATTTCCAAAAATCATTTTTCATGAACCGTTTTTGAGCTGCTCTCTGTGTCACGGTTGAGAGACTGATTAGAGAGGTTCCACTTTTACAGATGAAAGAGCTAAAACGATAAAAGATGAAGATGCTAGTACGATGATTTGCTTGAAATTGATTGGCAAGTCTGAGCAGAACCTGGGGTAGAATTAAAAATGTCTGAGCTCAGACAATGGAAAGGAGTCCTGATTTGGAAAAGTAAGAAGACTAAGCAAGCTGAGTCAGCTTCCTGTCCACAGTGGTTCCCATGGCTGGGCTGATTTCAAATCCACACCCTTGATCATGAGAGAGCACAGAGCTGGGCTCACACCTTAAACCAAAGAAATGCATCTTGGTCAGACAAACGTGTGTGGAAACAGTGAGTTACACGGCCCTATCAAATAAGTTACAAAGTCCTCTAAATGGGACCCAGAGAAAGAGCTGCCATGGTTTGAATATGTGTCCCCTCCAAAATTCATGGTATTTGCCATTTTGACGTTACCACAAGGTGGGAACTTTGAGGGGTCCTGGGACCTGTCTCATGGGGTTAATGCTGTTAGAAAAAGATGTCCCCCTTTGGCCCATCTGCCATGCAAAGGGTCTAGCCTTCCTCTCCTCCGGCGTGCAAGGTGCCTCTCTGGAAGCAGACAGCAGCCTTCCCCAGACCTGAAACCTGCAGCTCTGTGACCTTAGACTTCCTGACCTCCAAAACTGTGAGCACATGTTTCTGTTCTTTAAAAATTACCCAGTCTTTGGTATTCCATTATAGCAGCACCAAATAAAGTCAAGAACCTAAGTATTTCTAATATCATTAGTTGACCCAACTGTCTGGCATGACAAATTCATAGACCAGTGAAGTTTTTGGTACTTTACAGATTCAGTATTTGTCTCTGTTTCCACCTGACCTTAACCTTACTGGGTTTCCTGCCATCTGCCTGCTACTTTGTTTATAGAATGGTAGTGTTTCCCAGAGTGACTCTTAGGAGTAATTTTAAAAAATTAAATTTATTCTTTTTAGATATACATGACACTATAATGCACTTTGACATATAATATATTCATGGAGTATAACTTCCCATTCTTGTGGTTGTACATGATGTGGTTGTGTATTCACCTATGAACATAGACAAGTTATGTCCGATTCATTCTGTCTGCTAATTTTTATCCCCATCCTCTCTCCCTTCCCTTCATTTCCCTTTGTCTAATCCACTGAACTTCTATTCTTCCCTCCTCCAACCCTTGTCGTGTGTTAGCATTCACATACCAGAGAGAATATTTGGGCTTTGGTTTTTTGGGATTTCTTATTTCACTTAGCATCCATCCATCCATTTCACTCCACATCCATCCATTTACCAGCAAATGCTATAATTTCATTCTTCTTTATGGCTGAGTAATATTCCATTGTATGTATGTGTGTATATATATATATATATATATATATATATATATATATATATATATATACCACATTTTCTTTATCCATTCATCTGTGGAAGGGCAACTAGGTTGGTTCACATAGCTTAGTTATTGTGAACTGAGCTGCTATAAACATTGATGTGGGCGTGTTAGGATAGTGTGCTGATTTTAAGTCCTTTGAGTATATGACGAGGAGTGGGATAATTAGGTCATCATTTGAAGCCAGATAACTGGGTCAGGTTTTCCATTCCAGGTTTTCTGAGGAATTTCCATATTGCTTTCCAGAGTGGTTGCACCAATTTGCAGTCCTACCAGTAATGTATGAGTGTACCTTTTCCTCACATCCTCACCAACATTTATTGTTACTTGTATTCTTGATAATCGCCATTCTGATTGGAGTGAGTATAGTTCTAACTTTCATTTCTCTAATTGCTGGAGCTGTTGAACATTTTATCATATATTTGTTGGCTATTAATATTTCTTCTTTTGTGAACTGTCTGTTCAGTTCCTTTGCTCATTTATTGATTTTTTAAAAAAATTTTTTGATGTTAAGTTTTTTGAGTTCTTTATATATTCTGGAGATATTGTATCTAAGGTTCAGATGGCAAAGATTTTCTCCCATTCTGTGGCCTCTCTCTTCATATTCTTGATTGTTTCATTTGCTGTGAAGAAGCTTCTTAGTTTCATACCACTTAGGAGTAAATTTTGAGCAGATCCATATTGATTGTCCCCTACCTAACCTGGTAGAGAGGTAGAATCAGTAGGAGGGGAATATGTAATTATGATAAGAAGGTGGAATAGATGCATTAAATATTTATTGAGGACCCCCTATGTGCTAGGTACTTTTCTAGTCCTAGAAACATAGGAACAAGCAAAAATCATACAAATGCCTTCTCCCACAGAATTTACAATTTGGAATATATGTATGTGCATTAGGGATGGGTGGGTAAGATATTATAACCTAAACAAGTGGAAAATTTATGTGATATATTAGAAGGCAATAAGTACTATGGAGTGGAATTAGGAAAGGGGAATGAAAAGTTTTCAGGTGGGAGGTGATAGGTAAATTTTACAAAAAGTGATTTGAGACAGCTCAGTGACTAGGTAACATTGAACAAAAATTTGAAGAAAAAAACAGCAAGTCCTAAGGCCACCTGGGGAAGTGCATTCCAGGCCTCGGAAGGCGAGTGTAGAGGCTCTGACCTAGGGCCACCTTGATGCCTATTGTCAGGGAGCGTCATTCTCTTGGTACCTGGTGTAAATGGTCTCTACTGGAATTGTGTGTGTCATGAGCAATGTGTAATGGGAAGACATGACCATCCTGTCATGAGGCAGGAGCATTTTGACAATAGTAAGCAGGCTAGAGAGAGTAGGAGGGAATCAGAGAGCAAATGGAGGGCTAGGCATTTCCAGGCCTTTCCCACTGACTATGGGAATGCAAGTTAAATATCTAAGGAATTTTCAACAAGTCCCATTGTCATGTCTACTGATACCACTCTAAAACGGCTGCACTGTGTCTAGGCTACTTGGATTTAGTACTTAATAACTGAACTCACTGAAGGACATACACAAGTGACCTCTGTGTGTGTGTGTGTGTGTGTGTGTGTTGCTAAGGATGAAACCCAGGGCCTTGCCCATGCAATGCAAGAACTCCACCACTATACCACAAGCCCAGTCCAAGTGACCTGTTTTTGCATGAAGGTTTTTCAATTCTGCAGATCCTTGATAAATGTAGGAATGAAACTTTTCATCAGAACCCACACTGATAATAATGTGAATTTGTTACCGTATTAGAAAATGGCGAGTTCTACACTACAGGATAAGAAAACAAAATGAATGACAAAATCCATAAGAATTTATGGGAACAGGTAATAATAAGTGAGTACCTTAGGTAATATAGGCCAACTCACAGGATGTGTTTGGATAAACTGAAGGTAATTTAGGATATGCTAAGACATATGAAAGATAAATAGACCTGTAATCCCAGCGGCTCTGGAGATGGAGGCAGGAGGATTGTGAGTTCAAAGCCAGCCTCAGCTATTTAGCAAGGCACTAAGCAACTCAATGAGACCCTGTCCCTAATAAAATACAAAATAGGGCTGGGGATGTGGCTCAGTGGTCGAGTGCCCTGAGTTCAATCCCTGGTACCAAAGAAAGAAAGAAAGATAAATAGAGTAAATGGAATCTCTGGTGGAACAAAGAAGACCCTCATTTATAGACAGAAATGGATAGAAATATCAAGTCATAAGTCTTGATCATGCTACCTCTGAGCTGATAGCTGGTTCACCCAACATTAGCCACCCACTGGTATCCTTCAATACTATTCAGATCTTGCATGAACTATGCTCCAAGATGCAGATTAAACCTTTAGCTGTTCAGCAAGCTAATTGACCAGGGGTTCTTTTCCTTACTTTCTCCTATAGAGTAACTGTGTGTCATTGGCCTAGGGGCCTTCTTCTGTGGGTCCCATTGCTCAGAATGCACAGTTGGCCCAGAACCACACCATCATTGCAGAGAAAGAAATAGGAAACAGAGAACCTGCATAATCCAGAACTTAGGTAGAAGGTTCTGTCACCTACTGATATCCTCTCCTCATGAACTGACCCTATCCTTTCCCCTTGCTGTTATCTGTGTGTTTTCAATCAATTGAACAAAGTATGTGATTCCAGCACCTCCATTTGGTCTGTGTGTCTTCTGTTGCCTGCCTCTGGAATAGCCTGGGCTAATTTCTTGCATGCAACATTTCCTACCCACATCCTTACCACGTTAAGTGCAAAGGCCAAGGTGCTATGAAGTTTCTAACAGCCCTGATTTTAGGCTATTGTATTCGGAGTCTTAGTATTCATGAGTGAACAGTATCTTTAGAGCACTTGAGCAGAAGGAAGTATTTTAAAATATAAAAAGAAAAAAAAAAACTAGCCTACACTGTCTCTGCATGTATCTTTTATGTTTCCATTAATTCTGACTGACATTTGAAAGCTTGACAGTCTTTATCCACCTGTAAACTTATAATAGAGGTTCTAGAAATAATATTAAACTAGCCAAATGGGAAAATCCAAGGCCATTTTGGGACAGGTAGGAGTGCTTCTAAGAGGCAAGGCCTTGACTCATGAGTATGGTACTCTTTGTATCTACTATTATTTACTGCATATAATTGCTAGAAACATGTTTGTACTGGTCCCTTTGAATAGTGTGCAGAAATATAAGGAGTTATGGGTTTGACTCATCAGAACATGTAAGAATCAACCATTGGTTCCCTGGAAACTTTATTATAACCTGACAACTGCTGAGATCACGTACCATTTCAACACAGAAAATCAAGAACAAATACATATTTTAAAAATTACAGTTTTTAATCAGTTTAACATGGTCTGTGGAAAATAACCATGCTGACACAATGGTAGCATTAGTTATCTCTCTATAATTGAGTAGATCAAAAGGACAAGAAGAGGTTATAGTAGCAGAAAATGCCTTTTGATTAAAGATGTTTATCTTTTTTTTCTGATTTTGTCTTTTCTTTCAATGAGTTGATTTCATTTAACCAGATTAAGGCATATGATTACATAGGGTCAGCAATCAGGGTCTGTTAATTGACCTTTAACCTCCCCTTCCCCAAGCTTCCACCTCTACCACACACACACACACACACACACACACACACACACACAATCAGTAGCCTTTTAACTTTTGTTCTTTGCAGAATCTGTTTTAGTTATGTGATTAAAATCGACACATATCATATGACACGAGTGGCCCTGAGGCTTGGGCCATTGTCTTCATTAGACATCTGAGCCAAGGTGGCACAGTGAGGTGTTGAGGGATGAAGACAGGACTCCACACAACATCAGGTGTTTGTTAACAGATTTTCCCTAAATGGATTCCATCCTGGATTACCTCGAACCAAAAATAGTCCTGTGAGCCATGAAGGATGAATTTTAGAGCATATTTCAGATTGTAGAGGTAAGGTTTTCAGCCCTGCAGGTCCTCTAGCTCCCAGCCCCACTTTTTGTTCTCACTGTTCACCCCTAGTTAACTCAGCCATGCTCAACGCAGGTGAAGAATCCTACCACATCCAAGTGCCTTGCGGGGACTTCAGTGGTAGAAGCCAAATATGAACATGTGGCATCAACACTCCCACCCACTGAAATTTAATCTTACGAACCACCTGAATCAATTACAAAATTTTTCTAAATTTGCTAGTTTTTTAGTTAAGATGTTTTGCAGAGATGGCAATCCAGGATGCACTTTCCAACAGAAGGAAAGAACTCTTCTTCAAGTTGGTTGTGTCAGGACCCTGCAACTAACCTAGGCAGTTCTTGTTTGTACTAAACGAGAACTTTCTCTCTTTGGGTAAATTGGACAGGTGGAGGGATATTTAGAGACCTTTAATCAGTGAACAATTCCTTGCTTCATGTGTCTCCCGCATCCCCTCTCTCTGCAAGTACCATCAAGACAGATATGGATTCTTTTTGTTCCTATCACCAATGACTGGTTCCTGGCACATGTACAATATTAGTTTCCAAAAAGGTAGATGAATATTTAGGTGAAAAAATAAAGCAAATCAAAGGAGGCTGGAGCTGGGTAGCTGGCTGGGTGGAGATTCCAACCTGCCTCAAGCCTGAACATTGGCACACCCCTGTTGTTGAATGGACGAGCTTACCATCTCGACCCACAAAACCCATTTTTCCCATTGCCTCCCATATTCCTATTAATAGGTCTCTTTGTTATTAAAGTTTGAACTCATCCTTGGCCCTTGATACTCTTACTCAATGGCCACATTTAGCAAATTCAATAGCTCTTGTCCCTCTTCCTTTGGGTCATCTATCATAGTTCTTTCTCTTTCTGTGTCTGCTACTGCACAGGTTAAGAGCATGGAACTTGTGACAAACAACTGTTCAAATGCAAGTTCAGTCATGTTTTAACTGTATGTTCCTAGACAAACTGTTATATCTCCTATGGGGGTCTTCCCTCATCTAGCAAAAGGGACAATAGTGACCCCCACCTCATGAGGTTAGCAGATTAATTGAGATAATATGAACAACAATGTTTATTTCTCATTGCTATCCGTGCCGACCTCTTTCATAGAGTCATATCTTCCACCCAATGCTGGCCTTTCTTCTATAACACTCCTGATAGGACATCTGGCCTTAGCTTGAATCTTTTCAAAGATGAGTAGATCAGAGTATGAGAAAATCTTATTTATTTTTGAATAAGTTTTGTTGTTACAAAGTTCCTCCCTATATTTAACTGAGGTTCCCTGCTCAGTCATTTCAACCATCTGGGGTAATAAGGAATTTAATGAAATAATTTTCCACATTACAACAACCTTTTAAGCCTATGAAGTAATCTCTCATGCTCCACTTTTATATCTCATCTTGCAGATTAAACACCACAAAGTTTTGTAATCTTTTTTTCTAATGTCTTCTGGATCCATTCCATTTTATGAATAGCCTTCTTAAAATATGTGTCCCTAAGCTAATTGTAGAAATTCAAGGGACTCAGAACAGGCAAAGCAATCTTGAAAAAGAAGAGTACTTCCTAATTCCAAAACTTAGTACAAAGCTTTCAATAGCCAAGACAGTGTGGTGCTGGCATAAGAAGAGACCCAGAGATAAACAGTAGAACCGAGAGTTCAGAGACCAATCCTAACGGAGCTGGTCAATTAATTGAAGGAAGAGTAGATGTTTCAACTGATAATATTGCTCCAAACTGGATATCCACATGCAAAGAATGAAGTTCACTGAACACCTTCCATACATCATACCCAAAAGTTAATGTGGATCATAGACCCAAATATAATGGCTGAAATTATGAAACTCATGGAAAGCAAAAAAAAAAAAAAAAAAATCCCTTGAAGACAAACATAGAAGTAAGTCTTCATGCTCTTGGGTTAGGCAGTGGTTTCTTAGATAAAATACCAAAACCACAAGCAGTGAAAGGAAAAAGTAGATGAATTAGACTTGAAAAACTAACGTCTTTTTGTTGCAAATGATATAAACAAAAAAGAACCCACAGGATGGGAGAAAATATCTTCAAATCATATATCTGACATGGGACTTGTATTCAAAATATATACAGAACTCTTGAAAACTCACCAAAGATTACAAAAGGGCAGAGGATTCAAATAGACTCTTTTTCAAAGAAGGCAAATGGTTAATGAACACGTGGGAAGATACACATCATTAGTGTTCTAGGAATCCAAATCAAAGCCACAATAAGAAATCACATGGCACACACTGAGAGCTATAATAAAAAAGACAGCGTTCTCAAATGTCCATGAGAAAACAGAGCGACTCAAAACCTCATGAATTGGAATATAATACATTGTGAAGATCCTTTAATTTAAAAATATTAGTTGAGTAAATAAACTTCAGTGTAAAGGAACATATTTGCATTAGCTTTAGGGTTGATGTTTCACATGGTATCAACTGACCCTCCCCAAGTATTCTTTGTATTAATTCCTAAGCCAGGAAAACTGTATCCTGCACTTGGGCAATGATTTTTATTTTATGAATCAAAGTTAAGAGCTTTATATTTCTTTTCAAAAATTTTTAAATCTTATTAGATCCCATTGGTCATTCTAGACAGTTAAGTTTTTTTGCATCCTTTCTCTCTCATCTAGTGAACTCTATTTCTACCTGCTCCATATGACACATAGATCTGAATAAGCTCACTTTCTAAGTCTTTCTCTAAGATGCCCATGAAACCATTGCCCAGGACATAGCTGAGGTCAAAGACTTGGGGGGCAATAATGACTCCCTTGAAGACAAACTTGGTTAATGGCTGTAGCTAACTGTACTATGATCTAGTCCCGTGGAGGAATCACCCAGAATGATCTTCTGGAATCCACTGACAAGCTCAAACCTACTGGCACTTCTTTCATGGGCCATTCTCTGATCATCTTAGCCAGAATATTTATCTCCTTCTATTTAATTTGTTACGATATACTTTGTCCTACTCTTGGGACACCCCATACTACTCTAATAGTAGTTCATATGTGAATTAGAATTATTACATGTGCCTACTTATTCTAGACCATGACATACTTAAAAAGGAGGAAATGTGATTTCTTTGATACTTTTGCATCTTAGGATTTATGACTTCTTGGTAAGTGTTAGATAAAAACATAGATAATTAAAATATTCAGTGCTATTAAAAATACTGTTAAATCTCAACACCCTCAGGGGATATATATTTGGAAAGATATGTATAAATAAACCTAAAATTAATTAAAATAGTCCATACAAAAATCTTCCAGAGTAGGCAATTCTCTCCAATCTTCTTCAATTATTCATGATATAATTTGGCAGGAGCATAACAAATTGTATGCTTAGAGTTTAGCAAATTAATCATCTCATGGTTTTCAAACCAGTCCACACTAGCTTGGAATTTCATGTTTCTTGCACTTGGATTTCTTCTGTGTTGTTTCTGCCAGCCTTGGTCCAATGGTTGGGTAAGTTCTATGTCTTCTCTCTCTGTTACTCTGGTGCTCGCAGGTGTGGTTTTTTTAAGCTGTGCTCTTTGTAGAGGTTATACTGGGCTGTTGCACAGACGAGCCTCTTCTCTCTGCTCTACATCAGAACTGCTTTAAGGAAAAAGTGGGCGATAACTACTGTGGCCTCCTCCCATTTCAGGAGATGGAACTTAATCACATGTGTATAAAAAGATAAGTTTACATTTTTGGTTTGCAATATAAAAACATATAATGTCAGGTTCATGATTTCCACACTTGTGGCTGGTGAGGGATTCCAATATGCTCCTTGCAATTTTATAATTTATCCAACAAGTATTTCCTGAGTGCCTACTGTGTGCTGATTACACTGCTCTAGATGTTGGAGATGCAGCTGTGAACAAGGTAAATAATAGTATCTGCTGTCAAGAAACTTACATTTTAACAGAGACTTACATTATAATAGAGGAGAGAGACCAAACCAATCCAATAAACCAAATCCTGTACATAAAATAGTTTCTGATGATTTTTAATAAACGGGGCACATTGGCACATGTCTGTAATCACAAGGATTCAGGAGGCTGAGGCAGGAGGACCACAAGTGTGAGGCCAGTTTCAGTAGCTTAATGGGATCCTGTCTCAAAATAAAAAATATCAAATGGGCTGGGATGTAGCTCAGTGGTAAAAGCATCCTTTTAGGATGATTGGACATCCCACACTCTAATAGTAGTTCACAATGTAACAAACAAATCAAAACAGAGAAAAAGAAAACAAAACAGAATGGTGTCTGAATTATTCTAGGCTGTTCATTTTAAGGACAAGACTGCCTGGAACCACAGTGAACTTTTCAGCAACAGTCATTCACCTTCATAGATCTATACTTATGACAAGTATGCTGGGAATTTTCAGTGGTTTGGATCTGAACTGTCCCTGCAAGGAACCACGTGTCAATGTTCTCCTCCCCAGCCTGGTGCCATTGGGCCATGTAGGGAGGTGATGGAAACATCAAGACTGGGCCCTCCTGGGAAGTCTCTAGGCTATTTGAGGATGTGCCATTGAACACAATTGTGGAACCCCACCCCTTCTTTCTCTCTGGGTCCCAGACAGGAGATGAGCAGCCTTGTTCCACTGTATGCCCCCACCATGTTGGGCTGCCTGGCACCAACCCAAAAGCAACAGGGTCAACCCACTATGGCTGACCCCCAGCATTACAATCCCAAACAAACCTTTTCTCTTATGAAGTGGATCATCTCAGGTGTTTGCCATTATAATACAAAGCTGACTAATCCATTGTTGTCCCCTCCCCAGTGGCCACCTGCCTCCTCAGACCACCTGCCAATCCCAACCTTCCCTTCTCCTCAGTGCCAAAATGTGGTTGGGTTTACACCCCTCCCGAAGAGTTAAGGTTTAATCTGAATCTCTCATCTGCACAAAATACTCATACACTCCTTGACTAAGGCTGTTAGGGGCAGAAGCATATAACTCAATCCTTGCCGATAAGACTGAAGGTCTAAGAGAAGGCATCTGGGAGAAGAGATGGACTCGTCCACTACTGGGAATGAGGTGACTTCTGGTTGGCATATCATTTGTGTACTTGTGACAGTCATCTCACAGCCAAAAAGAAGCCAGTGTGAGTGCACAGCCAACAGGCCCCAGAGAGCTCATGGCTTCTCCACTGCACAGCTGAGCCACGAGATCATGCAGCCCTGGAGACGCCCCACTCTGAGCCCTCTTGTTGGGGAGATAATGTATTTTCCTTACTTTTTAAACCACTTTAAGTTGAGTTTTCTGTTACCAGAAGCCTAGAGCATTTTAGCAGATAAAAATAGATACAAATGCACATATATAATGAGTATGCTGAGTGATTGATTAAATGTATGTGGAGGCATGAATTACCTCCTGGCACCATTTACAATGGCCACATTTATTTCTACTTCGGGTAAAAGAAACTGTAGAATTAGAAAATTTTCAGGTCGAAAATAAATATCTGAATTTATGAGTTGAAAATCAATTCCTTTCAGAGTGGTATTGCACTAAAATAAAATAAATGCTTACAAATTGGTTAATTGCTTAAGATGTAATAAAACATCAAACAAACCGATTTTTCTTTAAATTCTTCAAGGGAAAAAAATATCTGATATTCAGTCCAGTCTTTCATTTTTATTACTGGAATAAATAGAGAACAGTCATTGAAATCAATTGCCTGTTTATTCCCCAGGGAGCCTCCCCCAAGCATTCATAATGTATGGAGATGAGAGCGGGAAGTGGGCTCCCTTTTAGACCATCTTCCAGCAGTTTCTCCATTGGGTCGGCTTTTTAAAAGAAGGAAAACAAAAATGCTAAACTAGTGCTGTAGAAAACGGCTTTCTCTAAAAATGAAATGGTGATTGTTTTGCAAATATTTTCTATTGCTCATTTGCAATGTTCCACTGGTCACTTTGATATTGTCAAAGCTTCTGAATATTTATAAAGATTTCTTATTATTTTGGAGAAAGACCAGAGAGGCAGTAACGACCTCACTGAGTTGTTATCCAACAATGTAACCTTTGTTTATTTATTTTTTTGTTCTGGTGATTGAACCCAGGGCCTTGCACAGGGTAAGCACATGCTCTACCACTGAGCTACATTTCCTGAGCCTTCAATTTTATTTTTAAAGGACCAATGGTAAGGAATTGCATTTATAAAACACCTAAATATATATTCTCCATACATTTATTGTTCTAAGTGTAACTCAATCCATAACCTTTGGTGTATTACAGTTAGGATCACCAGGATAACTTGTGTGCAGGACAGAAGTAGTGGAACGGTATTGAAATGGCCACTGCTGTGCTTCAGAGGATGGCAAGTCTTCCTTCCACCCACTCCCAGCTGGCACCTCGGACCTGCTTGCCTTCCAGTTTGTTCTATCTTGACCTGCTATAGGCAACCATAGTATAGTTCTTCCTTCCTTCTTCCCTAACCACCAAGCCTCAGTTGCCCTTAAAAGGAACTATAAAAATGCCCTTCCCACAATCCATCTGTCAGGATGAGGGAAGCTGTGGAGCTGCTCTGGGTCACCTATACACATGCCCAGCCTTTTAAAGGACATCAATTCCGATGTCCTCAAATTCTATACACTTATTTATTTTTTCCTCAAATGATCTAAGAGGGAGCTTGGTTCATGATTATTCATAAAATATTTTAGCAAAATTATTCCTATCAGTTCAGAAAAAAAAGTATACTCATCCTCCATCCCAAATCTCACGATGGTATGTGGCCCAGGCAAATGAAAACTTTTAAAGAGCTCTACAAACTATACACAGAAATGATATTTTGGGGAAGCTTCTTTCACTGATTTATCAGTGCAACTTAAACATGTAAGGTTTTCCATCTTTCTCTCTTATACATGTTTCTATAAAAGCTTGTAGCTAGTAAAGAGGTATTTTAGATCATAACAGACCTGAATTTCTCAAAATCCAGCCAAAGTAGTATAGGTTATTGTGGCTGATCTTTTGTGTGTGTGTGTGTGTGTGTGTGTGTGTGTGTGTGATCTTTTAAAATGTGACTAGAATATTCTGTAGGTCTACCCAAAATTTTGAGGATAAGTTTGATAAATCCACATAGTAACATTTTATGCCTCCCCGCCCCCCGCTGGTTTTGACAGGCTTTGTTCAATAAAGTAGGTAAAATCTATTTTTTAAAATTGAATTATGAGATATTTTTATTTAGAAAATATTTGTTTAGAAAGTATTTTAGCAATTAGTCTCCAGGATATATAAAGAACTCAAAAAACTTAACACTGAAAAAAACAAATAACCTAAAAAATGAATGGGCTAAGGAACTGAACAGGCACTTCACAGAAGAAGAAATATGAATAGCTAACAAACATGTTCAACATCTCTAGCAATTGGAGAAATGCAAATTAGAACTATACAGAGATTTCACCTCACTCTAGTCATACTGGCTATTATCAAGAATACAAGTAACAAAAAATTTGTCAAGGATGTGTGAAAGGGAACTCATACATTGCTGGTGGAACTAAAATTGGTGCAACCACTCTGGAAAGCAGTATGAAGATTCCTCAGAAAATTAGGAAAGAAACCACCATTTGACCCAGTTATCTCATTCCTAAAGGATCTAAAATCAACATACAACAGTGACATAGCCATATCAATGTTTATAGCAGCTCAATTCACAATAGGTACCCTTTAACAGGTGAATGGATAAAGAAAATATGATATATATACACAATGGAATATTACTCAGCCATAAAAGAATGCCTTTACAACTTGTGAGTAAATGGATGGAGCTGGAGAGTATCATGCTAAGTGAAATAGCCAATCCCCAAAAGCCAAAGGCTAAATGTTCTCTCTGATAGGAGGATGCTAACACACAACAATGAGTGGGGAGGGAAGAATAACATTCATTGGTTTAGACAAAGGGGAATGAAGGGAAGAAAGCAGGGATGGGAACAAGAAAAGCAGCAGAATGAATCAGATGTAACTTTCCTATGTCCATATGGGAATGCACCACCAGTGAAACTTCACATCATATCTAACTACAAGAATGGGATCCTAATTAGAATAAGTCAGACTCCATATATGTACAATATGTCAAAATATACTCTACTGTCATGTGTATCTAAAAAGAACCAATAAAAAATTCAAAACCACCTTTTTTCTGAATAGGCACAGAAAAAAAAATTAGCAACATTATTCCAATCTTCATCTCATTTCACATCTTCTACCTCCTTAGAAATAAAATACCTTAAATAAATTTAAAGTGACAATACAATTTTAGATATTTGATTTAAAGGGGGAAGGTTACAGGAGCAAATCCCTTTTAGGAGACAGAGAAGCAACACTGTTCAAAGAGCAGTAACCAATGGGCTGTTACATCACAGGGTCACTTTCTTCCCGTGCCAGCTGAAGCCTCTCTGTTGAACTTGCTTTTGCCCATGAGGGACAACATATCAGTCGTGACAGCCATGTCCACAACAATCTTAACTGTGTCTTTGCAGACAAAGGGGCCTTTTCCCCAGCATAATCAGAAATGCAAAATTTTTATTTACACAGCAGTTTGACATTCAAAGCACTGTACTAAGAAGGTTATAAATATTAAGTTGTATAATCCTAAATGCAGTCCCCTGAGGAGGTCACAGTGATGCCCCCTTTTCACATTAGGGGGCCCACCTCACTAGTTAGAAGCAAGACTGGCATCTAAATCCAGACAGCCTGGCTCTGAGTCTGTGCTTTGTCTTTTCATCTTTGGTGGCACTGGGGAACATGACAGGTAAGCACTCGCCCACTCAGCAGCACGTAGCCCCTGACAGCTATTCTCTTAACTACTGCGCTTCTGCCTTTTAGGACATTGCATTCCTGGGTCTTTAGGGAGTTCTCAGTACACCCCCAAAAGTAGCACTATTTGGGGATGATGATAGTATTTAAAAACAGTTTAGTTGCCTTTCATCTGAGAATCAGTTTGCATGTGAACTATTATTATCCTCATTAGATAGATAAGGACAGGAAGAGCAAACAGGTCAGTTCAGTGTAAATGAGACAAAATTGGAAACAGAAGCCCCCCACCCCAAGATCTAATCTCTAGAGAAGTTTCCCTTGCCAGGGGTCACTCAGTACACAGATTTGGAAAAGGAGGTGAATGACATTGAAGGGGAAGCAGGGAGGGAAATCCTAAAGCACAAAACCCTTTCCTCCCAATAGTCCCATTTATAAGGTGATGGGAACAAAACAATTTTAAATATTTGTTCAGCATTTCCTCATGTGTGAGACAATGTAGCATATATAGTCATAGCCATAGTGTCATTAGTATTTACTTGACAAACCAGTTGCAGATCTTTCAAGAGGCTAGACATCTTTCAAGAAGTCAGAGGCTAATGCAATTGTTCTTGGTGCAAGAGCTGAGCAACTCCAGGGGTCAAAGCCAGGTGACATGCACTTGGCATTAAGTACCCTTGGCCTCTTCCCCCATCCCCAAGGGTGGAGCCCATTTTTCTTTCCAGTTCAGGAGCCTGCAGCGAGAGTCACACCCAGCTGGGTGCTGGCAGGTTCTCTGCCCGTGGAATAGCTTGATTCTTAGTTTTTAATTAAGGCAAGTAGGAAATTTTATAAAATATTTTCATGTTGCTAGGCTATTAATCATAGGGATATTGATTGTGTCTGGGGAAAAAAAAATCGTAATTGTTGCTGTATCTGCACAAATTCACACTCCTCCTAAGTTACCCAAGGATTTTCCTGGGAGTCCATTTTATACTTTGGCCCACTGATACAGGGGAGGAAATACAAAACCAAGGTATTGCCCCCACTCCCTCTGCCCCAGAAGGATCTTGGATTAGGAGGGAGACAAAAGTTTAACTTGAATTTAAGAAGGAAAATCAAACTTTATAAAGGAAAATATTAATATTTTTCATAGTTTAATTTTATGGGTAGTGAAAAAATATGAAAAAAGAGGCTGGGAGAAAGAAAATAAAGGGAAAAATTATAAAGAAGGCTCCTATGGGGGAAAGGAGCAAGAAGAAAACAGTCTTAGAGACCTACAGGGAGAGGAATCTTCCAGAACAAAGAGATGGCAAGGAAAAGCCTGTGACTTCCAAGTGTTGTGATGGACTTGAACTTCTCCTCTCCTTTCCTTCTGCTCACCACTGTTATCACTGCCCTTTGAAATTCTAATTAGCTAATGAATCACTGTTCACAATCACCAAGGGAAAAAAAAAATATGCTCTGGGTTGTAGCCAGAGCAATATCCCCTTGTGTAGGGAAACTCAAATCAAATCAGAAGTCAGGGGCTCCCTTCACTCTCTTGCCTTATGTAGCCATAGTGAATTCTATAAGAGGTTATTCCTGTTCAAAATGAAACTTACCAATAAAAATGTTGCCTAAAAATAAGAATTATCATAGTACTGTAACACCTTTAAATGCAGAGGACTGCTATCAACTGTATTTTTCATTTCTCTCTCTTCTGTTTCAAATCTTTTCATTTCCTTATACACAGCTAGGCAAATGGGGAACATAAATTCAGTACTAAGAAAGTTCTGTTGAGGCTTTGTCATGATGAAAGTAAAATTTTATTTTTAGACTTAACCTTGTAAATTGTCCAAAAAGCAATTTTTCATTTCCAGCTGATTTATTTGAAGAAAATAGGCTCAGATTTATTGGCACTGTTAATAAAAAAAAATTAAATGACCTCCTGTAGTTTCTGCTGCTATTTATTGATCTCTTTCAAATTTAGCAAGCAATTCAATCTGCAGAAAGGCATGTTGAAGGGAATGGATTGCGAATGTAAAGATGAAATGAACATTTAGAAAGCATTTTCAAGTCCCAGGAAGTAGCTTTAATAAATGAGAACAAATTAAATTCACATCACTGGAAAAAGAAAGAGGGATTTTGTTTTAATGGTGGACTATACAGAAATCGTTTATTGGATATAGGATCTATTGACCACTTTCAAGAAACTGGCTCATGCAATGGATTGCTGTCACTCTGATGAGTGAAGGGACCATCATAATCTATCACAGCAACACCCCATTCAGAGACTTCTCTTTGAAAAATCCCTTCTTCCATCATGAGGGTAATTCAGTTCTGCTTCTCCACCCAACCACTCAAATTACTATGACTACTGCTAGTAGTAATGGAGTCCTCATGAATGTTTTCTTGATTATCTCAGCAATGGCATATGTCTAGAACCATTCTAGATGCTTAGAAAGGAAGTAAATCCACTATATAAAATAGATACCTCCAGACACTAAAGTTCGATTCCGTGCAGGAATCTGGGGTAAGAAAGGTTGTGTCTAATCGGAAAGCTGACAGTCACCCTAAACAGCCCCAGTTCCCCTGCTCCTCCTTGTCCAGTTGTCCTCTTAGCCTGATTTTTCACCCTGGCTACCCATGAGAGGAGGCTCAAGTTCAGATTTGCTGGCTAACATTTCCCTCACTTCTTCTCCATGTTAGGCTCACTTGGATGAAATCCTTGCCTCCTTCTCTGGCACCTTCTCACACAGCTGTCCCACATTATTTTTCCAAGATACAATTCTGATCATGTCCTTCTGGAACTCTTCAGTGGTTTCTCCTGCCTCTAAGACTAAAGTTTAAACTCTAGTATGACGCACTGTAGTGTCGCCCCTGTTCATGTCTTCACATACCCCACTGTTGTCTCCTCCCCAAGCCTAAGTATAATCAAAACTCCTTTCCCTAGGTAAAGACATATGCCTCTCCATGGCTCCTGCAGCACCTGCACATTCTACCCTTTAGTGCATACACCATCCATCCACTTTTCTACCCATCCATCTACCCACCCACACATCCATCTGTCCATCCACCCATGTACCCATACACCCATCCATCTATCCATCATGCATCTACAGAGCACCAACTACATGCCATTCACTGACTGTTCTTTGCATCATGGAGACAGTGTAAGTAAATCAAAGTCTTTGTTCTGGTGGGATCCAACTCAAGAGGGGAAAACAGACAGCAAAATGTAAACACATGGAGAGAATAAAATAGGGTAATGACATAGTAGGGACTTGGAGGTGCTTTAATTAAGAAACTTTCTTTCTAGAACTGAGAAATGAGTAAGGAGAGAGAAGAGGCCACATGGAAACCTAGGGTAAGACATTTCTTGGCAATGGGAATGAAAGGTTAAGGGCATGCGAGACGGGAATGAAAGGTATGAGAGTGGACAGAAGCCAGGGTAGGCTCCCAAAGTCCCTGAAGTAGAGAGGATGACAGGGAGAGAACCAGGAGATGGGCTGGAGCGGTCAATGGGGGCGAGGTTAGAGGCTGAGTTTTATCTTAGTGGTCGTGGAGAGCCATCAGAGGGTTTTAAGCAGAGCAGAGGGTTCTTAAGGCAGCTGGTGGGGAATGAGCCCTAAGTGCCACAATAGAGGCGCATTCTTGGGTGGACATCATGGTGTCTTGAATGGGGTTTTATCAGAGGACATGTTTGGGGTAGAGTTTGGATTTGTCTAACTGGCGGTGCTGATAGGCTGTGGGTGCTTCTTTCTGTGGCTCTTGTTCCTAGGGTGACAGCTCATTGGTCAGTAGGGTATGTTCATTCATATCTGTATTTTTAGTTCCCAACACAGTGCTTGGCACTAGTAGATTATCTGTGAATGAAGGAAGCACAGAGAGAAATAAGTTACCACTGAGGTGGTCAGGGAGGGCTTTATGGTAGAAGTAAGATTTGACCTGTGGCTTAAAAGATGACTACAATGGCAATTGATGGAGAGAGAAGTGTGGGGAAGGTGAGCCCCTAATATTTACAAGCCTGGAACAGGAATCCAAGTGGAACCCATGCACCCTAATATTGTCTTAATATTTTTAAACATTGTCTTAATATATTTTAAAATCATAAGTCAAATTATAGACTGTTAAATAAAACGTGTTCTATTACTTTGAAGTTACAAATTAACAAACAGCATATGTTCTATCTTTTTACTTGAAAAATATGCCCTATAATCACCAGCTTAAGATTTTTGATCCTTAAACCCCTTAGCATTCTAGAACTTGGCAATGATGTGGGAGAATCAGTCCCTGGCTCTTCCCCTACCCCAGGTCCACCTTGTGCTGTAAGGAGCCTCATACACACATGTGCGGATATCCCAGCCTGCAAATCAAAGCTCAGTCCATTTTACCACCATCCAGACCATGAAAACTGCTATTGGGCCACTGGGGCAGGGCATTCTGGCTCCAGGGTGGACACATTCTCTTGGCTCTCCCAATTCTTCACCCTAGGAGGAAAGTCCACCAAAGGCCAGAGCAGGATCTCTTAAGTGTAGAGCCAGAATAAAGGCCCATCTTGCCTAAACCTCACCGGAGAGGACCATCTTATGGGCCAGGAGGACTATAGTAGTTTGGAGTAAATAATTCATGCAGTTGGGTAAGGATCAGCTCACGGCAGCATGAGAATTTGACAATAAAAAAATCTGAGCTTTGATCATACGGGTCATGGGAAGTTCTGAACTTTTTCGAGGATAGAAAGAGATGGTCAGACTTTTGTGAATAGGGTGGATGAGCAAATGGGAGTGGAAACAAGAAGATTGGCAAGGTTAGGGCAAAGTCAGAGGAATAAAAGCCGAGGGACAGGAACCTACGGAATTTCTACAGAGCAGAGATGATCAGTTAGATGTGGGGAATGAAGGTGATGGCGAAACCTGGCCAAAGATACTTCAGCAAGATAAGAGGTGGCCAGGCTGTTAGGTGCCTGGTAAGTCTCTCCTTCCTCTGAGACAATGAAAGCATGCATGGGTGAGCTTTGAGCACGGTTCCAGTGGCCAAAGCCAGGTCTGGCTTGTTAAAACTCCCATGAATCTGAATCCCTCCTTAAGCTCTTGTCAAGTAAACCTCCTCCCCCGGAGCACCTCATCTACTTTGAGGCTGAGCACGAGAATGGAACTTTGGCTCTGAGTTCTAAGTCATGTTCACTTTGGGTTGGAGCCGGCAGTGGGGGAGGGGAGAGGATGCTGTGGACTTTAGTACAACACAGGGCCCCGAAGCAAAGGGTAACCAGTGCTTTCTGAGGCAGGCGTGCCGGTCCTGCTCAGATAAGGTGACATTCATCACAGAGAAGCAGCAGAGGTTGCCAGGGTGGCGTGGGCCCCGGGCTGCCTGGATTTCAACTTCTGCTCTGCCTCTCACCATCTGTGTGACCTGGAAAGTCCGTGGCAGAACTTCTTCAAAGCCCTGCCAGCTAGGGTCTGTTGTGTGCCCTGATATGGGTGCTGGCTGGAGCGGGAAGCTGCCCTCTGGCGTGCCACCAGCAGGGAGATGAGGACCAAGCCAGGGAGTTTTTGGCTGCTGAAGTCAGGCACCCACCCCCCTCAGAGGCACTGGATGACAGTGCTGAGATGGAACCAACGAATTCAAGAAATTTCCCACGAGAAAACTAGGCCTATGGATTTGTGCAATTCAGTGAAAAAAAAAAGTTCTTTATATTTTCCATATTGGAACATAAAGTAACTTTTGGCAAAAACCTCGTCATCGTAACTGATTCTTTTTCTCAGGCAGGCTCTTACTGTGACCATCTGCAGCCGCGTGCTAACTGCTTGTTTGTCGCTAGTTCTTTTCTCCTCTTCCTCCTTCCACCGTTGCTTGGCAGCTCAGTTTGTTTTTCATCTCAATCAGTGGCACATGATCTCAAGCAGATGTTTTCAAAAGTGCTTGACTTTTAAGCAGAGTGTATGCAGTGGCCTCTTGACAGTGCCGCTTCGCTCAGCCCTGGATCTGGCTTGCAGATGAGGGTGTTGGGGTGCTCATCAGCCTGGGAGCAGGGGCTTGAGGAGCTGCCAGTGCTCCAGGTCCTGGATCGGTTTCCTCAGGGTGTTAGTGCCTGGTCCTGCCTGGAAGCACCTTAGCATTTGTGGGGACTCAGGCCCAGCACAGACTGGAGAACCAGCAGGCTTTAGAGCCACTAGACCTCTTCCAACCCTGCTTTCACCACAGGCTGCATGTGTGATTTTGGACAATGCTCTCAGTTTTCTTATCTGTAAACTGGGGATAAGAACGGGGACAGTATCTCAGAGGCTACTGTGCAGAAGAAAAGTAATAACGGGGCAAAGCACCTTGCTTCAGTAACTGACACCCATTACTGAGTGTCACTGAACAGATAGATCCTCAGTGCACACCAACAGTGGAATTATTCCCATCTGGATTTTTTAAATCCTTACAAAAATCCTATGTTGTGAATGTCACTATCATGGTGTTATGGACAAGGCACAGAGAGGTTAAGTGACTTGCCCAAAGCGGCACAGTGATCTGGCTGTAGAGATTTTCTAGGTTGCTATTTGGTGTGAGATAGAGCTGTGCAGTACATCACACACAGTAAGTACTCTGTGTTGAGTGTCAGGGGTAAGCGCTTTGCAGCACAAGATTTCTTTTAACTCTGAACCCAAACTCCCTAACCATGCTCTGGGACACTATTATTATTACCTCCTGATAGAAATGAGGAAAACCGGAGAGTCCGAACAAGGTCAAAGACAGGAAATTTGCTACGCAGAAAGGCCGATGCCCAGGCCTCTTTCTCTGCACTGCAGCCACTGCCCCCACCATCCAGAGCTGGCTAGACCTGAGCAGTCATTGCACAGAGATGTCCTCAGATGCCAGTGGGCTTCCGGGAGACACGTGAGCTGGAGCCCACGTGTCCTGATCCAGCCTGTTGATTTGTTTTTGTTCCTGGTATAGTAATAACAATATCGCTCTCTGCTGTAAGTAATTCAATGCACTTCGTGTTTTTTCCCCTTTAGCCACAAGTCTTATAATAATAAAGTTCCCCAAATGAATAAATACTAGAAGCCTAGTTTGCACGAGTATGAGAAAGTACACAAGGACAAGTAAACAAGACATCTGGGCACTTCTTTTTATAAAATAAAAATATCAAGTTAAAAAAAAAGTGGTAAGAGTAGACATGGACAAGTAGTCCTGCAAATTCCTTCAGGTTATCCATATTCTGGAAAATTACTGTCCACAGTTGCATATTTGATGTTATTACTGGTTACAGTTCTGCCAGGAAAAAGTTTTTTTTTTTTTTTTTTTGATTTAGGTATTTTTGTTAGTTTTGCACCACTGTATGCCATGAGAAGAACTGAAGCCATGGAAAATTCTGGGCATGCTCTGCAAGTTGATTGTAACTGATTTTACATCTGAACTTTGCGTGTGGGGACACAACTAAACTATACCAAAATTTATCATCAGTAATAAGGCAGTCATGAAAATCTTGCTTAATATGATGCCTGGAACAGGGCTATTTGTTACTGAGTCTCATTCTTAAAAGCTAAACCTATTACACGTTTTCTCATTAGCAACCACCGGGAAAGTGCCTATGTGTGTCCTCATGAAAATGCCCTCTTCCCTCTCCAGGGCACCCCGGCACAATGGAAAGGCCCTCAGTGTTAGCTTTGGCTGAGCCAATTTGAATATGGTCTTATCAACCTTCTTTCCTTCTGGAACCTCTGCCTTGGTGTGACGCACGTTTTTTAAATTTTACGAACTTCCAAAGAAACTGAAATTTTCCCATTTGGGCCAAACCAGGAAAAGTATTGTCTGAGTTTCCTACAGGTTTCCAAATGGGGCGATTTTCTTCCAGATATTTATTGGATTTCAGTTGGAATAACACAGGTGGTTTTAGGCTCCAAGCTACGTAAGGATGACCGAGACATGAAGCAGGGCCAGCGGCTCTCCTCTCAGGCAGCCTGCCTGCTGAGGCCAGAGCTGCAGGTCTCCGGTCTCCAGTCCAACTCCCCACAGAGCCAGGTGACAGCGCGGCGGAGTCCCCAGGATCAGTCCAGATAAAGCAGGCATCTCTGGGTTTTGGGGAGGGCCACCTGACTCCCCAAAGTGCTCTGCCCTGGACTAGATAGATCTTCCAAGTCCACCCCAGTGATGAGCAGAGAAGGACGAGGCACAAGATATGGGCGAGTGCAATGAGCATGATCATTTTCTTTGTCTCCCTGTTCAGTTCAGTTTAGCAGAAACACACAGAGTCCCTTCAGGGCTGTAACAGAGGCTTGAAATCTCACCTCTCAGGCAAAGCAATGTGATAATATGAGAATTGCCCCCACACCCCATCTACCCACTGATTCTCTGATCTCTCAGAACTGAGAGAAACACTACACATATATATTTAGGCACATCTTGGGATTCAGCTGAATTTAGGCCTAAATGTTGCTGCAAATGGGTCTTGTGGGAGAACAGAGCTTGGAAATCATTACTATCCTGAGAGATAATGATAGCAAATGTACTGAACAAGACACTGAGCTGAGTGCTTTATGTGCATTATCTCATTTAATCCTTAAGACTTCTCTTTGGGGCAGTACTAATTTTAATCTCTGAGAATGAGGCAGAGAGATGAAGTAACTTATCAACTTTCATGCAGCTGATAAGTGAAGGATTCAAGATTCCAACCCAGGTTGGATTAACTCCAGAGTCCCAGAACTTAACCACTTTTGCTCAATTGCACTTATCATTTAATCTTCTATATTAACATGGAAAAATGAGGGACACATACGCATCTTGTGTGAACATGCCAACTTTTTAAATTTCATGTCCAAAACGCATGCACCATTAGTTTCTATCAATTACCAAATGCACAAATCAGAACTACAACTAGGTCCAGTGTCATGAACCATGGATACCCCTGTCAGAGAAAAAGCCAGCCTGGATATATTGTACTGGGTGTGGAGTGACAGGACTGTCATAAAGGTAATCATGTAAAAAACAAAATCTGCCATTATCAACTTTTTGAATTTCTGAGGAGTTGTTTTCTGCTCTGGCTAATGACGAGCAGGCTTCTATTCATCATTTCCAGTTTTATTCTCCCGGGAGCAGGTTATCAGAACCATCAAACCAGAGATATAAAAGACTAGGAAACATTTAGTTTCAGAAAATAATGGCTTATAACCCTAGTAAATCAAAAGAGTGAGGGGAGGGGGGATAAACTAGACAGTTAAGATGCCAGCTGGAGATTCTTTATAGTTGGGCCTTGTCAGGGTGTTTGCAAGTTTGAGTATTGCAAATGATGGTAAGAAATCTGCCCAGGAGATCTGAAGCCTCCAAGCCCACATAGACAAAAGATAATTACAAGACCCTGGAACTACAAGTGACTTCTACTGTAAGCCTGCTTTTAGCTCGGGTCAGTTGGTCGTTTATAAGAGCAGAGGCAGTAAAGGTTTAATAATGCCTGTATGGGTCACTTTCCCCCAAATACAGAATAATTACCACATCTTCTCCCAACACTCGAGTGCATGAGCGCTTGCATGAGCTCCGTGTGTGTCAGACACACACACACACACCCTTTGGCCAGGGAATTCCAGGCTTCTGTAGCAATGATATCTACATTGAACCACTGAATTATATTAATTGAAATGATCTTTGGTCTTTAAAGTTGACCTTTGCTATTCATTCTATCATGGAAAATGTACTTATCTCCTACAAACCAAGACCAGAGATTCTTTATCTTGGATTCAGGGACGAGATCCCCTGACAGACCCAGGAATGTCAACTGGGGAGTCATCCTACACGTTGCCTCCTGTGGAGACAGTTTCCATTTTCATCAGCATCACAGAGGACCTGAGACTTATGCAGGGGTCAAAATGCCTGGCCTACAGGGGTTCTGACCCTCCACCCCCCCACCCCCCCCCACCCCCCCCCACCCCCGCAAGACTTCAGAGGGTCACTTCATTTGAAAGTGACATTTCTAGAATTTCATGCAAATAGGAGGCTCTAGTCCAGCTGTTTTTTTTTTTTTTTTTTTTTTTTTAATAAACCACACAACAACTTTGGGGAGGTAGGGGCAGGGCAGCATAAGGCATGGAGGATCTGAGGTCTCCTGAGAAGCCTCCCTGAGCTCCCTGAGCTCCCTGTGTGGGGCAACAGCCTGCCACTCCACAGTCCCCTCAGCACAATGCATGGCTTGGGCTCAGGAGCTGGCTGTGAATATTTTGGGTTCAAACTTCACACTGTTACTTTTTTTGCACACTGTTGTTTGGGACCTTGGCCAGATGAATTTCTCCCTATCCTATTTTTCCATCTGTAAGATGGGTAGATAAAACCTGCCTCTCAAGAAGATTTGTGAGGATTACATCAGATAACGGAAGAACATGTGTGACCCTCGCCCTTGAAACCCATGGGATCAGATGTGTTTTTGAAATTTAGGCTTTGGGGTTTCATACATGTAATGTATTTGCATCCTCCGCATGATTTCATACCACCAGCATTATCCATAACCAAACATTTGAGTATTTCTATGGCAAAAACTGTATGAATATTCAGAGGTATGAATCCCCTTCAGAGGTATGAATCAAGATTACAAGAGCCTCACACAACTCAGGACAGGTTTAGCCACCCAAAGTGTTCAGTTTTCAAGCATCTTGGTCTCTGAGATTGAGGACCTGCAACTGTAGGCCTGATTTTTCTCTGTAAGTACTGGTTGAAGTCTACTTTGTTTGGTTCCCAAGATTCTAATTCTTTGTTGAGTCACATGCCTTGGCTTGTCCCACATTTATCTTTCTTGGCATTAGCACCAGCTTGGCCCCCATGGCTGAACCACCACCCAGGTATATTTTCTCACCTTCACGCTCATTGGAACTGTCCTGGCCTGGTGGCCTTTCTCCTGTGGAGGCTCTGGGCGAAAGAGACCCTTCTCTTGGTTTTGTCCTAGACTTCCAATTCCTTGCAACAGCTCTGCTATTTCAGGGGCTGCCTGCTGCCTAATATATTCCCCAGGAGCTATCAGAGTCACTCCTGGTTGGTTGGCTAGTTAGAAGAACACTCTTCCCTGGGAGATGAGAGGGGACATTCCTGGGTCCCACTCGGGTGTGCCTGAGAGCTGCTTCCAGGAAACTGATAGTGACGCAGCAAATCCACTTGAGCACAGCACTCCTGGCCCATTCCCCTTCCAGAGTGTCCCAAGGAGAAAGAATGTGGCTCAGCATCTGTCACAGCTGAAGGCGACACTTCCATCAGCATGGGGGCCATTCCAGCAGAGGGCAGCTGTCGAAGTCTGCCTGCGTTGTACCATATGGCCACAGACATGTGCCATTCAATGTTAGTGGAGTGGAAAGAGCAGACCCAGACACAAGAGCCTAATTTCTAGTTCTTTCCCATACTTTGTGATCTTGGGTAACTTTAAATTTTCTGAGCCTTGGCTATAAAACAGGGTCTTGAGCTGTCTATGATCAGGAGAATGGAGATAACCCATAGGAGGCCCTAATAAATATGCACTCTGTTCTTTTAAGGACCTTCAAAGGCTTTCTTGAGCTGTCTGGGAGGCTCCCAGGAGCGGGACCATCTCTTCTCTTTGTATTTATTTCTAGCAAAGGGTCTGGACCATGACAGGTCATGAGCTATTGAATAAATGAATGGAGAATGGAATTCTTCCAAGATTGTAGCATATTTTAGTTCCTCCTAATTCCAATATCCACAATCTGATTAGAGTACAAGGATGCTCCAGTCATAGGTCACTTCAGGATCCAAACAGCTATATTTCCCTCAGATGTGGTCAGATGGTTTGTTTTTGCCACGGTCTCTTCATTCAATACCACTCCCTTCATAGTGGACCTTTTAATTTTGCAGATTGATAACACAGCCCAATGATTTGCATGAAAAGTATTACATTTAAAAAAAGACCTCTCAATTTAGAGTACTATTTAAAGACCTACTACAAGTCAATATCCTTTCCACTGATCCTCGACTATTATTAATTAGAACTTAATTTAATCCTAACATTCCTGTGAGTTCAAGTAGATTATAACGACTGAACTCTGAGAGCTCATGCAGACCCAAGACTCCAGTGGGAGACTTCACATGGGTTTTGAAAATTAGGACACATTGGATTTAAAGTCTTGTTTAAGAAGCTGTGTTTAATTATTCCCCACTCTCTTAGAGCAGGGAAGAAACAGAGTGATCTCTAGTTTACTAATGTAGAAAAGAATGACAATCTTTTTATAGCATTTTCAGATACCCTCAGTTCCTTTATCTGCAAGAGGAGCACCAGGAACTTTGCCACACCCACGTGGACGCCAGGTCAAGGGCTTGGCCAATTGCGACAAGCCACAGCTTTTGGAGAGAACACTGCTCTGATATACCGCAAAGTTTCTTTCCAGGGCTCATTTCCCTTAATTCTGAGATGTGGTCTAGCAGTAAAGGAGGTGACACAGGGTTTTTGTTCAAGATCATTTTCCTTTCTGTCTGATGTTTTCTTTTGCTCTCTCTCTCTCTGAAAGAAACATCTAAGAGCGAGGGATACAGTGTGTGTGCTCTCTTGAAATGCATTTTCCCTTTCCTATCTATAATGGAGTAAAACCAAAGACAGTCTCCAAAAGCAGCACTGTGACCAGAGTCTGAGTAAGAGAGGAGGAGCAACCAAAGGTCCACGAGCCTGGGACAGCGTAGCAGGGAACAGTGGGGCAGCTGTTTGACCATTCAAATAGGTATTTATTACGATGCCTCTCTCCCTGGGAATATACAGATGCTGCAGGTAAAAATGCTGCTCTAGAGTGTTCAGTCATAGAAGGTGAGATGCTCAATATGACCAAAATCGGTGAGGATGAAGTGGCTAATAAAGTTGTGTAAATTCCCCACACTTGGTCTGCAGGGCCAGACAGGCCTTTGAGATTCAAGAACAAGTGTCCACTTAATTTAGCCAAGCCCTGCATGCTCCTCCTCATGAAAAGGAAAATGTCTCTTAATTCCTGTTTTCTGTCTATTCCCTTCTTTCTCCATTCGGTATCATCTTAAATTTTCCTTAGGTAGAAGAAGTACATGGTCACACAGATGCCCTCGTCTGCTTCATTTCTTCTGGTGATGGGGGTGAGTGGGGGATGGGAGCAAGAAGACACCGCCTGATTAATATTTCCATCACAGGAGAGGAATTGAGCTGTGAGATGAAGGCATATTAAGGAATAGCTCCCAGACAAATGTACCTTGTGAGTTCATCTTGAATCATCTGACATTACATTCACAAGGAATCAAAATTCAGGTGATTTATACATTCGCATTAGGTTCTATTAGTATTAATGGGAAATACGCATGTGTATCAATACACGCATTAGTGAAGTCAGACTCCCTGAAGGGTTTCTGCTTTGGGGTGAAAGCAACTGTTATTTGCATCTTCTCCATGAAGGAAATATAAATGTGCCCATTAAAAAAGCGTTCAATACTCCATACTCAGCAGAAAAAGACTTCATTCTTAAAAGATGAAAATAAAACTATATTTTGTATTTGTAATGAAAGGCATACAGAAGACAGCCATATTTTATTACTATTATTTATAATTTTCTATTCAGGATTTATTTTTATTATCAGCTGTGTTCAGTTCATCTTCCATGTAGTGAAGTGTCCCATCCAATCCTTTATTCCCACGTGAAAGACAAAGCAAAGTCCAAGTTTGGTAGTGATTCATGCAGAGAGGCATTCCAGATATAGAATAATAAACAGCGTCAAAAAAGACATTTTCTCTAATCCACAAGCAAGAAAAAAGGAAAAACTATCCTCTACTTTTCTGGGGGAAAAGGTTTAAGTGAAATTCAAGGCAATAAGAACCCACAATTTCTTAACATTGTGTCAGTAACGATGGCTTCAGGAACCCCATTCAATGGCTTACCCCACCAGGAGCCTGTCCTTTTACAAACTCCAGATTGTTTCAGGTTAGTTCTACTGAGTGCCATTGTGCTGTTGAGGGTTAATATTTCCATCACAGCAGATTGTTCCATCCAGCACTCTTCCACCATCCAGCAGATTGTTCTTAAGCCTCAAGGGTGAAAAATAGCTTCATCTGTTTCTGGCTTCATTTGTAGACCCAACAATGCCAATGAAGGAAAATGACCCTTCCCAGGCCTCACTTCTTGTCAGCAGGTAAGTTTTCCTAACAGCCCTCTAGCAGACTTCCCTTAGTTCGCATCACGTTGGCTGGCCATTTTGGTTTGCATATGGGCCTCCCTCTTCTATGAGCTCTTGCAGGAGTTTAATCCCTACAACCTTATAATAATGGTAGGATAAGGGTAGAAACTTAATCACACTATGGTGCTTAGGGTGGGCCTAGTGTGTTGGCATCCTGGTGGTTTTATAAGCACAGGGAGAGACCCAGATAGAGACTCAGGCACACGTAAACATGCACCCTCCCTGCCTCTGCAGCCTTGGGACTCTGCCAGCAAGAAGGTCACCATCAGATGTGGCTTCTAGTCCTTGCACCTCCAGAAATGTGAGCAAAAATAAGTCTCTTTTCTTTACAAAGTAGCCTGCCTAAGGTGTTTCATTATAGTAATGAAATGCTGACAAATATACCAACATTAGGACAAGTTCCTCTTCCAGAATAAGTAAGTAGAATTCCCTGTTTGGGAGTTCATTTTACCATCCAATTCCATGAGCTTCAGATACAGAGAATGAAGAATCTGCCGGTAAGTAAGCAGGAGTTGAACTATGGGGGAATGGACTGGTGCCCATCTGTGTGGGCCACCCAGTGAGTACCAATCCTGTGATCCTCAAAGGAGTTCTTAAAAGCTATCATAGACACCTGGGGCCTCCCTGGACTGTATGAGGGAGTGCCAGGGTTTCTCTTGAAGCTGATTCATTACAGTTTGTGCACAGGTTTGAATACTAAAGATGTTCAAGGCAGGTCAAGCTATAGTTTCTGTTTGGCAAATTGAAGATAAACTGTGAGCAGACTGCTTACACTACATATGAGAATGCACCAGCTGACTGGTAATTATTTTAAAAAGGAAAATGTTCAGGAAATATATATTAATACAGTTTAGATTTGGGGTGTCATAGAACAACTAAAAAGTGGAAGGAAATGAGTCTTTGATATCTCGATTTCTCCATTCTGCTCCCCCACTTCCTAGACCTCCCTGGAGCATACGAGGTCCCCATATTCTGACATACCTTCTCCCGGAGCCTTTCTGCACACTAAGGTACAAATAACTAATGACAATTCAGTTGCCACCCATTTCATGAATAAGCTTAGCTGTGTGGCATGATGGGCCTGAGGGAAAGGGAAAGAATTTGAGAACTGATCATTTTTGGAACAGAGATCTGACCCCAAGAAGGATAGTCATCCGTCAAAATCATAGTGTATAGATGGCCCTGTATAATACGGAAGCCACTCACCATACGTGGCTTTCAAGTTTAACTGAATTAAAACCATATTAAAGGAATAATGTGTTCTGCTGTCACACTAGCTACATACCAAATGCACAACAGGTACAGGCACCAGTGGCAAATGCAGAGATGGGACATTTCCATCAGCACAGAAAGGTCCAGAGAGCTGGCTGTAGAAGGAAACCAGCAGGATGTGACAGCTGGTGATACTTCCCAGGAAACTCCAGCCTGATGAGTGTAGAGGCTCCTTTGGTGCTAATTTGGTTGGGTAGGTCTGGTTTATTCATCTGTTTTGAGGCAGGAACCTAGATGGTGGCTGGGTGTCAGTGGGTATATAGTGCATAAATTAAAAAAAAAAAAAAACTGTGGACAGGGTGGGCATCTTTGAGTCAGGGATGGACCCCATTACCAATGTCACATGGGCTAGCCAAGATGAGAGACACTGACTACAAAATCACTGTGGTTAGGTGACTGAACAAATTGAACTTAAAATAATGTATTATGAAATTATGTTAATTTGTATTAATTTACATTTTAAATGTATGGCATGTTGCATTATGCTAGTGACATAAAATTTCTTTTAAAAAGAGTTACCAAAATTTGAGCTGGGCATGGTAATCCAGTAACTCGGGAGGCTGAGGCAGGAGAATCGCAAGTTTGAGGCCAGCCTCAGCAACTTAGCAAGGCCCTAAGTAACTTAGTGAAACCTTATTTCAAGAGGAAAAAAAAAAAAAAAGGCTAGAGACTTAGCTCTGTGGCAAAATACCCCTGGGTTCAGTCCCTATTATCCGCCCCCCCACCCTGCTGTGGGGGGGGGGCGGAGTTTGAAGGAGTAGCTCTAAAGAAAATATTAGATAAAAACTAGTATGATAAAAATGCTTGGGCTAGGACTATAAATCAGTGGTAGAATGCTCATTTAGTAGGTGCAAGACCCTGAGTTCTAACCCTGGCACCACACACACACAAAAAGTAACATGGCATGTGGTATGCAAAAACAAGTTTAAAAAACACTGATGCAAAGCATAAAAAAAACAAAAAACCAACAAACAACTGCCCTAAGAATGTGTTTCCAGGTAGGGGCAATTTATATGTCAGATGCTCTGGGAACAGTGTTGAATGCTCACAATACTTTTGAGGGACCATCAAGAGGCATTGATTTCATTTAAAGAAATTAAAGTAAAAAAAAAATAAAGAAAATATATAATTTTTGGTCAAAGAAAATGTTTAAATATATAATACTATTTGTTTTCATACTAATACAGTTGTAAGATATTTAATTGTTTTTTATGGAGGAAGGGTTTCAGAGGTCAAAAGTGCCTAGGCCCTATGAAAATCACCGTGTGGACCATTCTAGCTTCCCTTGGGAGGAACCCTGAGGCAATGGGACACAGGTAGAGCTTGCACATCAGCACCACCAGGGGGCGTGGTGGAGCAGTAAGCAATGAGCAGAAGGCCTGAGCCTAAGACAGAGATGGCAGCCTCTACCAGGTGTGCTCACTGGCTAGGTATGGAATGAGCTCAGCTTGGGTCAGCAGACAGGGTGCCTGGTTGTGTCCAGGTCCTCTAGACAGCAGGACCAACCACTGCTCATATGATTATCACCTGCTGTCAGGATTGGTTCTGGGAGAGGGTCAGGGGTGAGCCTTCAGAATGAAGTATTTCTAGGAGTGCGGAAAGGCCAGAATAGACAAATAGTGGGATTTAAGGCATCTTCTAGCAGGAAGATCTATTGGGTTTATGAAGCCCTGAAATCACACCATAGGGATGAGGGACAAATACCTAGTGGCCTGAGTCATGCTGGTTATGACTAGAAGAAACACAGAAATGATAAGCCCACACACCTCTTAAACACAAAAAGTAACTTGGGAATGCTGTTTCATATTCCTTTTGGATAAAAGGAGTTTCTGAAACAATTTCATAACACACTCTGAAGGCAAAGGCCGATGGCCCACAAAGTGTGAGGGCAAGTTACGGCTGTCCCTAAGACCTCTTGACAAGTCCTGGGAGGGCAGAGTATAAATGCCATTGCAAGTGGGCAGAGTGTGGCCAGAGGCCAGGTGTGCAGACCTATTCTATCATATCCTACGGTCGCTCGCCTGTTGCCGGGTGAAGCGAATGACTTTGATAAATCACCCTATTATAACTTGTGATAAAAGCAGCAGGTACTTAGGGAACTGACCAATAGACAACTGAAAAAGACAAATGGCTGCAGGAAGACAAGTGATATGAGTCGGGAATTAGTGATATCCATTGTGAGGAGAGCGGGACAAAGCACACCAGACAGAGATGATATTCCAGGCTTGTGGACATTCATTGATTTGAGTCACCTGACAGTCCAGGAAAAAAGTCTCAATCACTAATCACATATGTTGAAAACCCCTAGAAAATGATGATACATCTTGTAAATGCAAGGTATTATTAAGACTAAACCAAGCAAAGTGGAAAATTGAAGCAATTTTCTGTATACTTTCATTTGGGCCTCAAGCTCTGGAGCATTTGGTCAGAATATTTTTTTTTCCTTTAGCTAAGTGGTCTGAATACTTACCATAGTGATGTGTAGAATCAGCATAAAGGTTATTTTCTTTTTCTAAAGTCTCCAGCTTTTAAGGGGAGTCAGAATGACTACGCAGGGATATAAACAAGTCTTGGAGCTACTTCTCTGTAAGACTCGTCTATTTTGTCCTGGTGGCTAAAGCTGTTTCTACAGTAGCACCCAGCACCTAGTCCACAAATCGCTTCCTTCTTAAAACTCAAGGGTTTCTGCAAACCACATTAAAATGGTCTGTAGAAAGTGTTGCCCCACATTTTCCACTACGTCAGAGTCTAGCCACATGGGTCTGGGGGCTTGGTGGTGGGGTGGGAAACACTGGTGGTTTCAGTGTCCCCACGAGTCTGTTTAACCACAAATCTATAATGTGGTTCGGTAATGGAAGAAGCCACAGTGGAGAGCCAGGGTGAAAATTCACTACAATTTTTCTGGCAGCTGTCATCAGTCAACAATACCCAAGCTGAGACCTCTAGTTGCCAATACATGCCCATGTTCCCAGGGTGGAAGGGCTACCAGTTGGGAGGAGGGAAGGGGGCAAATAAGAGTCTCTCTCCACTGGACAGAATGAAAGTGGAGTGAAGACTGAGATTTTGAGGAATTAATGAAGAACTCGTGGATTCACAAAAGGGATGGAGAGGCAGGTTTCAGGAAGGAGTGATATTGTGCAGACCTCACGTGGCACACAATAGTTAGCCCATTTTTACTTCAAGAAATCTCACTCTCGCATTCTGCAGCAGCTGCCACTGTTTGGATTATGAATAGCAATAAGCCATATGGTGTGGCAGGAATGAATCACACATATTTTCACATGGACAAATATTATTATTCCAAAATATAAACACGTCAATATAAGTGTTTTTTCTCCTGGGAGGAATACAGCTCCTGATCTCAGTTATAAGAAAATGACTCAGTCTGTCTGTGCAAAAATTACCTGCTAAGATTATTATTGGGAAAAAAAACAAAAACCTTGCACCACAGCCTTCCCCACATCGTTTTCTTTATTTGATGTGATGGAGGAGAAACAGAAAGGAAAGGGAGGGAGAGGAAGAAGGGAAAGAATAACCGAGCAAATGGAAAGATGATGTGAAAAGGGGGCACACACTGTTCCTAGCTCTGCCATCTGGTTGGCTGTCTCCACTCCAGAACTCGCATAATGGAGAGAGCAGTGTGCTTGCCCGGAAATTATCACGCCAGATACCTAACAGCCAAGAGCAGAAGGCAAAAGTGGAGAAGACTCAATCAGGCCATTTAGACATGTCAACAAAGGGTTCTTCTGAAGCACATTGCTCACTCTTTCTCTGCTCTTCCCCTAAACGTCCTGAGGACAAAGTGCATCTCCCTGTCAATGTCATCACATTCTGCTGAGATTCCCTAATTCTTCATTTGGTCTTCCCACTTCCCACTGATGTTTCCACTTTTTCTTTATTCTTCCTTGCCCCAGAAATCCTTACTTAAACTTCTCTTCCAGAGAATGTCCCCCTCTTGGTGACAGTGGTTCTTTTTGGCCTTCTTCCTTCATCTCTCTTTCTGCCAAGGTGAGGTCCCTGCCTCCTAAGACTTTTTGTCTGGCTTCCCAGGTTCCTGGGGGGGTCCCCTTATCTTCCAGAAGGGGAACAGCCCACGGGGGCTCAGGTGGGGCATGTGTGCAGAGAGGGGCAGCTGAGGTACAGTCCTCTTTTTGCCATTTAGGTCCCATGGCCACCGGAAGTCAGCTTCACTAACATGGAACCAGAACTGGATCCTACTGAGGAAGACACTTTAGGAAAAAACTGCACAGTCCTTTTCCACAGTAGAGCAGATGACTTTTTAGTGGTTCCCCTCTCCCCGTGTAAAATTGCACACTTATTTCCTATATGTGAACAAATGGATTAACTCACCTAGTGAGTGAGCCTATGCTCATTCTTTAGAGTTGGAATCCTATATTATTAAAAAATAAACTTTAATCCAGCTTCACGTGTTGCTTGGTCACCCAGTCCATCCATGTGGATCTCAATGTCATGTCCTCTGGCCCTGGCTGGCACCTTTGGTATCACTACCATATTCCAGCCCCCCAGTGGGTTGCAGGAGGGATTTGTGCACCCAGAGTGGCCTCTTCTATCAGGTGAGCATTGTGGGTTGCTCCACCTGCTCCACCTGAGTGCAGTCTTGAGGTCCAGCCAGGAGAACTATAGTGAAGGCATCATGGGGCAACTGGGTACAAATGCTCATTTCCAGGCCCCACCCTCGATCACCCAGTCAGAAACTCTTGGGTGGTGGTGGTGACATCCACAGGGAAGAGCCCAGCCATCTGTCTTAATCACCCTTTAGGGAGATTTGGCTGTGGTCTTGACTTTGAGAATCACTTCTGGGTTCAGTTGGTCCCACTCCCACTTTGTAATGCCTGTATTAACTGTATCCCTCCTCACGTTTTAGTGCTTAAAACCAAATCTTAATATGATTGCATTCCTTTTAGAGTAATAAAGAGACATTGTGAAGATTAAATTAGATAATATCTATGAAAACCTAGCAGTATCTAGCACTTACTAGAATTGTCATTCATGTCAGTGAGCATTATATTTTCATTAATACTATTATATCAATGGGTTTTAAGTTGAAATGGAGATTTTTATGTAGGATCACTTTCTACTATCAACTCTGAGTGTGTCAAATACCCTACCTCTTATTTCCAACTCATATATTTCCATACTAAGTATTAGATGGAAATCTAGAACCTATATTTAAAAAAAAAAAATCACCAAAGTGGTGGGACTGAAACATCTTACCACCGGGCAGGAAGTGATCTTATGACATCAGGCAAATGCTCAAAAGGTTTGGGGAGGAGGAAGGCTCCCCAAGAGCAAATGAAGCGGCAACCAGGGTATAGCTACTCCGAGGAGACTAGAGTAGAGGAGCAAGAGGTGAAATTTACTTCTAAAGTTTTTCTCTATCTTGAAGAACCCGGGTCTCTCTTCCTGGTCCATCTTCCAGTTCTAAATTCCCTACAAAATCTCCATTCTTTTTCCATCTCTGATAAAAAGCTATTTGGAATGTTACTACTCAAAAAGTAGAAATGCCACCCCCACGTGAGGTCTGCATTCAAAGTCACTCGGTAAAGGATTCTGACTTTCATTCAAATAACTGCTCGAAGACAGCCAAGAGGTTGCCCTTCACGTTGTTCAAGAGCGACACCAATCACCCTGCCTTGGCACGCACATGGATTTCTTGCAAGGATTTCAGCAGGTGTTTTCTGAATCGCATCCAGAATCACACTGGACAGAAACATAGCAGAGGTCACATCAATAATGATTAGCGGGATGATGGCGGCCCCCTCCTGCTGGCCCTGGGAGCTGGCGGGGATCACAGTGCCACTCCGAGTTTCCAGCCAACAGCCAATGTCACTTTAACATATTCAAGACAGAGACTAACTGAGCCAATAGACCAAGCCAGAATCCTAAAGAAATGAAGTGAGGCTCGGAGAGGAAAGGGGGCAAAGAAAAAAATACACAAATATTTTATCTTACTAAGTTCCTCTTAGAAATTTGGGACACTTTCAATACCAATGCTTAAAATGTTGTACCACAAATGCTTAAAATATTGTATCACAAATGCCCTATTTCCATGTCTGCTTTTTAAAAAAATCTCATCAATTAGAATAAAGGAGAAAAACTAATTATGAAGTGTGTTCCTTCTCGCCATTGCAAGTAGCAAGGACAAGAACATGAAATATAACTCCATCAAAGCTCACAGTTGAGAAATACTATTATTCTGGAATTCCCGAGATTCCTGCTCTCAGGAAGACCTGCCCAATATTCCCTTTGGCTGATAAGCATCTTTTTACACACTGGCCTTTGCCTTTCTCCAGATTTCCAATCTTCTTGAGGCTGTATTGAAAAACAGGCTCAAACAAACCCCCCAAAGAGGAAAAAGCATGAAGAATGCAGAGCAAGACTCAATTTTAATTCCTGTACTGTCGTCAGTCTCCTGAGCAATGTTAGGAATGTTACTTTACTTCTCTGTGCCTCAGTTTGCTTTTCTTTGAGATGGGAGATTAGTTAGATCAGGAGTCACAAGCAAGAAAGAAATTTCTTCTTCAAAGAAATTCTGTCTCCGGATTGTTAGGCGAAATTTTCTGGATTTTAAATGTGGCTTAAAATATACGTAAAACACCACAACCGGTAAAAACACTATGTAGGTCAGATGGAACGTGATTGTGGTCCTGAGAGTCTTGCCTTCTATGATACATCGTTTCACCCCAAACAGAAGCCCTGTCAGTCTAAGCCCACAACCCCTTGATTTGCTTCATTTGTGCATTTGATGTGCCAACTCCTTCCCCTTGAAAACTCTCAGGTGAATGCTGCTCCTCTTTTTCCTGTAGATAAGAGACACTTGGTTTGTGTCAAATGCAGCTACGCAGCATATGCATGAAAAAGTTAATCATCTAAAACTGAAGTACACTGCCAAGTCACCAGACACCAGTGGGTAGACATGTCACTGTGAATAAAAACAGTGGGGAGGGATGGGAGGCACAAACTAACTAGAAATAAACTAGGGAGTGAGGAAGAAAAATGTTTCGCGTTCATCAGACAGTAGCTGAGAAGCAGACCTTAGGAAAGCATGATATCATGAGTCAGCTGTGAAGGAGAAGCAGTTCTGAGGGAGGAAATGCCCAAGTGACAGTTGTGTGGCCTAGAAGACAAATTGTGACCTGATCTTTCAGGATAGTCACTGGTGCTGGGAGAACTTTCTAGAAAGGGCTTTGTTAACTCAAGGTACAGGCAGGGAAGTATGAAAAAGGTACACTGTCCTTTGCAGTAGACTTAAGGAGAGGAATTCCACTTCTGTCTTGTCCTGAGCAATGGTGGACTCTTTCCTAGACCAGATTCCATAGTTGGCTAACTTGCGTAGTTTGTGCCATACAGGATCCCATTGATCAGCTAGTGTTTCATATTTTTCCTTAAAAATATGTTTCTTTCTTCCTGTTGCACTTGTACCACTCTGGCCTGGGGCCATTCCCAGCTCATGAATAGGTCCAGTAACAATAGTTTTTGGACTGGCTTCTAGAACCTTCAAAACTCCATCTACGTTGCCAGACTGATTTTCCTTGAACATCGCTCTTATGCTCTTATCACTCCATTCTGTTGTTCTGGCACTTTCCATGGCTCCCATTTCCTCCCAAGCATAACTATGCTTCTACCTCTAAGCCTCTTAGGATCTTTATCTTTCCCCAGGCCCTCAAACATTCATTTTCCCTTCAAACATTCAGAGCCAGGGGTGCTTCTCCCTCAACACCATTTCCTTCGCCTGGCTTCCCGTCACCCTCCTTTTCAGATCCTGTCCATCTTTCTCTATCAGTTTCCCCGATGAAATGTTTGACTCTTGCAGGGCACACTCCCTTCCATGACTTCAGAATTGTTATTCTACTTAATTTCCACACCATGCCCTCTGCCACTCAGTTCTATATGATTTTGTTCTCTAATTGTTGCATGCATGGATATCTGCTCTCTCAATTATATGTTGACCTTCAGGAGTCAAGGTCAGGTCTTCCTCCTCTGTGTTCTCGGTGGAAACAGCAGGTTTAGTATAGAGGCTGGGCTCAGTATACACTTGCCTGAGGTGTTCACAGGAGCTTATTGGGAAGAAGGGGACAAGGATTTTAGGCTTGAAAAAAGAAAGATGGCTTGGGTATGGAGATGATCATATAGGTTAATGTTGATCCACTTCTTAAAATAAGTGTACGTGGACATCGCACCTACTGTGAACTATACTCTTATGCACAGTCCATGCTTGGTGACATCATGGTAGGCTGAACTATTATGCAAGTGGTGCAAGCAAAGACCTGGTCTACCAGCTGTCCTTGATGGTTTGAAGCTGCACTTGGAGTGTATCTCCTGAATGTGAACTTCCAGGGTCCATAATTATCCTCTTTGAGAGAATCAGTATCTAGTATGGGGCAAGAGTGAAGACATACAAGAATTCAGGTGCACTATGAACAAAGAATGATAGAGGACTCTTGCTGGGTGGCAGAGGAGGCTGGAGACAATATCTGACAGTCTGTATGAAATTACCAGGTTTGCATGGCAGAGGCTTCCATCACTCCCTCCCAATCTGCTCACTAACCAGAGTGTGCCAAGCCTGTTATTAAATCTCCATGCCTCACAATCTATACAGTGAAGATAAAAACCTGCTGACCACAGAGGCTGGGTGCATTCATTATAATAGGAAGACACTGTGAAAATACACCAGGCTCTCCCAAATCCACTTCTGTTGATTCAAACAGGCCCCTGAGCAGCCATCTGCTCATAATGGATTTTGGTACCCCTGTCCTGGGCTGTGCCTATCTCTGGGGGTCTGAGTTGGCAGGTGCTCCATCCATTACCTAGCTTGGATGGAGCTGAGGAGGGCCGAGCCCCTGCCAGCTCCCTAAGGCAGTCTCCGGGGCTGCTGACCTGGCTCTCTCACAGGAAGTTGTCATCCACCTGCCAAGGAACTGGTGACAATATGTGGTAGCAGAGGTGGAGCCAGGGGCAGAGGAGAGGTTCCAAGGAGAGAATTTTCAAAAAGGGAAGTTGGCATAATCAAGGTAAAACACAACAGTCTATCTTGATCTGCATGAGAGATGTTTATCTTCTAATTCTTATGGGCTCTTTCACGTGACTGTCTTATCTGGGAGCCTCCTTGGATGGGTTGGGGCCTCCGTGCTGAGTGAAAAAGACCAAAGTTCACCTTTCATCCCTTTGCATCTTTTCTGAGCTCTACCTTCTGCCTGGGCCCACGGACAGTTTTAGGACACTGGAGCCCAGCAGAGATCCTGGTACTACCTTAGCTGCCAGATCCTTGGAGCACAGATAATCCTTCCTGCCTTGGGGGCATGTGGGAAAAAGTCCTGTATAGGACTTTTATATAGGCTTGTCAAACTCTCAGTAAAAATGAAAAAAAAATTTAATAACCTACATATAGGAACATAAAAATGGCTGAGTTTCCAAAATACAATTTAATTGATGTCCTTGCTAAGTAAATGAGTGAGTGAAATGGATAAACAAAGGTACATGTATCAAAAAGTTGAATATTGATCTGACAATTGTGTCCATTTAAGTTACATATGGAAATAGTACATTATTTTTCACTCTCTTCTCCCCAAAAGAATCATGCAACCTAGCTCACCAGCTTGGATACAACCTAGCTCACCAGCTTAGATATTACCCCCTAAAAACAATCTTAAAATCTAACACACTAGAGAGAGTAAACACTCCTTAACAGATAGCGATGTGACTATTCTAGAAACCAGTGTTTTAATTTGCTGTTGGAGTCAGCTTCATGCCACAAAGGAAGGTAATACAGTTCATACTGCCAGGCAAAGGACACATGGGTCACACCATTGCCACCAAAAGATAACTCATTATACCAACCTAAAATTCACCTATGTTTTCAAGCAGAATTTTCTATTTTCTATGAAGCTTGAATTCACATGAGGAAGGAAGAAACAAAATGATAATTTACACTATGATACAGTGAGAAAAAATAACTTTAAAAACACTGTAAAATGAGGCCATCTGTCAGGGTCACCAAGGTCTGGGAATGTCTGCCCCTCTATGATACTTTCTGGACTCTAGCAAGACATGGGAAGTAAATGCAGGAGCTTTTAGTGATATAAAGGGACAAAGGCAGCTCTGAATTTGTTCAGTTCAAACATCAAGACAGCTGTCTTAGACATTAGCATGCGCCTTCAGTATGCTCAACTGATCAAATCATATACGCACATGTGTATTGATACACACACATACATACACACATATGTGCAAATAAAACCTTAAAAGAAATACAGCTAAAATCCACCAAAAATAACAATCCAACACAGAGTTCCAAGAACATTCATTTTTGAAACAGTAACATTTAGCCCAACTTTAGTTCCTTTCCACCAGTGAGCCATCTGGCTTTCATAAGGTCCTGGTGTCTGGCATACCAGCAAGTTGTTCAGGATTGTTCATCAATAAAATTTAAAAAAAAATTTACATCCAAAGAGTGCATTAGAAAGCCATTTATCGTTAACATCGTTTGGTATCTAGAAGGCCTGTTTCATTTAAAACTAATGAGCAAGACCATAATCCTTTGATTATAAAGTCCCCTTTTATCTTAATTTCATAAAAAGCCACAAGAAAAAAATGCCCAGCATGATGTCCTTGATAGTTAAACACATCATTCGACTTACCATGAGTTTGCTCCAAAGCTCAGCTTCCCTTGCAAAAGGCTCCATCTTGAAGGGATAAATTTCTTGGTCTGCCTTGTCAAACGAGTCACATGGACTGCTCAAGTGACTGAGCACAGGAAGCCAAGCATTTCAGCTGAGGCACTTTCATAATATTGATGGTTGCATTCTCTCATAGCTGAGAGTCTTGGCAGAAATGGAATTTACATACGTTGGGGCAAGATGGGTGTGGGCATTTCCCACAGTTGTGATTCAAAATCGAGATATGTCTTATTCAAGGAGATAATAATATAACTCAAAGAAGAAACGTATCCCCTAGCATTACTGCCACTTATGACAGGACAACTCATACTGCCATGTGTGAACGCACCACGCCTGAGCCACCACGCCAAGAACAATCCTTCAGTGGGCGGGGTAGATTGCTTCTGGCATTTTTAATTCTTTTTTCATGCCTGACTCCAGTAATTAAACATCTCTCAGCTCACTTTAAGGTGTGTACAGTATGCAAGCAGGGACAGCTGGATTGCAGGTAGAAGGCTACAAATTCGGAGAACAACTTATTTATTTATTTATTTATTTATTTATTTTTTGAAGTGTTGAGAATTGAACCCAGAGACTCACACATACCAGGCAAGAGCTCTACCACTGAACCATACCTCAGGCCTCTCAACCTCTGGCATTCTTGTGGTCAGAGTAAACCCAAGCTGTCTACCAAAAGATTCATTCTCTGCACTATTCTGTTAGAACAGGTAGAAGATAATTTCAACAGGCACATCAAGGTACATGTGCTTATAGTGTTCTCTTTTTCTGACAAGAAGCAGGATATAACCCCCTAAAAACAACCTAGAGAATTAGATCATCTGAGGCACAACGGAGATGGGTAGCTTTCTCATCTGTGTTTGCCCTGGTTACTTGAAGAGTCTCTCGAAAGAAACATCATAGAGGTCTAACAGCTCCTACCCACCACTCCCACAAGCAGAAGAAAACAAGGAAAGGCAGGGCCCAGGCAAAGCCTGAGGGTAGAGACCTAGAAAATTCTGGTAATTTCGTTCTGTGATCCCTTGATCTTTACATGTTCAATAAACACTTTTTGGAGTTTGGGAGCCAATGAAGTTGCCAAGGCTTACAGTGAAATGCACAGACTGCTTCTCTAATCCCATTCCCTGTGTGTTCTGATACCATCTCCCTTCCTGGGCCGGTTTCCAATCCCACAGGACTTCCTGTGTGCTGGTTCTTTACAGTAAAACAACCATGGCCACAGCTGAGCAGTACTCCCAAGCCTGGTGTGGCAAACCAGCAGCCAACGTCTCCCTGTTCCAACAGGGAACATACCATTTGCAGTTTTCCTCCTATAGGGAGATTCATTCCCCATCATAATATGAATAGAGCTTTCTAAAATGCTTAGTTGAATAAACTTTACCCAGGAAAGCAGTTATTTATGTCTCATACGGTTTCTCTACTTACTGGGTAGACCAAATTAGGATCATCCTTGCAAGATGAACTGCTTAAATATACAGAAACAAATGTTTACAAACCAAGAGAACTGGGAACATGGAAAATAGGTCAAGGAACAATAATTTTTCAAAAAGGAAAGATGATTTTGCTAGGGGGAGTGGTGGATATCTAAAAATCCTGGCTTACTCTTTATCCCTGGAAGCCCCAGGAAGCCTCCACTTAGTTGAACAGCTCTATTAACTGCTAGGCCTTCAGATCCAATCACTCAGGTGCCCTGCTTCATAACCCAGTTCACCTCTGTGCTGGTGTTTGTGGCCAGTGAGTCACACTGCCTACTGTGCAACTGTCCAAAAATACGTGAGACAACTCTCTAGGTCTGGCAGGGAGTCTTCTTCTTTTCTATTGGTGAAATCTAATGTTCCATCTGGTTTAATATGCATTTCACTGAGGATGGGTATTTGCACTTTTATAAAGACATATAAACCTGTGATTCTGAACTGATATGTATCTATCTCAAATTCAAGGACATCTTGATACATAAATGAATTCCTTAGCATAGTCACTTGTCAAGCTTTACAACTTTTGCAGAGCCACCTGCCTGATGAATGTTTTATAAGTGTGAGGTTTTATAGACTGTGTTTTATTAAATTGAGGGATACAAGCTCATCCCATTTGGCCTGGGACTGACTCATCTAAGGTCACTGGAATACAAAAGTGACGCCACAGGCAAATTTCAGTCCTCCTTCATAGATAGCAGTTATGAAAACCTTCCAGAGTCTTAGTGACTTTTACTCATTGGTTAACCATTGGTAAGAAAAGGAGAATGCAAAATCAATTTCCATTTTCCAAAAATTAAACTACTGTAAAGGCAAGATAATGGTGCCTTGAAAATAAAAGTTGAGCCCCCCACAGTTCCTTGCACAGAAACAGGGACCTGAAGACCCAAAGTTTCCTTCTCCATAAAATGTTCATTCTGTTTCGTGAAGATAAAGCTGGGTCTTTGGTGGAAGGCAGTGCTATTTATTGCTACCATGGATGTTAATAACAAGCTTTGGAGGTTCATTCCAGTTTTTTCCCCGTTTTTTCTTCCCTCTACCTATTTTCTTCCCTTTCGTCTATGCCTTGAGCTTTGTGGCCTTGGGATGTCCAAGGCAGATCAGCTGGCAAGCCTTCCTGGTTTGGTTTCCCAACAACCTGACTCCTAAAGGGGAGGTGGAGTTTGAAGGAAGGAGAAGTAGATCATTGTGAAATAAGTGATGATGGATGTGCTGGTCCGCTCGTAGGAGGCAAAGTCTCCCCTGGTCTTGGAGCAGGACAGGTCAAAAGGTCCCAGAGAATTGTGACTTCCCAGGTTTGACCTGGGTGTGTCCAGGGCGGAGAAGCTATATGACTGGGATTTCCAGTTTCCCCCAAGATCCTCCTGCTTCTGAGGAACATGTAGGCCCAGAGAACTGCAGGGCATCCAAGGGCCACTGTGGGCTGGGATGCTAGGGAGACCAGGCCAGACCTCAGTCAAGTACTGGGCAAGCTTCCTGGAATCTGGGGAACCCTGGGAAGGGCAGGAGAGCCCAGTAATGACAAAAATTAAATGTAACCAGTGGGCAAAGTTGCTTTAAAGAAAATAAAAATAAAATAAATAAAATAAAAATAATATCATAAAATAGAAATAAATAAAATAAAAATCTTTGAGGACAAAGACTTGTTATAGCTACCCATTCTAGTGCCAACAAAGGTGAGGTCCAATGAAGCCTGCCATTTTTTTTTTCTCTGTAAGCAGGTGGAGTTATATCCCTAGCAGTATAACTAGAGAAATAGAGAAATCACTAGATGGTGCTATTTGTGACTTCATCCTGGTCTCAAGGTAATCTGGAAGTCTTGGCTCCTTGGATATTGCCTTGACTCTCAAAGTTGGGATTCAGGGTGAGTCATTTATGCTATTATTTTATGACCCTGCAGAATCAATGGCAATGGGTAAAATAACAGATGGTGAGGTTTTCAAATTAGAAGTAGTTGTTATGTTCATTGCAATTTTGGTTTTTGGACCATAAAAGAAAGACAGCATATCCTGACCAAATAAAATTCTATGGAAGAGAAAAAAGATCTACATAGGCTCAATTATCAAAGGCCCCACTGGATAATGAGCATGTAGTTGTCACTCCACAAATCTATCTGGCCTTGTTCTTCCAAGGTTAAGCACAGTGGTTTTTGAAAATGTACTGACATATGGCTTATGTCCATTACCATATAGTTTCCTGAACCACTGACAGATGCAACCTAAAACAATGAATACAGAAAAGAACCCTGTCATGATGGTTCAAAGCATATGAGACAGCACAAAATAAGACATCCCTTAACTTTCTCTAAATGAATAGAAACATGAATAGATTAAACACATTGACCCTTAGATGAACACCAGAGGCTATAAAAAAAATTGACTCCCTACTCTAGAAAATCCCAGGAAACAGAAGCAGGAGGAAACACCTCACCCCACCTAGCAGAGGGAAGGCACAGGCCAAGGTCTGAAAGAGAGATGAAGAGTGCTGTCTGCCACTGCTCCAGGTATTAGACACCGGTCATGCATGGAAGGTCCCGGAAGGAAGAGGAGGAAGATTGGTTCAGGGAGACGTTCATATGCTGCACACATTTCTTGCTTCTTTTACAGCTCAAAGATGGATTCAGACCTAGGAAACCTGGAAGTGGTGTGTGAATCTTCCTTGGGACATGAAGCCAGACATCAGGTCTAATTTAGAGCACATTTAAGGTGACCCTGCACTCTAATCTAATCTCAATATCAGAGTGAACTACTAGCCTGGGAATAACAAGTGCTTGAAGAGTTTCTAGCTATTTTTTAAAAGAGGGGAAAACAGAAAGATTTTGAACTTATATTTTATGAACCACATGCCTTGTTCCTAATACTTTATAGGTATTAGTGTTTTATTACCTTTAAACCCCTGTGAAGTATGAATTATCTTTTTTTTTTAACTAAAGAAGAGGAAACTGAGTATCAGAGAGTTCCCTGGAGCTCCAATAGGCACTCAGTTGGCCGTAGTTATAAAAGTGAAATTGGTGAAGATGTTGAGGTATTGGTAAGGAAGACCTTGATTTTGTTATGCTTAGAGCCCTACATACGTATTTCAATTACTTTCCCATCAATGAGTCAAGAGTTCATGTCGATTTTACAAATTAAGGATCTCAGAATGTTTAAAAACCATGAGTACGGTCATTTAGATATTAAATTGGGATTCAAACCCCAGCTGATTTGCTTCAAAGTCCAAGTCTTATCTGGGCGCAGTGTCGAGCACTTGTAATCCCAGTGGAATTACAGTTGGAACCCAGTTCCCATCTTGACTCTTTGCAGTGTATATATTCAGTCTTTCCTGGAACCTTCCCATTTAAGGCAAGATAACAGAGATCAGCTCAATTCCCAGTTATATTTTCTTAGGCTACTACTTAGAGCTTAGACATATTCGAGCCACGAAAATATCATTTACTTCTATGGCTAAATCTATACTAAAATCAGTCTTCAGCATTCTGACAAATTCTCCTTTTTCCTTGAAACTCTGCTCTGATTCCTGTTTGGCCTTCACCTAGTTCAACTGTGATGAAATTATAATATATATCTGGAGTACATATTATAGGGGCCATTATGAGGGAGGAGTTCAACCATTAAAAACTAGAACCTCTTAAATCCATCATCTTGCTGCTACTGAAGGGCACTCCGTAAGGGTATTACATAGCTTTCACAAAATGTTAGCGTTTAGTGTTGGAAAGTTCTGATTAATACCATTAATTATATTAATTAATATAAATTTCTCAAGTATGTTGATTCGAAGACCTAATCTAACATCTGATAATGTTTAAGGAAAAAAAATGGTAATTTTTTGGGGGGAGTAACTGAAATAAAAGTCCAACAAGCCAGAGAACCAGAAACTATAAACCTCGTTAGGCACAGTTTAAAAAACTCGGCCACTGTCCATGTGTTATGGTTTGGATGTGTGTTATTTCCCAAAAGCTCACAGTGAGATAAGGCAAGAACATTCAAAGGAGAGTTGATTTGATTTAGGAGAGTTGTAACCTAATCCAGGGATATGCATTAACTGGGTGGTAACTCTAGGCAGGTAGTGTGTGGCTGGAGGAGGAAGGTCACTGGGAACATGTCTTCGGGGTTTATATTTTGTCTTTAGTGAGAAGAGTTCTCTCTCTGCTTCCTGATTGCCATGCCTTAAGCTGTTTCCTCTGCCACACTCTTCCACCATGATGTTCTGCCTCACCTTGGGCCCAGAGCAATGAAGTCAGCCATCTATGGACTGAAACCCCTGCAACTATGAGTGCCACATAAAATTTTCCTCCTCTAAAATTGTTCTTATTGGGACTTTTGGTCACAGTGGCCAAAAGGCTGGCTACAGAAGCATTAGTTTGTAGTATTAAGATGAACTACCTCAAAAAGTTATCCATGTCTTAAAAGGTGCCAAGAGCTACTTAAAAAGAGGTGCTGAATATCATCATTATCAGAATCCTGATCTGGCCCTGATCATCTAAATAGTAATGAAGAAAGACTACAATCTTTCAAACTCAAAATCACTAACATCTACCAAAGCTTATGCTGTCTCCTTAACAGTGGCCCTCCCAAATTTAGAGACCACCAAGACATTCAATTACATTTTTTCTTGTAGTAGAAAAAAATACATAAAATATAAACTAGTTCTATGCACTGGACCTAAAATATCTCTATTATTGATCTCCCAGAAAACCAGGGCTTTGAGCTACCTGAGCTGTTGACTAATCATGATCTTTTAAGCGTAACCTGATCAAACAGCTGATAATGTTTTCAGTTCTTAGTAACTTCAAAGGGGCATCTTTTGGTTGAAGGAGCCTACACATTCAATAAAAATGTTATAAATCAAGTGTTGACAGTGCCCTTACTTTCTGGAATTATTGAAACACAGGGGAACCTAATTGAATTAGTTATAAAGGATTTTTTTTTTTTTAAAAATCAGATGTAAAGTATATCAAGTCATTGCAACTATGCACACAATATTTCCAAAGGGAAGCAAACTGAACATGTTTTTCTCATAAGGAGTACTGTACATTTGTGGAGCCATGCATAAGACCCAAAACAAAAACAAAAAAAATTCAGATTGTTTTCCTATCCTGTGTGTTTTTCTACATCTTCTAACTATGCAGCTGTAGATTTTTAAAATTAGTTTAAATGATTATATCTAAGTCCAATTTGCTGTAAGCATCACTGTGGACATTCTCAGATGGTCCTATTAAGATTTCAAAATAACTCTTTGAGTTATCCAGCAAATGATGGCTGGTGAAACACATCTAATCCTTTCAGGCCCTTAAATCATATCCAGTGACTAGTTTTTCCAGATGAAGGGCCAGGCAGTGTACTGGTTTCCAGTGGGCATGCAAAGATGGTTCCTGCTTTCCAGCAGCATTCACACCAGCTCTCTTGCCAGCTGTGCTAACGTAGCCTGTGACCCCACCCAACAAACTTGTAAATATGTTGCTCTAGAGTTGGGCAGAAGGGTACTGGCTTCGTTTGTGCCCATGGCCATCCACTTCCTGCAAGCCATGCAGCCTTTACAGACCAGTAATGTGAAATGTGGACCAAAAGCTCTCGTTGCCTGACACCTGACTCCCTCCCCTCCCACTCATGTCAGACCACACATGGAGGAGCCAGCCTGGCACTAGCAGCACTAGGAGAGGTGGCTGTCACTCACTGTCTAAGGCAGTCACAGATCCTCAGGAATTTGGATGTTTACTTCACAAGGCACCAGTATAGGGCAATTTGTAAGAAATGCAATTTCACAGAGAGGTGGGGGGAAATAGAACACATTTGTAACTGATGACAGGGAGGTAAAACTCTGTTTTCTTGTTCTTTCATCGTCAGCGTGACGAGATGAATACAGGATAAGGGGCACTGAGGGGGCATTAGTTGAAGATTAGTTTTCCTGACTTACAAAGCCTCCCCAAATAATTTAGTAATGAAGACCTCTTCTGTGAACTGCCAACTTTATTTATCTGTCCTACCTCCATTCTGAATCAGAGTCATTTATACACTCTTTGTGGAAGGTGTCACATTCAGCCAACAGAATCCAGCGTGCTGTAGGGATTTACAGAGGGATGTGTCCTTTAAAGTCAACTAAAATGATGGCTTTTTATCACGAAGAATGTAACCCACAAAAATAGCTTTTTGAATTATTTCAGGGATAGACGTTCTCTATTTTGGCCTAGCAATCAGTAACATTATTTCCAACAAATAGTAATTGCCATCTCTCAAAATGGCTTTAAAGAGCAGCCTTGTCATGTTATTCTGTGCTACAAACAAGGTCATTGGTGACCCCTGGACAAAATTAAATCAGGAGAGGGTGGAACAGTGTGGTGTGAGGCTGACAGGTAGGGTCAGGCTATCCACCAACTAGCAGCCATGCACCACATACCTAGGGTGGTACCCCCTCCTGATACTCTGAGGTACTCGCCTTAGCATGAATGAGTGCTGCTACGTTTAACTTACCTAGTTTTCAGGTCAGGGGAATAAGATGTGGGTCACCCACACATTTCCAACCCCAGGGAACTAAAGCTTCTCAGCTCCCTCTCTCTTCTCTCTTCATACCATATTGGGTTCCCAACAAAGGTACCTTGTGGTCTTTTGTGGTCCTGATGGACCCGGATCACGCTGGCTTTTGTACCTCTTATTATTTGTTCTGGACTCATTCCATACATGTGGTGCCTACTCATGTTCAAAGCACAAATCCCCATCACAAAAATCCTCATTCCTTACTGATTGCACTTAATTCCACCTTTCAGCTTCTGACTCCCCAAATTCTCACCTGGATGCCCTTTCTGCCATCCCACTTAATCTTCAAGATGGGATGCATTGTGAGTCTCATATTTGGGGGAAGACACTTCTAGACCTGTCAATTCAAGTGAATTTCCTAGTTGCCCATCCATGTTCTGTCTAAAATGACAACAAATTTGTACATTACTATTATTTCTAATGTTCCTTTATTTCTAATGTGTATATATATATATATATATATATATATATATATATATATATATATATATATAATGACTTGAATTTCCTGGGGATAAAGCTTGTATTCCAAAATGGTTTATAACTAATAGATTCTTAATGAAACTCCTGATTGATTGTTGGTCATTAGATACTTCATACGAATGTACTAAGAAGGAAGAGAAATTGTACTAAAGGAATTATATAATGGGAAACATTCATTTGTTTGCTCATTTTCTTAGTTAACCAATGAACATTTGTTGAAGTCCCACATGTCCCTTCAAAAGCTACTGAACTTACCTGGCAGCTTTGAAACAATGACATGAGAAGCCAAATTATGCAATACAGATAAATTCTTGTAGTAAGATCTCCTTGCTTCCAGCTGTTCTCTGAGCTTTGACTCTGTTTTTTTTTTTTTTAATTGAAAATTACCCTCTCATAGCTTTGTTCTAGTTATCTATCATTGCATGTATAACAAAACAACCCCAAATTTTACAGTTTAAAATTACAGTTTATGAACCAGGAGCAGTGGCACATGTCTGTAATCCCAGCAGCTCAGGAAGCTGAAGCAGATTGTGAGTTCAGAGCCAACTTCAGCAACAGCGAGGCACTAAGCAACCCAGTGAGACTCTGTCTCTAAATAAAATACAAAATAGGGTTGGGGATGTGGCTTGGTGTTTGAGTGCCCCTAAGTTCGACCCCTGACACCAAAAATAAAACAAATAAATAAAAAATAAAAAAATGATGACTGTCCTTAATAGTCCACTGGATTGACTCTGTACAGTTGGGTCCTTCTTGTCCAGGACCTGTAGCTGCAGGGGCTGAAGGAGGAGTCTGAAGGCCCAGGTGGGTCAGATGTGCAAATGACTCTCTTTGGGGTCTGCATCAATGCTGGCTGCCGACCAGGAGCTCAGCTAGGTATGCCACTGGAATGTCCACCTGGGGCAGCACCAGGTATTTTGGGCTTCTCACAACTTGGTGGCTGGGTTCTGAAAGAGGCATCATAAGAGCAAGCTCCTAAGAGACAAGTAAAGCTGCAAGACTTTGAAAGTCCCAGCCTTGGAAATCCCAGAGTGACACTGTCCTACAGTTGAACTGGCAATGGAGGTCAGCCCAGCTTCAGAAGAGGAGAGTTAGACACTGCCCTTGATGGGAGGAGCAGTGTGTGCACTCAGGGAGGGAAGGAGTGGATGGCTGCTGTCCCTGGGACTCTAGCACAGGCTTCCCTGAGGACAGTCCCCTGCTACCATTCCCCAGGAGTCGTGGCTTTCCATGTTTTCTCAACTAATTCTCATAATAACCTGATAATCTAGGATTGTTACTTTCCCTCTATTAGAGATGATGAAAATAGGCTCAAAATGGTTATGTGACTTATTCAAGGTCAAACTGATAGTAAAGGGCAGAACAGGGTTTTAAACCCTGGTGTGTCAGCTCCAACCACAGGGCTCTCTCCCTATTATGCAATCTTACCCCAAATTATCACAGCTCATGAGTGATGCCCAAAGGGAAGGAAGGGGAAGGGGAAAGAAGGAAGAGGACAGAAGTGCTTTCCACTTAGGCACTTAAAATTCTCCAATGACATCAAGGCCAGACCACAGCTCCTGTTGCTCTGTAGGGAATATTCTTGGAATGTTCAAGCTCACAGTGCTTTTCTTTTTGGAAGAATGGTCTCTAATTTTAGATGAAGGATTCCAAGGTATACACTTCTGCCAACTACAGGCCCAAAGTATAATCCAAATTAAAATGTATTGTAGAGTAATAAATACATTCTGACCCAGTGGAACATTTTCTAGCAATTTTTAATTTACCTTGAAAGAAAAAGATAAATTCCTATCTGAGTTTTAAAAATTAATTAGAGGATGGAATTTAGCATATGTTATGATACAAATAGAATTTAAAAGTACCCACTTACTTCATTAAAGTGAAACAGGAAGCAGAGAACAAGGCAGATGAGTAGTTTTGTCCTCATTTCCTTTCAGTAGCAGGGGCAGCACTGGCTGATTAATGGCTTAAAAAAAAACACCTTCTGTCTTCTCCTAACAAGAGGAAGAGTCATTTCCTTCCACACAGTGCCTTCATCTCCACTCCCCAGCATGCCATATGTCATTTTGTTGAAGAGCTGCCTCTCAAGTGCCTTTCTTAAGCTCCACTTCCAACAGGAGGCTTTGTTTGAGGGGGAGAAGGATTGGTGGAAGATTCTTATGTTTCTTACATCTTAAGTTTCCATATAAAACTATTCTTCCTCCAACTAGAAACAGCTGGGAAGTAAAGAGAAGACAAAGAGGAAAGCCTTGTGTGTATCGGTATGAAATGTGAAAAATGAGGCTTGAGGACACGTTTATTAGATAGATGTTGGTGCCTTGAATTGGGAAACCCTTTAGGACAAAGGTGATCTTTGGCTTTGACTCATTTACACATTCCCGAAGTGCTAAGGGCTGAAGGCAGAAATCTCTTTTTCCCATAGTTTTTCCTAAAAGAGGAAGGGCAAGAAATTGAGATTATCTAAGCAGTACTGTCCCCTGCTGGTAGCAGCGGTGCAGCCCTGGGGGCAGAAGTTTCCTGTCCTCTTCTTTTCAACATATGCTGGGAAACATTCAGAACTCTAAAGTTCTTAAAGCTAATCCTGGTCAAACACCCAGCCCCCACCCCTTTTGCAGAAAAGCCGCAGTTGGCCCTTGAAAGGGAAATAACATGTTCATTATCACAGGCCAAGTCTCTTTCTAAACCACCCAGGGTTCACAGACACCTACCATGTACAACTTATGGTTCCCAAATAGAGTTTATTGTCACTGTGCTGTTTGGATGTTCTTCTGAAAGATAGCACGGATGTCTGCTGCTTCTATGGTGAATCCTACCCTACAGATCTCTCCTATTTACATAGAACTGTCAGGATTTTCCTGAAACACTGCAATAGGATTCTGAGGTTGCACATAGTTTTATGACTTCACACATCCCTCATGAAATAAAAATAATAGAAAAACTCTGCTTATTATTCTATAGTATCTATAGTAGCTGTAAGTTGACTGGACTATTGATTTGAGGATGAGATCAAGAGAGATGAATTTGATATTTACAGAGCCAGGACACTTTCAATAGTCATTCTAAATGTTCATGTATGTAACTAAGTTTTATTTGGGGTTTTTAATCAGTTGAATCTTAAATATAATTCAAATGATCAAAGAAAATTGATTGTAGAATTGTCATGGTCAACGTTTATTAGAAAGTTGAGAATCTCCTGGTAACCCGGTAAAGTAATGAATCTAAATCAACTGGCTCATCTATTCTCTTGGTAAATAGCCATACACTATGGTTAACAAGTTCAGTTAGCAGTTCCAAGATGGCATTCTTTGTCAGTCAATTAGGGCTTCTATAACAAAGTATGACAGGCTTATAAACTACAGATAACTTGTTTCTCAAGATCTTGAGGCTGGAAATCCAACATCAGGGTATCAGCCTGGCTGGATTCTGGTGAGGACTGACTTCTGGGTTGCAGACTGATGTAATTTTGCTGTTGTTATTGTTGTATCCTCAGAGTGGGAAGAGTTAGAGAGCTCTGGGGGCCGGAGGGTTCTCTTTTAATCCTATCACAAGAGCCCCATCCTCAAGACCTAATTACCTCTCAAAGGTCCCCTCCCTACTACCATCACACCAGGGAATGAGGTTTCAAATATGAATTTCTGGGGACACAAACTTTCAGTCCATTGTACTGTCTTGTGTTACTTCATTCATGGATATGGTCATCAGGAGCTTTTAAACTTCCATTTGTAATAAGATGTTTTCACTATAGTACAATGAATGACACCTGGGATGATTCCACAGCGGATTCTTATTTTTTTTTTCTTTTTTCACCAAGAGTGAAGTCTCTTGCCTGATGATGCCTTCATTATCTCTCTAGTCAAAGGCCTGCCCCAAATATGGTACAACAAGAGGCTTTACTTTGGTCCCTTCTCTCTTTTTTCTTCCCTATAGTTTTTATTGGTGGGATTCATTTTTCCATACTTGTATATGAACACAATATTAGAATATAATTTGGCCAATATCATTCCCTAGTATTTCCCTCCCATCTTCCTTCCCCCAATCATTCCTTCTACCCTGTTGTGGTCCCTTCTCCTTTTGAGAGCATTCTCATGTTTATGTTTTCAATCTTCGACTTTTTTTTTTTAATTGAAAATGACTTTCTCTTGTATATGCGTGTGTGAGTGTACATGCATGTACTTGGGCTCTGCCTAGACTGACCTCATGTGTAAACTTCCTGAAGGGAGATGCTGAGTCATTTATTTATTTTGATAATGTTCTGTAGTGCCTGGTATAATCTATGAAGGCAAGGATGCAAATGGTGTTGACCAATCGTTTGGTATTTCATAGAAAGCTGATTACATGGAAAAGCCTCATGGGGGGCCTGGATCTCACCCTCCTTAACCAATGTGTCTGTTTCTCCCTAGAGACACTGTCTGCTTATCCTGCAGCCTGCCTGTTTTCTAGTCACTACCAATTAGCATAATTACTATCTAGAGGCCTTGCCCTTTATTGATCCTGGTAGTTAAAGCAGTTTACAGTCAAGAGACATGCTGACAGAAGGTACAAATATATTCTCCAGGATAAATAGAGCTTTGTCCTTTTTTTGCTTTTAAGAATTGCTTCTGTCTGCTTTTGTTTTAGGTTGCCCTCTCCTTTTTCTTGTTCCCCCCAGTTTGCTGCAGCGGAAGTTCAGTATATTACTTAACACAGTGACAGAGAGCCGTGGGAAGACATTTACAACAAAAGCTTGGTTTCAATACAGACTAATGTGATCAACCTGTCAAAATAAGCGTACAGTCAGATAAATAATCAGCAAGGTATTTGTCAAATGCCACAGCAGCACCATATGGAGGGTTATTCAGGGATTTTTAGTTAATAGAAGGGGTTGAGGCTAGAGTCCCCAGGTTCTGAAAAGACTCTCACCAAGATGCTATTAAGGAAATGAAGTAACAGTAAGGAAGCTGGCAAAACACCAGCCTGTATGTTGAACAATTGTTAGGAAAAGGCATTCTTGAGCTTCTGGAAACTAAGAAGTATGCCGTGACGTTCACTGACATAAAGAATACTGCTTAAATTTATATAACAAATGCACCAATCCAAGGAGTGCCTTAAATACTATTGCAAAATCACATGCTAGTTAATATCTTGTGCATATTTGTGTGCACGTAAAACAAGATAAAGGAGCGAGATGCCGTAAGAGAGCTCAGGGAAGTCCTTTCAGGGTAGACAGCCCAGGAGGCCCAGTGGAGGGAAGAGTGGTGGTCTATTCAATTTCTTGAGCCAGTTCTACTGGATGGTAAAGGCTACGTGGGTATGCCTGGCCTGGGAAGAAATGGCATACAATGATGCCAGGTGTAGGTGTGAAGATGTGCAATATAGAACCGCCAGGTGTGTCAGTCACACAGACCACACACATTCGCGATTCTAAGCCTGACTGAGGCTCAGTGGGAACACATGTTCTTGACTGAGATCTGATGTTCACTGAGACATGAGACTGGATGGGAATACCCCTCTGGTGGATCTAACATCCCTGCCTTTCTGCATTCATCTCTGCCAGTCACCAGCCAAGAGTCATGCCATGTGCATCCCTCCACTCCTCAAACGAAGAATCTTTTTGTTCCTTGATAACCGACGAGAGTTGTTCTATAACATTTATCTCCTTATTATTGGACTTACTCACCCACTGTTGGCATCTAAACGGCCACATGGATTCCAACCTATTACAATGATGATGAAATATAAGATTCCCTTTAACCAATTCAAAACTAAAGAAAATTTTGAATGCTATAATTCCTTTTGGATGATAAATAGCATATATTCTTATTTAGTAATTTTTTGACTATACATATGGAGGCCATATGTAATCATGTGTGTAAGACAAAGGGTTTTATTTTCACTTACTATACTTAGTGTAATGAGTGAGTAATGCTTGAGTCTGTCCAGCATTCAGTCCCTATTTACCTAGTGAGGTAGCCTGATTATTCCCCAGAGAACCAGCCCTTCCCTATTTCTTCTTACCTCTTATGTTTTTGAAGGTGATACCACTCTCAGCTATAGGGGTGCTCAAGTGATCCAGAACAGGCTAATCAGTGCTTTTTGTCCCTCTAGTTTGGTGTTTGGTGTAGGGAGTTGCTATGAGTTGAATTGTGTCCTCCCCAAAAAACGAGTCCTGACATCCAGGACCTTTAGGATGTGATCTTATTTAGGATGGAATCTTTCAAAAGGTAAGGAAGTTAAGTCATGGTTACTAGAATGGTTCCCAAGCTCAAATACTGGAGTTTTAAAAAAGAGGATTCTTGGGGGCTGGGGTTGTGGCTCAGTAGTAGAGTGCTTGCCTCACCTGTGTGAGACCCTGGGTTCAATTCTCTCTCTCTCTCTCTCTCTCTCTCTCTCTCTCTCTCTCTCTTGTTTTAAACCAGACTTTATTTTTTATTTTTTAAATTTGTTTTAATTAGTTACACATGACAGTACAATGATGTTGATATATCATACATTTGAATCAAATGGGGTATAATTTCTCATTATTCTGAGTGCACAGGTTGCAGAATCACATTGGTCATACAGTCACATATATACATATAGCAATTCTAGTGTCTATTTTATTCTGCTGTCCTTTCTACCCCTCCTTCCCCTCCCCTCCCCTCCCATCACTTCTCTCTACCCAATCTAATGTGACACACTTCTTTTTTTCCTCCTCACATCATCATACATGTAATCTGTATAACGATGAGAGTCTCCTTCCATCTTCTCCCTACCTTTCCCTCCCACCTGTCTTCCTTATTTAGTGGTAATCTTCTTCTCATGCTCTTCCTTCCTGCCCCATTTTGAGTCACTCCCCTTATATCAGAGAAGACATTCGGCCTTTGTTTTTTCAATTCTCAGTACTACATATAAATAGATGAATAAAATAAAGGTCCATCAACAACCAAAAAAAAAAAAATTAAAAAAAAAGAAGACCTTTGGCTACTCACAGAAGGAAGATGACATCAGGGGGATGTCTTGTTAAGCCATGTCTACCAGAAACTAGGAGAGTGGCATGGAGCAGATTCTCCATCACACTCCTCTGAAGGAACCAAGCCTGCTGACACCTTGATCTTGAACTTCCAGCTTCCGGAACTGTGAGTCAATCAATCTCTGTTGTTCCAGCCACCCGGGTGTGATACTCGGTTTTGCAGCCTCACAAACTAACTCATGTGATGATCATGTGACTCAACTCAAGCAGATCACACAGAGGCAGAGGCAGAGTCTGAGAGAGTATGATGGGGCCCTGGTGACATTGAGCCACAGGACTAAAGTGTCTCAAAGGAGCTTCTAGCCCTGAATTTCCCATTACATTGGCCAACAATTTCTCAATTCAGGTGGAGATAAATGTTCTACCACTCTCCCTCAAAAGGGCCCAACCTAGATTCTGAGCATCTGGGAGAGTCCATTGGGTGCATAACTGAACAACCTCTGGGTGACAGCTGTCATCATCTAATTCCTATTACCACACAGATATAGCTCTACAGTGAAGGGAAATACCATTATATGCTATATCATATATCATAGCTCTAAAATCTTGTACCCACATGGATTAGGGACTCTTTCAGAGAAGTCATCCTGTAACACACACAGTGACATGAAAAAAAGGTGTTCAACAGTGAAGTGTGAAATTAAATAGTCATTCAAATATTACTGACACAAGTCAAATCTAGTTTTGCAATTCCCTATGACATTGCCCTCCATTTACAAATGATGCTCTATGAGATAGATACTTCAAAAAAAGGATGGCTTCAAAAATATCAGTTAACACTGAGAAATAAAAATATCAGACATACCAAGTTCACCAATGGTAGAATATTTCTATTTCTACTTTGGGGCCTTTGTGCTTGCTCTTTTTTTCCTTTTAGGAGAACATTCACAGACTTTCACAGTGGGATGGCTCTGGGTAAGTATGGAGACACTGGGGGGGATACTGCTAGGCCAGATTGGGACTATAAGTCTCAATATAAGCTTCAATATAATTGAGAATCACTGGCGAAAACCTGGCTCAGGATAGTCATGACCCTGAGTGATTGCCATCTGTTGATTATTGGTTTCAATCCAATTTTTCAGTCTGGTATCCACATTAAAAAAGCTATACACATATATTAGCATCAAAATAATTAACCGAAACAGCATCTGTGCCAAGGACAGAATGAATGGGCCATTTCAAATGCATTGTCCATTCACGCCTAAAGGTCACCTCTGTAGCCATTCTGGAGCAACCTCTTAGATGATTTTTTGTGGGTTAGAGCAAGATTCTTACTTGCTGAGTTGTGGGATAAATAATAGATTATTCAAAACCAGAATCCAAGGGGGAGAGGAAATATATATATATATATATATATATATATATATATATATATATATAGTCATCCATTATTTATTTTGATCAAGGATATTCTTTATCCACAGAGTGATTTAAAGCAGCTTGCATAGTTGCACATGATACATCTAACAGATTTAAAATAAGAGGAAAAATAAAAGAGGAAAAAAGTGTATGAAAATCAGATTGTGCGAGGAGTGGGATTACTATTAAAACAGAATGCCAGAGAGTAGTACAGTTTTGATGGAGGTCAGCTAGAAAGCATAAAATATGAAGAAGAAATCATCATCAGTTGCAAGGCTCACAGACTTTTGATAGTAAAAACAGACAGACAAAAATTCCATTAATTCAGGCAAGGAAGAACTGCCTTACAGAGAAACAAGGTAGGGATCTCCCCTTCATCTTGCAGCACTTCAAGGAAATAAAGGAACAAAGGGCCTGGGCTCTTTCCTTCTGCAGGACCTCCATCCTGCTTCTCCTTCCCCTTTTCTTCAACCAATAAAAGTCTTTCCTAATCTTAATGGAAGCAATACAGATTGATGTTCACCAAGACCACACTGAGGCAGGCATTGGTTAGTTGCTTTTCCCTTAAGTACTTTTCAGTACATAAGGACAACAAACTTGGGTGGGGTGGCAAATATTGTTGTCCTCTTACAAATGAAGACAGGCCTGGACCAGGAGTGACATGATGTCAGGTCAGTGGATCTGCCCAACTCCCAAATCTCTATCCTTCTTCTGTGGCAATATGCTGGTTTCAAAGATGGGGCTGAAGGATAACTAAGAAAATGTCTCCAGTTTCTATTAGGATTATATATTTTTTAAAGCATTTCCCCAATGGACCAGAATGTTTTTGATGATTCTATCAGGAAAACGAGATGATAATCTTGTTAACAGATCATGTGTGGGATCATAAATGTTTATTGTGCATCATGTTTATTTCATGAAATGAAAGCCCAGATCTTATTAAGAGTCTAAGTTTCAACACACACAAATGCAAAAGGCTTCACTCTGGTCTTATGTGAACTTCTCAAGCTTAGGTTCAGCAAGTCAGGAACAACGAGGATGGCTCTATATGAAGAAGTCTGCCCAATAAAGACAGTTTATGATGGAGACAGGCTGGCCATTCACCCCAAGGTCCTAGACCAAGCATGCTTATGAAATGACATTGCAGGTGTTGCCTAGCTTAACTTTACTGCTCAGGAAGGTGAAAGTGACATAGACAGTGTCACAGCTAACCATCTGCATTCATGGCAGAATGAGCTGCAAGATCTTCACAACAAAGGAGCTACCAGAACACTGTGGAGACAGCATGGAGAAAAAGCAAGAGAGCTACAAGTTTCTAGGCAATGGGAGTAGCTGACACATCAGAATTCAATGTCTTAAAAGGAGTTGCAACTTGTATGTCTGGGAAAATTATCATGGGATGAAAAGGCAGAGCCAAACACAACACTGAGCTCTGCAAATGTACAACATATATCACATACCAAATGAATGTATGCATACACACACACACACACACACACACACACACACATACACGTTTACCACCTGCAGCACTGTCCTGTGTTCAATGTTTAGCTCCTCCATTCAAACCGCTGCTCCCAGTCAGATCACAAAGGGACAGCTTACAGTTGAAATGGTTCCTCCTGAAACAAATTTGGCTATGCTCATGTGCATTGTAGTGATGAAGATGACCAAATGGCTAATGGATATAGAAGAGAACACTAGCTACTTTGCAAGATCCACTCTGAGCTGAGAATATGGTCACAATAGGGGTGGGTGAGAATTAGGGAAGTCGTGGCAAAGCGAAACCTGGATGGCATCTGCATCTCTATCTACCCATCCTTCTTGCAATGAGCCTCCCAAGATGTTTTCCTAACATTGTTTATCCACAGTAGGAGACATTTAAGACTGATCTTTTTGATGCATTTAATTACCATCATGCTGATAAGGGACAGTCTTCTCATCCTTCCATCTACAAATTTAATTGTGTGTCCGCCCATCTTGCCTTACTAGCCTCACTTCCAGACATCTTCTTCCCTTCCATCCAGGGCTATGGGCCTTCCTGTTCTCCCACTTCCCCTTAGAACTTTCGCCATTGACTATTCTCTTCTGTTTCTTTTTCTCACGCTGCAGGAGTACTTGGCTACCTTAGTTTTTTTTTTCCTTCAATGTTTATTTTAAAAATAACTTCCTCTAATACTTGATAATCTCTCACATTTCTTTTCCATAACAGCCTTCTAGAAAGAGGAGTCTACACCAGTGGCCTTACCTTAGCTCACCTTGCAGTTACCTGTAGAGCTTACCTGTGCCAGGATATGGGCTGAGCATTGGTAGCATTTCAACATCTCTAGGTGATTTTAATAGGCAGCCAACGCACAGGACAACTCTTTATCCTTGTTTCTATTCATCCCCCTAACCCCTTTTCTGCTTTGTGATCACTTTGTGTCTCTAAGGCTTCTCGTGCTAAGTTAGTCCATAAGTCCATGATTATTTTCAGGTCTAAAGAGACCTCTATTTCCTTTTTGAAACTTTCCTACCATCGACTTCTGGACACATGATTCCCCTTATCCTGACCTCCACTCTTTTTTTCTCAGAAGTCATGTTTCCTCACTTATTAAAATGGCACTATTGGGGTTCATGAAGACACCCTACCCTAAAATATGGCCCCTTGGCATTTGAGCAACCAGCAAAGACAGGAGGCCCACTCTTACCTTCCTCCCCACTAAGTAGGATAAAACCTAGGAAGGTCACTCTCTGACCTTCTTCCTTCCTTCTGTCATGAAGACCCTGAAGTGACAGACATTCTGCCCTATGCCCAAGGACCACTGGAATGTCGCACATAGATGCCAAGAAAAATCTGAACAAAACAGGCCCTGCCAAGATGCTCCTGGTGTGTTACGATTAGATTACACCTGCTGTTCCCCAATGGTATTTCAGCACAACTCCTCATAAATATGCAGATTTCTCCATTTCTTTGGGTCTTCACTTCTGAAGGCACCCAGGTCAAGTGAAACTTCCATCTGATAGATCTCTTTCTGTTCTCCTCTTCTTAACCTGCCTGTTGTTATGGGACCCCAGCCATGAACCTTGCAATGGCTGAGAAGAAAACATTCCTCTCCCCTACAGCACCACCCTTGCCATAGTTGCCCAGGCCTGAAACCAGGGCATCATTGTCAACATTCTGTCCACAGGTTCCATACTCATCCTGGAACTGGGTCTTGCTGTGTCTACCTTTTAAAGAGCTGAGTGTCTGTCGCCTCTGCTCCATTCCCACTGCCTGGCTCAAGGTTTGATCCTGAAGCTGAGATTAATGGAAGGCTTTCATCATGAGTCTTCTTGATTCCAGTCTTGACCTCTTTCCATTTACCTTGTATAGTGCTCCCAATGAAATGAAATAAAACTTAGCTGTGTCACTTGGCTGCTTTAGGCATCATCAACTTTATTCTCCAGGAGAATAAAAGTCAAGCTCCAACATGGAGCCAAGTTCAGCACTGATGGCTACTTTTCCAGGACCACAGCCCTTCACTTCCACCTGGTGTGCCTTATAGCTGGCAGTGGGCTCCTGGCGACCCAGCACACCATGCCTCTGGCATTTATCAGGCAGCTCTGTGATTGTTTACTATTTCACTCCTTGGACTGAAATGACAGAGGGGAGAAATTCTGCTCTGGTAGGTCCCATTGGTCTTCCATAGAACCTGGAGCCTAGTCACTGGTCACTGAATAACTGAGTTAATATTCAATTCTCTCTGACCGAGGGACATGGCCTTAACTGACAGCTAATTTCCAAATAACTTTTTCTGGAGTCATTAACAAAGCCAGGCAGGGATGAAAGAGAGACATGCAAAGCAGCGACCCTGATGTCCAGAGAGCTGGGGGGTGGGGGCAGGGCCAGGGAAGGGAGCATGCTGCCCACACAGGCAAGCTTTGCTCTAAGCAGCCTGGTTCTCTTTCAGATCTCATTTTACGCATGTAAGAAATCATGTCTCGAGACAAGTTCAATGCCACATATGAATTCCCTTACAGGCAATAAAGCACCCTGGAGACAAAATAATAGCATGAAGATATTTGTAGATATGGTCCAGCTCAGTATTTGAATAAGGACTGTATTTAATATAGAAGGAAAATAATCAAGCACCTATGCTATTTTAAATAGGAGGTCATTGATTTACTAGGAAAAGCTAAAAGAATGAAAGGTTTACAGGGAAATATTTCCCATGGAAAAGGAAATGATTTTGTTCAATGTTTTACTGTGTTTTCTATATTTCATGCCTAGTTCTTGGGAATTAATTTGAGTTCCAGTATGTGAATGGTCATAATACAGTCTTCTGATAGTCCATTCTGTGAGATACTGATTTATATTAATGTGGTGGGGAAACTTGTACTTGAACTTCAACATCTACTCATTTGGGAGCAGGTCAGCAAGGAGCCAACGGAACGCTCCACAGAAAACTGTGTTCTCATGGGTGCAAACTGCTCATTGTTAATCTGTTAATTAAACAGGTCTTACTTTTTTTTTTTTGCCTCAAGAATCAAGGCCAATAAGAATGTATTCAATCACTTTTCCCTGATATTGCTGCCCCAATCTTAGACATTAGGAAGAAGAAAATTGAGATTACTGGTGACAACCACTTTAGGATTCCGTAATGATAAAGAAAAATTAACAAAGGACTTTCTGGCTTTGACTAATCACTTTCTGGGCAAATGGTTTAATTAATGAAGAGGCTGCTTCCTTGGGTTTAACCATACAACATTTGCATTGAGGCTGTTTATGAGCACAACTGCTCAACCTCATTTAGGGGTTTTGCTATCATCTGTCCACAAGATGGCAGTAAATGTTTGATGAGTTTCTAGGACCATTTCAGTCTTTTGTGTGTGAATTGGGGGGCGGAGGGTGGATTTTGCTCTAGAAGAAAAAAAAAAATTTTATTTATTTGATATTTTATATTGCTTTACATTTTTATGTCAAATAAACCCAGTAGTATATAATTAATTTAAAATGCTTTCAAGTGGTTGACAGATACATTGTTTATCATAACAGTTAAGCCGTGTTTCATAACAAAAATAATATAATTGATCTGCACCTCAACTGTATGTGACAAAAAGGATGAACAAAAAGTTGGACTCTTAGCTTAAAGAAATTATGTAGTTCTGAGTTTACTGGCTAATAACCTGAAAAAATACAGATGTACAATACAAAGTCAAACACTCCAGAATCTTCTCCTCAAGAATCTTCAGACAAGCAGAAAATATCAATAATACTCATGCAATTGTTATTCAAGGTGATGGGTAATGCAGGGAGCTATGGATGAAGAGCTGTCAATCTACAGTGCAGATGACTTTTAACTGAAGGGGTCCTTCGAAGGTTCTGGAAAGCAGGTATTTTGATGTTTACTCTGACAAATGAGTCAGATTCAGAATTGCAAACCATGCACATAGGTATAGGAATAAAAGCACAGCCAGGACAGGGGAGGAATATGTGGAATGGACAGATAAGTTTGCTTGTTTGCAAAGTACAGGCACCTGCAAAAATAGGAGTGAGGAAAAAGTGAGCTTGACTATTTGAATTTTGTTCTGGAAGCAATGCAGGACCACTGGAGGTTTTTGAGCTAAGAAGTAGCCTCGAAGCAGTGATTCAGAAAGAATAGCCTGGAATTTGTGCTTGATGGATTGAAATAGAGAGAGACAGGCTGTGCAACCATGTATAGGTCTGGAAGGAGGCAGTGGTATGGTCATATCTAAGCTCTGGTCCTAAACCCAGAACAATTAACTTCATTTCTTTAGGTCATTTTTCCCATTAAGAAACAAAGGGTTGGATCAGGTGGTTCTTTTCAGCTCCCAAAACCCCAGGCATGGCTAGGATAATGGCAGGGTGTAGAGACAGGGCAATGGATACAGCAGACATTAGCAAGGTAGGCAGGTAGCACCTGGTCTCTGACAGGTGAATAGAGGGACTTCAGATTGGGTATTGGCAGAGAGGGGAGAAGAGAAATGGAGGGAGAAGGACATTCTTGTTGCCAAGAAAGACAGTGGGGTCATAAGTAGAGAAGAGCAATTCCAGCATTGTGAAGCATGTATTTTTGGCTTTGAATATATTGCACTAATACAATGGTGTTATTTGTAGTATTTAAATCATGGACAAGAAGACCGTTTAAATTCATCTGAAAGATTAGAGAAATTACTTGGATAGCCAAATGACTATCATGGATGTATGCACCCTTTCCCTCTTACTAAAAATAGTATTCAGCACATTTAAATTGTCAAAGAAGGCAGAAAGGTTCTTAAATTCAATATAGAAATGGAAGCAAAATAGGAGTTTGTGCACCAAGATGGCGCCATGGATGGATGGCATGGGGGGGCTGAGCCTAAGCTATTTCCTTCTGGTGATGAAGCAAGAGGTCCAAGCCACCTCAGTTCAACCACACAAAAGAAGTGTATAGGGACAACAGGCTTCATGAGTCAGCATTGAGGCCCCAGACCCTGTCCCAAAGTTACAACAGCGGGGACTATCACATAGTGAGGATTTCTCTCCAACCAGGTCTGACTAGATTTTTTTGAGCAGAAAGGACAAATGTGAAGTCAACAAACTGTTATCAGGGAGTTATTCAAAAGTGCAATTTTCAGAGCTGTCAGAGGGTAAGATTAGACAGTTTCAGGCTAATCTCCAGGACCACAGCACTGTACAGTGATAACTGATGCCTACGGGAGAGACTGGCAGGAGGAACGAACACTGATGTGCCTCCAAATCAACAGAGATGAAAGTCTGCTTGGTGCCACTCAGAGATGTGCACTGAATATGAAGTGGTCATTTTCATCTAGAGTGTGGAATACAGTAAATTCACCTCCTGAATGTTCAATTCATCAGCATATCATCCTTGACCTTTCTTCATAAATAAGAACTTGCCACAAAATAAACATTTGTCGAGGCAGGAATTTATGCTTTTTAGTAAATAAAACCAAAACACTCCCAACCAAGTTATAGATAAAACAGACTAGTCAACCTAGTTAGGAAAATACCTAGTTAGAAGAATTTTGGCTTTATTACTAGCACTCTGACCATCTTCAGCTCCAGGCTTGGAACTAGGTATGAATCTGCATCTGATTTCTAAACTTTCTAAAAATCTAGAGTGCTTTTCCCTGAGAGTCTGGAGTGGCTCAAACATCAAGAATTAGGGAAACTAATTAGGGAAACATTTGTGAAGACAAATGTTAAAGATAGGACCACAGCTTAGGGAGACCCAGACAAAGCAATGAGGATGAGACCTGCCCCAGAGGAGGAGCAAGGGTTCAGAGTGAACTGTAAGCTCTGGGCTGAGACCAGGGTGAGGAAGTGAGGGACCTGCCACAGATGAAAACTGAAAAGAGACCCTCATCTCAGGACCATGTAGGTGCAGGATCATGCACTTGACAGCCAGCCACAACAGCAAGTTGCTGGTTTGCTGGTGGGAATTGTTTCATGATGCAGTGTGGCTTCCATGTTAGGTAGGATATTGACCTGAAATGAATATGTAAGGAATTTCCTAGTTCATTCACCATCCTGGTGACCTTGCTACTGGTATCAATGCAGTAAGTGGTCACAGGAAGGCACCTCTTCCAAATATGATATGTATATACAATGGAAAACTATTTAGCCATAAAAATATGAAATCCCATCATCTGTGAAAAATGAATGGATGGATGGGGCTGGGGGATATTGTGTTCAGTGAAATAAGTCAAACATAGCAAGACAAACACTGTACAATCTCATTCATAAGTGGAGTCTAAAAATGTTGATCTCATAGAAGTTGAGCAGAGAATAGAGGTTACCAGAGACTAGGGAGAACAGGGGAGTGGATGGGGAGAAGCTGGTGCATGGGTGCCATGCTAGATTTCCGTAGGAGGAATGAGTTTTGGTGTTCTGTGGCTCAACAGGGTGAATGTAATTAGTAATAGTGTGTTAGATATGTCAAAATAGTTAGAAGAGAGGATTTGAATGTACTTACATAAAGAAATTTAAAAAGTTTAATGTGGTAGATAGGCTGAGTTGACCACTATCCAATGTATATAAGAATGATTAAATGTGTATAATTACTATGTGATAAAAATGTAAGGGCTGACATTTATGGTGTTCATGGATTTGTTATCTCAAAATGTCCTTGCTTCTCTGATGCTCTTAGCCTAGTGTCTTTGCAGTGGATGTATGTATTACAGAAACAGGCGAAGAACACAGATGCCAATGAAGATTTCAAAGAAGTAAAAAGTTCTCTTCTTCCTGTAACAAATGCTGCAAACCACCTGCGAAACATTCCCATGAGATTTTTGGGGATGCCCTAGCAGGGTTACATTCTTACAAATATTTGAAATCTAAATTCCATCTGAATTCTTAAAATCGTAAAATTGAAATTCTTTCTCAAGAAGAAGTGAAGTCTTGCAAAGGATAGCAGGTGGTAATAAATAAAGGTTGTGATCCATGAACTATTATCATATCATTTCTATCCTCAAAGGCCTTCCTGTCTCCTAGGAGACAAACATGTAAATAAGTGATGCTACACTACACTTAGGCTGCACTGCAGGATGAAATAAGCAGAGGTCCAGGGGCAGGGCTACCAGCTGACAGCCCTGGTGATAAGGAAAGACCGGTATATGTTATTGTTTTTGTGCTTCAAGTAAATTTATTTAAGAATGATCATCCCACCTCTGAGAAATCAGAAAGTGGCAGTTGAAAGTTCCAAATAAGGGGAGGTGACAGGCAGCGGTTGGCAATGTTATTCCTGAGCTCATTGCCCTGGACTTCATCCTTCTCCTTCACTGATACTGGCCTCAGGAGGCCTCTGCTCTCCTAACACATACACTTTCTCTCTTTTCTCTCTTTCTCCTCTCTCTCCCCCACCTCTCATTACCATGAAAGAAATTCAACTTCAAGTTTGGCAGAAACTTAGGGGTAGCATCTCTTCCATTCTCTGTCTCCAGGTAGAACTTTAATAACCAAGACAAGTAAGTATTAGAATACTATATTTGAAGTCTCCAGGAAGGGACTGTGACCTGTGAGTTGCTTATCACAGACAGTTTTTTGCTTCAACTAATCCTGTCCTTTGAAATTCCTTTCTGCTTGCTTATTTCAAACCAACTTACAGCTCTTGTTAAGAGAGAAATGACAGCCAGCCAGTTTCATAGGAGTTTAAAATGTTCCCTTCAATGTATGTTAGGTGTTGGGGATGAGCTCAGATTCTAGGTGAGGACAGAGCCCAAAGTCCCTCTTTACAGGAAGAATCTCATGGCTTTTCATTACTGAGAACACATTCTGTTCCAGAAGAGAAGAGGGAGAGATTAAGTAGATCCCCAGCCTGCCCTGTTAAGTATATACCTCCTGAGGCAAGATGGCCTTGCTCACTGGGCCAGTGGATGGGAAACTTATTTGCAAGGCAACATTAGAAACTAGACACGTTGTGCTTCAAATGATGTATTTCCTATGTGAGTAATCGGGAACAATTCTCTAAATCAGGAAAAAGGAGAGTTGGCCTTGAGTCCTGTGTGACCTTACAAACACATGGTACCGTGGTTAGCAAGTACTTCAGTTTATCATGGCCCAAAGGAGCAACTTAGAAAAGATATGCATAGGATCCCATCCAGTTCTTAAATTGTCTACATTTCTTGGTTTTAAAGTGCTACATGTAAAAGCTATCCTAACTGTGTTTCATGTAGCAGTTAAGAAGGTGCTCAGATTTCCTTTAGTCTCTGTGCAGGACAAATGGACATGTCACATTTACTGGCTACAGCCCTGCTGCTCAAGGGTGTTCTGGCCACCAGATTGTGCATTCCTGGCTCGTCACACAAACCTGAGTCTGTCAACACACGTCGCAGGCTGATTTGTCCCATCAGGTTCATAGCCCTGTGGAGCTTTGGCAAGCTCAGGGCTGATTAATGGGCAATTACAACAGAGAACATGGAGGCAGAGAGGGTCGGCAGCCGGGGACGGGTGGATATTACCTAGGGTCATTCACTAAATTCAAATCAGAAAATATTAACCTCTTTTCAAGAAAACACATGGCAATGCTGAACTTACAGAGTTCAAATATCAAAGGGACTGAGGGATGGAGCTGCCCAATGGCAGAGGACACTTGTCACGAAGACCTCTCTGAGCAGTGCTCAGTGGGTGCTGCCTTCTGGTCACATGAGTGGGCTGGCTGGTTCTTCCTCCACCAAATCATTATTTTAAACCACAAACTACTTGGCATCATTTTCGGCCTGCTGACTGAAAAATAAAAATGGAGCACGGTTATTTTCCTTGCAGGAAAAGGGTACATAGGAATGCACTAGAGATGATCAGGAAAGAGTCTTTGTTCCTGGAGCCATTGCCTGCTTTATATTTTCAGTTTTCAGGCTGTCTCCTTCCAAGACCACGTGCAAAGACTAGGCTGATTAGGGTGGATTTCAAAAGCATGGCCCATATTTCAGAGAGGTAAAGAATGGCTGCCTTGAAGTCAAGGAGAGCCTGATGTGCAGTCTTGGTTTCTTGACTTTATTTCTTAATCACCTTTCCTTGAGCAGAGTCTGATTCATTTTTAATTTGTCTCTCAGAACAGAGCCTTTTGACTGAGGATTCATCTGTTTTAACTTTAACCAGGGCTCATTCAAACCTGTGTCTGATACTGCTATTGTCTACCCATTGGTTCATCATTTACGGGTACTTTGTGCCTAAGGAAGGAGAAAAAGAAAGAAGGAAATGTTTGGCACAACCTCAGTGATTCTTGGGGACTTCCCCAGGGTCACTAATATTTAAACTCTATAAATGGATATCCTAGAACAGATTTACTGAAGTGTTGAAGTGCAGGGCTGTTGCCCATGGGGAATAATAAGGATAAATACAAATTTGAGCTGCCATCTACAGAGTGTTTTTAATTGAGCATCTTACCAGGCAATGCACTCACTGCTTACTTCATTATTATCTCACTTAATCCACAGATCAGTTCTCTGAGGGAGGCATCATCATCCCCATCATCTTCATTTTTAAGGTAATCAAACAGAGTTTCTGAGGATTAAATGACTCATGTAAGGTCATATGGTAAGGAGGTCAAAGAAGTGGGAATACAACCAGCTCTATTGGATTTCAAAAGTTTTGCCCTTCCAATCTCCTTCCATGAGCCTCTAGAATAGAGAATATTTATTGTCAATTCACCTTCTAGTGTTACTGATATTCTATTTCATATTTTAAATTGAATGTAGATATACAGGAACAAACTTGATGGATTCCCCCTTTTTATGAATTGAAAACCAGTCTGTGACTGTTTTTGAACATTTGTCATTAGTGCCTTTTCAACATATGTATAGGTTTATTATCAAAGCAGATGCTTTATGTATTGGGCCCTTGGTACCAATGTATTTAGATTATACATAGCTCTGAGCCTGTTTGTTTTATTATTACGGGGCCTCCTTCTCCCAAACATATCCACCAACCAGCCATCAGTGTAATCTTCATCACTCATTTAAAGAACACGTTTCCATCAGACCTTGTCTGGCTCGGCTTTCTATTACCACATATGGCAATCATGGTTTTAAGAACCAGAAGGCTTTAAAGGGAATAATCTAAAAAATGATTAACTTTATTCTGTTAGAAACTTGTCACTTCTGCTCTTAAGGAGTAGTAGTAGTTTTCTAGGACTGTCCTGTCAAAGTACTTCAACTGGGTGATTATGGTCTTACAGTCTTGCAGGCTGGAAGTTCCCATTGGTGGTTTGGCAGGGTTGGTTCCTTCTGAGTGCTGTTTAGGGGAATCTGCTCCATGTCTCTCTCCTGGCTTCTGGTGGTTGCTAGCAATGTTTGATGTTCTTGGCTTGAAGAGGCATCAACTCAAATCTCCACATTTGTGGTCACAGCATATCTTTCCTGTGTGCTTTCCTGTGTCCAAATTTCCACTTTTTATTCATAAGGACACTTGTTAAATTGTTTTAGAGGCCTGTCCCACCCCAGTAGGAATTCATCCTAATTAATTATATCAGAAACTTATACTACTTCCTAATAAGGTGACATGCTGAGGTCCTGGGAATTAGGACTTCCACCTAGGCCTTGGAGGGGACACATTTCAATCCCATGAAGGCTTGGTGGACATAAGTGAGTCACTGTGTAGTGACACTGTAACTGGGAACACTCCCTAAAGTCCTTATGTGGACCAGCTTGGTTGCTGAGAGGGCACTGATAGGCATGTGTCATCTGCCATGTTGGAGCTCACAGGCCATGCAGGGCGAAAGATATGTGTGAACACATAAATCCTGTCATGCAAGGTATCAAGTGCTGTTCCAGAGAAGAGCATAGTCGGCTGCAGGAGCACTCAGGACTAAGCACTTGAATTTGCTTGGAAGTGCTGGGAAAGATTCAGCAAAATACTTAGTGCTCCTGACTGTCTGCTTATCCAACTCAAAAAGGCACAAGTTTCCAGGTTTAAATAGGATTCGATGTTGTTTGAAATCAGGGCTTCCTCGTACTTCTTAACAGTTAAACTGAGAGAAAAAGGATCGTTTTAGGGGAGAACATCAATCAAGAGTTTTACCAAGTAGATTTACTGCCCCCTGTGCATAACAATCTGTCCTTTTGGTGACTCTTATTTAGGGATAAGCATGAAGTAAAATGTGATGGATGTAAATGTGTTCAATCTGCAGATGCATCTTCATATTTGTTGGTTTCATCTCTCCGCAATATAAGTCAAGGCTCATTCCAATCAACATATTTCAGTGTAAATAATAGCATAGTAAAAGGATTTATAATACTCAGCCAATGGGTTGCTCATGCCAAATAATACAGGTAGTTTTAAATTCCTATACCAGAAGTCAACAGGCAGGCCCTTGGGGTTTGCTGCAGTGAGATTTGGCCTGGGTTTGTAATCACCACCCACATGTTACAGCTTACCATTTGTTTTATTCATGGGGCAGCATTGATTAATTCCTAGCCTAAAGTGGGGAATGACAGGACATACATATTATATCTGAAGTTTGTATCTAAAGCAAAGGCAATAACTTTTAAATTAATTCCTATAGGATGTCGGAGCACTTTTAAAATTTAATGTATAATAGCAATCATTAGCAAAGTACCACAGATATTTCATGAAATAAAGAAAACATGTATTCAAGTATGCCATAAGTAGCTAGAAGTCAATCTCTTTCAATTATTTTACTTATTCTGGAAACATAATTATCACATCCTAACCCGGGGATAAGAGAGACAGGTAACTTTAATAATATAATTTATATTATTCAAATTTAATTAAGCAAAATTTAACTAAGAGAAACCCTTTGACTTCCTGCACTCCTAGTATTCCTTCTTGTCCCAATGCCATTGTCTCCAGGATGTGTTCTGCAAAGCATGCTGGTAGAATTTTGTAGGAGCCAAGGTGCTAGGTGCACATTTAAAAAAATTATTTTTATTAATTCATTTTAATTATACTGGATACCAGGTTTCATTGTGGCATGTTTATACATGAAAATAACATTCTCTGATCACAGCACTCCCCATTACCTTTTTTTACCCCTCTCCCTGTCCCTGATCTACTGTCCCTTCTCTAATAGGTCTCCCTGTTACTTTCATGTAATCTTTTTCTGTCCCTTCTTTAGTAGATCTCCATGTTACTTTCATGTAATCTTTTTACTCCTAAATTCCACATTTGTGGGAAAATATCCAATACTTGATTTTCTGAGTCTAGTTTATTTTGATTAATACTATGATCTCCAGTCCATCCATTTTCCTGCAAATGACACAATTTTGTTCTTCTTTGTGGCTGAGTAGTATTCCATTGTGTATGTATACATGTTTTTTAAATCCATTCATCTGTTGATGTCACCTAGGCTGGTTCCATACTTGGCTATTATGAATTGTGTTATAATGAACATGGGCATGCAGGTAGCTAGTATGCTGACTTTAATTCCTTTGGGTATGTACCCAGAAGTAGTATAGGTAGATCATATAGTAGGTCTATTTTTATGTTTTTGAGGAACCTCCATAGAGATTTCTATAGTGGCTATACTAGTTGAGATTGTAACCAATTGTGTCTGAGTTCCTATCCTCATCAGCATTTACTGTTTCTTGTACTCCTGCTGATAGCCATTCTAACTAGGGTAAGATGGAATCTCAATGTAGTTTTTTAGCTTTCCCTGATGGCTGAAGCTGTTGAATACTTTTTCATATAATTATGGGACTGTACTTCTTCTTTTGAGAAGTGTCTGTTTAGTTCATTTGCCCATTTATTGATTCTTTTTTGGTGTTGGTTTTTGAGCTCTTTGTATACTCTGATATAAATGCTTTGTCAAATGAAGAGAAGGCAAAGATGTCCATCCGCTCTGTAGGCATGGCCGCTACCTTCACTCCTGCCTAGGTTGAGGCCTCAGGAATTTTACCATGGGCAACGCAACAGCCTCCTCATTGGACTCCCCACCCACAGTCTCCCTCCACACCCCACTGAAGTCTGCATCTACACTGCCACATTCATGATGAAGGTGACATTACCTTTCTAACTGAAATCTCCTGAGTCCACCTGTGTCTGCAGGGTAGTGTGCAAGCCCAGGGGAGAAGACAAGGCTCTTCCCTGTGTGGCACTGGCCTCCTTTCAAACTGGACCTGCTCCTTTGCTTGATCCTTTATTATGAAACAGATTATGCACTTTCATAACAGCCCCCAGAGTCCCCTCCCTGTAAATCCTCCCCTTTCTCTCTCCTAAAATGCCAATCATGTCTTCAGACCAAACTGAAACTACCATTTATTGGCCAAATCTGTCAGGGTTTTCCTAACTTATCCCTTGGGCATAATTATTTTCTTCCTCTCAGCATAGAGCTTCTTATGCCTCCATTATTCCTGCTCAGAATAGAATAAAAGTATAATTCTTCATCCGTCTCCTCCCCCAAGTTTATGCCTTTCCAGCAGGAATTGTGTCTTACTCAGTTTTCAGTTCTTAGGGCTCATCTGAAACATGTCAGGTGCTTAATGCATTTTTTATGAATGAATGAAGTTCAGCCTACTATTTCTTTCCTATTAGAAGGTGGTTTTTTTTCCCTTCTATTTTTGGATTGTTATTCTAGGTAGGGAATAAAGTAGGGAAAACCTGTCTTATCAAATATGAATCTTATAAGATTGTCAACACAGAAAGGGACAATGGGATAGAATAGAGCCCAGAAAGAGACTCAGCTATAAACCCACGTTAGAACATTTCTGCCTCTGTAATCTGTGGGAAAATAACAGGCTTTTCTATAAATGGAAGACAACGGGCTTTTCTATAAAGTTGTCTATCTGTTTAGGGAAAAAAATGAAATTGGATGTACATATCTCACCATAAACACTATTTAATTCCAGTCAAATTATGTATTTAAACATGAAAAGCACTAATTATTAGTATAAGACTTTTAAAGGAAAATATCTTAATGACCACAAGATCAAGAGGGATTTATTCAATAAGAAATAAAAAGCAAACAACCTAAAGGAAAAAAAAAACAATCATAAAAGGCTACCTTAAAATTCAGAAAGTCTTTTCATGAACTGTTAGCATAAAGAAAGTGAAAAGACAAATGATGAACTTAGGAAAGGAATTTTCTAATACACGCAACTAGGATTCCAATATGCTACTTGAAACACTGTTTTCAAACATAAGCAGGCAACAAAAGATCTTCAGGCTTTGGTGAAGGCATTAAATGTGAAAGGCAAAGATCAGTACAACAAAAAAAAGAATAAAACAACTTAGAGTGAGCAGAGAATAGGTCAGAAAAAGAAAATTATGAAAATATAATTGACATCTTTAGATATGTGAATAACTGCATCTATTAAATAAAAACAAAATGATATAAAAATATTCAATGAACAAAGAAGTTCTTAGGAAAAGTAAAAGCTTTAGGGCAGAAATGAAAAGCTTGATCAAGATATAAGAAGACAGAGTTGAAGAAATTTCCCAGAAAACAGATTATAATGAAACAGTTGAAGGAAAATTCTTTGTAACTGAACAACATGATTTTCCAGATTGAAAATCTCACTCAATACTCAGAGAAATATAAAAACAGCCCTTTTTGGAAGGGCATATTGTCATGAAATTTCAGATCATTTGTAAAAGATTTTACAAGCTTGCCGAGAGAAAGTTTTAATACAAAGAATTAAGACACACACAGGCATTGGGCTTTTAAATACCAAGATTAGGCATTGGGCTTTTAAATATCAATATTGGAAATAGAAGATATTTCCAAAACTCCCAGGGAAATTGATTTCCAAAATAGAACTCTATAATAAGCCAATAAACACACTGTTAGACGTTCATGCATCAAAATTTTTATCATTTATACCCTTTCTTTTTTTTAAAGAGAGAGAGAGAGAGAGAGAGAGAGAGAGAGAGAGAGAGAGAATTTATTTATTTATTTATTTAGTTTTCAGCAGACACAACATCTTTGTTTGTATGTGGTGCTGAGGATCGAACCGGGCCGCACGCATGCCAGGCGAGTGCGCTACCACTTGAGAGCCACATCCCCAGCCCTCATTTATACCCTTTCTTACAAAGCTACTTGTGCATGTGCTCCACAAAAACAAGGGTGTAAAGCAAGAGAAGGAAAGATCTGGGACTAAGGAATTGGGAGACCTGAGCAACAGAGACCCAAAGGGCTTCCCTAGAACAACATGAAGAGAGATTCCTAATGCACCTGTTGGAACAGGCTAGAGAACTTCAAGGAGAGATGGAAATAATAGATAATCTGATACATTAGAACATTTTGAAAGGAGATTTATATGACTGGGGACATTTGGGACTGATATTTGGAACTGGAATAATAAAAAAGTTTACTATAAATTTTAGGAAAAATCCAACATTGCACAGGAAAAAAAAAGCAATCATAGTACACCACCTAGCTAGGCTGTGAATGGTGTTCGCATAGTCCAATATGTAAGCTCCAACTAATGGTCTAACCACAATATGATCTGACTACTGGGGGGATTGGGGAGATAGAAAGCACATGTATGTGGAGAGAAGGGGTGCATATCATAGAGTTACATTTTCATATTTTAAAGTTGGAAGAAAATAGGTATTTTCCAAATCTGAAAAAGCCAATTAGTAACAAAATAAGCATGCTATGCAATGATATATAGGGGAGTTTTAAAAAATTTCATTAAGAGAGTTTAATTGTCTCCAGGGAACATAAAATTAGGCATGGGTGTTGGGGTGGGAATGGATATTTTTATATAAAGATTTAGAGTGTCATTTGCCTCTTTATATGTTTGTGTAACCTAGATAAAAATAACAACTAAATTCAACTAAACAAAAACATAAAATTATGACATTTGCCAGTAAATAGTTGGAGTTGGAGAATATCATGCTAAGTGAAATAAGGCAATCCCACAAAACCAAAGGCCAAATGTTTTCTCTAATATGCGGATACTAATTCACAATAAGGCTGGGGGCACTAGGGAAGAATAGCTTACCTTAGATTACATAGAGGGAAGTGATGGGAGGGGAGGGGAGGGGATGTGGGGATAGGAAAGATAGTAGAATGAAACAGACATTATTATTGTATGTTTATATGTGACTGCATGACCAAAATAATTCTGCAACATGTATACTTAGAAAAATGAGAAATTATATCCCATCTATGTATGATACACATCAAAGTACATAAATACATTCTACTGTCAGGTATAACTAATTAAAACAAATAAAAAATTTAAAAAAAACATACAGGATACTGTAATTTAAAAAAGTATAAAATCAAACAGTATATTGTTTAGGGATGAGTGGGTGTGTGTATGGGTGTGCATGAAAAACCATTAAGGAAATGATAAAATGATTGATAAAGTGGATGGAGTCTTTAAAAGCATGCATGAGGGCTTGTACACACAAACACACACTCACCAAAAGCAATAAGAATCACAATTAGCTGAGTGGAGTGATAAGAAAGGAGAAGAGCTGGTGGTGTGGGGCCTGCCTGTAATCTCAGATGCTTGGGAGAATGAGAGGGAGCCCTGTAAATACAAGGTCAGCCTAGGTGACCTTAGTGAGATACTGCCTCAAAATAAAATGTAAACAGCTGGAGGCTGGAAATGAGCTTCACGGTAGAGAATTTCATGTGCAAGGCCCTGGGCTCAATCCCCAGTGTTGAAAAAGAAAGAGAGAGAGAGAGAGAGAGAGAGAGAGAGAGAGAGAGAGAGAGAGAAAAGACACTTTCGGGTGACCTCAGTAGAACTGGTAGTGTTCTATTGATGTTTCCTTTCTTTTTTCAATGTTTCCTTTCCTTTAATGACTCCAGCTCTCTGAAGGGCAGGTAGGTGCAGGCAGCTAGGAATGGGGAGATGCTCACTTGAAGGTCTTGCCCTGGTTGAAGCTATGCCCATGTTCTGGAAGCAACCCCCACCCAGCCCCAACCAGAGGACTCTCACACCTGCACCTGAGCCTCCTCTCGGCCAGGGTCCAGTTTCCGCCTTGTATATGTCTCATGTTCACCTGTCAATCTGGACTCAGCAGAAAGGCAAGCTGATGGCCTCGGAAGATTTGGACTCCAGAAATGAAGCTGCTGTTGCTTGTTCGCTAGAGGCTGGTGGCAGAGGTGTTGTGCCTCAGTCTGTCCGATCACTGAAACATCCCAGCCACGAGGTTGCCCCTCATGAAGGTCTGGGTGAGCTCTCAGGAAGCAGGCCAGCCGTCCTTACCACAGTGCTCCCCAAACTATGGCAGTGCCCTTGTCGGAGTACCTGAGCTTAGGTTCATCCAACACACAGGTGCCTTTAGGCAGGTAAGGGAAGGGCACCCTGGCCTTGGGCTCAGAACCAGTGGCCACTCCGATTTTACCATCTCCTCTTCAGGAACTGGCACATCTGCCTTATCCTGCTCTTTCTGCCTGGCCTGAGGCTTCTGCTTCTCTTCCCAGGAAGTCTTCCCCTTCCATAGGCGGTCCTTTTGAGGTCAACTGTCTGCAAACTTCTTCGTCATCTTCTCACGCATTTCATCTCCCCTAAGACAGCCCTGAACTGGGGCTAGTTGATGCAGGTGAGGAACAGATGGCTGGTATTGGGAAAGCCTGGCAGAAAGAAGGCTTGAAGACCCGTTTAGAGTGTCACAACAGGGTGCAAACAACTGTGATGTCAACCAGTGTCACCAGAAAAGTCGTCATGAGTCTCAAGTGAGCACCTGGAAGCCCCAGAATGTGCCTCCCCCTTTGCATGCTCGGTGCCCTGCGTGTGGCGATGCCTGAAGCTCCAGGCAGGGAGCACTCAGGACGGTCTCACCCACCACACCACAGGGCTGCTGCCCCTGAGCCCTGCTCTGCAGCTCCTCCTGGCTCTCTTGCTAGGCCTGGCATGGCTCTCCATCACCACCTCAAATGCCAGAAACCTGCCGGCAGGAAGTTTGTGGAGAAATTCAAGGGTGCAGTTGGATGAGCCAAAGTGGAAGTGGGTGGTGTGGAGAGCACGTGGACTTGAGCCACATATCCTGATATGTGTCCAGGGTCCCAGTCGCCATGGTGATTCTGCAGAGAACGAGGGTGGGGCTCTCAATGCTGTGATGTTGTTTTTCTTAGGATGAATAACAGATTTCTGGGTTTCTTTTTGTGTTCATATATACATATATATTTAATACACACAGACTAGTTAAATGTATTTCTGGGGTACACAGTGACATTTCAATACATGTACACGATGTGTAATGATCAGATTAGGGTATTTGATATATCCATCCCCTCAAACATTTATCATTTATTTTTGTAATCCCCTCTACTACCTACTTTGAGATATACGATTAATTCTGGTGCCCAATAGTTAACCTACTATGGTATAAAACATTACAAGTTTTTCCTCCTCTGAAGCTGCATGCCCACACCCAAGAACCATCTTCCCTCTATCTCTCCTCTTCCACTACTCTATTTTTTAATTCTGAGACCAACTTTTTAGTTTCCACACATAATAAGTGAGAACATATTATATATTTTCTTCTGTGTGTGACTTAACTTACTTAATGGTTTCTGGCAATGTTGCTGTATATGACAGAACCTCATTCTTTTAACTGGCTGAATAACATTCCATTGTCTATATATGCCACACTTTTTTTTAATCCATTCATCTGTCAAATGATACCTGGGTTGATTCCATATCTTGACTGTGTGAATAATGGTACAATAAACATTTAAGTGCAGATATCTTTTCATCATACTGATTTATTTCCTTTGAATATACCCAGTAGTAGGATTGCTGGTTTATATAGTAGTTCTATTTTTTTTTCTTTTTTGAGGAACCTCCATACTGTCTTCTACAACAGCTACGTTGATTTACATTCTCCCCAACAGTGCATGACAGTCCCTTTCACATCTTTTTCAGAATTTATTTTTTGTCTTTTTGAGGATAGCCATTCTAACTGGGGTGAGGTGCTATCTCGTCATGATTTTGATTTTCACCTCCCCGATGCTTAGTGATACTGAGTATTTTTTCATATATCTGTGGGGCATTTGTACGTTTGCTTTTGAAATGTGTTCATTCAGGTAATTTGCCTATTTTAAAATCTAATTATTTGGTTTTTGTGTTGTTGATTTGTCTGAGTACCTTACATATTCTGGATATTAATCCTTTGTTGGGTGATTCATTTACCAAGATTCTCTTTCATTCTGTAGGCTGTCTATTCAACTTGTGATTATTTCCTTTGCTGTGCAAAAGTTATTCTGCTTTATAACTTGACCATACACATAAATTTCATATCTCAAGCATATGTATGTACATTTATATGTAACAAACATTGTATATAGACAAAAATGGTGCCTTTAATGAAAATGTATTGAATATTGGTTGCTTTTATCTATAGCTTGAGTTCAACCATTAGCAATAAATTTAGAAAGTTCATTGAGATAATCATCATATGAAAAATGCATCACAAGGTAGACATTCTAAGTTGACTGACATCAAGCACTTTACTACATGGGGATTCCCCCTACTGCGGTTAAAAATATTGTAATTAATAAAACAATATTCTCAATTTGTCTTCCTTTGAATAAACTGGAGAATGCCATTTGTTGATGTTTATGGCTTCTGTCTTTTTTGGATTCTACTTGAGATTAATTGCAGCTAGTCCCACGCCTTCACCTAGCTGCTTTTATGTTAACCTGAGCAACTCTAGTACCATTAGCACCCAGTGCTATTAGCAGTTATAGAACCTCCATGACTACTCATGCTGAACTCATGTGTAATAACAATGAGGTAGGCTATTAAGAGAAATTCATCTTCTGGAGCACCACCGAAAAACATTTCTAAGGTTTCCCCAAGTGACATAAAATGCTCCAAAAGTTATAACAAGGGAATATCCAATCTCCCCGAATGGCTCTAGTTGTCAGCTGCTTTATTTTCAACACCAGTCATTGGAAAGTAATGTACTTTTATTGAAGTTTGAAACTGTACTTACTGGTACTCATTTGCACAACCAGAGAGGTATTTATTTGGGATGACATTGAATTGGGTTTTCGATATTTCTGATTTACATCTTCTCTTTGGATAGCACATCTTTGACACAGCAAGAGTCAAAAATATGTATTTGAAATCTGCTGATGGCCATTTGGTCTCAGGGCTTTATTTGGCAAAGGTACTGCCAGGATCTATGTTAGGATGCCATACCTAACTAGACTGCATCTTTGCACTTAACATTTGGGGATTTTTAAACATTAAAAAATAAAAACTTTATCTGTTGCAAGTCACATTCAATATATTTATAGTCCTACAAATATTTGTTGATTTTATCTCTGACACGAATATCTCAAACAAGTTATTTTCCTACTCACGAACACAAAGGGGTGGGACAACCAAAGCAGCTGTCAGATTTAGAATGCTATTGTTGCCTTCAATTATATCCCCTTGCTAGACATTCTAGCCATGCACCTGTTTCCTTTCTTTTTCCTTTCCCTTTTTATTTTATTTTATTTTTTAGCAGAGAGCTACTCTCCCCCCTCCCCCTTCTGTTAGAGGAAAGGCAGGAGGGGGAAAGGAACTATAATTTAGCTGAAGGTCAACTGGGACCCCCTGCTAATGGCTCGCTCTCCTCCCTTCACTGATTGCCTGAGAATAGGAAATCAGCCCCAATCTATTGTTGTGATCAAGGCGCAAAAGCTCTAATGCTGGTGAGTGAGCATGTGCTACTTACTGCCTTTTTCCATTGAAGAAAAATAATTACCATGTTTTACTGACACACTTCAGAGCAAATACCTTCTCCAGAACTCATCAGTCTGAGGGACGGTCAGTGGTAGCCCAGCAAAGCTGGACACCCTTGATGAGAATATGCTGTTGCCAGAGCCTCTCGTAAGGCCTCTTTTCCCTCCTTCTCTCTCATCTCCCTGATTCAAGGTGATAATCAAAACTATGGGTGAAAGGCGAGGGTCTGAATGTATCCGAACGTCAAAGCGGCAGCACCAAGATAACCTGCAGCTGACACTGCTCCTAAGAATGATCAGCGATGATGACCTCGTTCTGCCCAGCATCAGTGATGGGCAGAGAAAAAAGCAGCCACTTGAGCCTGATGGTCCCCGAGCTTGGCACCTGACAGACCCACGTCTGTCCTTCCAGACAGGATGTGCACAGAGTTACCCAGGGCACAGACAGGAAGTGAGCCAGGGGAAACTCCCTTGGTAGGGTGCATGGCTTGCACAGACGCCCGCCTTCCAAGGCTCCAGAGGAAATGAGTCAAGACAGTGATGATAATGAAAAGGAACAAAATGCCCTCCCACGTTACAAAGTGCTTACCCACGGGTAACCTCATCTTTTAATTGACCCTTACCTCGGGGACAAAGCAGATGAATAATGAAGAAACGGGTTTTCTGAGAGGGGAAGGTGATGTGTGAGGTCACACGAAGGTCAGGGACAGGAGCTGACTCAGCTCCCACCTCCGCTTGGAAGATGGGGACATTCCCTGCTGAATGTTTTTGTGTTCCACACTTGAAAACATCAGCCCCAGATGAGATAGTGGTCTATGGGCATCCTTTAAAATTTTTTTCCCTGATTGAGAACCAATATGGTAAGTAATGCATTCTTAGAGCTGCCAAGAAAAAATATTAATGACTACCACCAGCGACAAGCTGCTGTGAATTTCTGTGCTTCTATAGTATCCTGGGAGTCACAGTCTTTTTATATTTTTAAATCTATCATTTACTTTTAAAGAGATACTTGATTAGTATCCAGTGTTTTAGTCTTTCTTCTTCATTTATTAAATAACATTAATCAAGTTTACCTTACTTGTAAATTGGGTAACAAACTAGCTTAAAAAAAAGGAAGACCACAAAATCTCTTTCAATTAAAAGTGCAGATACAATATAAATTAAGTCCTGTATTAGGACTACTTAGGAAACAATGTATTAAGTAAGACAAATACTGATAATTGCAGATGACTGATTTGGAAGATCATTCAAGTTTTTGTACGTCAGCAGTAACAGATTAGGGGAGAATGTGTTAAACCATGTAGCCTTAGTCTAAAGTTTGTACCTAGCACAGTGTTTGGCTCAAATAAACTATTAAATCAATTTGTGGCTCTGACAGCTTTAACAACATATACTTATATCAAAAAATCATATGAATGACCACAAATATATGTAATTTTTGTCAATTATACCTTAATATATATGTAGAATATCATTAACTAAATTTGTTGAAATTTTAAAGGATTATCATTAATAATCTCATGATAGCCTTAAAAAGAATTTTTAGAGTCTTTGTCAAAATAAATAATATTCATTCTGTGTGTGTATTTATACGCATATATTTTTTTAATCTATGGGCGTGAAGTAAAAAATACTGAGGCTGCTTAATTGAGATAAAATTGTTATATCCTTTGGAAAGTTGGTTTTAATGTTAGGAGAAATTTCTCTTTGTAGACTTTATTCCTATAGCACACTCCTCTGCTTTTGTTTTCTTTTTCTTCTGTTCCTACACTGATTTTGAAAACCAATAACCCTCTTTCCTACATAAAAACAGAACAAAACAAAGACTCCATTGCGCCCCCTTGTGGTATGTATTTGTTTCCCCACAATTCTGACTGTCCCAAATTCTACCTTCATTTTTCTTTGAAACGTTGAGTTGAATATTAGTATATTCAAAATAAAAAGAAAATTCAAAGAAAACTTTAATTAATTAGCTCCTATTTTCCACCACTAATCCAATCTCAATCCACTCATAAAGCTTCAAAAGATTGTTTTTAAATGCATTGAGTAATTATTCAGACCGCTTTAATGGTGGTGTATAGCACAGAAAAATTAATCATTTTTCTAGACTTATAACTAAGTTATACTATTTCAGGCCCTAGGAAAGAATCAAACATAATCTCATTAGATCTATACAATACAATTTCATAAGACATTCTTTCTTGTAGACACCAGGCCAGCCCACAAATATCACAAACTGTAAAATATGTTCATTTTTATTCTGATGTGATATTCCATATTATAGACTATTTTGTTACTTTAGATTTGTTGCTCCCAGTAGTGGTATTATCCAGTTGATTTGATTTTCCTTTTGTTCTTATGGCCCCAAATGGACTATAAATACAATACAATCAGCCTATCATATGAATGAGAAATATTCCAGAATTTATATACAATTTAGTCACTTGGAACTTAAAATACATTTTCACACAGAAACAACTTAAGAAATGATAATTGGTTTCCAAGAGTAACCCCTAAAATCAATTTAACTCATATTGAACCTGAAATATTTTAGTAATAATACTATTTCTACTACAAATTACCACCATTTATAAAATTATTTGCTTGGAAAAATACATTCTTAGTTTTAGGACAACCAGAAACATGCTTCCTCTCCTTCATAGTGGTACAAAGACCATCTAGCTCTGTCAGGGGGACTGCAGGGTGTCTGTCTGAGTGACCAGGCACATAGTCCTTGGGGACAGGCATTTTCACAGGGGAGGGGGGACAAGGAGAAGTTATGACCTTTCCCTAAGTCACTACCCCTGTCTCTGTCCAATCATGTATGAAGAATTCTCAGTATAAAATTATTTTCACTTGGGAGCACATAAATACGCCTATGGGAATATGCGATTATGCTTTCTGGACTCTCCCTAGGTATGAGGTGCAAAAGGGATTATGGGCTGTATGAAAGCCTGTCCTTCACTGACTCATGCACCAGTGGACCTTTTGTGATCCCTGTGATGTTAACTAGTCTGTCAGGTGCTGGGGACACGGAGGATACGAAGATGAATAAGAAACAGTCCCTGCCCATGGGGCTTACATTCTATTCAGGAGTGACAGATATCTAAATAGAGGTTAATATATGATACAGTAAACATGATAGAAAACACAGGTGGCATGGTACACAACTTCATGGAGGCTTAAAGTATAGCTGGGGATACATAATAAGTGCAATGGGAAAAATTTTAAATCAGAATTAAGACCGTACTATCTCAGATGCCACAAAAGAAAGTAGCAAGAGGCATATGGGTGGTATGCACCATTTCTTGACTCTGGATCTCTTTATTCCGGAGAATATTCCTTCATCTGTCTCAGAACACAAGTCTGACATGGAAGGCAACCCGAGGATATTCTGGTGTAGAAAATAAATAGTATAAACTCAAGAGAGGGAGGAACTTAGTGAAGTTATACTAGGTTAACATATGTGTTTATTCTTGCTCCCTGTCTAAATCTCTCCAAAAAGGTAATAAAAATGCTGTAAGTACACAGGGCTAAGAAAGATTGAGAATATACATAAGAGATGCTGGACCATAGAAGCTGAAGCTGAAGGCTTTCAGAGGAGGTCCAATTGAAACTGTTTTGCACCCCAGAACCCCAGAAACAGGTACTCGCTAGAGGTAATTGGAGGTAAAATTAAATGTTTTTGTAGAAGCTGTAGTCGGGCCTCCAGCTTGTGAAGCCAGGCACCTCCCCTTCACCTCCCAGCAGAAGCTGAGGTAGTGGAGAGGGTGAATCCCAGAGGCCCTGGTTGTTTCTCAGAACACTGTTACCTGGGTTATGTCTTCCAGGAAGACCCTTCTGGAAAATTCATCCTGAGATATGAATTTTCTCTGGTTACCGATCAGCAAAAGAGGAGGCTACGTGAGGGAACCTGATTAAGATGTGGGGTCTTCTAAGCAATGCCCAGTTCTTCTGGCCAGATCTGAGATTTATTTGTCCTCAAAAAGCTTCTGATCAGAATTCTCATACTTTATTCTGGCAAGGATTATGGGGTTTATGAGAAAAACCCAGAACATAAGATGAAACTGCAAGGAAATAGATTAATTCAGGGAACAGAAAAAGATTCCAGAACATCTGCCATGAATCCTCATGACGTTAGAAGAGCATCCATTAAAAAATAAATGAATAAAGAAGAGGAAAGAAAGAATAAAGGAGTAAATAGAAAAAAAAAAAAAACCTCTTAGAATCTAGTTCGTTTAAATTGACTTTGAGTGGTATTTTAATCACCATTGTTAATGAATTTATTAATTTCAAAAAATGAAAAATTATCTGGAAAAAATATTCATGTTTGTTTAAGCCACTGTTAGCCAAGTATTAGCTGAGTGCAGTTGTAACCGACACACCTATACTGACTTGAACTGCTACGGAACTGCATTCCCAGAGGGTAGTTCACCCCATGGCCAACTTTCCTACATCAATAGAGGGGGCACCAAGATAAACAAAACCCAGTAAGGCTGGATGGTTGTCAAAGACCTTGTCCTACTGCCAAGGGCTGGGAGTGTACTTTCCCTATCCAAGAGGATATTGTATATGCCACGAGCTAAAAACCACTATTATTACTTCTCTTTTTTCAAATAAATGTTTCAATAAGAAAGAAAGAAGGAAAGAAAGAAAGAAAGAAAGAGAAAGAGAAGCACTCTTAGGGATTAAAAAAGAAACTGAAGAACTATTAATAAATTTTAAAAACACTTTGATAGAAAAGTTGGAAGACAAGATGTAGTATATCTTCCAGAAAATAAAAAAAGATAAAAAGCTAAAGAGATGAGAAATAGGGAAGAAGAGATAAGAAAATTATGGTACTATACATCAAATTTGTATCTAACTAACAGGGCTTTCAAAAAGCCAGATAAAGGAGAGAGAAGGAATTTATCTCATAAATAATCATCTATGAAAAATTCCAAGAATTTATGAAGAATAGGAACCTTCAGATTAAAAGGGTCTACAAGTTATACAACACAGTAAATTTAAAAAGAACCACACCAAAGCATATCATTGTAAAGTTTTAAGTCTTAGAGAGCACTTCCTGGAACTTTAGAAGAGAAGAGAGAAGATACATCATATACAAGGAACTGAGCCTCAGAATGGCCTTGAAAAACAGTATCACTACAAAACTTGAAAAAATAGAGTAGGGACTTCAATGACCCTTAGAGAAAGTGATTTGTTATTGAGAATCTAATATCGGTTAAGTGTTATTATAAAAAAAATCATACTTCAATGGAAAAAAGTGATAAAAAATTCACCACCTATGTAACCAGTCTTAGAAAGCTACTGGAGAATGTGCTCCATCAAAGTGAGAGAGTAAATCAAGGAAGAGAAAGATAGGGGATCTGGGAAACAGAACTTTGGCAAAGGAGAGACAAGGAAATTCCCAGAGTGATCACAATGATAACTTCCAGAATGAACATTGTTTGTAGATTCAGATTAAAGAGTAAGTAATTAAAGAAGAAATGCTTCCAGAGAAAAATGTGGAAGCTATTTGATTATCTGATGATCTGACCACATTAGGAAGAATTTTTGCAGTTCTTTTTGGAAAAGTTAGGACTGAATTAGTGATAGTACAAAGGAAATTAAGCAAATAAACATGCAAAGTTAAGAGACCAATGCAATTATTAACTCCAGGGAAAACAAAGCCATTTGAACAGAAATAAAATTATATTAAATGACATGCTTTAACTGTAAATATTACTTACCTAATTATAGCATGTGACAATATAATATTATTATAAGTAAAAACTAATGAAATTTCATTGGAAATTTTACAAGAAGCAGTGTGTGTGAGGATGAGATTGGGTCCTAACTAAGTCAGTAAATAATGCCTATAATTAATAAATATATATCCAGTTAAACATATTATGTTCCCATATGTGAGTAAATACCCAAAAGAGGTGAATGTGGTTCTCTGAAGAGTAGGAAATTAAGATGAGGAAAGACAAGGGTAGCAAATACTTGGTTTTCTTTATCAAGCTTACAGTACTATTGATCTGTGGAAACTACCTACAGATACTCCTTTGTTAAATACAAAAACTAAATGAAAAAAACATGTTAGCAAACTGGAAAATGCTCATGGCATAAAATGCAGACAACACAATCGTGTCCATTCTATGAATACTAACTAAAGAAATGGAACATTTAAGCATAAACATAATTTTTATCTATGGGGCCACTTAAAAGGGACAGTTTGGTGCCACTAGCAATGAGCTGTCCTTTGAAACTACTGCGAGTTAACAGGAGCCTCTTTGAAAAACATTCTACCACATCATACTTTTATCAAATGCTGGCAAGAGAATCAGATCCTATTAGTATTGTACTTAATAATTCATAATATAAATGCTCAATGCTATAAATTTAACATTGGATAATATAATCTCTATCTTATTGTCAGCTTTGAGTAAAGTAAAAAAAAAATTCTTAAAGGGCTCTACTAAATACAAATTGATTTTATAAGAGAAGGACTAAAATAAGTTAAATGTAGACATTTCTACTGTTTTGATTTTCCAAATGATTTCATGCTATTAGTCTTTTTAAAATGCATCTTGAGAATAGTGAGTCTCAGGTTAGCACTTGTCTGATCCACAACATCTACAATTTTTTTTTCCATTTTAAAAATTTAAAAAAGGAGGCATGAGGAAGGGGAAGGTGGAAGGTCTCTGGTGAGGGGGTGTGGTGTACCACACCAGGGTTGGCGGGGTGGAGACAGAACGCTTCTGACAGTGAGCCCCAGGGGAAAAGCAGAGTTGGGTCTGTTCACATATGGATTGAATGAAGTTTCTGACTAACCCCAAAGGTTTGGCCAAAAATTTGACAAGCCCAATTATATTTTATTTTACTTTTTTAGTTGTAGATGGACACAATACCCTCATTTTATTTATTTATTTTTTATGTGGTGCTGAGGATTGAACCTGGTGCCCTACACAGGCCAGGCAAGCACACTACCACTGAGCCGCAACCCCAGGCCCAAGTCTAATTTTCTAAAAGTGAAATAAGTTTTTGTTTTTTATTCCGAAATGACACTTTTCATGTCAGCAGAGAAGCTGATTTTGGATTAGGAAGAAACTTAGAAAAAAATTAAAGCTTCATGAAATTTCTAGGAAGGTGAGAAACTCCTAAGGCCACGGTTTCCAAATAATTGTGGTGGTAACTACTGCTATAGTTAAAAGAAAACTTGTGGGACACTCAGGTGTTACACAGTGGGGACTCTGACCTGTTCTGTATGGAATATTTTGTTCTTTGTCCTCATACCAAATCTAAAGATTTATCTTGGTTATGTTAAAATTTATTTCTCATAAAGAGAATCAGATGTGATTCCTGTATGTTTGGTCATGAAGAAAATATAGAAAAGAAAATGTAAGTCCCCCTCGACCTCCCCATTCAGAGACAGTCATTGTTGATGTACTGACATCACTTTGCTTGTTGATCCCACCTTAGTCTTTCCTCCAGCTATTGATATAATTATTTATTTTAAGTTGGCGTCATAGAGGACATCCTTTTAACATTAACTTTCATTTACTATGTCACTAAATTTCTCCATGTTACTCAATGATTTTCTAAAATATGATTTTCATCTTCTCTAAAATTTTCAAAAACAGTTCTGAGTTTGTCAAGCATTGTGGATCACTATAAAAATCATCTCCACCTCACAAATGGCTTTCAGAACTATAGTTAAAACATTAAAAATTATGCACAGATAGTTTTGCATGGGTAGTTCCAACCTTGAAAGAGGGAAGTTCATTTCTATATGAACTATTTGTATGAATGTAAACCAGATATTATTAGGAAACACATAGTCCAATAACTATGATTTGTTTCACTTAAACAATCAATTAAAAAGAGATAGATAATGGAACTTTATTTTTGTGCAATGCCTGTCCTAGATATATCTTGCCATTATCAGATGCACCTCCCTTGGAAGGACCTTGACAGTATGTTTTCTACTCCTAAATTCATCATTTTTAACTATCCAGTGTCCTTCAACATCTACCTTCTCTCATTTCTCTGGCTGCAAACCGCAGAGGCAGTTTAAATCAGGCTTTTTTTTTTTTTTTTTTAATCCAAGAAAAAACAGACATTTTTTTCTTTCTAGGCCTGTGGCCTTCATCATCTCCTTTGGCCCCATGCAGAGTGTCACCACCTCTATTACTCTAGCAGCATCCTAGATGGGTTTTGGGTCTCATGTCTCTCCCTATTAATCCCTTTTTAGACCACCGAAAGATTATTAATGATCTTGAATCATGATTTTTATTACATTCTAATGAAAACATCGGTAAGTATTAATTTTCAGTTTCTTTTGGCTTTCAAGGTCCTTGAGGTCATGATCCCCAGCCAGGCCCTCCTTATGGTCACACACTCCCCCTTGTTCTTAGGCCCTTGAGTCACTCAGGGTAGCCACAGGACCTTACCATGCTTCCCTTTCTGGAATATTCTTCATCTCCAGCCATGCCTATTCACTTACCCTTTCAAACTCAGGTTAGGCCTTTCCCTTCTCGTTAAATATCCTCCTCTTTCTGCCTTTATCGTTCTAGTGTCTTAATTCCTGACTCACTGATGATACATACAAAGAATAACACTTAATTTTTCAATAATAGTTCTCCTGTATGCCACTTAGGGCTCCCCTGCGAGCCAATAAAACCTCTGAAGGCAGGAATTATTTCTGGCCCACAGGACGCGCTCAGAGTTCTGAGTGGTGATCACTGCCCCCTGCCCCCTTGGAGACCTCAGGGAGCTTCCACAACCTCCTTTACTTACTTAAGCCAAGCACTGTCAGACGAGCTTGTCCCTCAGGTGCTTGGTATGTAAACAGGTACATTTTCCCTCCTTTTTCCTCTCACGGTAGCAGAGTAGTTCAATGTAGATGATTAAAGTCACGTGGGTTCAAATTCCAGACCGACCACTGCTTAGTCATGTGACTTGGTCATGTGACACATTATTTAATCTTTCCTAGCCTCAGTTCCATCATCTATGAGTTGGAAATAATTGTATCAATGTCATAGTTTTATGGTGAAGAGTCATTGGGAAAATCTATTTAAATATTCGTGACGATGTCTGGTATACAGTAAGAAGTCAATACATGTCACCAAGTAGAATTCTGTGAAGAAGTCTAAGCCACTTATGTCAAAGGTACTTATGGGGCTTAGGCTTGGTGGCCTGGGCCAGGCTGAGCAGTGAAGTTACAGCTCAGCTTGTGAGTGAGGAAGTCCCTGTTTATAATCTCACCCAGACACCAGTGGAGACACCTTCCGTGGGACCAGCTGTGGCAGAACCTGCTCCCAGTCACTGGAAAGGCTGAACATGCACATAAGTCCTGGGTGTGGGTGCCCCTCAGAAAAGTAAGTGAGCACTTGTCAGCTCAGTTTGATGGCAAGAGACTGAATGACAAATAGACAAAATGGACAGTGGCCAGGTCACATATAAAAATAGAGCTCTGCACCATGATCTGTAGCAATGAGCCCAGGAAATCAACATGTTATCTACAATAACCAGCTCAGGAAGGTAGTTTGCTATCTAGAAGTCAATCTTGTGGAAAGCAAGACCATTTTCTCTACCAAAAATCCAGAAATCCAAACAATAACCTCTCTAACAATCAACCCTATGTGTCCACAATTTAAAGAGCTGACAATTTCCCTTATTTCCATCCTTACATTCTATTTAGGACAATTAGAGAAAGCCTGATGCATATTCCTAGCTAATCACATGGTGTATTAGACAGCTTTCCTTTACTGTAACAAAATACTTGAGATAAATCAACTTAAGAAAAGTCATGGCTCAAGATTCAGTCCATGGTGGTTGACCTTTTGCTTTGGGGCCTGTGCCAAAGCAGTACATCATGGTGGGAGCATGTGGCAGAGGAAGCTGCTTACCTCAAGGAAGCTCAGAAGCAAAGAGAGACAAGAAGGGACCAGGTTCTCAATATTCCATTTGAGGCCACACCTGGAATGACCTAACTTCCTCCCTCTATGCTCCAGAGACCTCTTGAAGTTTTGATCAGCTCCTGATAGTGCCATAGTGACCGAGCTTTTAACACACAGGCCTGTGAGGAACATTTATTCAAACTACAGTACTCAGGACGTTCCCAAAATTCTAGTTAGTGTCTCCAGCTTCCCCAGGCCAATACCCTCCAATCAGGACATACCTGAAACCTGTCCCATCCCACCTGCCTCTCAGTCTCTGCTAAGTGGTATAGCTGATTCCCTGGCTATCACAAGCTCCGAGATATTTACATAGCTTTGGCCTGTTCTCATTTGGTCTTCTTTTATTTCCACATTTGAAACAATGTTGTGCTGTCACCAGGGTTTAATCTGAATCAATTTCCAGATTACAGACAAGCACAACCTGCAGTGCTGCCTTTTCTGAGTAATCCATGCAGGTTCATTCATTTTTTTCTAGAAGACACATCAGCAATTTTCACAAAGTAAGTAACACTGTATGTTTCAGTTACGTGACCTCCAAAGCGCTGGGTCAGAGGGATCCATCCCCAGCTTTTTTACAACTCTGAATCAGAAAGTGGGAGCCTGATGGTTCACTTTTCTAGGTAATTCTAACTCAGGCGTAGGTGACAATTTCTTGACAAAAGCAGTCTGATTTTGGAATTGATGAAAAATGGCTTCTGCTTTTTAGCATTTGCAAATGGTCATATTTACATGATAAATCCCAGTTAGTTCCTGCCTCTGTGCCTGTATCAGGAGCAAGTCATTCCAGCCCTCTGTGACTCGCTTCTGTTATATACTGGAAAACCTTCCAAGTAAACAAAACCCAAAACTCAATGGTTTATAATTGCCTGGGAAAATCAAAGGTACAGAGTGACTAGTCACCAACCCCCAAAGACTGTGACACACTCAGTAATCACTTGCCAAGGAGACACTGTAAGAGAAAGAGCTGCTAAGTGATTGGCCCACGTGTCTGCTCTCAGGTTACAACCAAGTCACCGGCATCCAACCTGTGCTTCAGAATCAAGCTCAGGGGAATTTTTTTCCCTCCCCACGGGAGGAAATAAACCTCAACACTAAAGAGCAGCTGTAGCTAGATTTCAGGAGGGGTACCCAGGTCCAGGTCCATCAGATTTTGTCAGCAGCTGTCCTACTCCAGGGGTCAATGCCTTCCTCTGAAATCTACTTTAAAATTTTAAATTTTTTATTTCACTTAAAATTTATTTTTAATAATTTATATAAATTCTTAACTTATTTTAAATTTAGGTGTTTATGCTAAAATCGGAGGGTGTTGCTTAAGATACAGAGATGTTGATCTTCCTATCATTTAGCTTTCCTTCACTAGGTGCAGGTGCACTCTCATAATCCCAGCCACTTGGGAGGCTGAGGCAGGAGGATCTCAAGTTTGAGATCAGCCTCAGAAACTTAGACCCTGTCTCAAAAAGAAAAAGGACTAAAGATGTGGTTTGGTGCTAAAGCATTGCTGGAGTTCCATCTTGGTACCAAAAACAAAATAAAATTTAGCTTTTCTTCAATAAAATTTTTTTTTCACCATAGAAAAAAATGGATATATATGAAATTAGACTAAAAATTTTATCTGTAGCACACTGGAAATGGTTTCACAATATGCAAAGACTCTGAAGCCATGAGAGCTAGTCTGGTGGGAACTGGAAACTGGCAGTCAGTTCCACGTACCTGCTGATGGAGTGCAGGCACTAGGGCAGGCTGCTGGGAACCCTATGTGGGGTCTGAGATGGTGGCTTTGGAAAAACTTGGATGAACTCTCCATTAAAAATAAATGGAGAGTGGGGCTCCATGGTGCATACCTGTAATCCCAGTGAGTGGGAAAGTTGAAGTAGGAGGATCACAAATTCAAGGCCAACCTCAGTAAATTAGTAAGGCTCTAAGCAACTTAGTGAGACCCTGTCTCAAAAAATAAAAGGCGGGGAGTGCTGAGAATGTGGCTCAGATGTTAAGTGCCCCTAGGTTAAATCCCAGTACCAAAAATAAACAAACAAACAAACAAACAAATAATAAATGGAAGCAAAGAAATGATAAGTCCATGAGATGATGGATATGCTAATTAGACAGATTCAGCTCTTCCAAGGTGCATCTGTGCGTAGGAACAGCATATTACACCCCACAAATATATACAATTGTTCTAGGTCCACCCTAGAAAAAAATGATAAGTTAATAAAAGCAGTGGGTGGCCTCACCCTGTGGAGATGCCCAGGAGAAACAGAAGTTTCCTCCAGGAAGACTTCTCTGAGTTCTCCTAGGGCCCTGCTGGTTCACTGAGAAGAGGGGCCGGGGGCGGGGGGGGGGGGGATGGGGGAGTCTGAGGACTGGGCTTCAGGAAGCCCTGGATCCTCAAGATGAATCTGCAAAAATGGGAAGAATCAACCTCTCTTGGGATTTTGGTGGGGGCTATGGCAGGGGTGGGGCAAGGGCTCTTCCCCACTCCTGTGATAGCAGCAGCATTGTTGGGACAGTTTTGTGAGGGCTTTGGTCACTGGGACCCCTGATGAAGGCGAGTGCAGTGATTCTGCTGAATGAAGCCTCCTTGTGAAGATTCCTGTGACAGTCACTGAAGTCTAGTCTGCCACCTGCTCCCCTGCCCCTCCCCCAAGCATAGTATTCTACCCACATAGAGTCTATTTCAAGATTCAAGTGATATAAGGGATTCTACCCGCCCCCTTTTTTTTAAGGCAGAAAACCTTCTAAATTAAAGACCCTGTTCATTAGAAAAAATGGTTTAAATGCCTTTATTTCCGCCCCCATTTGATTCTGCAACCCTAACCTCGAATGGCATTTATTAACACAGTCTTGAAAGTTTAGTTTCACTATTCACAATAGCCAAATGGAAAAACCTAAATGCCCATCCAAAAAGTGGTAGACAAGAAAAATAATGGTATATAAATAAAATGGAACATTACTCAGCCATAAAAAGAAGAAAATATTGATACATGCTACATGTATCAATAAAAGTATAAACTTTGAAAATAGAATGCTAAGCTGAGAAGCTAGACACAAAAATTCACATATTGTATGATCCCATTTATATAAAATATCCAGAATAGACAAATCAACAAAGCAGAAAGAGGACTGGTGGTTGTAGGGCTGGAGAGGAAGGGCATGGGGAGCCCCTCCTTAAGGTGTATGAGGCTGTATTTTGGAAGGATGACAATATTTTCGAACTAGCTAGAGGGGGCGACCGCACAACACTATAAAAGCCATTGAATTGTTCATCTTTAAATGGTTAATTTTATGGGAGATGAATTTAACCTCGATTTTTAAAAAGGGAAGGGCAAAACTATACAAAGGAACAGGATAGAGCCCCTCTTCAATAGCTCTTATCAATACACCCCTCGGATCTCTCTCATTCATTCAACATTTATCATGCCTAAACTCAGAAAATTATTATCATTGCTTCTCTAATCATCATCTCGGTAAATATGTGAATTAATCTTCCCAAGAGTCTCACCATCCTTCCCCTTTGTAAATGCTGTTCTCTCCTGCTAATCATCCAAAGATAGACACACAAATCCCCTCCCACACACACACACATCTCATATCTTCATTATTCTGATCTGTTGAGATCTCTGAATGCAACACTATTTTCCCAAGCACCCTATGCCCCTGTCCTGTATCATCTAATATAACACCACGGGAACCCAACTGGCCAGGACGGGGAGCTCTGGCTTGTACCCCAAAGCCCTGAACCCAAGAACTTCTGTCCTTCCCAAGAACATCTATCTCATTGGTTTCAGGCTAATTAGAACCACATGGTACTTATTTTCTCAAACTTCCTTAAAAGCAAACTTCTTTCCAAAGTGCTACAACCCATTATTTCAAAACTCACCTTTAGAGGTAATGGGACATTAATAGACATCACTTGTAAAAAAAAAAAAAAAGACAAAAAAAACTTTCGAAGGAATAGACTAGATAAATGTAAGCCATTCTTTGCAGCACAGAATGAAAATTAAGTTTGAGTGAAAAGCTAGATTTTCCTATCGCTGGATTCAGTAATGAAGTGACAGGAACATAAAAATGTTGTCTTTCCTTTATTTCTATTGTACTTACATGGAGATAAATGTCTGTGAGTTCTATTTTGTTTGTAATTCCCACTCTAAGACCTCATAAATTATTTATTTTTATTTGGGTTGTGTTGTCTCCTAGAATTTTATGTCAATGTGCTTGCCAGAAATCTGCTAATTTTTATTTTAAAGGGAAAACGTGCAGAATCTCATTTACTCTGACAACATGAACCTGCTCCAAATCCTATCACTGCTCTGCTGAACTGGTTTTAAAATAGCAACTCTTGCTCTTACTTCAAACTTGCCTCTGTTTTTCCCATCTCAGCTTTATGCCTGTGCCATTTGTGAATTGTAAACAACAATCATTTTTTAATGTTCTTAGGGAAATGCTTTGGCTGCATTTCAAGCCTTTTATGTATTCTTCTCATGATGTTATCTGTAATTAAGCTTTAGATAATTAACATTTCTCTCAAAAATCAGTATCTCTATATCTTTCCCCCTTGTTTGTTACAGAACATTAAATTAAATTCAGTACTGCTTCCACTGTGTCCTCGTCCCTGATCCGGAAGGTCAACCAACTTCTAATTGTTTTTTTTTTTTTTTTCCCCACATGTAAATAAAAAGAGGAGCAAGGGCGGAAAAGTAGCAATGACTCTACGAATGCCAGGGTCTCAGGGCAGGAAAGAAATTGTTTTTATGCAATCCCTTTGCACTCAGAGGCCTTCCTAGCCCTGCTATGGATCAAAGCCGCCCATGTGTGATGGCTGGAGACCAGGAGCTGGTTGAGCCCCACCTCCCGATGCCTCCAGCTACTTTCAGGAGCAACTTGGGTTCCTAAGTGACTCTAGGTCAGACCAGAGGCACGGTGTCCTTCAGGGGTGGTGATAATAAGCTGGGAAATTGTGCACCCAAACCATTTCACCATTATTTTGTTATTATAGCTATTAGGAAAAGAGAAGCTATGCTTTAAATCTAGATGGCACATGTCTCTGCAGGAATTCCAACTCTTAAAAGAACCCACTTTTGCTTTTTTCTTGGGGGGGGACAAGAGCAGTGTGAGACTTGTCTAAGTGGGTGGGAGACAAAGGGAAACCCAAAGCCCTTGACCCTGAAGCTTGAGGACAAAGCTTCTGTGCATTTTCCTTGAACAGTGATGAATCATGGTAGGAGTGACATATAATGCCCCTGGAAAGAGGGCTGTGGTTTAACCTCTGCTTAAAAATCAGCTCAAGACCTGATAGTCACATTTAGCTGTGTGATCCTGGGGGCAAGGTTCCTTCCATTTTGCTACTGGACACAGATGACCAACGGAAGCATTCAAAGCTGGGATGCTGCCCATCAGAACAGATCCTTGTTTAATGATAGGGAGTACAACATAAAAATTCAACATACATTTCTGAAAGGGAGAATTGGATGTAATTATTAAAAAGAAACAAGCTTAGTACCACAGGAAATGAATTAGAGCTCTTCCAGTCACACAAGGTAAATAATGATTCACATTTACCAAGGAAGAAGCTTAAACCTTGGTGTTTCAGACAGGGAAACAGGGTACTAAGTGCTTCATTACAATTATAAGTGGTTGACATGCAAAGCCATTCTTCTAGAGAAGGTCAAGGCCACTTCCCACCTCTCTGGACACAGGTAACCAAGCAGAAGGCTGTAAAGATCACTATTTGCAGAGAAATGGCAAACCTAGCAACCTATTATTACCAATGCTCTTTGGTGTCTAAGATCTCCCATAGCTAATCACCTGGCAAATATTTAAACCTTTTAGTGACAGAATAATCTGCATAATATATGTAGTAGGGTACTATAAGCTGAACCCTGTGTCCCTCTAAAATGAACATATTGAAACCTAATCCCCCAGGTGATGGTATTAGGAGTGGGGCCTTTGAGAGGCAGGATGGTGAAACACTTGCAAATGGGTCCCTGCCTTTATAAAAGGGGCGCCAGGTGCTCCCTTGCTCCTTTTACCACATGAGGTCATAGTGAGCATGCTGAGAGCCATTGCCAAGTAGGAATGACGCATGGCAATTTCTTTGTCAGCCTACATGTTGCTTAGAGGAAGGACTCTCCATTGTGGAAATGGGCTTGCCTTTGGACCCAGGTCATTTGCAGTGACACTGCATGAATGTTTGAGTAAGGTGACCCTGCTCAAGGACCAGGGTGGATCCGGGTTTAGGGAGGATCCTGCTGGATTAGGGTGGGTCCAGGTTTAGGGTGTATCCTGCTGGGAATAGGGAGTATCCCGCTCCTTGGGTTTAGGGCGGTTCCAAGTTTAAGGTGGACCCTGCTGGGAATAGGGCGTATCCTGCTGCCTCAAGCGCCTGCCCGCTCCTTGAGTTCCCGTTGAGTTCTCGTGGGATTCAGAGAGTATTTTGGGATGCAGAGCCCAGTGGAAGTGTGGATTTTGCCCCAGAACATGCTTGTAGAGTGCCGGTGTGAGTTCGGGAATAAAGAATTGCTGTTTGAATCTACAAGGCTGTGAGTGGCTGGTGATTTTGTGCCCAGCTAGACTGCGGCAATTGGTGGCTTGGACGGGGAACGTCTAAAGCTTAGAGGTAAGTGAAATTGCTCGCCCCTGAGGGAAGGCGAGAGAATGGGTGACCATTTCCAAAAACAATGTGTTCTTGTTTTGATTTATTTTGTTTTTATTTCAAGCTGCCTATCCCTAGAAATCTCTCAGGCAAACTGGGAAAAATGGTTGGCTAAAGGTTTGAAGTTTGTCGGCCCTGAGGAAGAGAAAATTGATACAACAATTTTTTATTCCGTTTTTGTTTCATTCAGTTTCGGTTTTGTTTTGTGTTATCTTATTGGGTTGTGTTATCTTTATAGTAGATTAGAAATTAGTAAAAAACAAACCAAAAAGGTGTTAAGTAAATTGTTAGAGGTTCAGACCATGGAGAAACAAATTTTAGATCAAGCAAAAGAGAAGGTCTCTCGAGCTAGTCAGACAGAGGAAGAAAATTTAAAGGAAAAGGGGTTATTAGGAAAAAAGGCCACAACAGGAGGTTGTTACTAACTCCGTTTTATCACCAGAGGGCGTAATTCAACTAACAGCCCCACCTATGGAGACAGCTGAGTGGCCCTAAAACCCCGTAGTTGATAAATGGGATCCTGAGATAGGACCTCAAAGATTACCATGCCCTGTACTTGAACAGGTAGGAGGGCAGCAAATTCACCGTGCTTTAGATTTTAAAACAGTGCAGCAGTTAAAGGAGGCTGTAACAACCTATGGTCCCCAAGCACCCTTCACGGTAAGCATGGTCGAGTCCATTACTAACTTGGACATGATGCCAGCAGATGTGGGCTAGCATGTGTAAATCTGTGCTAAATGGAGGACAATATTTGTTATGGAAGGTTGCCAATGAGGAATTTTGCACGGAGACAGCTAGGCGAAATGCAGCAGCTGGTTACCCTCAAAGAAATCTAGATATGTTGTTAGGAAAAGGACCTTATGAGGGTCAACGGCAACAAATTGAATATGATCCTGCTATATATGCACAAATTGCTGCAGACGCAGTTAGGGCATGGAAGACTTTACAAGGACATGGAGATTTACAAGATCAGCTATCTAAGGTAATACAGAGAACTAATGAAACTTACGCTGAATTTGTAGATAGGCTTATTCAAACAGCTTCCAGAATTTTTGGGGATACAAAACAGGCAATGCCATTAATAAAACAACTGGCTTATGACCAAGCAAATCGTTGCTGCAGAGAGGTCATTAGACCATGGAGACATGAAGATTTAAACACATATATTAAATTATGTAGAGACATTAATGAACAAGGGCAAGTCTTGGCAGCTGCAGTACAACAGGCTTTAGATGCCAGGCCAAAAACATGCTACAATTGTGAACAAACAGGACATTTTAAAAGGAGTTGCCCATTAGGAGGAGGGTTTAACAAAACTAGGTATCAAAGGAATAGAATACCGGGTATTTGGCCACAATGCCGTAGAGGGAGACATTGGACTAATTGATGCCGTTCTCAAACCACCATACAGGGTACTCCCTTATCAAAAAATGGACAAGGACCAGGTATTTACCCACGATATCGTGGAGAAAGGCATCAGGCTTCATTGCCAAAAAACGGACTGGGGGGCCCAATGCTCCGGGGCCCACAATCACAAATATACGGGGCAGTGGAGGAACCCAGCAACACCATCAGGGTAGTGCCCAGGACACATTGTCCATAAATCCCTCATCAGACAAACCCAAGGGAGCGCAGGGTTGGACATCTGTGCCTCTGCCAGAGCAGTACTAACTCCAGAGATGGGAGTTCAAATCATTCCCACAGGAGTAAAAGGACCTCTTCCCCAAGGAACAGTAGGCTTATTATTGGGACGTAGTTCATCTACACTAAAAGGACTTATGATAAGTCCTGGGGTAATTGATCCCGATTATGTAGGTGAAATAAAAATTATAGCTAGTTCTCCAAGAGGTATATCAGTAATTTCACCAGGAGATAGAATAGCACAGTTGTTAATAATACTCAGCCTACATAATAAATTTTCTAGTTGTAGTGTAGAAAGAGGTTCCAGGGGATTAGGCTCCACAGGTGTAGATTGGGCTATGCTGTCTTTAAATTTAGATTCTCGCCCAATGCTAAAACTAAATATTCAAGGACATGAGTTTAATGGGCTACTGGACACAGGTGCTGACCTTAGCATCATATCTCGTCAAGAATGGCCAAAACATTGGCCATTACAACAAGCCACTCAAACGCTTCGAGGCCTAGGAGTGGTGACTAATCCCCATAGAAGTGCAATGATATTAGATTGGAAGGATCCTGAAGGATGTGAAGGAACTATACAGCCATATGTATTGGATCATCTTCCTATAAATTTATGGGGACGAGATGTCCTAGATCAATTAGGTTTGACTTTAACAAATAACATCAATCCTAATGCGCCCACTACTAGGGCTAGACAAGGTTTTAGGAAAGAAAAAAGATTAGGAGAACAAGAACAAGGTATAGCAGCACCAATACAAATAGATCAAGGAACAGACAGACATGGGTTGGATTTTCAGAAAGGGCCACTGAGACAATCAAAATTACTTGGAAATCAGAAAGACCAGTGTGGGTTCCTCAGTGGCCCCTGACTAAAGAAAAGATACAAGTAGCCCATGATCTGGTCAAACAACAATTAGTGGAGGGACATATACAACCTTCCGTATCTCCCCATAATACTCCCATTTTTGTCATCAAAAAGAAATCTGGTAAATGGAGATTATTGCAAGATTTAAGAGCCATTAATAATGAGATGGTTATTATGGGACCTGCTCAATCAGGAATTCCTCAATTGTCTGCTTTGCCAAAAACCTGGCATGTTTTAGCTATAGATATTAAAGATTGTTTTTTTTTTGATTCCAATTCATCCCGAGGATAGTCCACATTTTGCATTTACTATCTCTGCATTAAATCATGAAGGTCCTGATCAGAGATATGAATGGAAAGTACTCCCTCAAGGGATGGCTAACAGTCCAACTATGTGTCAAATCTATGTTAACAAAGCAATCCAGCCACTTAGAAATCAAAATCCTGAACTACAAATATTTCACTATATGGATGATGTATTATTAGCACATAAAGATAAAAACATATTGCTGGAATGTTATGCCACACTTACAAACTTATTAAAAAATTATAATCTAGAGATAGCAATAGATAAAGTACAATTAAATTTTCCAATTAATTATTTAGGAGTTCTATTATCCTCAACCATGGTCCGTCCACCAAAAATTCAAATACGAGTAGATCAACTCAAATCACTTAACAACTTTCAAAGGTTATTGGGAAACATAAATTGGATAAGGCCTTATCTAGGCATACCAACAGGAGAGTTGGGACCTTTATTTGATATTCTAAAAGGTCCATCAGATCCAAATTCACCCCACATGTTAACTCCTAAAGCAAGAAAGGCATTAAAAATTATTGAAACATATATGGAAAATATGCATTTGGATAGAATTGATATAAGTTTGCCTTTATTATTTATTGTACTACCAACAAAAAATATTCCTACAGGAGTATTTTGGCAAGAAGGTCCATTATTGTGGATACATTTATCTTATTCTCCTAATATTATTCTTACTAGGTATCCTGAGGCTGTAGGACAATTAATACTCAAAGATATAAGCAGCGAAGGGAGTGTTTGGAATTTCTCCCAATAAAATTATTACTCCATATACTATGGATCAAATTGATGAGTTAGCTAATGAGTTAAATACTTGGGCAATAATCATGTGTAAATCTAATGTTACATTTGATAATCACTTACCATCTAATCCTTTGTTGTCTTTTTGGTCTAAGCATCCTGTAGTTTTTCCAAAAATGACAAGAAAAACCCCTATCATGAATGCTCCAAATATATTCACTGATGGGTCAAATAATGGTACAGCTGCAGTAGTTACCCCTGATCAAACTTTTAAATTTTTAGTACCCAAACAATCAGCTCAAAAGGTAGAGCTTAATGCAGTTTTACAAGCTTTTGTGATGTTTAAAGATTCTGTATTTAATGTATTTTCTGATAGTAAGTATATAGTTAATGCTATAGTATCCTTTGAAGATGCTGGTAGGATTTCTCCTTCCTCTACTGTTTTCTCTTTGTTTTCCACTATACAAAGTCTAATCCGGGACAGAAAAGATCCATTCTTTATAGGACATATCAGGGCACATACAGGATTGCCTGGAGCCCTTAGTTTGGGCAATGATTTAGCAGATAAAACTACCATGACATGCATATTTTCTCTACACTAGAAGAAGCTACAAATTTTCATAAAAGATTCCATGTTAATGCTAATACTTTACAAAAGCGTTTTAAAATAACTAAGGAACAAGCCAGACATATAATAAAACAATGTCAAAATTGTGTGACCTTTTTACCACAAGTTAATCTTGGAGTCAATCCTAGAGGACTGATACCTAATCATATTTGGCAGATGGACGTCACACACTCACCAGAATTTGGAAAATTAAAATATTTACATGTTACAGTTGATACTTCTTCCGGATTTTTGATGGGCTCCCTTCATGTCGGAGAAAAAACTAAAGATGTTATAGCTCATTGCTTACAAAATTTTGCCACTGTGGGCGTTCCTAAACAGTTAAAAACAGATAATGGTCCTGGTTATACTTCTACCTGTTTTAAACAATTTTGCTCATCATTTGGCATTACTCATATAACAGGAATCCCATACAATCCACAGGGACAAGGCATAGTTGAAAGAGCTCATCAAACTATTAAAACATACTTATTAAAGCAAAAAGAGGGAATTGGAAAGGGGTATATATCCCCCAAAGATAAACTTAAAATAACGCTTTTTACTCTAAACTTTTTAAATTTGGATTCATCAGGACTTAGTGCTGCGGAAAGACATATGTATCCAAAAAATGTACATAAGCCTAAGGTACTTTGGAAAGATATTCTAACAAGACAATGGAAAGGTCCTGACCCAGTGATTGTCTGGAGTCGGTGTTCTGTTTGTGTGTTTCCACAGGGAGAACAGCAGCCAATTTAGATTCCAGAGAGACTAACCAAAACAATTTCTACAGACCAAAAAGAAGATGATTTGACTCAAATCCATAACAGCTGATATCCAGAGCTCCAGCTTGGCTATTCTTACATCTGTGACAGTGATTAACCAGGATGCTTTTTTCAATATCTATTTTATTATTGCCTTTTCCCACATCATAAAGTTCTATTTTATTTTTGAGCTCATACAGACCTAGGTTCATGTTTTTCTGATCAGTTTTATTTTTTGACTGTGGAGTTTTTAAACATTGCAATGGAGATTTCACCTAGGTAAAGCTACAAGGCCTTTACTATTGTCTTATGTGTTGTACGTTTGTGTGCACTCTTGTGTTTTTTGTTGTATGTCTGTATGTGCGTATGTCCATATTTCATATATGAGGAGCGCTCATGAAAAAATGGATCCGTTTTTTTTTTATTCATGTGATTTAAATGGTTTAATTTAAATTAGGTAAACAGCTGTTAAGGATTGTTTTTAAAGGAGGTTAACAGATCTGTTTGTTTACTTTCACCTTTCCTTTTCATCAAATTTAATAATTCTGTTCAGGATAATGTCTCTTTAGCATCATTGCCAGAATTCCTATCTCCATCCCAGTGCTGGTGAAGACAAAGATAAAACCAAACTATAGCTTCTATGATAGCTATCACAGTAAACTGTATAAACTGATGCATCAATGAATATAACTCAACAAGTAATGCTCAATCAAGGAGTTGATTTACTTTGGGAGGAAATGGACATATTGATAGACTCCTCTGCTTTGAACTGCTTGCAGAACTTGCCTGGACTATGTATCACTTGTATGCATTGTGAACTATCGTTTGGTGCAGCGAATTGTGGTAGTGCTGGCATATCTTTGCTGATGTATCACCAGTGATGCAATTTTTCCAAAGGAGCCATCAATTAGCTTGGTGTCGTGGCATTTCTGTATCCTCCTCCCTTCTGCTAGTGATGGTCTAAAATTTGGGGGCCAACAGAGGTGAGGCAAAGAACCTCACCCCCCCACTGGTGCATAGGCCTATCCACAAGTATGGCTGTATGCTGGACCAGTAGTCAGTGACGGGTATGATCCAATTGCAGTGGTATCAACCTAAGACAGGAGGCTGACGCCTAGAGGTCAGATTTTCCCATGACGGGTAAGAACCATATGTTGAATTGGACAACCTACCAGGCACAGTCCTTAAGCCACATTGCTTGTTGTTTAATTAATCATAAGGGGGGAGATGCTGAGAGCCATTGCCAAGTAGGAATGACGCATGGCAATTTCTTTGTCAGCCTACCCCATGTTGCTTACAGGGAGGACTCTCCATTGTGGAAATGGGCTTGCCTTTGGACCCAGGTCATTTGCAGTGACATTGCATGAATGTTTGAGTAAGGTGACACTGCTCAAGGACCAGGGTGGATCCGGGTTTAGGGAGGATCCTGCTGGATTAGGGTGGGTCCAGGTTTAGGGTGTATCCTGCTGGGAATAGGGAGTATCCCACTCCTTAGGTTTAGGGCGGTTCCAGGTTTAAGGTGGACCCTGCTGGGAATAGGGCGTATCCTGCTGCCTCAAGTGCCCGCCCACTCCTTGAGTTCCCGTTGAGTTCTCGCGGGATTCAGAGAGTATTTTGGGATGCAGAGCCCAGTGGAAGTGTGGATTTTGCCCCAGAACGTGCTTGTAGAGTGCTGGTGTGAGTTCGGGAATAAAGAATTGCTGTTTGAATCTACAAGGCTGTGAGTGGCTGGTGATTTTGTGCCCAGCTAGACTGTGGCATGAGCACATTGCCATTTACATAGGAAGCAGGAAGTGGACCCTCACCAAACAGAATCTGCTGGACTTCCAGCTCCAACATGAGAAATGAATGAAGTTTTTTTATAAGTCACCCACATGCTATTTCTTCATAGTAGACTGAGCACACTAAGACACAGGATGGTTCAGACAGAGCCTAGGGGGAGGTTTTACCACTGAAGGGGATTTTGGGACTCTGACCCCTTCCCCTTCCTCTTTTGCTTCTCACCATGAGTTGAATGGTTTTCTCCACCATGTTCTTCCCATCGTTACTATTTGGAGGTTATGATCCCCAAGATTTCACAGTCCTGATCATAGAGTCCAACCTCTAAAAGCATGAACCAAAACAATCTTTTCTCTTTAAAGTTAATTATATTTTTTTTTTATGGGGCATTGAACCCCAGAGGGCCTTTGCCACTGTGTCATATCCTTTTTTTTTTTTTTTAAATGTTGAGACAGGGTCTTACAAAGTTGCTGTGGCTGGCCTTGAACTTGTGATCCTCCTGCCTCAGCCTCCCAACTAGGTGGGATTACAGGTCTGTGTCACTGTGCTGGGTTTCTGATATTCTTAGTAGTTCTTCTAGTGATGGAAAGCTGACTGACATGCACAAATGGACAAAACCCCAATTCTCCCTGTTATAGGCTGACTAGTTCGTGTATAAAACCAATGTGGCTTTGGGGCTGGGATGATTGGCTGTTTGTCAGTACTGGGCTGCACAGACCATGTCATCTAGGACTTGTCAGGGAGACCCATGTTCTTGTGTGTGGGTGTAAATAACCTTGGATGGGCCTAGAATAAGAACACTCATGCATAGCCTGCAGATTTGTGTGATACACTGTGCAGATAAAGGGGACCCTGCTAAGACTAACATGTTCCCAATTTAAATTTCAAACAAAGGGGAATACTGGATTTTCCAGTTCAAATTGGACACTAAGAAGCTATGGGCTTACCTCCCCCAGGACTGATGCATGAATCCCAAAGAAATGGAGCTAGAATAAGATACAGGTAAATGGCTGCCTACTCAAAAATCTGGGCAAGACATGGGGAGTCTTGTGGAATATAGTCCTGTCTTCTTCAAGGAGGGGATGTTTGGGAGACAGTGCTCTGAGACAATGTTGAAACTGGTCTGGGCACAGGAGAGACACAGCATGTAGATGACCAGGCCAGAAGGCCAAGCATCTTGACCAGGTATGGATGGGCCTGCCTGCTAACAGCATAGCCGTGCCCATGGCACCGTCTGACAGGCAGTGCCCATAGCTCAGTAGATGTTGTGGGAAAGGGTTTCCTAGCCCTGGGAACAGCCCAGACACCTGAGGGCATGAAGAGGCTCAGCAGTAGATGGACAGCAAGAAAGCAGAGGGGATAATTGGTAGCACAGATATCTATGGGTGAACAGTTGGGCTCCAGATGTTGTATGAGTGTGTACATGCATATGTGTGTGTGGGTCTAAACTAAGGAGACCTGTAGACCTGGGGTTGCTGTCATTGCTGGTGGAGCCAAAGCCAGAGGCACAGCCCTCATTAATAAAACTGTGGCCTGGTTTTCAGTTCCCTGGAAATCAGAGGGCAGCTATTGTTGAGGATGCTACCAGTTCTTGCTGATATATTACTCAATGATCAGAATTTTTTTCAATTAAACAGTTGAATAACATATGCTAAAAAAAACCCTCTAGAACACTATAAATTTGTATAATATAACTATTTTAAAACTAAATATCTATATAACAGCTGGATATGTTTTAAAAATGTCTTTTTTCAAAATGTGCCATATGAGATGCATATATACAGAAGTACATGTGTATATATTTACATATTCACACATGTATGTGAATAACCAGCTTTAAATAAATTAGATCCTTAATTAAGAACAAAAAGACTGCTTCTTTTTTAGCTTTTTGTTATTAATGATTTCTATAGGAAAAAAAGTAATAGTATACTTTCCTGATATAGAGATTTTTTTTGGGGGGGGTCAGAGAGATATGTTAGAACTATCCTTAAAATCAGCATCATTGGATAATAGTTTGAAATCTGCTTGTGAAAAAGATTACAAGAAAGAAGACTATTAAATACATTAAAGGAAGACTAAAAATATTTTACCTTTGCTAATAGTCTAAATATTCACAGGGCATTTATCACTATGAAATGCATGACTGTAAGTCTCTAATTAAATTGCTATTTCCAGGCCTTGAGCAACAATGAAAATTCTATAAAGGAGGCTATAAACCAGTTATCAACCTATTTTAATCACAGTTTAAATTAACACAAGAAAATAGTGTTCAGGGAGAGGGCATACTTTTGATTCACACTAGACAGACATAAAATCCCACGGTATATGGCAAGTGCTACACAGACAAGTACCATTTCTCTTATTCCTTTGCATTCACTCAGGGTGCTGAATAGGGCTCTGACGAGGCAGTATTCCATAAATCTTACAGACTGACTTCTATGAGTCTCTTAAAAAATAATAAAAATGCCATTTAACTCAAGTTCCAGGTTAGAACATCCTATGGGGCTCCCTGGCCAGTAATAGTAAACTCATCAAATAATGATGCCAACAATTGGACATGCTCACCAACCCAGTGTAAAGGGATCAATGCTGCTAAATTTGCACAGAGGAAATCTGGCCTGCTGTCTAAAATCAAACATGTGGATGTTGTACTTAAGCATCAGGTCAAGCACAAGGAAGGAAAACAAAGTGGTGAGAAACATTAATTTGTGATTAGATGCAAAGAATATTGTAGTCCACCGAGAACAACTACTGTGGCATACAATAAACCCCTCTAATACCCAGTTTTATTTTCTGAGGTTTCAGTTACCCAAAGTCAACTGTGGTTTAAAAATGTTCAATGGAAAACTGCAGAAGTAAAAAACTTAATTAATTTTAAATCTTGTGCTATTCTCACACTGTCTGCCTGGGAGGTAAATCATCCCATTGCCAGTGTATCCATGTAGTGCACCTTATCTTCCCATTAATCATTTCATAGTCATTTTGGTTATCTGATAGACTGTCATGATATCAGAGTGGTTATGTTTAAGTGACTCTTATTTTACTTAATAATGGACAAGAGTAGTGCTTCTGGTAATTCAGATAGGCCAAAGAGAAGCTGTAAAATACTTCCTTCCAGAGAAAAGATACACTAAGATGTTTTGAGAAAGAAAGACACCTCACTCACATAACTTTCATCACACATATTATAATTTTTCTACTTTATTATTATTGTTAATATCTTACTATGCCTAATTTATAAATTCAATTTTATCATAGGTATGTAGACATAGAGAAAAAACATAGTATATACAGGATTTGGTGTTATCTACAGTTTCAGGCAACCACTGGAGGTCTTGGAACACTTTAGCTAGGGGTCAGGGGGCACTACTGTATTCTCAAGGGTGCCTGCATACCTGCCCTACCCAGATGGATTTTCCAAAGTCACATATAGAAATATTAATGAATTCACTGACTCAGGCCCCTCTCAAGAACAAAAACTTTGAAATAAGGACATTTGAATCCTTTATTAAACAATTATTTTTAAATATCTAGTATGTGCAACTTATTGATTTAATTATTGAAGTTCAAGTACTGAGCAAAATGCAGCCTCTGATTTTTGGGAGATTAAAAAAGCCTGAGGAAAAAGAAGGATTGTATACTTTAAAGAGAATTACACATAAATTATGGAGCAGTTATCTTACTCATAAATATGCACTTTGCCCTAGAACTGACATATAGCCACAGCCACAGCCTTAGTCTCACTCTGCTTTAAGCTATCAGCTTCCCCATAGGCCTGGCAACTGGAAAATGTTAGTCTTTCAGGGCTTTACACTTTTTTGTTCCTATATCTTTCCTTTTAGGATTATTGCTGATTTTGTTTTCTGGCTTTAGGCACTAGAAATTTTACCTTTGATATGCAGATCTCATTTACCCAGAAATCACCAAGTGTATATACTACACACACACACACACACACACACACACACACACACACACAGAATCACATACATGTGTGTTTAGAAAATTTTCAGATATACCCCAAGTTGAAGAATCATTGTACAATGTAACTATTTATTCATTAAACAATGAATTTCCATGAACTCATCCCCAAACTTCAGCAACCATCATGATGCCAATTGTTATAGTTTGGATCTGGAGTATCCTCAAAAGCTCATGAGTTGAAAGCACTGTCCTTTGTACAACCAGGTTCACAGGTGGAGCTTTTAGGCAATGATAGGACCATGAAGCCTCTAACCTCATCAGTGCATTAGTCCATTTGGCCAGTGGGCGAATCCATCAAGTGGATTAATCCTATGATAGCTGAATGGACTGCCAGGAGGCAGAACCTAGATGGAGGAAGTAGGTCCTGGGGGCATGTCCTGAAAGGGTTTATCTTATCTCTGGCCATTTCCTCTCTCTCTCTGCTTCTTGGTTTCCCTGAGCTGAGCAGATGTCCTCCACTATGCCCTTCTGCCATATTTCTGCCTTGGAGCCAGTCATCATGGGCTCGATCCTCTGAAACCATAAAGAATTGATCTCAAAAATATTTACTAAATGAACGACTGCCTTCAATAAAACATCCTCTGCTTTCACAGTGGGAGAAGATTCTAAGCTGCCTAGGTTAGGCAAAAAAAAAAAAAAAAAAAAGACATTCTGGGAATTGAATGTTAGAATATGAGACCAAGGACACACCTTTTTTTTTATGACATTATTCAGAATTTCCTGTCTTGTTTCCCACCTACAATGGAGAAAGAGGAGATATTCAAACAATAAAGTGGGAAGAAGAGCACAATAGCAGAACTAAAGATAAGTTCATCTTCCTCAACTCTTTGGAAACAGTTAATTAAAACAAATTTTATTCGAAAATATGCAGATACTTTACAAGTTCATAGGGGTGCCATTTGCTCATGCATGTTAGGATCATTATAGGTAACATTGGACCTCACATACATACATTACACTCCACATGTATACATTTTCAAACTTATTAGTTCCAAAAGCAACATAAGTCTCTGGGGACACTGAACAAACAGACACCGCCACAGTAAGCAGCTGCAAGAGCTGTCATCTGCTTCCTGAATCTGGGTTCAGCCTCGATCTCCTTAGAGGTTGCCAACAGGGAGGGAGTGAAACTTCAATTGTGGACAGCCTAGAACTAGTAGAAGTACTGAAAACCATATTAATTGGCAATAAGACAGTGTTATCCAGGGATAACAAATCAGGAGATCTAATCCTACCTTGGGCATCAATATCTTGTCAATATCCTAGTGAAGTTATAATTTGAACCTTAACTTTGGCCTGTCAAGAAACATCCCATTTGTATGGATGGCATAAAAATTAATTAGATAAGCAAGAGTTAGAAGAAGATAGATCTGCGAATCAGAAAACCTAACTCTGTGACCTGGGTGGATTACTTAACTTCTCTGGGTCTCGGTTTTCTGACTGTACAGTGGGAACACTACCCCATGTCAGAGGTCTTCAGTGCTTTAAAACAGCAAACTGGTTTCATGAGAAATCTTGCAAAGATCTTCAGTTAGTGCCATAGTTGAGACTGAGATTACTCTGGATGAAATAAACCAAGGTAGGAGATCCAGACATACTGCGGCGTCTTGTTATTCCCCAGGCCTTTGGCTCTTTATGGAGCCACAGGGTTTTAGAATTCCTTAGCATCTGCCAACCTTAGAAACTTATGATTGCATCATGGCTCAATAAATCTAAGGTCAGAGTGGTTTATAAAACTACTAGGAAGTGTAAGGCATTTGTGTGTGTGTGTGTGTGTGTGTGTGTATGAAACATTGTTAGTATCTCTACGTGTTGTTTTCAGTCTCTTAAAAATAATCCATCCAAAAGAGAAATGTAATAATTCCAAAGCTAAGTCGATATGACATTAGAATTCCTTCTCGTCTGCCTCATCTTAAGGCCACATTTGTTTTGAAGTCATATTTATGTTTTTTTCCCCACTTACTAATTAACCATGTTCAGATGGTAATTATTTCACAGTTATTTTCATATGGAAGAATACAAATGCTTTCTGAAGGAATAATTTTAACCTACTGTTTATCATAAAGCTTTTCTTGTGGACTAGTGTTCATCACTTAATTTCAGGAAGAAAATTGATGAGTTTTTTTTTCTTCCAGTGGCACATTTCTTGCACAGTATAAATGACAGCACAGATGGGGGAAAATATAGATACCAGTGACAGTAAGTATACTTTCCTCCAATTGTGTACTCTGCTACAGGCTGTGTTATGGGCTGAATTTTGTCATCTTCCCCCTAAGTTTATATGTTGAAGCCTACCTAACCTCCTGGACCTCAGAATGTGACTATGTTTGGAGATAAGGAGGTGAATAATTTAAAATGAGACCATTAGGGTGGCCCCTGCTCCAGTCTGTCTTTATCAGAAGGGGACATTTAGATACCAAAGGACTTTCCAGAGATGTATACATGGAGGAAAGACCATGTGAGGGCACAGAAAGAAGGCAGCCATCTGCCAGCCAAGAAGGGGAAACCACAGAAGAAATTAAACCTGAGGACACCTTGGTCTTGGACTTCCAGTTCCAAAACTGCGAGGAAATAAATTTCTGTGTTTAACTCACTCACTCAGTCTGTGGTATTTGCTTAATGCAGCCCTAGAAAACCAATATACTATCTTTGTACATATATACCAACACTATAGGAAAGATCTGTCTGTCCATTCATCTACACACACACACACACACACACACACACACACCCCTCTCAGAAATTATTACCTTCTTTACTTGCTAAACACTGAAAATGCCACCCTATCAAATTAGGGTGGAATTAAGCATATAGTTATTATAATATGAATAGATGTTTTCATCTCATAATAAAATATGTAGATTGAGCCTGGAAAATAGTCTATTTGCTTCTAACCTAGGTCAAGTCATACAAATCCCTTTATGTCTATTCAGTTGCTAAAGTTCAAATACTATTTTATAGTATGCAGGATTATATAGAGATGATGAGATTGGCTGGCAATTAATTTGGAGAGCTAAAATAAATTCTATTATTAGTTACCTTTCCCTTTTTGGTTAGTTTTGCTGGATTTGTTCCTATGTTCAAGATAATCACTGAATTTTTTTTTTTTCGCAAAGGATTTTGGAAGCACTACTTTGTTATATGTGATGACAGTAATAAATAAATAATTCCTCTGGTATTAATGATATTAACATTTCATGTGACTCATTCATTAAGTTCTCAAGTAGATGCTCAAAGCTATTATAATTCAGTCTGAAGTCACTTGGTATGAAACATATGCCTCCTAAAGCACTATATCCATTTTAAAATTGATAGCACCATCAGGTCTACAAGGTCTCGAGAAGAATTTCATTTTCCCACTGGTCTAAAGTGATTGTGCTATGTTCCCTGACCTTCAAAAGCTTTTTGTCATTTTTCTGTCATGTAGCTTAGAGGTTCTTTCCTCCATCCATTTCATTTAAATATGTGCTGTGTGGGTAAATCCAATAAACTAAGTAGCCATTTAGTTAAAACCCTCGTGGGGTCAGAGCTCCAGGGAACATTTCAAGGCATGGATGTTCCTTCTTCAACTCTTATTTCCTAGATCATTGATCATCTTCTATCAGCTCTGTGAAATGGATCCCCTGACCACGTGCCCTGAATCCCCTGTGGTGAAAGTCACTCTGGGCCTGACAATTGGCAGCTGGCCCTCCAAAGGGGATGGAAGAAAGGAGGGGAATGCATCATGGTTCATACTTGAAAACTGTCCCAAGGAGAGGTAAGCCCTGGGCATTGCCAGCCAGAGATTGAGCCCCATTCCCAGGGGATCACCAATATGGATGTTTTGCTCGAAACAAATCTCTCTTCTCTTTTCCAACGATAAATCACATGGTCAAAGGTACTGCAGCGTCGCCCCACCATTTTTCTTACTATTAGTGCTCTCCTGACAGGCGAGTACATACAGGTTGAAGTTGTGGGAGAAGGTCAAGTGAAACCTAGGGCCTTGTAAACAGTAAATGCATAATACAGTGGAATATAAATGAAAACATAAAGGAGGGAGATGTCATTTTTAAAATGCATCAAGTCAGAATATAGTATCTCATTCTATGTGTGCTTTCCATTGTAGGTTTTAGACCAATGAGCTCTTCAACATGCTAAAGAACAGGGCTTCACCTAAGAACAGGATTCTGGGGTGAAATAAACCTGGAAAGCCCTGGTTTAAACTAAGCAAGAAGGGCAGGCTGTGTGAGATGACCACAGGATTCATTGATTCTCAAACATATTTATCCCAGAACTTGTTTCTGCTGTCAGATACTTGAGAAAGATTGTGCTAACTAGCCTTTAATTCATAGAAGGTAACTGTCTATCATCTCAAACTGACCATAACAGAATTTATAGATCTTCCACATTTGTGGGATGGGGCCATCAATAGAGCCTCAGGAAAGAAAGCCCAGCCACTTGGTGGTACCAGGTTTTTCACTTTAATTTTGCACAGGAGCAGTGTATACATGTGTATACATCAAGTTTACCCTCTGATTTTTTTTTTTTACCTTAGAGACCTATCTTTTGGATGATAAGTATTTAGGAAACTGTATCACTGTAGAGAAAGACCCTATAAGGGAAGAGCTGAGACTGTAGGGCACTGTAATGAATTTTCAAAAAGGAGGAGAAAAAGTAAAATTTGAAGATGTGAAGAGACAGAAGAAGCCTTTTTTAAAAACTCTTCAGTTGATAATGGAGCCTGATAAAAGAAATACATTTCAAATCAATCCAACAAGAATAACAGGTATTGGGGGAAGCAAAGCAGGATGTCTGTTAAACCGCCTGTTGAGGACCTGCACTTGTGGATAAGTTTCTACCCCTGCATACCCATTCATGTGCTATTTGGTCAATACAACACTTTTCCAAGAGTGACCAATTTGCATTGGTAAGTATAGACTTTAGGAGGTTGGATCATGTCTATCTATAAGTTCAACAAAGAAGAAATGATTAATTTAAGGCATTAATTAATGATTAATGCCACTAAATAGGTGGTCACTAATACCATATTGCAATACAGGAAAATTTAAGTTCTAGTTTTCAGTAAAAATATGTAGATAAGACTGTATATACTTTATGCCTATCAAAAACTCTAAAAAGAAACATAATAGATGGTGATTAGAGGGAAGTAATTGTAGGTATTTTTTCTTCCTTTCAAACATGTTTTAACTTGGATCTACAACTTGCATTGTTAAAAAACATATGTTTAGTGAACTAGCTTCATTGTTAAGTGTGATTTTTTGTTATTGAGGATTCTTTTTTATTTTTTTAAACTTGAGTTCCTCAGTTCAAGTTTTATAATGATGATAAATTGGAAAAAAAATAGAGATTGATGTATACACTGTTTTTTAAATGAGGTCAAATTTCCAGGAAATCTCTGTCCTGTTGATTACTAGATAATGGGAAAGACAATAAAGTAGTCTTTATTCTGAGTTACAGAAGATGGCTTTCATTAAGGTATCAAACAAAGTATCTGTTTTAAATTAACTTGTAATAACAGTTTTCCTCCATCTTTCAAAGTGCCAGCACTACTACTTTCACTCTCAGAAGTGAGTTATATGTTCTACACAAGATTTGCTACTGTTTATGTATTATTTTTCCTTTCAATGAAGGCAGGCAAACAAATTTTCACCAACTCCAGAAAAAAAATCTGTAAGAATATTTTTCTTATAACTTTATTCAATTGTAGATATAACAAAACAAACCTTCTCCCAGATAAGTGATGTTTTTCCTTTTGTAGTCAATATTCGAAATTGTGTGTAATACTGAACTCAAAATTAATATTCCACAAAAGTTTATAGTATCTCCTAAAATGTGAACCTAGGACTAAATTTGTTATGATCATGCTCAAGTCTATGAGCTGGCTGAAAAGAGATGACACAGGTAACCAGCATGCCCTCTGCCAAAAGGAATTTACCAGGTTTTACCCTGAAGAACTACCCTAGGATATCAATGATCTACTTTCTTTCTTTTTTTTTTTTTTTTAAGATCTCAGATTTGGCACTCTGGTTTTTCATATTATACCTTTCCATAGAAACTCCTCTGATAAACAACTAAAAAGTAAACATGAATTGTTATACTTTGAGGAAATGATGATAGAGAATCACAAGGCAGTTGATCTTATAGTTTAATATGATGACCAGGCATTTCTTTTTTTAATTAATTAATTTATTTTTTGCATTACAATTCTTAATACACCAGACCAGGCATTTCTGATTGACTCTGTCATCCCTGTCTGACCAGCTCACCTGTGCACCCACCTCACATGAGTGTGACTTGAGCAGTTCTATGAGTTATTTATGTTGGGATTTCAATCCATAAAAAGATAGCATATTTTTTCCTTAGAAAAAAACTGCAGGTAAGAGACATGTGGCGAAAAATTTAGAACTGAAACCACTGGCTTCCTTGTTCATGCCGCTGTGTGAAAGAGAAATCTGTAGCAATATTAGGCGAATCAGAAAATCCTAATTCCATCACTCACTTTCTTTGGTTTATGCTGTCATTGGAATCTGAATTTCACCTTTCAGCGTTAATGTCTGTTTTCAAAGCCTATGGACATACTGTTGTTGAAGTATTGAAAGATCCTTTGTTTAAACCTCTGTAAACATGGAATATTTTAAAAATTCACTTCTAATCACAAATTTCATGTCATTTCTGTAACATTTTTCTTTTAATAGTATACTCTAGTGATCCTTTTTTATTTATTTTTTATTCTAGTGATGCTTGTGCAAAGAAATAAATGATCTTAGGGCTGGGGATAAGGCTCAAGCGGTAGCGCGCTCGCCTGGAATGCGTGTGGCCCGGGTTTGATCCTCAGCACCACATACAAACAAAGATGTTGTGTCCACCGATAACTAAAAAATAAATATTAAAATTCTCTCTCTCTCTCTCTAAAAAAAAAAAGAAATAAATGTTCTTAGAGCCAGGTGCTCTGTGCTATTGAGCAAAGCTGAATGCATTTACATTTATAAATTCCTACTCTTGGACTATTATTGCTCCTCCTTTTTTAACATCAGTGTTTGCAGAGCTGTCAACCATTCCAGAGTAATCTGTCTTGCTTGTCTATGCTCCACTGTGAAAATGCATCTTGATCTCCTCCTTATTCCCCAAAGCCATGACTCTGGCATAAAATCAGATCTTTATTACTAATTGATCTGGTATTTTTCTGTCTCCATAGCACATGATGCCCAGACCATGTTTCCAAGAAAGAAAAGTAGTAATTGAATATTTCAGTTAAATGAAAAATTGCACTTTTCACTTTCCTTCCAACTAAGGTGGGACATGGTTTCTGAAAGGCCAGCACATGGAGAAGTCATTATTCTAACAACTCAGAGCAGATGAAGCATGGTGCTTTCATTCCTTTGTTCTAACCAAAGGCAGCACTCAAATACATATTTTCCACTTCCATTTTTGTGTTTTCCAAATATTATTCTTCATGAGATACTGCTGCTGCCCAGGATTTAAAGTACTTTTTCCCTAAAGTTCATGACTTATATTTAATTTAATAATAACTTCTGTGGTAAGCTTATGAGATGAACTTTTTTTTGTTTTTGTTTTTCATAAAGAGAGAACAGTTTACTTTGTCTCTGGGTTTTAGAGGTTCTACTCCATGACTGTTGGCCTGTGGTTCTGGGCTTGTGGTGAGGCCGCACCTTATAGCAGGAGGATGTACTGGAGCAAACGGATCACCTTGTTGCCAGGAAGCAAAAGAGAATCATTTTTTTTTTCATGCTCTAAACTTTGTGTACTGTGTATAATTGCTAAGAAGTTTAAGATCAGTCTTTCTTGCCCTATTAAAATGTTAGCAAACAAACAAATGTAACTGAATAATTTTCCCCAAGCTATTTATATTAAGTTAATAATCTATTAATAATATCTAATGGGAGTTAACACTAAAACAGAAAAACACACATTATTTTGACAAATTACCCTCAGGGCCTGATAAGGCTTACCTAATTATTTATGTACAGTGAAGAGCAATCTGGTAAACAAGCACACCAATGCTTTCTAAACCAGCTGAAATTTGGTTCTGAATCATCGCATACCTTCCAGGAATGACCAATAAAGCTACACAGGGACTTACAGAAACATCCTCCATGTGTTGATTTCTCTAAGGTTTGAAGGAGGTACCTCATATTGGATTAAACCATGAGTAGAATTTTAAAAAGGTAAAAATAAAGGATCCAACATTAAAATGTCATAGATCTGCTGCATTATTTCCTTTAATTTAGGATCATTTACTTTGAGACCAAAGCCAGTCTGAGATACTTCAACTGTCAAAAAAAAAAAAAAAAAAAAAAAAAAAAAGACTAAGGCATTGATTTAGGTAATTTTAAATAATCCCATCTGGACCTTTCAGTTTACCAACTAGAAAGCCAAGGCTCTGACATTTTGGTTGCCTTGTGCAAGGTCATAGAATCAATTGCCTTAACCTTAGGCTCATAGACCAGGGCTCTTTCTATCCAAGTATGCTGCCAGTGGCTCCTAATTCATAGAATTCATAAGCCTTATGATGGGGAAGCAATGACCTAAATACATTCCAGATTACTTCTGATGGCTCAAGGAAAAAAAAAATCAGTAAACTTTTTTTTCTGATTTCTAATGTCCTTGTGCACTTCAAGTTGGATTTGGGGACTTATAAGCACTTGATCTATATCTAAATCTATGTCTATATCTATATCTATATATCTATTTATATGTACCTATTAATACCCTTGACTTTCCTTGTGTGTGTGTGAAATATCAGTCTTTTGGTTATTTCTTAAAAAATATCATCTTTAGTAAAAGAACTTGGGAAATAATTTCATGCTGTATGCCTCTTTTAGAAATAAAAAAAAATTCTCCTTAAAGAAAAGTTGTAAAAATGTCTTTGGCCACAGGAATGTTCTGTATGTGTGGTGGTTATTTTAATAACAACTATTCACATGCTTCAGAATATCTGATAAGCAGTCTTGCATTCACATTGTGTTCATGATGGTTAATTTCATGGGTCAATTTGACCAGGTCAAGGGATGCCCAGATAGCTGATAAAGTATCATTTCTGAGTGTGTCCATGAAGGAGTTTCTAGAAGAGATTAACATTTGGTATATTGAGTAAAGAAGATAGGCTTCACAAATGTGGGTGGGTATCATCTAATGTGTTGGAAGTTCTGAATGGAATAAAAAAGGTAGAGAAAGGGTAAATTTGGTCTGTTTGAATTGGGAATTCATCTCCTTTCTTTGAAAATCAGTACTTTTGTTTCTCAGGCCTTTGGGCTCCGACTGAATTACCCCACCAGCTTCCCTGGTTTTCTAGCTTAGAGATTGGAACTTCTTTTTCTCTATAATCACATGATCATTCATATATATATATATATATATATATATATATATATATATATTAGCATATATAAATAATATCTCCTATTAATTTGGTTTCTGGGGAGAGCACTGACAAAATTCGTGCTCCAGAATTGTCTGAGAATCTGAATTGGTACACATTGACTGTGTAAATTCCTTTAAAAATTTACACATGTATACCTTATCCAGACAGAATACCCAATGCCAAATACTCTATAAAGAACACTTCTTTAGGCCCAAGGACAGTGTGGCCAGCATCTGTTTGGCTCTGGTGAGGGCCTTCTGTAACATCACAATATGGTGGATAGCATCACGGTGGTAGTGTGTGGGAGAGGGAGAGATCACACGGAAAAATAGGAAGTAAGAAAGAATGAGTCAAGTCAGCTGAACTCACTTTATAACAAACCATTCTTCAGTAATTAATCCACTCTGAGGGAACAGCATTAATCCTTCCAAGGGCAATACCCCCATGACCTAGTTACCTACCATTAGGCATCACCTCTTAGAGGTTCTTCTACCATCCCTCAACATCAGCACACTGAAGACCAAAATTTCAGTACATAAACCTTTGAGGCATATACTCAAATCATATCCAAACTTTAGCACTCCTTTGGGTGACTGAGAAGGGGCTCACAGGCAAGGATTCCATGGTTCTTTCATAGGTGCAACAATATAGGTGTTTTTTAAAATTATTCTTCAAACTTGGAAATATATATTTTATATGTTCTTCTCTGTGCATATTTTAGAATTTCGACAAAGAACACTAGCTAACTGCATGCTTAATTATATCCCTCCCTATCCACCAAAAAGTGATGGCGAGACCATCAGCCATGTTGGACCCTCCAAAAGTCATCTCAGTAACCAAGGTCTTCTCCATCAGATGCTGGAGCAAAGGGGCAGAATTGGGAAGCTGTGAACTTTTTCCAGTTTCTAAATTAGTTCTTCATATTATGATATCATAATTTTAATTGAATGGTGGTGAATTTGAATCATACTCTGACTCAAATCTATGCATCAAAATATAATTCTAAAGCCAACTCGGAAGAATTTGGAAATCTATTCCATTATGCAAACTTCTGTTCCCTGCTCTGCAAATGGCTGACAATATAGAGTAGAAATTACTATATCCATAAAATAACAGGAGGGTGCCAGAATTTATTTATTTCTTCTAATATTCTGTATTTTAGTTCTTATTTATTAGTGATCATATAGTATTAGTCATTCTTTTTGGTCAGGCAAGCCTTTATCATATTGTTCAGGTACCCCAACATACACTATTGTCAAAACCTGATTTACACCATTTCTAAAAAATAAAAGACAGTACCGCTTTTAGTTTTTGTACTTGAGCCTTCCTGAATGGAGTCCTCAATGTTCTTATCAAAGAGGTAGTTAAGGCAATAATCCTCTTAAACATTTTAACAAACTGAAGGTAGAAAAAAATGACTGAATATTGCCAAGTTCTTTTCTCAGCCCACAGGCTCAGGAATATGAATTAGGTGTAGTGATATAAATGTTGAATCTTTAATATTTCACACCAAAAGAAATGCCTCCAGGTAGCTTTTAGCATACTGCTGTAATCTTGGGTAATGAATTAATCATACTCATCCTTAGCATAGAATGTTAAGGTGGAATTCATCCCAAAGAGTATGGATCAGATAAGAAAGCACTTTTGCTCCTGAAAACTGTTTCAGCCACTACATTAGAGTTCATAGAACTGACTAATCTCCACAGACTAGGATCTAAAATTAATATAGGCCCCAAAGCCCTAGTCTCAGAACAGGGCCAGATAAAAATCCCAAATCAGACTGCCAGAAGTGCTTCCAAGGAGAAGGGCATTGGGGACCCAGTAATATTAATTCAGTAAATAGGAATTTATCCCACTTACCTTTGTCCTGAGGCCTTTCTGATTAGCAACCCATTTATAGCTACAGTTGGGAGCAATTACTTTGTGGAGGGCTGGGTCCCTTAACTGAAGAGGGGGTGTTTGTATGTACACTAATATTCCCTGGACCACTTCTGCCCACCCGGGTGACACATAATTAATATCAAGGTTGCTTAGAAATGCAAATGCTTATAGTGGTCATAACAAAGCACAGCCTGACTCATTGGACAGAACGACTCCCTGTTCTGCCACACAGTGGGGGAGATTTTGGTTCATATGTAACTTTGACTATAAGGAATTACTGAATTTATTGCATATGAAAGCTGTTTCTGAGTTTTGCTACTCACATCTGCTATGAGCTCTGGCACCCCCTGTTATTTTATGGATGTAGTAATTTCTTACAAGCAATATTTTGGAGCCTGGGACAAGAAGCACTGAAGTCTGGTTACATGCATGTGATTGGACCTAAAAAGAAGGGGTCCTAGACTGACAGGCTGTCTGCTATCATTCTGGGCAGCCACAGGGCAGGGCAGAGGTGAGCAGGTCACCTCACTGAAGAGCTGGTTGGGAGGAATCTTCTGAAAAGGGAGAACACTTAAAAACATGTATTTTATGGCCTCTATCAATAAGACACTTATTATTTATAGGTGATCATTGCTTTCATTCATCCATCTATTCTTTTAGCAATATGAATCTGTAATGTTTAAGGTATTTGAGAGTGCAGATTAGACAAATTTCATGGTGTGGATTCTGTCCTTTAGTGTATGAGTGGAAAAGGGTGACCAGGGGAGGGAACAATGGAGACGATGCATGGCATTTCCAAAAGGGCTGATCATGAATTTCATACAGACATTACGAGTTTTTTTTTTTTTTTAGTTCTGTATTATCAATTTATCCAACCTACCTACTTTTCAATTTCAGCTTTATTTACAAAGTGTCGCCCTTTTGAATCATTATTGAATGGAGTGGAAACTTTACAAACAGGATGCACGAAACAGAGAATGAGAAATTGTCAAATGTAAATATCTGTCATACCAAGTCAAGTGAATAAGTCCCCTTGAAAAAGTATAAAGCATGATGAGAATTAAATAAAGAGAGGAGGCTCAAAAATTTTAGGTGCCATAGAGGAGTTGCCCTTAAAATTGTCCCCAAAGATCCTACAGAATTTCAAGGGAAAATAGAATCTAAGAGCTCTACATCATGGAAAGACGATCTTGGCAACACTTGAAGGAGGGGTCTCGAATGGCTGGGATCGAGAAGTATGGAGGATGAGCAGTGAGGGGAGGGGAGAGGAAGGTTGGGGCTCAGCAGCGTACCCATAGGATGCATTCATTGGCTGTAGATTTGGCTCTTTCATGTGAAGTTAGAAGGCTGGGGCAAAAGTCTAGCAAAGATGTCCAGGTTAAAACACAGCCTCCAGCCTCCGTCCCTACACATTGGAGACATCGCTGCAGAAAGTGTATACGTGATGTTACAAGAACGTGGGTGGTGAAGAAAAGGGAAAACATGGAACATACGGAATGTTCGCATTTAAGAGCAGAAAGGAAGAAGAAAAAACTACTAGAAAATTGTAGCATGTGTGAGCCAAGGAAGAGAATATTTAAAGGCTGTGAGAACACTATTTATTTTAAAATAAAATGGCTTGAACTTTTAATTCACAACATTTGCTCAAATACATCCCATATGGACTTGAGACTTTTAAAAAGGAACAGAATTCTTCAAAAAATAAAAGAAGCTACAGATGAACATTTGCCTGAGAGGTAAATGGTAAATAACTTTCCACAAGTAAAAGCAGTGTGTTTTAGTCAGGGTTCTTCAGAGAAATAAACCATTATGAAGGAGACTTGTATCTTAAGAGGCACTTGAAGTAATAATTTATAACATATATAACCATTTGGAGATGATATATATATATATTTTTTTTTCAGAGAATTATTATAAGGAAATTGTTCATATGATCATTGGAGGCCCGCAAGTCCCAAGATCTGTAGGGTGGGCTGGTAATCAGGAACCCCAGGAGAACTGATAGTGTAGTTCCCATCTGAAAGTCAGTAGACCTGAGACATAAGAGGAGATTCCTCCCTTTGAATCCAAGGCCATCAAGCAGAAGAGGTCCTCTCCTACTATACAAAGGATCACTCTTCAGTTCCTTTCAGCTCTTCTACTGATTGGATGAAGCCCACCCACAGTAAGGAGGGCTATCTGCTTTAGTCAATCTATTGATTTAAATGTTAATCTCATCCAAAACCACCCTAACAGAAACATCCAGAATGTTTGAGCAAATAACCGGGTACCTGGTGGGTCAGTTAAGTTCACACATAACCATTATACAACATAAGATATGGCTACACATAAATTGAAAATGTATATAATCCGGACAATATTTTGCCAAGATTAAACAGATGAATCCTAATTTTCCCACTATTCATGTACCATTTTTAGTCTCATCGTTAGAGGGTGGGCCACATGGGTGACTTCCCCAGGGCAGAGGAGATGGTCAGTTGCTCAGCTGAGCTAGCCTGGAAAATCAGGATGGAGGAGCTCAGTCAACGCTGAAGTCTGTTTAGCTACCATGGAGCATAATCAAGAGGTGGGAAGAGTGCATTGTACCGCCGGGGATCCTCCCGCAGTGGAGAGAAGATGTGCTTCTTCTCCCAGGAGGCTGAGGCTGGGACTGTTACTCCTAATTGCTAAGAAGATGCTTTGACTGCAGGGCAAGTGTCAGCGTTTGGATGTGAGGTGTTCCCCCAAAGCTCCTGTTAGTGCACCTATTCAGAGGTGAAATGATGGAATTGTGAGAACTGTCACCTGATCAGTCCATCCTAGTTTGAAGGCCTGACTGGGTGGTAACTGTAGGCAGGTGGGGGTGAGGCTGGAGGAGGTGCCTTACTGGGGGCTGCCCTGGAAGGGCATCTTCCCTGCAGCCCCTTCCTCTCTCTCTGCCTCCTGGCCACCATGAACAATGAATCAGGACTCCTTCACAGCCTCCCGTCCTGATGTCCGGCCTCACCTTGGCCCAGAGCAATGGAGTCAGCAGTCTCTGGACTAAGACCTTGGAAATCATGAGCCTCAAATAAATTTCCTCCTCTGAGTTGTTCTTGTCAGGTGTTAGTGACACAAAAGCTGATTAAAACAGTAAGTTAATAAACAAAAATCCACAGAGGGATTCTGTGAGGAAGAAGGAAGAAATAAGATAGGAGAAAAGACAAGTCCAGAAGAGTGTGTCCTGGCATAGGCCCTGATCTGGGGGATCAGGGGGAGGAATCTGTCTCTATCCCAGCACCTGTGTCAGATACACAGAGCTTCGGCACGGCTCCTCCCCCACCCGGGAGCAACCCCATCAAGGTAAACCCGGTGGTAGCTGGGCAGGTGCAAGGCGGCCTGGAAAGGGTGGCTTCCGGGGATCTGCTGCCTTCAGGTTCTTGGAACTGAATTAAGAGCCTGCTAACCTGGCACGAGGCACACCATGATGAGGGTGAGGGGCCAGGGCTGGGGCTGAGCCTTCCTCCCCAGGAGATCCAGGCAGAGAGGAGACAACGCCATAGCAACCATTCAAAGAGAGCCCAGCTGGAGGGGGGATTGATTAGATGAAGAGGCTGTGAGTGCTCCCAATAATCAGGAGGATCCAAGTCGCTCTTCACCACACCAACAAGAGGCACCAGAGCCCCCTCTGCCGGGGGCACGCAATTCCATCTTGGAACAGAGCCAGAGAAGGGGGTGGAACAACTGAGACTGAGCTGTTATACCAAAAAACAAAACAAAAACACAACCAAACAAACAAACAAAAAAACCAAACTTTCAAAAGGATTATTTAAATGATCCACTCAGACTAGATTTAAAATTTTTAAAATGCCTAAATGTTCGTTTTGCCTTCCTACTAAGTGAATGAGAGCTTTTAAGGAAGACCAGAAAAATTACAGAAAAAATAACCACACCATATTGTATCTACACATTGAAACACTGTACTGAGTGGATTTATAACCTGGTACATTTCCATATGTCAAAACAACACTAATAAAGTGAAAATTCAAATAGTAATTAAGGAAATAAGTTCTAGAAATGAAACAAAGGATTAATAGTTTCACTTCAAGAGAACTCTTTCAAATAAAGAAAAATGCTAAGACTCAGGAGAAGAATGGAAATAAAAACTAACCAATTTATAAACTGAGAAACTGGAATGGCTAGTTCTACAGAAATATTTGACAAATACATGAAGGAATAAATAAAATAACAATTAGTGCCCTTTCTACTTATCAGAAGAGGAAATATTGACAAGTGTTTTCTGAAAATCAATTTAGCAATATACATCAAGGATGTTCAAAAGGTTTATATCTTTTGATCAATTAATTACACTTCTAGGAAATTATCCTAAAGCAATCAGAAGAAATGAGGACACATTTAACAACGAATCTCAACTTTATTCAAAATATGTGGAAAGATTTGAGAAAGGTAAATTGCACTACCTTCCCCAAGGTCACCAGTAGATACACACTTACCTATTCTCATTTGAGAGACAGAAGAGAACCTAATTCTGTAATTTTTCTTGCTATTCTCTTTCAGTCTTTTATTAGCTCTGTAGTATAGCTCTCTTTCCTTAGATTCCTGTGAAATATGTTCTGCTTAAATTTAAACCCATGTTTGGTTTCCTGTGGATGCCATGACGAACTCTGTGGCATTCTTTCATTAGCTGAAAAACTTTAATCTTTTCGTGTCCCAAATTTTTCTTTCTCCTTTCAGTGCACAATCACTTTGGGGGCTGACGCTGTTTCCAACTGTGTAGAGTTCACACCTGATTTCCTACCTGGCCTTTGGCATCCCAGCTGGCCCAGGTCCCTGGCACCTGTTTGCTCCCTCATCCCAAGGACACAAGATGAGCCACAGAGAGACACAACACACCAACGCCGCATGTGTGACAAGAGTTCAGACTGACAGCTATGCCGGGTCTATGGAGCACAGGAAAAGGGCCTCAATCAGCCGGGAGAATCACAGAGAAGGAAACTGTCTTATTCCGTTTTGTGCTACTATCACAGAATACCACAGACCGGGTAATTGTAAAGAACAGGAACCTGCCGCAGTTCTGGAGGCTGGAAGTCCCACATCAAGGCCCTGGCATTTGGTATCTGGTGAGAGTGGCATCCCTCAGAGAGAATCACACTGCCCTCTTGTGGCAGAAGGCAGAAAAGCAAGAGAGGGAGAGCATCCCCTTTCAAAATCCTCTGTAAGGCCCATGGTTAGGTTCAGGAAAGGAGGAAGGAGCCCTCATGGTCAGCCACCTACCTCTTGAGTCCTCACCTCTTAATACTGTCACATTCAAAACACCTGCTTTAGGAGGGGACACATTAAACCATAGCAGAAACTTTAGAGTAGATTCTGAGGGCTGAATAGGATTTCCCCACATGGTAAAGGGCAGGGGTGAGGTGGGAGGAGGAGTGTGGTTATTCTAGGCAGTGTGCAGCATGGGAGAAGGTGCCCAGGTACACTGGTGAGAGAGAGAGAGAGTGTGTCTCCAGAAAATGAAAAACTGTTCAGTGTGGTTTGAGTAGAGTGTCAGGTGGGATCACAGAAGGATGGGGAGCCTGGAGACCTATCACAAAAGGTTAGCCTTGCAGGCCACATCCAGGGGCTTAGATTTCAACATACAATGTGGAGTTAGTGAATCAGTAAATAAAATTGTCATTTTAGGGTTAACCAAAACCACACAGATAATGTGCATGGTAGGTTGGAGGGGTCAAACCAGAGACCAGGTACCAGATATAATGAACTATGGGCCACAGAAGCAGAAGGGATAGAATGGAGGAGGAGTCCAGGAGGGAGGGTTCAGAATCATCATGACTTAGAGACCCACGGGGTGTGGGTTGGGGTTGAGGCACAATGCAAAGACTGCTGACTTATGATGAAAACTTCGGGTCTATTGGTATTTCTTATACATGAGAATCACTGGACAGATTTCTAAATACAGATTCCTAACCTGGCACCTAGATTGGTAAATCACCAGGTGATTCTCCACACTTTGAAAAATACAGTAGGGTTTTTCTTTTCTTTTCTTTCTTTCTTTTTTTTGGTGGTGGTATGGGGGGATACTGGGGATTGAATTTAGGGGCATTCGACCAAGGAACCACATCCCCAGCCATATTTTTAATTTTTACTTAAACACTGGGTCTCACTGAGTTGCTTACTGCCTCTCTTTTGCTGAGGCTGGCTTTGAACTCACAATCTTCCTCCCTCAGCCTCCTGAGCCACTGGGATTACAGGCATGCGCCACTGTGCCAGGCATATAGTAGGGTTTTTCTTTCAATTTTTCCTTTTAAACAACTTATAAATATCCACCCTCAATCAATGTTGGGTAGAAATGATGCACAGTGAAGAGAACACACACAAAATTTGACAGGGCAAAGCGCTGAGTGTAGGAATGGTATATAAACATCAAATAACAGGAAGCGTGGGTGGTGATGGTGATACACTGAGGTCTCAGTGCTATCTGAATCTGCCCTTTCAGAGTGTAACATTCTCTCCATATGTTGAACTACTTAAAAATTGAAAATGCATTGTTTGTGAATGATACAAAGAAATAGAATCCAAATTCCCTAATACCATAAGATCTTCCTAGGTTTAACAGTGAAATCTAATGCATACAAAGACATAAAAAGATATATAACGATGCTACTGCTAAGCATATTTAAAAATTATTATTACTCTTAGTTTCAACCATTGTTTTGGTCAGCTTTGTGTCACTGTGACCAAAAGACCTGACAAGAACAATTAGAGGAGGAAAAGTTTATTTAGCTTACAATTTCAGAGGTCTCAGTTCATAGATGGCTGACTCCATTGCCCTGGGATCAAATGGGTCAGAACATCATGTCAGAAGGGTGTGGAGGAGGACAGCAGCTCAGGACATGGCAGCAGGAAGCAGAGAGAGCTCTGCTCACCAGGACAAAACATTAAACTCAAAGCCATGCCTTCAGTGACCTGCCTTCTTTAGCCACACCCTTCCTGCCTACAGTTACTGCCAAATTAATCTATATCAATGGATTAGGTTAAGGCTCCCATAACCCAATCATTTCAACTCTGAAAATTCTTGCACTAACACAAGAACTTCAGGGGGACACCTCATATCTGAACCATAACAATCATCAATGTATTGAGAAGGCTTCCAGAAATGCTTTTTGCTGAGAAATATATACTTTTTATATATTTATAAATGAACATTTTAAAATATAAAGCTGTCAAAACCTTCCTCCAAGCTGCATTGATGAATCTGCCATAGTTACCCAAGTCTTAGAGGAGGGAGGCAATTCAATTTGGAGACAGCTCACAAACTCTGATTAGCAAAAGTCTGAAGAGAGCTCATGTGTCAGGCTGCACACATCACATGGAGTGTGTATTCACACTTGCTGATATCAAATGCTAATCAAGGCGACAACCCAGTGAAAGGATTGAAGTGGGTTGAAGAAATCACTGAAAGGTAAAAGCTTCTTTAAAGTTCTCTGGAAATTTTAGTTATCATCTATCTTACTCGAAGCAACACTGGAGTTAAAAATAATTCTACCCCATTGCACCCGGCATCCCTATGGGAGACCCATTAAAGCTCTTCTCAGTGAACTCCCAAATGAATGTGACTGGATCCAGAATGACGTCTCTTGGCAGGTGACAAGGAGGTGGGGAACAGCTCGCTTCAGAACTTCAGCACCTCCTGGTCAAAGAGCAGTCTACATTGGAACCGGCCAAGGTCTTTGTTTCCTTCACTTCCACTGTGGCTGGACATCGGGTTTGAAAATAACTTAAATATCTCAAAATACCAGTCTGCAGTTTAAAATCCCATGGGGGAAAGGTGAGTCCATAGTTCCAAACCTGGTGTGGTTAGAATTTCACCTGCCCACTCCCTGTCTCCACGCCTGGAATCTTGCTCTTTCCCTACCCCTTCTCTTCACATCTTCTCTCCCTCTTTCTCCTCTTCTTGCTTCTGGGTATATCCCACCTTAACATCATAACCTGACCTTGACTCTGCTCTCCAGCTATGGCTCAAACTCCTGGACCTGGACTCTAGGTTATATTTCTGAGTCTGATGTACTTGCTACTACTGAGGGATAGGAGTTTGGGTGGAGTATCATAGGTATTTGCAACTACATATCATAACTACATGTATTCATAATACATGCTTCATATAGGAATAAAAATCAACAAAACATTTTATAAGTTATATACCATATTCTTATATATTGCAGTAAAATATCATATGATCCTATGAAACATTTGGTCTATCAATGACTCACAGTCATTTTTTAAAGATGTCACACAGTCACTTGTTAAAAAAAAAAAAAAATATATATATATATATATATATATTCCTGGGTCCTGCCTCCATATCTGTGCAGTGGGGGGAGAGAACAAAAAGAGTTTTTTTTGGTTGCTTGCTTGTTTGTTTGTTTGTTTGTTTTGTGAGCTGGGGATCAAACCCACGGCCTCACAGAAGCTAACAAGCACTCTAACATGAGGATGTCCCTCACCCACAAACAGTTCTGTTCATGAGCATGCACAGTGATTCTTAGGCAGGTTCACATTACAAAACAAAGCAAAAAGTTTTAATTTTTTCTTTTAAAATAATATATAAACTATTATCCCTAATTAATCATGCATAAGTGAAGAGAACAAAAAATTCATACAGTGTAGATGGGTTAGATATTTTCCCTTCAAGCCCTTGTAAATGATCTCTTTTGGTTCATAAGCATAAGCATAAGCAATGGACAAAGCATTTTTAGGGCATCTGAGGAAAATCAGGAGTCTTCCAACAGTCATCCTCACAGCAAGGAAAAGAGAAGATGCAGAGTTTTTTTCTATCCTGGTATCTATGCTTGACCAAGTTATTGGCTAAAATAAGCAGGAATTTAGTCCTTTCTTTCCTTCTTTCTTTTTTTTTTAAAGAACAATATAGCTTTCTGGTTACCTAAAGCTTGCCCTTTTAGAGACAGAGAGGTAGGGGGGCAAGATCTTATCTGTAGTGAAGAATATATTCCGACTACAAACAGCAAAATGAAATTCAAAGTTGTCTCCTAGCTACTGATCTTACCTGGCATCTGAGAAATTTGGTAAATGACACTGACCCCCATGAGCTGACCCTGATGTCCTCCCATGCAGGACATCAAAGGAACGTGCACACACAGACTAAAGGGGAAAAGAACCCCAAACCCTAAGGAGTTGAGTTCTATTTTTGAAAATCAATTTTGATACAAAGTCTATAAGGCTATGTAAAACCAGGTTCATAGAAAAATTGGGAAAAGCTACCTCAGGTTGCTCTAACTTCAAAGAATGACTTTATTCATCCTAAACCTACAGTCTATAGGGGTTCTGGCTTCTGTCATCTTCCAAATAAAGAAACAGATTTTCTTGCTTTTTTTTTTTTTGTTCAGGACTTCTAAAGCTCTGCTTGTTAAGTAGATTTCTGAGCACATGAGAAAGATAAAAGCCTTTTTCATGTGGGGTACAGGGAAAAGTGATAGGGAAGGACAGGAAAAAGTCATCACTAATAACCTGCCCAAATTAGGTAAGCACCGGGGGTGAACCAAAAGGTCTGATCATTATTATTATCTTTTTTTTTAAGTAAGAATTTAATGGTTGAGAAGGGAAAGGCCAATAAATTGAATGGGCAGCTAGGATCTCTCCCAACTCCAATCGTTTAAGAAATGTTTCATAATGATGGCGGTTGCCAACGTGAGTGCCCGCCCAGAGGTAGAATAAAAGTGCATGAAATCCCTTAGAAGACCTTTGATCAGGCACTACCCCCGACAGAAGTCAGCTTGTGCCAAGAATGAAGCACTCTATCCTGTCCTAGGTGGGGAGGTCGCTGCCACCACTCAATTAGACAAAAGGTGACACCCTGTGGTTTATAATTCTTGAGGAGCCCCAATTAATTTATGCACCTGCTAGTGCATGCCAAGCTGAGTTAGAATTTCTTTTAACATTTTTATATACTCTCTCTCAAAAGTATTCATATTTATTAATGTTGGCTTGGTAATGTTATTCTCCTGCAGAGAAAAGGAAATGTGTTCATCTTAGCATTTTTGCCTACTTCCTCTACTTTCCTCCTTGTTTTAATTAACAATTGCTCAGTGCCCTGAGGGCTGTCATTAATTAAAAGATTTAAAAAAAAAATCCTTCAGGAATAAGTAGAGCTGATATTTTCTTCTTTTTAAACCTGCATGTGGTTTTTAGCTTTATTTTGTAGCAGGGTTCCTTTTTTTTTTAATGGTCCTTTCTCTGTGATTAAAGTTATTTCCAAAATATTCAGTGATTTTTATGCAAATGGAAGAGTTTTCAATATAGGAAATAGAATCTCTTGATGCTTTATTAATTCATGCTTTCTGTAGAGTTTGGTAGAAGATCTTTCACGCCATGGGAATGATGCTTTAATAGAAAAGAATGCAAACATTAGTAACTCTTGTAATTGGGAAAATGCACAGTTGGGTGATTTCTTTTCCCATTGTTGGAGAAGAAGGTGAAGATGTGTTTGGGAGTTAAAAGAATTCACTGATGAAGGCAGATGGAGGCGATAACTAGGAAGGACGCATGCCTTCCAGCCATTAGGCTGTGACTTATACCATCTAATTACTATTTTGACCACTGATAGAATTTTTTCTCCCTTTAGTCTATGAAAAAACAGATTAAATAAGAGACTATAAAGGGACCAAAAGGATTCCAAAGGTGGCTTAATGAAAAAAGAATAAAATGTTCTGCAGTTTTATGGAAGGTTATAAACCTTATGAAGTGAGCCGTTTTCTGATGATAAATGCTGCTGGAAGGGCAGTCGGGAACCTTCTCCCACACAGGAAAGCAGAGTTTCTTTCAGTTCCAAGGTCACCAGGAGGGGCTTGCAAATATTTTATCAGGGCCCAAATCCCTTTCATGGCAGTTTCTAAACTCCATCTCTCATGTGAGAGCATCAATGCGAACCATAAGAATTAACAGCAGAAGACAAGTTGTGCTTGAATTGAATACAGCAGCCAGTTTGTCTTTATTAAAGATCCCTCTGTAGGAAATCCCTAGTAAATAGGTAAGTTCTTTATTCAGTCCCCTTTCTCCTCAGCCCTTTTCAGGGTCTGATTATCTTAAACTCCACCCCCTTTTAGCACCAACAGCCTACAGATACCAACCAACCACATATATTTCAGTGTTGTCCTTTCTAGTTAATCCTCCATCAACTTCCCCCTCAACGTGGTCCTCTCCTCCTCCAGATGTGGAACCTTCCATGGCTCCCTGTTGGCCCACTTCAATCCCCTTTCTCTCCATTCTTCTACTCAAAGACTTTGGCCAACACAGTTACCACTCTGTGGCAAGTAACCCTAAATACAAAACCACCTGTCCCGAGTTTGCACAAAATACTTCTTGACCTTTTGATCTGAAATACTTTTATAATCATGAAAACAACATGAACACATCGATCAGTTGAAAAACATCACTCTTTTGAAGCTTCTGTATTATTTGGGTGTATTTTATATCCACAATTGAACATGTTAAAAGCAGTTAATATCTCGATTGTATTCGAATTTTCCATTTAATTGCAAACCAGAGAGGTGCACATGTTGCCATCCCGTCATCATGTCAAACTGAAATATTAATAGAGCAGCATTCATCAAGTGGACAGACAAGTATTTAGTTAGTCATTTCTGGGGAGTAGGCTATTTTGATAGTTTCTTATATTGCAATTCTGAATGATGCTATCTTGAGCTAAATTTGTGTTTAATATGATTCTTTCAGGATAGTCTTAGAGTGGAATTATTTGTGAATGTCTACATGCATATCTCCCATATCTTAAGATATATTGGTAATGTCAACTTTTTGTCTCAGAAAGTAATGTGTTTTTTTTTCTTTCTGCTTTTTTGAATAATTTTGAATTTACAAAAAAAACTATGCGGGCTGGGGTTGTGGTTCAAGCGGTAGCGCGCTCACCTGGCATGCACCCGGCGCTAGGTTCGATCCTCAGCATCACATAAAAAAATAAATAAATAAATAAAGATGTTGTGTCCATCAAAAAACTGAGAAATAAATATTAGAAAATTCTCTCTCTCTCTCTCTCTCTTTTCTCTCTCTCTCTTTAAAAAACAAAAACAAAAAAATAACAACTATGGGCCGGGGATATAGCTCAGTTGGTAGAATGCTTGCCTTGCATGCACAAGGTCCTGGGTTCAATCCCCAGGGCCACATATACACACAAAATTACTACAAAAATAGTACAAAGAACTCCTGCATGCACTTTGCCCAAAGACCCAATAGAGTTTTGCAGATTGTCTCTAAAGTATTTTAGAGCAAAAGCAGCCCTCCAGCCCCTGGGTGGATTGATTGCCATGTCTGTCTAGTCTGCCCCGGAAGCAGTTCCTCACTTTTCATTTGAATACTGAAGATAAACTAATCAATGTCAAATTTTCAGTCTCCTTGGGATAGAAATTTAGGGATACAGAGAATACTGGATTGCTAAAGGAAAAATATTCCTATTAAAATACAGAACAAACAACGTGGGAGCCAGACGAAGGAACCAAAATGTAAGGATGTACTAAATAACTTACAGATTAATTGCTAACTTTCCAGGCCCCCCTGTAAGATTTATGCAATGTAACAAAATAGGAATAAGACTTTGATAGAAAGAGACTATTAACCTTGTGAGGCTAGGCTAACCTTGGGACCATGACCCCCTAACTGGATTCCCTGATAAACAATTTGACTTCCAGAGAAGATGATGTGAGCTGAGACCTCCATGCCAGACCAGATCCCCCAATGGGGAAACATGACCTTGCACAATATTTCCCAATCTCAAGGGAAGCCCAGACCCTTTGGATCATACATATTCCACCTAATTATGCACCTTAGTAAACCCCAACCTTAATCCTTGGCGGGACTTCTCAGTCCTGAGATTGCTTGCTTCTTCCTCTGAGAGCACATACCTTTATCTTTTGCTTTCTAATGAAGCCCTTCCTCTCTGCTAAAACCTGACTTGTCCTTAAACTCTTTTCTGCAACTGAGTCAAGAGTCCGGAGGGAATGAGTAGAGGTCTCCAGACCTTATCAGACCCCCTGAGAGTGACATCATCATCTTCTAAGACTGATCCCACCATCTTTCTGTCAAAACCCGCTCTTCCATTGAATTCCTGCTTCCTGCCATCTTTCTTTTAACTACTGAGGCGTAAACTTTCCTTTTCCCTTAGTCCACATGGGGTTATCAAATCCTTAAATTAATTATTCATCTCATTCAGTACCTTCATTTGCATTTCTCAGACCACCTCAAACTTGACATATCCTTCATTTCAACTTATCAGAACCTCAGCCTCAGCCTCCCATGTGCTTAAATAACCTCTGAGTGACCAACACCAGCCAAGTGAGCCAAGCCAACATGGGGAAAGATGGACGTCAGGAAAGGAGATGGCCCACAAACGAGAGGAGTAGGGAGGAATGGAAAATCTCTCTACATGACTCTCTTCCAATCATTGTTCTGTTTTTCCTTAGTCATCTTTATCTTGGATGAAATTTACATAAATCACCTCAATTTCTTTTCTCCTGCTCCTCCTCCTTCTTTTATACTTTTGTTCTGAAAGGAGATCTCTGAGATACTCAAATCTGTCCCTCTTGTTTAGCTGAGAAGTCAGGAGCAGAGGACCTAAACATTTAAATGCCAGGTCTAGCACTGTGATTGGTGGTGGTTAGTCCTTGGCAGATTTTTGTTGTTAAAACCTTGAAAGCCACGATGTCACCTCTTCATCAAGAACTAAACTTATTTTGGCTGCCAGTTTTTTTTCAGTTTGTATCCAAAATGAGCTTTTCATGACAATTTCCACCTGATTTTCACTATAGGCTGTTCCTAAAGAGAACATTATGGCTTTTATTGTTTACTCTGGTCCAAAGATTTAATGTATTCTTACAGTAAGTACTTCCACTCTTTAACTTTTTGTGGATTTCAAAACATCCTTTAATAGCAGTTGACATGAACTTATATAGAAAAAATTCTAAAGAATCCACTTAAAACCTATTAGAGCTAATAAGTGACCTGAGCAAGGTTTCAGGGCACAAGATCAACACACAAAAACTAATTATACTTCTATAAACTAGTAATAAACAATCAGGAAATGAAATAAGAAAACAATTTCATCTGCAATATCATCAAAAGAATAAAATATTAGGAATAAATTTAACAAGGGAAGTGCAAGACAAATGCTGAAAACTACAAAATATTGTTGAAAGAAATTAAAGATCTAAATAAATAAGAAGACATCTAATGCTCAAGGATTGAAAGACAGTACACATATATTTAAAATTTTTCTTTTATGCATTTATTTATCAACACATGACAGTTTTTAATATCTCAGACTCATGCAAAGCCTTTCTCCTTGCATATTTGTCATAAGATTGAATGCTCAATGATAGAAATAAGACATGAAATTTTAACATATGGGCTGAGAAATTGTCTTATTGAAAGATATTGAAAAGGATTCTCTTTCCATTTGTGATGGTTTTGCTTATGACAAGTAAGCTAGGCTAAAATGTATTTCCCTGTGTTTTCTTCCCTGTAAGATTCCAGGTTAGGGTTTGCCACCAAATAGCTTATGTAAGATTTGAAAGACAGAGTGTGAAGCAGTAGCTAATGGGTTGGAAAGTCAGGGCACAAAAAAGACCAGGGCTTACAACTTGAACATGCTGTTGCTGATCTGCAGATGCACTGAGCTGATGTCAGGCAGCTGCTGGATCTTCGGCTACTTCAGCTTCTCTTGGTTTTGTGCCAAGCATATATGCCACTTGAGATCAAGCCTACCAGTGTTATCTGCAGGTCACATGTGTGATCAGGTTTAGGCAGAGTGAGAGAACTGTGGGAAGTTTCCAGTGTGCCTTTTGGATTTCTGTTTATCTTAATATTCCAATTTACCTTTGCTTTCACCCATTCCATGTCCAGCTTCTTATCTGTAATTATACCCTGCTTACAACCATGAATTCAGGCCCAAGCCCAAACACCAAGACAACAGCTTTCCATATGTATCATCATCAACCCCCACCACAGAGTAAGTTCTGTGATAAATCCTTATTTCTTACTGGTCATAATGGTTCTGCCTGATCAAATCCACCAATATGCCATAGATTAAGTGCTTATCTTTCTCCAAAATAATCACTTTTTTCTTTGTATTTGCGTAGCTGACATTTTCTATATGGAGGTGATCTTGTTTAATTTTTCCATGACCAATATTGTGTGAGCTAAAAGGCAATATGAGCATTCAGTTTCCATTCATGACTGTTCTTTTTTTTTCTCCCTTTAGATAATTTACAATTTATCGAGTACCTATTATGTGCCAGGGACTATGCTAAGTAGTTTGCATTATCTCATTTAATCATGCCAGAAATTACATGAAACAGATTTCTCTTATTATTCTCTCTAGAAATGAGACAAGAAAATTTCAGAGATAGCCAAGTTTTTTATGGTATTTTCTCTGTTATGAGGCCATAGTAGGCGGACCACTTGAAAAATCACAAATAGAACAGTTTACAGAAAATCTAAATATTTAAAAACTAAGTGGGCATACCAGATTGCACAAAGAACAATAGTGAAGCTTTGTCTGTAAAAAGTCACACAAAGAGGTAGAAAATGATAAAGCCAAGAGCCTAAGTCTAGAATCTGAGTTCTTGAACAATTCCCTAGACTCCATCCATATTTCAGCATCTTAGCACTTGCATCAACTAGTCATTTTCCACATAAATCTGCTGGAATTTTCACTGGGTTTGCATTGAATATATTGATCCATTTGGGAAAAATTGATATATCGAAAGTATTGAGTATTTCAGTCTATAAATCTGGTATCTTTCTCAATACTGGAGAGACTTCATTTTCTTCTAACCATTTTTTTTTTGTAGCTTCAAGTATAAAAGTTTGAAATGTCTTACCATTCAAATCACTTTTCTGAAATCCAGTGAATTAGCTAACATCCATAAAATAACAAAATCCTTGGTTACAGAGTTGGACCAAAAGAATTATTTATTAGTGGCAAAATTTTCCATGGGCTATGAGTCGCCCATAATGGTTACATAAAGGTTTTTGATCAAAATACAAATGAATGTAGATCATTGTACCCTGAATAGGTACACTAAGGTGTGTCCTTAGATGGCATTCCATTCATGTTAGATTGAACTACCTTGAGTTACTTAAGAAGTCACTGAATTTTAGTGCTAAATTCTGAAGAAAGAAATGATCTACTACTAAGAGGATGATTATAAAATTGGTTTCACAGGCCATTCAACGAAGAATGTCAAGATTGCCAACCCAGTGAATGCCCTAAATGGGATTCTCTAACAGTCTATCAGAAGTTTCAAGATCAACATGAACACATAATGCTTCATCCTCTCAAAATATCAGCACATTTATGAGGAATGACCTGGGACTTTAATATAAATTTCTATCTTGGTGATTACTGAAAAGAAAAAAAATGTTTTAAGGGCCTAGGGGCAATTCCAATATTATGACAATGAAAACACAGAACGTGGTAAAATCTCATCATGAGCCTTAATATTCTGTTCATTCAAATTACAATTGCCAGCATGAAAATGGGTATCTGGTGGAAGGTATCTTTTTTTTAAATTTATTTTTGTCGTTCTAGATGGACAGAATGCCTTTATTTGATTTGTTTATTTTTATGTAGTGCTGAGGATTGAAGACAGCGCCTCACACATGCTAGGCAAGTGCTCTGCCACTGAGCTACAGCCCCACTCCCAGGCCCTGGAAGGTATTTCTAAAAGTAAACTGAAAAAAACATATACTCATTCACCAGTGTCAAACTAGAAACTGTAGAATAATTATGCATAGATGCCCTAGCTGAGTACAATTCTAGTATTAAGGACTTAGCAACAAAGAAGCAGGTGCTTTCTCTGCTGGCTCCATTTACAGAATTTCCCACCTTGCTTTATTGGTGATTAATAAATAAAAATAGTATATATTTGAGATGCATGATGTGATGATTTGAAATACATCCACATTGTGAAATGAAGACCAAACCAACCTAATTAAACCCACCCACCACCTCACATAGTAACCCACCTCTTTTTTAGTGGGAATGCCTATGCTCCGCTCTGAGCAAATTTCAAGTATATAGAACATTGTTATTAACTCCCTTCACGGTGTCATGCATGAGGTTTCCAGAAATTTTCATCTCAAGCTCAAGATCTGTATTTTCTGACAGACATATTGTTATACTTTGCCTCTCCACTATCCTTTGGTGATCAACATCCTATCCTCAATTGCCATTAATTTGACCCTTTTAGATCTACATGCAATATTTGTCTGTGTCTGGCTTCGTTCACTGAGTATAGTATCCTCCAGGTTCACCCATGCTGTGAGTAACAGGGTTGTCTTCATTTTAAAGGCTATTTATTTAACATTTAAAAGCTATTTATTTAATATTCTAGTGTGTATGTGTGTGTGTGTAATTTTTTTTGTTCATTTGTCAATGGACACTTGTTTCCATATCTTAGCTATTGTGAATAATGCTGTAATGAACATGGGGTGTAGATATCTCTTATTGATAGTGATTTCAATTCCTTTGGGTATATAGACAACAGTAGGACTGCTGGATCATGTAGCTCTACTGGGTATTTTCTGATGAAATTCCATATTGTTTTCCATAATGACTGTACCAATTTACATCCCAACGACGAGTGCACAAGGTTCTTTTTAAAAATATTTTTATTAATTGTTGATGAAATTTTTATTTATTTATTTATATGTGGTGCTGAGAATCAAACCCAGTGCCTCACACATGCCAGGCAAGCACTCCACCAATGAGCCATAACCCCAGCCTCAAAAGGTTCCTTTTACTCTACATTATTACCAACATTTCTTGTTATTTGCTTTTTTGTTATTGGGGTTATTGTTGTTGTTATTGAGTTTTATAAGTTACTTATATATTTTGGTTATTAACTTCTTGTTGGAAATATGGTTTGCAGATATTTGCACTTGTTTCCATTTCATGTTGGTGATTATTTCCATTGCTGTGCAGAAAAGGTTAATTTGATACAGTCTTACTTGTTTATTTTGCTTTTGCTACCTACAGTTTTGGAGTCATACACAAAATCATGCCAAGACCAATGTCAAGGAGCTTTTCTTCTATGTTTCCTTCTAGAAGTTTTACAGGTTCAGGTTTATATTGACATCTGTAATTAAATTCAAGTTAATTTTTGTGTATGGTGTAAGATAAGGGTCCAGTTTCACCCTTCTGCATATAGATAATTAGTTTTCCCAATACCACTTATTAAAGAGTCTCCATTGTGTATTCTTGATGTACAATCTTTGGGGAACATTAGTTGACTTTAGTGTTAGGTTATTTCTAGCCCTATTTTTTCAGTGGTCAATTTGTCTATTTTTATTGCCAGTACCATTTTGTTTTGTTTATTATAGTTCCAAAATACACAATTTGAAATCAGGATGTAAGTTGCCACCAGAATTGTTATTCTTTCTTAAGACTGATTTAGATAATTTGTGTCTTTTGTGATTCCATAGGAATTTTAGGATTTTTTTCTATTTATGTGAAAAATCATTAGAATTTTGATAGGGATTGCAGTTACTTTATAGGTAACCTTGGGTAGTGTGGACATTTTAACAATATTAATTCTTCCAGCTCATAAATACAGGATATTTTTTCATTTATTTGTATCTTCTTCTCCTTCCTTCCTTCCTTCCTTCCTTCCTTCCTTCCTTCCTTCCTTCCTTCCTTCCTTCCTTTCTTCTACCAGGAATTGAACTCAGGGGTGCTTAACCACTGAGCCACATCCCCAGCCTTTTTTTTTTTTTAATTTGATTTTGAGACAGAGTCTCACCAAGTTGCTCAGGGCCTCGTTAAGTTGCTGAGGCTGGCTGTGCCATCCTACTACCTCAGCCTTCAGAGCTGCTGGGATTACAGGCATGATGCTTGGCATCTTCTTCAGTTTCTTTCTTTTTAAAATACTTTTAGTTGCAGATGGACACTATTGTTAGGGTCTGTAAACAAGTCAGGATGGCGCCTGGCATTTTGCCAGAGGGAGTGGTTTGTGAAGTAATGCCAGCGAGCCATTAAGTGTGGAGATTCCTTATTGGTTGACTGCTGTATCTAGTTTATGTTAATTAAGATAAGCTGTGTGTAATGTATATATATACCCCTCCTGTCCTACAATAAACGGCTCCCACTCCTGCTGTATCAATGTACACAAGTTGCTCGTCACCCCCCGGCTATTTTGCCCAGCCAGCCAGCCAGGCTGCGACACACTATATCTTTATTTTTCATGTGGTGCTGAGAATCGAACCCAGTGCCTCACATGTATTAGGCAATTGCTCTACCACTGAGCCATAATCCTAGCCCTTCTTCAGTTTCTTGAATCAATATTTTATAGTTTTCAGTGCATCAAACTTTCATATCCTTGGTTAAGTTTATTCCTATGTATTTTATTCTTTCTGATACTACTCTAAATAGCATTTTTTTCTTAATATCTTTTTTTGGGTTGGTTGTTGTTAGTGTAAACAAATGCAACTGATTTATTTTATTTTGTTTTGTTTTTATTTATATATAACAGCAGAATGCATTACAATTCTTATTACATATAAAGAGTATGATTTTTCATGTCTCTGGTTGTATACATAGTATACTCACACCAATTTGTGTCTTCATACATGTACTTTGGATAATAATGGTCATCACATTCCACCATCATCAATTACCCCATGCCCCCTCCCTCCCTTCCCCTCCCATGCCTCTGCCCTATCTACAGTTCATCTATTCCTCCCATGCTCCCTCTCCCTACCCGACTACATGCAACTGATTTTTGTGAGGTGATTTTCTATCCGGCAATTTTACTCAATTCACTTATTATTTCCAATGGCTTTTTTTTAAGTAGATTCTTTAAGAGTTTTAAGTATATATTAGATCATGTCTTTTGCAAGCTGACACATTATTACTTTATCCTTTCTATATTGGGTGCTTTTAATTTCTTAATTTTAATGCCTAAAATTACACTGGACATAGGATACATATATAAATAAATGGAATAAAAATGAATACAGAAATAAACCCATATATTTATGGTCAATTGCTTTTAAAAAGAGGATATAAAGTCAAAAGACTGAAACAATCCAACTAATTATCAACTGATGAATGATAAACAAAAATGTGACAATGGAATATTATTTGGCAATAAAAAGTAAATGAGATACTAACACATACTACAATGTGGATTAACTTCAAAAACATTGTGCTAAGTGAAAGAAGCTGGCAACAAAGGAATACATACTGTTGATCCCACTTATGTGACATGTCCAAAATAGGTAAACCTATAGAGAAAAGTAAATTAGTGGTTATGTAGGATTTGGAGTGACTGAGGAAGAAATAGGGAGAAAATTTCTTTTCAGCATGTTCAAATTGTCCTAAAATTAGATTACAGTGATGATTGTGTAGCTCTAAAATATTCTAAAAAGCACTGAATTGTAGGCTTTAAACCGGGGAACTTTATGGCATGTAGATTATACCTCAACAAAGCTCTTAGAAAATGGGAAAAAAATTAATTTCCTTACGTCTATTTGCCCTATCTCACAGGTACAAAAGGGTACTTCACCACCATCTCGGATTAAGTATGGAGAAGACAGATATTAGATTGTTCCCTGTTCATACATACAAGTCCATAACTACAAAAAAGGTGTGACTGCCCCCTAATGGAAACTATATGGTACTAGATTCCTTACTTATCCCACTGAAGGAATTTAAGCTGCCCTTTCTCTGCATTATCTTCATGTTCTTTGCCAGAATATTTGTTTTCTTCCAAACAAATGATTCTTAGACCACCCTGAATTATCTTCTTTTTCTTTTCTTTCATTCTCTCTCTGGCTCTCTCCTCCCTTTCAAGGTAACATTCATTTCCCAAGTGTTAAAATCTCACCTTTCAAAAAGTTACACTTACTCATTACTATGGTGATATCGTCCCTACTTTCCTTGACTTATTAAAAACAAACTGAACATTAATTATATGCCAGACTCAGGGATTACCACTGAGGATCCAAAGATGAATGACCCAATTTCTGCCTTGAAGAAGCTTTCAATCTAAATGAAGTGATAGATATGTGTTCATAAATTCAACTAGCTCCATGACCACTTAACAATGCAACAGGTGCAGGAGGCGGGCGTAATTAATTCCAATCAGAAGAGATGGGGAGGTCTCCAAATTCAAACAGATCTTTATTAATCTGCTGTACTGTCAGTTGACTCCAAAGTCTTTCAAGTTATCACGAATCAAATTCCAAAGTCAAAGGGAAAAAAAGATGAGACTTTACAGTTAGTTGGCTCTTTTTCACAAAGGTGGTTACTAACCAATTTTATATTCATGTGAAATCTATAGAGGTTAATACAATTAGATTATAAATTGGAATTCTAATAAAAGAATAAAAATGTGAAAATCACTAAAAAATGAGTCCAACTTTTAAAACAGAATGTTTCTGAATCACAAAATTTAATTTTCCTATAAAAAACAAAACTATGCTCCCCTCCCAAACAAAATAAAACTAACAAACATACAAAACTCTCTACCTCCAAATATAGAAATAAATTGTACTTCTTAAGGCTTGGTCTTCTCACCCAGTCCATAGTACTTTTGTACAACTCCTGTTTGCTTTGAAAGAACTACTAAGATTCTCAGAATTCAGAAGCAAGCTGGCTCTATGGCACGATGCTCAGAAGAACACTGACTCGTTCTTCAATAGATGATGTCACTGCATACTTTCTGTTACATATTCTGATGTGCACTCTGGTGTTATATAAATGGATTTCTCTCAAAGCATGGAATCCTGTGTCAATCAATTATTGAGCTTTTGATGAACAAGGCACCATTCGGATCACCCCCAGCCATTAGGCAAAATAAGGTGAGATGGACAGCAAAGAGCTTATTCTTCAAGACCTGAGGCCATGAACCCTGCTTCCTGATACAGCAACTGATGACACACCTAGATTTTGGTCTCCACATACCCTGACATCAATTAACCTCCTAGTCTTTCACCATAAGCTGAATTTCCTAAATCTCCATCACAGTTTCCAGTTGAATCTATCTGATATGAGTAGTCTGTTGTTCCACATAGGGAACTTGTCACCTTCTTCATTCTCATTCTGAGTCTCAGTTCTGCTGCTTCTGACAGAGCCTTGTTCAACTCAGAATGACATCTCCTTAGGAATCTCACTTCCCAGGTTTCTGTTATGTGACTGGTTCATTTTTTTTTTTTTAATGAATGAGTAAACCTCTGCTATCATCTTTTAGAATTTATGTTAAGGAAAACAGAATAGCTCTCCAGATCATTATATTAGTCAGTTATCTGCAAGTTATATTATTTTTATTCTTGGGACCCAAATGGAATGGATAAAATTCCAACTTTAAAAATGTGCAGGATCAGAGAAAATGAAATTGGTTACTCTCTTTTAATATCTGTAACGTGATAGGCAATAAGAAAGCTGCCAAATCAGAATCAATCTGGAATTTTTTTTTTCTGGGAGTGATTGAAAGGGAACATAAAAAGATGTCATCTTGACAGATGGATTGCTGCTATTTCAGATTTGCAACCAGAAAACAAGGCCAGGCTGTGGATCTTGGTGTGAAATTGCAAGTCTTCTATCTATTTCAGGAGATCACATTGGAACAGCCTATTTTATTTCCCCATCACCCTCCTCCTACTACTTCTCTAACATACACAGCAGTTGCTACACCTAATGGGAGCTGGTCAAGGACAGTGCCAGAGTTAGATTCCTCCAGACTTTCTTTCCCAACCATTTTAAATATATAAACATTTTAAAAGCTGAGAGGCTTATACTTATATGTTGCTGTATAGTTAAGAGGTGATTTGCAAAAGATTGGATTGTATCATGGCAAGGTAAAATATTCAATACCATCTTTAGTACTGCCCAACATCTCCTGCTTGGATCACCAGGGATCATCTTTCCTCTGCTGATCTCACTTTCTACATCTCCTACACATTAGTGTTCATTATTGCTGCCTGAACTCAGACTGTCTGCCTTAGGCACTCTTTCATTTTTCTAATCATTTCCATGAGACTCCTCCCAATAAGATTTATCTTTTATATTCCCTGACACCAAGAGAAAGAGATACGCCAAGTCCAAGCTCACCTTGAGTTTCATATTTGAGAATCTGCTTTATGTATTTCTATTCCAGAGTCATTTTCATTGAAGCAGATGGTTACCAAGACATATTGCTTTAATGTAATATAATGCATGTAAGAGTAGAAATAGAGACACTGCAGCAAGATGGTACTTCCTCATCTCAAATCACACTGCAGAAGTGACTATTATCCCCATTCAGAAAGCTGGGCTTAAGCTTTTGAGCTTCAAAAATAAAAGTCTGCATTCTACTTCAGTTGAGTCACTTACCATTCCAATATCATTGCTTGATAGTATTCTTGGTGGGTATTATCTTTCATCACCCACATCAACACTCAGATAATTTTTAAAGATTTAAGTATCCTTAGCATGTATACAGTCTTGTTTTCTGTTAGGAAACATTTCCAGTGTTTCACCATGAAGCAATGAATGAACTGAATAGAAAACTTCCATAATCTACTAACAACGCGGCTCTAAACTTTTAGCAGCAATATATTCTTCCTTCAATTTCTGAAACCAACTAATTTAAATGCCATCAATGATGATACAGTGTCTCAGCATTACAGGGGAGTCCAGAGGGTGTGGTTCTATCTCCTACTGTTCACCAATTAGTGGTGTGTCACTGAGCAAAGGACATCATCATTCTGGGTCTCTGAACATAGATATGGATTCAGCGATTCTCGAAACTTTTTAGGTCACAGATGCTTTTGAGAATCATACAAAATCTATATTATCATTGAAGTATCATGATTAACAGACCCAGTTCTGGTTCGGGTTTGGATTCTATCTCTACCACTTTATAGCTGCAAACTTGGGAAACTTATAAATTTCCTCTAAGCATCAATTCCTTCTCCACTAAATGAGGAAAATGATCTGCTTCATAGGCTATTTTGTAAAAGGACTTAGCTTAGTGTCTGGCACTCACCTGGCCTCTAATAAACGATAGGTTAAAAAATTAATGAGGAAAAATCGGATTTAATTCAATTATATCCAATATTATTTAAAGTTTATATTTACTAAGCCAACATCATAGAAGGTTGTTTTTCAAAATATTCTTTGGGGGTAAAAATAGGAAATGGGAGGCAGGAGAGTTGCTTCCCTGAACAACTGGGGGAAGCCCTGTGAGGTAAAAGCTAATGAGTCCTGAAATAAAGAAAATAAGTTGACTTGGTATATCTTAGCATGTCTCTTTCACTGGCGTATCCACTTTCTTCTTCAAACCCTATTAATTTCTCTAGGAATTAATATTTCCAGACACAATTCAGGAAATGCTCTTTTGTTCTGGTATTCCTTTCCCTCCTTGAAATATCATCTGCCCTTAAAAATTGCTTCTCCACCTGATCAGAGGCCATTGTACATCATGGATATTAGCATCGCTAAATATTCAAATACATACAAAAATAGCTATGCAAGATGGAGGAACTTGGTAATTTATTTTGCCTGGGCTTGACAAGGCTTAAAACACCATCCAGTCAATCAATCAATCAATCAAAATTCTTTGAAGATTGAATGCCATCTAATTATGCTTATAGTCAAAGGTATCAAGAGACTCCTTGAGAGGATCACAGTCTCAGCATTCACACCACACAAATATTGAATAGGCTAGTACTTCACATAGTTTTTTATCCACAGAATGTCCAGCATGGTTGACATCCATTTAATTATTTCATCAAAGTATTCAACTGAGAGTTATGGAAAGCAATTTGTAGACAATAAAGAACCACTCAATTGATGCATCTGAGGTCATCATTCTTCGCTATGGATATGGATATCTGGGGTGGAAATTTGACTAATACACGTCTGATTTAGGATACTCATTAGACCAAATACCTGTTAACTGCATGAAAATCGGCCAAACACATTCAGAAAATTTAAAATCCTTTCTCTTTTAGGCAATCCAGAACTTCCAAGAACCTTGCTAGTTTTTTGTCTTTTTTTCTAGACATACATAATATTTCAGCACTAGTGACACTAATTGTTACCAGAAACTTGGACTAGAGAGTCAGGAAATGATTTTTTTTAATGTGAAAAAAATCCAATAAAAAAACATGAGAAACTGACACAAGAACCAAAAAACTCAGTGAGGGGAAGAAGCTTAGCTCTGGTGTAGGACAGAGTGTCTCCCCAAACATAAATATTTTAATGTTAATGGAAATGAATATACATTTTTTATGGGAAAAAAAAAAACCTTGACCCAAAAGAGAGTCAAGTCCAAAATTCTATCATATAGAAGCAACATACCCTGGAAGCAAATAACTACTCTGTAACTTAGCAAAATAACTGGGTGAAAGTTCCTGTTTTCCAAGAATTCTGAAAAACTCACAAGGATTGTTTGTTCTTGTATCTGCCTGTGTTTTACAGGCCATATCTGGACTGGATTTTTCAATAAATGATTCCTGAGGATAACATTTTACAGTAAAATGTACATTAAAGCAGAAACATTTCTAGCTGCTTCTAAGCCTCAGTATTCTACAAACACCAGTTTAAGCTTTCATTATGTTTTTACCAGTTGCTTCAACAGGATTTGATTCCATCAAAAAGGTGTACAAATAAAAATTTATATGTATTTGAAGCGACTCTCATACTGCATCATAGCTGGAAACAACGTAACATTTTAAAGGTCTTTTGTATAACATATTGTGAGTCGCCAGCTGTTTTTCTGATCCATAGAGCAAATCCTGCACTAAAAGACGGCTGCCCAGAAGGCATGAGCTGACATTGATTTGAATCCACCAGCTCTCCCGGTGGATCAGATGGCATCTCAGCACTAGAATCAGTATTGCTATCACATCCTCATCTGTCGCCTCATGGGACAAGAGCTGCAAGAAATATGAAGGGAAATTGCTCCTGTTAGGGGACAGCTACATTTATTTCTGTTAAAAAAAAAGCCAGCACCTATAATGTGCATGTTAAAATGATGCCTAACTATAAAAAGAATCCATCCTTTTCTGCCCAAATATTAATAAACTCAACAGAATAATATATTATTTCTGCTTCCCAGCACTATTTGAAGTCTGTCGTGGGGTTGAGCTAATGAAGTCTTTTCAAGGCATGTGGAAGTGAAAAACATGAAAAAATCCAATAAATTCACACCCAAAGACACTTAAGAGTGTCTGCCACTTTTGCCTTTGTGCCCAGGTCCATCCTCAGGAGCTGAACCGCCAAAGCGAGGAAGGAGCCCTTTTCAATGGGTGTATCACATTTGGGGACTTTTCTACATTTTTACAAAAGATTTCTAATTTCCAGGATGGTACTTTAAGTTGAAAGCTGAAACTGTTTGCGGGAAAGCAGTTTCAAATTTTAACTCATTTTCCAAGCCACAAATAAAGTGCCTTCACTTAATAGAAAGTCATATCCTCCTCCTAAGAGTTCATTAGCCTTTGGCACTTTGGCTTCGTCATGTGAACAGCAGGATGTTGACTTCCCATAAATGTTTGTAAAGCTCAGTGATGCAAAGCAGCCTCACTGAAGCCCAGGATCACAGGGGGAAAAAAACCCCACACAGCCTCAATCCCAAATCACATAGTTATATACTGCATCCCTCCCTCCATCCATCCATCTGTCCATCCAATATGAATACCTGTTATATGCCATCAGGAACAGACAAGGCCTCTCTGATCATAGACTTTACCATGTAGAATGGAGAGGGAATTATTCATATGATGTGTTACCCTAAAAACACTGGTTATTAATCACAGCTGTTAAGTTCAAGAGATTTGCTTTTAATTTTGAGCTTTGCTGAGTACATTCTGTGCTATGAAAATGTTCTGGGACAGCATCTTCAGTTAAAGAACATAAAATATATTTACAAAAGTAAAGATGACGCTTGGCCTTTAAGATTCAGCCTGTCAAATGTTATTAAACAGAAGAGTATCTTAACAGAGAACAATAAATTGATGATAACATACATATAGGAACGTTAAAAAAAAAGATGATGTCTGCCTGATAAGTTGTCAACTAAGTATTTCATCCAGAAAAAATGTAAAATATGTTCTCATGGGTCTACCTTACTCCATAAAGAAAGATAGCATTAGATGCAAAGCTTGTTTAGTAAAAAATAAATTCAATAGTCACAGAGCATGAACCACTTGGGAATAACAGGTCATTAGAAGCTTTTAAGATTCTCATAACAGATGACATTCCCTTAGGTCCCTTTCATTCCCAACTTGGCCCTAATCACTCTCTTTCTTTGGCTGTTTTTTAAGTCAGTAGGTTGCAGTTTAATATATCTTGACATCATTACCTAAGACATCAGATCAGCTCAATTGTTATGCAAGTAATGTGGCTTTGCAAATGACTGCCGGGACAAGGGATGCTAGCAAGTGGAGAGGGAAATGCAAGCCACGTCCAGTCCCTGCTGCCTGTGGCGTAATCTGAAATAACATCTGTGAAGGCACATGTGACACTCACATCCAACAATGCGTTTGATGGGCAAAAGTATCTGTAATAAAATTTGTTGTACAAGGGAATCAGGACATAGTTGCTTCTGCCTCTGCACATCCATATCCTCACTTCACCTCTGTCTGTCCACACAGCCCCCCACCCCCATCCATCCACACTCTCATCGTCCACTCTCAGCCTGTCGGCACCCCTACCATCCACTTCTGCCCATCCACACCATCACATCTACCTCTGCCCAACTCCTTTAGAAAAGGGAGCTGGGGGATTCAGCACCCACCCAAAGCAGCATTTCACACTGTTCTCCACTTCAGAACTCTGACTCCAGGGGATGGTTTGCTCTCACAAGGGCAAAATTATTTAAACCCATTGATGGCCTCAAGAAAATGACCCACAAAGTGTTCATCACGGTGTAACTTTGATTCAATCATTTAATTTTTACAAGTACATTTTCTAATCAGTATCCATGAACACAGATACTCATGAGGTATTTTTTTTTCCTTCTTTATGAATTATCTGGGGAGATAAAAATCTGTATTTAAAGGGGCTTGCAGATGATCACAGGCGCTGTTGAGCAACTGATCCATGCTGAGTGACAGAATGTAGATAAATGAACACCAGAAGGACATTCTCTAGGAAACATCTCCTGGTATATCTCTCCAGAGCTTGCCTGCATCCGCTTTTAAGGATCTTCTTAGGTTGAAAATATTTTAAAAAGCCATATGCAGAATATGGACACAACCATATTAGGAGAATTCCTTGAACGCTTCCCATTTCCCCCCTCCCCCAGCCTGCACTGCCAAGAAGCCTTCGGGCTCGATAATGTGTCTATTATCAGCAACCACTCCCTGTGTATTAGTAAGAAGATTCTTGATGCCTAACTGCCGAATGAGGCTGAAATTAGTTACAGCATCCTATAAGCCCCCGTTTTAATACTTATCACAGCATAAGGCTTCAGAACACCTGGTGCAAAGTGGGTACTCAGTAAAAATGATTATCATTTTCAAAGGGAAAAAGGATGGAGATGGAGCCTAATGCACAGAATCTCATGCTTCAGCCATTACAGGATATGCACCTGAAATACCACGTGAATATCATCTAGTGTCTCAACAGGGTGTCACAATTGTTACCAGCTTAATTAAAGGGCATTTGAGTGACTCCTTGAGAAGCTGCACCCCCAGATCTTGTTTCAGGGAATGAATGAAAGAAATGAATGAGTGAATGATGGATGGCACTGTAGCCCCCATCACCCTGAATGAGAGCTGGAGAAGGTCAGGGATGGTGAGGGAAGGGTTATGAGTCACATGTGCTTTTGATTCACATTTTTATCCACCAGAAGTTAGGCACACGGGGATCACAGTCTACAGGCCTGGCTCATGGCAACTCACTCTGCCTTATCCTCTGACCGCCTGAGGCTGCTCCTCACTGGCAAGATAATAGCAGGCCAGAGAGTGGGGGTGTACTTTGATCATGGCATGGAGCACAGAACAGGGTGAAGGGTGGAGGGCACGTCTGAAGGAGCAAAGAAGCCAGTCTCCTCATCTGCATTTAAACACCAAGGTCCACTACCTGCAGCCTAGTCCCTGTGTCTGCTTTGCCACTGCCCAACCTGTGGACAGAACAACCAGCTCTGGGACTTCAGACACGTGCTTCCAGACATCTCTCCTTAAGGTCACTTGACTATTTACCTGGGACTCCTGTTATGGGTTTAGAAGATGAACAACTCCCCTGAAAGATAGGCTCATCTAATTTCTAAGGAAGCACACTGTTATAGCAAAGATCATCAGCTCTGGGAGCCTGTGTTTCTGCTATGTGATATTGGCCAATTTAGACTCCCTGAATCTCATCTGTAAAGAAAGTCAAATAATGCCTCTGTACCTAACTGGATAGGGGTACTGTGATAACTGGGTGAGGAAGTCTAGGTGAAAGCAATTTACAAATCTCAAGAGTATATTAAACTAGGGTAGCATCACATAAGTTTTGAGGATTACAATCAAATCAGGCATAGAAAGAGCACATTCTTTAAGAGTACATGGTAATTTCTTTCCTTGATTTTATAAGAAGTTACTTATTTCTTTATATCACTACTCTAGAATTCATATTGATAGAAATCCTGGCAGAATGGACAGCGTGTATTTTTCAGGCATCTTTAATTTGTCATTCTTAAAATCTCCAGTCCAAACAGTGATGCCAATTCTGTTATCCCAAACAGCCTAATTAGAGTGCTATGGGACCAGGCCTTGCAAGGAAATGTCCTGAACAATCAGACAGCAACATACATCATACTATCAACAGGGGACTCCAAACTCAAGGTTGCTCTGTGGCTTTCCTCAGTCACAGCTCTGCGTGACACCCCTGGGGTCAGAAGCCACTGATCCAGAATGGAGAGTTCCATTATAATATTCTGCTTGTCTCCAGCAAGGCGAGTCCTAGTCTCTTACTCCCCTTGAGGCCCAGCTCACAGTGGGCTACTTGGGGAGGGAACTGGTAGTGATGGCATTGCTTCTTCAAATTAGAAGTTCACCTGTAAAAGCTGAGTTGCAAGATTTGAATAATGACAAAGAAAGGGGAAATCAAAAATTTCTGTTAGAGGCTGCTTTCCTTTGCACTCAGTATGTGTTCCGAGATGACAAGAGCACTAAGGCTTCCAATTTAATCTTTCTGAGCCTGAAGAATATCACTATGAAGAGATGCTTTTCCGCAAGTCAAGTCCCTTCCAACTGTCCCCTTGCTGTGTCGCAAATGACTCCTGCTCAGCATCTCTGCATCCCAGGAATGGAGCAGGAGAAGGCCTGGCTGATTATTCTGCCTATCACCTGCCAAACCAGGACTGATGGATTCTTAAATTCTCACCCCATCTTGCTTTACTGAGACAACTGAGTTTTCAGCAATTCTTTTTAGAATGCACGCCTCTACCAGGGGCTCATACACCTGTTCCCCATGATGTCAATTGTCTTAGCCTCTTTCTTTTTGTCTTTCCAATTTTACTCCATCACTGCCTGCTCTATAAGTTAACTTCCCTTTTAATAAGCTTCCTGGGGCTACTCAACTACTCCCACCTTGTTAGGCGTGGCTACTCTTCTCTGGACGGTCACACAATGGCTTTGCTTCCCCCTTCTCTCCTTGGGCTTCCCTGTCATTCTCGGCTTCTTCATTTTCAATTGTTTTCACACGATGCTCTTAGTTGCCCCAATATGGTCTGGATCTTAAGATCCTTAATTCTTGTTCTTCTGCATGTCTTTCCCTCCCACGTGGTCTATCAAAGAAACTGCCACCCCATGCCTACCACCCATTTCTCTGTCTCCACAGCTCATGAACCACCTGTCCTCCACTGGCATTTGCAGCCCCAATGGGGGCCTCCCTTTGCAGTATTCCCCATGTGAAGGTGTGCAGGAGACCCACTGAAATGCTTCTATTTCTCTATTGGATATTACTTCACCACTTTATCTGTAGTGTATAACAAGTGCTACCTGTCAATGATTTGTAAGTATACAGAACAAGTTTATTGAACTGGACAAACTTGATATAGGCGAAGTTAACAAGAACTGGGTGTTTTTTCATTCCAGTGCCTTCTGGCAAGTTCTTTGAACCATTCTATGTACCCAGGGGAAGCCTTAGCCAGGTCCCATCCCTCTTCCAGGCACATTTCTGACACTAGTCAAAGGGCTTCTCGTCATCTACCAGCTGCTCTCCCCAGCTTAGGCTGACTGAGGCTTGGCAGACCACAGCAGGAGCAGGTCACCTAGGGGGAAGGATCATCTGTGCTTCTCCATTCCTCTCCTGGAGCTCCTCCTGCTTCATCAGGATGAGGGAGAGAAAAGCTCCTTCTTGAAGAGTTAAGGAAATGATCACAAGTTCATGACTCACATATGAGCTAACAATAAAAATACTGCCAACTGAGAGAAGTATTCTATGGGGATAAGTATTCCCTGGCCCTTCTATGAGACAATTCTCACCAACTGCTTATTATAATTAAGGAACTTGCCCAAGTTTCCTTTGGCTGCCAGTGCTGGGTTCCAAACACAGACCGAAAACCCCAAGTGCCACACTCTCACCATGGGCTTGCAGAACTACTCTAACCCGGACTCTCCATCTGCTCTTCCTCTGAACCATGCACGGTGCTGCCTTGTCTCTTGAGCCCTTCTGCCTCGTGATGCTGTGTGCTTGTGTCTAGCAGAGCTCATCTGTATGATGCCTCTATGCCCCACAGAGTGGTTCTTTAACAGGTGTGGGAGGCAGAACCCAGGAAGGAAACAGAAGAAGAGCAATTAGCAAGATCTATGGAGAACTGGATGCTTGAGATTGTAAGGAAACAGGTTTACAGTGGAGAGAACCATCCAATGTTCAAACAATGCAGAGAAGGCAATCATGATAGGGTCTCAAAACTGCCTACTGGATGTCCCAGTGAGGAGCAACATCATGTGTGATTTTAGGGAAGGAAACTTCAGCAAGCTGTCAGGAGTGGAACCCAAATTCCTGTGGATCAAGGAAGGATAGGAGGTGAGGAAGTAGAAACAAGTATCGGCAAGTGTTGGCTACTCTTTCCAGAAACTTATCTCTGAGATGTGCTTAACAGCAGAAGAGAGACATTTTTAAGAACAGGGGGCATAAGAAGGAAGAGAGAAAGGAGTGGGGGGAAGGAAGAGAGAAAGGAGGGGGGAAAGGAAGGAATGAATAGAAAGAAAGAAGGAGAGAAGGAAGAGAGAAATGCATAGTAATATGGTGATATTTATAGCAGGATTGTTTTTTGTTTGCTTATGTTTCTAAAATTTCCTTAAATTCTTATTCTGATGCTATTATTGAGCAGGTGACCTTTCAGTAGTTAATGTGTTCTCAGATTCTTTTGCCCAACCTATTCAGTAAGATAGACTTGAATTATTTAAATCTTTTTAAAAACATTGCACATAAGAGAATTTTTTGTCTTTTTGGCATTCACACACCTTGAGAAGGTAGAGGGGGACAAGGAGAAACAGTTGAGTCTTTCCTGAGAATTCAGAAAAAAGTCCCCAGCCCACCCTCCAGGGTGGAGAAGGACTCAGTATCCCAGGCAGTTCTGAGCTGTGCTAGGAGCCTGTAGTCAGCTATCTTTCCTTTGAATAGCAAACAGTTTCAGAGAACTTGCAAGGTGAGCTGCAGAGGTAGGTCATCCAGGATGCTGGGCAATTTACCAGTTGCCTTGTTGTGAAAGTGATAGAGGTACAGGAACCAGGAACCAGGAGTACATATTGTAAGTCCGAGATCTATAAACTGGAGTCTACAAGGCTTATTTATAGGCCCTTGAGGATGGAAGTCAAATTCTGATACCATTACCTCTACAACATGGCAAAGGTTAAAGTGCTACACCTAATGTAACTTTGCAGTTTTATATGGCAAAGATGTTGGGGGTATGTTACTTAACGATCACTCTTTGATTTAAAGATCCACGCAGTTTGCTCAGGGCCCCGGCTGGATATCCAGCAGCAAGAGCTACTGCAGTAAAACAGGGGCATGACAGATGGTTATTAGCACAAGGAAACCTCCTAAAGATTCCAGCGAGCTCAGAAGGTCCACAAATGAAACCAGAATCAAGGAATTCCCAAAGTTTCAAGGTTTCTGTCACTGGAGGGCACAGGGACTAATGGGAGACGATCTGGGAGCAAAGGTCAAAACCTGCAGGCGATATGGCCCCAATTTACTAAATGGCCTCTAATTAGGAATTGGTCTGGGGAAAATGTACCCAGGCATCAGTCAGTCAATATTTCACACTGGAATTCTGAAACAGAAGGAAAAAGAAGAAAGGAAAGAAGGAAGGAAGGAAGGAAGGAAACGGTGAAGAAAAGATAAAGAAGACTCCCCTTACCCACCTGGTCAATCCAATTCCATCCCAGAGACCTTGAAGCTCCTGGGGTATGGGATATATGTGTATGTATGTTTTGTTTGGGGGGAGGGGTGTGTTTTGTCGTCAGGTCACGCCAGGGTTTCTTCTGAAACCAAAACATTTTTCTCAAACTCCTAGCTTCTTGAACATTTCCTATGTAAATGTGTTGTCAGCTTTTAATTTTTAAAATTAACTCTAATTAAGAACTTCTAAAAGGGTCATGAGGGGGTTCCCAATAGTTCCCCTATTGGTTATTATCCTAAAGCAGGAAAGCAGAGCAACAGGGAACATGTTCTTATTCCAAAAAGCTCCTAAATACATTGTGTTTAACGCGTGTATGTATGTCTGTGTGTGCATGTGTGTGTGTACCTACATACACTATCTCCTCTAATTGCAATTTAAAAAGAATTAGTCCTAAGGAGAAAACTACATGAGAAATTAAAAATGGATATAAATCATTCTTAAAATAAAATGCCAACACAGTAATCAAATGAGTATCCAGAAAAGCAAGCCTTCCCCCATTAATCCTTTCTCACCACAGGAAGGCAGGTAACATCTTTTAATATCAAGACAGGTGATTAAGCAGAAAAGAACTCAGAGAAGTGTGTAGAAAAATGTCTAACAACATTACATCTGCAAAGAGATGAAGGTGGGGGGCAGCACATTTCATGACACAATCCCCAGAGTTGGGCAGCTGGTGAAGAGAAGCCAAAGATGTCAGTCACAGTCAGGTCAAGGGGGACATCCCAAGACACAGTGAAAAAGACACTGGGAAGTTTGTTAGTGCCATTTCCTTTGTTTCTAAGGGGATAGTATGGAGGCTGGGTTGAGTCACAAAGGAAAATACTGTAGCAAAACGTTATATATACAAACGTTAGGCAACCATAGCAGAAATACCAAAGGAACAGAGAAAGACATAAGAAAAACGTTATCACAAGAATTGCTGTTGAATAATTAGGGCCAATGGTAAGCAGACTAAATAAACACAATGCCAACTATTTTCAATAAAAATATTATGACATACAAAGTTCAATGTACATGGGCATACTACTGCTAAAAGGAATTTAAAAAAACAATTGTCAGAAGCAAAGTTTTCAGAGGAAATTCCACAACTTGAAATATTTTCTTAATGGCCTCCATTCCAGGTAAGCAAGATTGCTGGCAGGTTCAGTCATGGCCTGGATATAGAGGCCTCAGTAGTTCCAGCTATTCTGGTGGAGATGGATGCACAACTTCTCTGACCTTTGTGTATCTGGAAGCAGCACCTGGCTCAAGTCTTCGTTGCTCCAGGTCTTCCCAAGTTGCCAGAAGAGGAGAGATTGGAGGGGCCCCATGCTCCAGCTCCAGCTGGACATAGCAACACACTTTCTAGTAGATGGACGGAAACCGCTTACTGGCTGCAGTTACCAGGGTATTTTGGAGGACATCAAGGAAATCTGGCTGGTCAGTATTAAAAAGAAACTCTCTGGAGAGTTGTACAGAGGTGCAAAAATGCATGGCACTTCTGTTTCTTTGTTGCATTTTTCTTTAAAACAAACCCCAAACAGCAATAAATATACATAGACTGGAATTTGGGCAATATACAGACTGCAGACTTCCAATAAAGATTTCTTGAACTTGAAAATGAATCTCTTCTTTGAAAAAAATAAAGTTTAGGTCTTTGAAGTCCATGGGAAACTCACTTTGACACAATGAGATATACAGAGCTAGGTAGAGCTGTATTAAATTCTAGCTGCAGTTAAAATACTAAAATAGCACATTGGTAGTCAGTAAAAAAAATACATTTAAGGGATTGAATACTTGGGGACAAGTCAACATAAATTCTATCCTCCCTGATTTACAGAGCTTTCCTAACAAAGACCCCTCAATGAGGCCACTGCAGAATCTCAGGGTGGTGAGATAACCCAAAGCAACAGCAATCAGCCTTTTTACTAAGAGAGGCTTCCCTCTGGTCTGTCCATGGCATTGTTTAGCTCACAAGGTAGACAGGCTAGTCCTGGATAGCAGTCAAAGAGGATGGCACCGAGGCCAAGAGGGGACACACTGTGTTTGGAAAAATTGGCAAGTGGGCGCAGAGTCAGTCTCTTTATCTCACCCTCCTTTTGGGGGGACTGGTTAGGAAATATAATCAAAATACCACTTTTCTCTTCAGCTTAACCGAATTACATACTTTATTGCCCAGTGGCTTAGGCAATAAATGTTACTGAAAGGACTAATTTAAGATCTGAATTTATTTTAATTAGTCTTTGTAATACTGCAGCAGATGTGAATCTGCTTAAATGCAACCACTACTTGCTGAGAATCTCAATGAAGTCCCAAACATTTTAGATTGCTAGACAAGACAAGTTTTAAATAATATGAAGATAAAGAGGAAACCAAAAGAAGGGGGGAAGAAGGAAGCAGGCTTATTTGGTTCCGGATGGTTCTCCATGCACAGGCAACCTGGTGGGCGGGTCACAGCGAGGGATTAATAACTGACAGCTGTTGTTAACTCCTGTGGAAGAGTCGATAACCTTAGGAGGAACCTGCACCCCGCTCCCGGGCGGCAGAGTAATGAGTCCCCCTGGAATGGAAGTACTGGCCTTCTTTGTTGTAACTATCGATCTACTGTAGAGGCCTGATGTGATTTAGATGAGGGAGGAAGAGATAATGGCATTGATTATTCTATTTAGGAAGCAGACTAAGACAGAACTCAGGTACAAAACACGAACAGGAGAAACCCCCACTCAATCATTCCTTGTCTTTTCTTTGCAGTCCAACGCAACAAGAGGTGGCCTTGGTGACAGGGGAATACATCTTGATAAACCTGTAGCTTTGAATTTTAGGGACACGCCGGTGTAACAAAACCAGAACATCGCTTTTGTTGTTCTGGCTTTTTAAGATCATGTGTCACAGTCCTAAAACAAAGTCCTGGATTGTCATATTCCAGTGAGAGGTGAGCTCCAGGGGCAGAGTTCTTGCCTAGAGAGAAGAAATGTCTTCCCCAATTGACATTCTTTCTAACTTCATTAGGTACACATTTTTTTTTTTTTCAAAACTAGGTTTACAAAGTAATTGCCTTAGTCCGTTTAGAGCCTGATTGGCTTCTATAACACACATTTATTTCTCATAGTTTTGGAAGCTGTAAAGTTCAAGAGCAAGGTACCAGTAGATCAGATGAGGACCTACTTCCTGGTTTGCACCCAACTGGTTGTGTTCTGCTATAGTGTGGGGGGGGTGTGAGCATGTGCAAGGGAGAAGAAGTTGTTCTCTCTCTTATAAAGCATGACTCTCGTGCATTATAACCTACTTATGTTCCCCCAAATCCCTAATACCATCACATTGGGGTTGGATTTCAACATATGAGTTTTTGGGGGGAGAGACATAAGCTTTCAGTTTGCAACAATAAATAAAGGCCAGCCCACCTAGATAGTCCAATCTAGTCCAGTGGTTCTCAAATGATGATGGAGAAGCTGGGAGGCAGGGGGATAGGGGACTTTTCCCTCCAAGAGACACTTGGCAGTATTTGGAGACATTGTGGGCTATCATGATCAAATGTGGTGATGCTACTTGAAGGCTTCTAGTAGGTAGGGATCCTAGGTATTGCTAATCATCGCATAGTGTACAGGACAGTCTGACATCAGAAAGAATTATCCAGTCCAAAATGCCAATAATGCCAAGTCTGAGAAACAGGATAATCGGGAATTCATTTGAAATTATTTACCAAAATGCTACTTAAATACCTGGTGGATTGCCTTGGGTACAAGCATCCAAGAAAAAAGCAAAAATGAAAAGCACAGTGGTTGTGCTTTTGGCGAGGTCTTATCTGACTCCTGAGACTTCTTGTCTGGTTCAAAGTACAGTGAATCACTGCTGGGCCCCACCACCAGCCACAGCAACTGCTTTTGGGGGAGAAAAGTAGGAGGAGGACTAATGGCTTTGACCTCCATGAGTTAATAGATAAGGCTTGAATACCACTACACAAGGGCATGATGCAGGCTTGGAATGGCTTCCTTATGAAAAATGGAGAACAGGAGATAGAGGGGAGTGATGTCATGATATTTTGGAATTCAGAGCCAAAGTGAACTATATCAGACATTCTTTGTTCTGATAAAGTAGGGTGCAGTAGGAATTCAGGTTCAGATGGACAGATCTGCCTGCAGCACACATAAATGTGTCTCTGAAGGTCATCTTCCTCACCTTACCCTTGAGGAATACATTCCAAGACCTTGGTATGTCTGAAAGCTCACATAGCACTGAACTTTATATATACTATATATATATATATATATATATATATATATATATATATATATATATATATATATATATCTACGATAAAGTTTATAAATTAGGCACAGTAACAATAATAACTCATAATAAAATAGGAGAATTTTAACAGTAGACTACAATAAAATTATTTTAATATTATGAATTATTTATTCCTGGAATTTTCCATTTAATATTTTCAGATGGTGGTTGACCAAAGATAAATGAAATCAGAGAAAGCAAAACCGGGTTTGAAGCACACTGCAATTGTTTTGGGCTGTCATTAGATATTTTTTTCAGATGAGAAAAATGACAAGTTCAACAGCACATTTTAAAATTCATGTGCTCAAAGTCATCTAGCAAGTCGGGAAAAGTCAGAGCTACAACCTGGTCCAAAGTCAGGGATCTGTCCAAGAGGCATGTGTGCTGCATATCTCTTCCTTTGATTCTCATTAAGACTTCTACTGAGTTAACATCAGATGCACATCAGCATTCATCACATGCTACAGACTATTCTGGGCACCGGGATGCAGACAGGAATAAGACAAAAGCCATTCTGGAAACATGATGTGAAGAAAGTGCAAAGGGAATGTAGGGTGGGGTACATGTTCAACTCAGGGAATTGGGCTAATTTATAGCTGAGATGGCCTATGAAGTTGGCTGTGAGTGGTGAGATCAGGGTGATGGGTGGAGCAGGGAGTCCCAGCAGAAGACATTGGGCATAGAAGTTGAAGAGCATCCCAAGGCTTCCAGAAACAGCCAAAGGTGGAATTTGGAAGCACTGCAGGGCGGAGAATGATAGGCTTTTATTTATCTAATGTTACCAATATTCTGCCTTTTATGACTGGCCATACCTTGTTGCTATGACTGTACATTTAAAAGACATTCCCCAGTACTCCCACCACCATTGATTCAACATCATGATGAAATTCACACTTCCTGAGCACTTGCTATGCACCAGGTGCTGGGCCAAGCATTTTACTGAGCCCAAATTATATATTTTTAGAAAAAAAAAACTATGAGAAAGATATTATGATCATTATGCTAATAATTAGTATTTATTAACTATAAAGCAATTTAGGTTAAAGGAAGTTTCGTGACTTGCCAGAAGTTACACAAAACAGAGGTATTCTGACCCCAGGTCCAGTGCTCGCTTAATAATTATATGTGTGTTTTATATCAATCCCTTTCCTCCTTGTAACTATTCTCCAAGGGCTAATCTGTGTCATTCCTGTCTCCTGCAGCTTCAGTAGGGCTAGGGGACAGAGATGCAAATTTAAGATCCTAGTACAGCACAGAAATTGAAGGAACATTAGTGGAATTTGATAAACACAGTTTTAGTACTGGAACAGGAATTCTTTCCTTATAAAGATATCGATGGAAATAAAATGATCCTGTACATGAAGAAACCAGCTTAATTTTTTAAAAAGACAGTCTTAATATTTGGGAGAATTACTATGGAAAACCTCAAATTTTTCCTTCTCTGCTCAACTAAATAGTTTTCTTAGGTTCAGATTACAAGCATAAGATTCCAAAGAGTTTTCATTAGCATGCGTACCCTCAGGGAAGCTTCAAATGAATGAAGCATTTTTGAAATGCTGAGCTCTTCTTGCTTCGAAGTGGAAGAAATAATTTCAGTGATGCTGCCAGAGTCTTGATAAGAAATGCACCTGAAGGCCTTGCAGACTTGAAGCAGCCCCAGCCTGGCCTCTGGATGTGGCTGATGCCTCGTCACTCACAGAGTGGCTGTCTGCCTTAGGTTGTCCTCTTACAATTGGTTCTTCTAGCCCGGGCTTCAATGCATGAAATTTTTGTATTGGAAATTATAATCATGGAAAGTGCACATGTTGACGGTGCTATTTTGATGGTCATTTTCATTTCAAGGACTTGCATCAGGATTTAAATGTAGGAGGTCAGGTGGTTTCTTTGGGATGGGTTGAGTTCATCATGGGTGATTTGGGGGAGGCGTGGGGAACACAATTGTGTTAAGGAAGTTGCTCTACTGCCCACCTTGCCAAATTATCATGTGATAAGTTTTCCTCGGATTTATCTACTGGGGTAGGCTTTCTGACCATAGAACAAAAAAGAAAAATAAATTTCTTCATTTTCATCCATTCCTTTCCAATATTCAAATATAAGCTATTTAATATAAAACTTTGTACAATGGGGCTAAAAATCAGCAAGTCTATAAATTTTATTCTGTATGCTATTGATAACTTTTTAAGCGATTTATCTGTAATCACTTAAAAATTCATCATTTATTATGAATCATTTATAGTTTATCATTTATTGCAACTTCTTAGAGTGACCTGATGGTTTCAAACAAACAATGATTATAGCTGCATTTTGTGGATACCTCTGGTATGGCCGATTGGATTTTCCAAGATGGCTGCAACAAGAGTTCCCATCCCACATGCATTTAAAAAAAAAACAATGTCCCATTGCTACTCCTCTGAGTGAAATTTGGAGGTCTGTATTCCTGTCCTTTGAATCTGAGTGGGCCTGCAATGTACAAGTAGAAATGCAGTGTAACTTCTGTCTGGGCTATAAAAGCCAATACAGCTTCCACCTGGCCTCTCCTGGGGTACTTGCTCTTGGAAGGCCACTGCTGTGCTGTAAGGAAGCTCAGGCCACATGGAGAGACCACATGTGGGTGCTCCAGGCAACAGCCTCAGCTGAGGTTCCAGCAGGCAGCCAGTCCCAACTGTCAAACATCTGAGTAGAAAGAGTCCTAGGCAAATTATGGAAATCGCCACCTGATTTCCTGTGGCCTACGATGAAATGCAAAAAGATGGAGACACATGGAAGAAAGAACTGTTTTATTTAAAGGAGAGAAGATTTGTTGGATCTGAAATAATTCTTTCTCACTGACTTCTCTAGGCAGCAAATGATTCTAGAGCCAAGAAATGCCTTCTAAGAGATCAAATTGGGGGTAAAAAGTGGTAAGAAGTTTTTCCAAAAAGTGTCCTGAGGATGAAGCCAAAAGTGAGACTATAAAAATACTTTGCTAAGATCTTGAAAAAAAATCTAAGGTGGAAAAAAAAAATCCCTCCATGACAGCACATGAAGGGTATTTTCCCACGGGAGTCTGACCACCATCTGAAGAGGAAGAGAGGCTCATCTCTAAGAGATCTGTAGATGTGACATTTTCTAATGGAGGAGGTCATAAATGAATATATTTGCACACACACAAACCACAAGGTTTTTAAGAAAACAATTTTTGGCAGAAACACAATTAACTTGTGCTAGAAAAGACAGAGACTTTAATAAGTGAAGAGAAACCATTGGACTCTGTAGGTATTATGACCCAAAGCAGGATGAGGAAGCTACTCAGACAGTGTGGCTTAGAGGGCAGAACTAAAATGCTCAGAGAGCAGAGCCCGAGTTACAGTGAAGAACAGAAGGCAGGGGTCTGAGCCCTAAAGAAGGGACTAGTAGTATGTGCTCAGCTAAATTTCAGAACAGAAATAGTGACTGCTGTGTGACTCTGGCTTCTTACCTTTTTTGGATGAGGGTAAGTGTAGCGGTGATTCCAGCCTATCTTACCATTAGATGTTGGGTGTGTGGGGCCAGAGGAGGGCTTGTATTTCTAGTTCACAGGTTTTCAGATGGGGAGGAATGGTACTAAAGGGGCTGTGCCCAAAGAGCCACCCTCAAGGATAGTCACTAGTGGTGTAGATGATGATCAGTTGTTGACCTGTGCTTCACTGCATTGAGTCTTGGGTTCTTGAGAAGAGGGACCAAATATGTTTTGCATATGAGAAGGGTGTCATTTCTTTTGGAAGAGGGAGACATAGCAGATCGCATCTTTTCCTGTTTTCTTTCTTTTTCTTTAGAGAGGGCAAGTTTGTTTGGGGCACATGGTTTAAGAGTTTCAGTCCATGATCAGTGAATTCCATTGCTTTGGGCCTCAGGTGGAAGGGCATGGTAGTAAAAAGCTGCTCAGCTTAGGCAGCCAGGAAGCAGAGAGCCAGATTATATCTTTCAAGATGACCACAACAAAGTCTCCCTTCCTACGTTTGCTTACAACTTGATATGTTGTGTGCCTTTGAATTAAGCCAAGCATGAGACTTCAGAGGAAAGGTCATACTCCCAAGGCCCGGTCACACACGAAGATGGAGTTTCAACCTGTTTTTTTTTTTTTTTTTTTTTTGGTGGGGGGGATGCTTGCTTTAGGAAAAATAGATGCTATGCTATGAAGAAGGAGAGGTCACCTAGAAGTGTTCTGCTGAAAACCCAAACTAAGATCACAACAGTCAACCAATATTAATTACAGACTCATGACTGAGAAATCCTTTGAAATGACTCTAGACCCAGCTACTGATCGCAAATGCACCCAATCTCTTGATGACACCCAAGAGAGAGCCGTCTAGCTGAAACCAATCAACTCTACAACACTAAGAGGTAATATTTACTTTAGCCACTTTGTTTTGAGATGATGTGTTATATAGCAGTAGAGAACTAGCACAACTAGTTCACTTACAACCTGTAGTGTTTTCACTTTCATTGCCTGACATCAATTGTGGTTTTGTTGCGTATAACATATAGGTATGTATCATAAATGAGAAGAGGTCAGAGATGCATAAAAATCTTTAAAATTTTCTACTTTTTAAAGTTTATTCCTCTAACAAAAAATTTACATGTACATATATAAGTACAATCTTCCATCAGTTTCTGAGGAGGATTGATTTCAGAATCCCTGGAGGATGCTAAAATCTGCAGATGCTCAAGTCCTTTATATAAAACGGCATAGCATTTGCATATAACCTATGCACAGCCTCCTGCAGACTTTAAATCATTGCAAGATTACTTAAAATAGCTAATACAAAGTAAATGCTATGTAGATAGTTGTCACACTGGATTGTTTAGGGAACAGTGACAAGAAAAAAACCTGTACGTGTTCAGTACAGAAGCAACCATTGTAGGCTTAGCTGTGTACAAATCAGCAACAACATGATTTTTTTTTCCCAAATGGTTTTGATCAGTGGTTGGTTGAATCGACAGATGCAGAACCCACAGACATGAAAGATGACCACATATGTATAAAGAGGAAAAAAAAAAGAGGGAGAGAGTGAGACATCTGAAAGTTCACTTCAGACAGTTCCAAATCCTGCATAATTTCTCAAACTTAATTTAGAACTTTGCATTTCTGCTGACATTCTTGTTTCTTTTCTTTTCTTTCTTTTTTTTTTTTTTTTGCTGAAGTTGGCTTTTAATGATAATCTTACTGCTTGTGGGCATTTGAACTATAAATTTTGAGAGTAGCTTTGGAAGTTGAGTTAGAGGGATCCCATCATATTCAGAAGCTGAATAGCCAAGCAAATCACTCTGTGAACTGTTGCCCTTATTGCTGATAAATATCTTTAATCCCATTCAAATATATTCCACTCCTGAGGCTATTTATAATAAAGTTTCCCCCATCATCAATTCTATTCATGTAGGTTGACAAAGTTCCCCAAATTATTCTCTCTTCTTTCAATAAATTATCAGAATATATCAAAGGTATACTTGATCCAGTCCCCACCTGCTCTCAATAGAAGCAGGTTTTTTAAAATGCCTTCAGCTGATTTGGTATGAAGACACAGGCAAAGTCATACATAGGTCCAACATAAGTCCTTTGAACTGGATCCAGGGGAAAGGATTGTGTTGATGCAAGCTGGGCTCAGTCAACTAAACAGTAGAGCCAGGGGAAGACAACTAAGGACCTGTGGATGTGGGAGTCTGGAGTCAGTCAATGGCATTTTGGTCCCTAGCGCTGGCTCTGGGCTGCTTATAACAGCACAACCATAATATGGCTTCAGGAGAGGATTTTTTGTATTCCCATAATCATTTAACATTGTTTACTAATTTTTCAGATGTCCCCACTGGCCCTTTCTCTAGTTGCTCTATAACTAAATTAAAAAAATATACTCACATAAGACACAAATGGCAGTTAAATCTGAGTGAGGGAAAGATGTGTACTGGGCTGCTAGGCCTGAGAAACACAGATGAAATTCAGTTCTTGCTCTCAGGCTCACCAGAGAGGAGGACTGTGACAGTTCCTTAGAGCTGCTGTACTGAAGGACCTCAACCTGTGTGGCTCACACATCAGGAATCTATAGTCTCACGGTCTGGTGGATAGAAGTCCCAGATGAAGGTGTTGGCAGGATCCAGTCCTTCTGTGGGCTGTGCTGGGAAGACCCATGCCAAACCTCTCTTAGGTTTGAAGCCATCTTCCTGATCATGTGGCATTCTCCTTGTAACAAACTGTCTGTGCCCCAGTTCCGCATTTTAGTAAGCACTCAGCCATATTAGGTCCCATCCTGACGACCACACTTTAATGGTATTACCCCTGTGAAGACTCTGTCTCCAAAGAAGGGGGCATTCTGAGGTATGTGGGATTAGGACTTCAACATATGAGTTTGGGAGCAAGGGAGCACTCGGTTCAACCCGTAACAGGCACTATAGGCAAGTACAGAAAGAAAGTGGTGCAAAACCCACAATGATAGACCTTGCTATCTCCCTGGAAAGTCAAGCACACACAAATTAGATAACAATCTGACCATGTCTAATACTGATTCAGAAATCTCCAGCATGATTCTGCTTTCATTATCAGGGGCCAAAGGGACTCTGAGAATCTAGCACACTCTGGTCAGTAACCTGATCTTGTCTGATGCTGCTGATGGTATTCTCACCACTTTCTTCCTAGAGGCTTCAGGACTAATGTCTCCATAGCTGCTCTTTTCTGAATGTTCCCATTGCATCTTGCCTTGTCTGATGGCTCCCTCATAAGAAAACCCTTCTTCCTGATGCCCTACCTAATAGAAACTATTTCTCCCTATAAACTTGCCTTTCACTGGGCTCAGAGGTGAGGTACAAATCTTCCTGAATCTTCAGTGCTCCTTCTGGATCATTTTTCCTCATTCTTGCTTAAAAAATAGACACCTTTGAGTTTCATGTCTTTGAATAGTAACAACTACCAAGCATCAGGCACTTGCTCTTCTTGAAGATTTTAGTGCCCAACTCACTCCTGTTATAATTGTTGGCATTTTTTTTATCTGTGTAGTAAAATTCTTCCAGCATGTTAGCCTCTCACTCTCTTCCAATTATCTTGTCTTCCACCTACCTCAGCCCCTCAACCCCTGGATATCACACCTAGACCTTATCATTTCCAGTAACCACTACATAATTTTTACTGCCAGCATCTATTATCACCACCCCACATATTTCTTGCTCATCCCTCTGAGATTCTCATTCCAAACCTGCAGCCCTATCAGCTTCTGTTCATCAGTTCTCCCTTTTCACTCTCATCCTTTTCTCATGTCCTCACTGTCCCCATGTCCTCCTTTCCTCATGGCCAATTATCAAAATAACTCCTCTATGTATACTGAAGAAACCTCGCATCCCTGGGATGAACCCATTTAATCATGGTGCACTATCTTTTAAATAAGTTTTTGTTTGCAATTTGCCAAATAATGAAACTGTAGTGCAAAACCCAGAACGATAGACCTTGCCATCTCCCTCAATAAATGTACTTCATCACATCGCTAGACTTAAAGTCAATAATCCCATGATTATATCAATAGATGCAGAAAAAGCATTTGACAAAATACGGCATTCATTCTTATTCAAAACACTAGAAAAACTAGGGATAGTAGGAACATACCTCAACCTTGTAAAAGCTATGTATGTTAGACCCAAGGCGAACATCATTCTAAATGGAAAAAAATTGAAAGATCTCCCTCTAGAAACTGGAACAAGACAAGGATGCCTTCTTTTACCACTTCTATTCAACATATTCCTTGAAACTCTAGCCAGAGTAATTAGAAGAAAGAAATTAAATGGATATGAATAGGAAAAGAAGAACTCAAACTATCCCTATTTGCTGACAAGATGATCTGTATTTTGAAGTCACAAATCTCTATAAGAAAACTTCTAGAACTCATAAATGAATTCAGCAAAGTAGCAGGATATAAAATTAACGGCCACAAATCAATTGCATTCCTATACATCAGTGATGAATCAACTGACAGAGAAGTTAGGGAAACTATCCCATTCACAATAGCCTCAAAGAAATAAAATATTTGGGAATGAATCTAACAAAAGAGTTGAAAGACTGCTACAATGAAAACTTCAGAATGCTAAAGAAAGAAATTGAAGAAGACCTTAGAAGATGGAAAGATCTCCCATGTTCTTGGATAAGCAGGATTAATGTCAAAATGGCCATACTACCAAAAGCATTATACGGATTTAATCTAATTTCTATTAAAATTCCAATGACTTTCTTTGTAGAAATAGAAAAAGCAGTCATAAATTCATTTGGAAAAATAAGAGGCTCAGAGTAGCCAAAGCCATTCTCAGTGAGAAAAGAAGCAGAAAGCATCACAATATCAGACCTTAAATCATATTATAGAGCTACAGTAATAAAAACAGCATGGTGTTGGCACCAAAACACACATGAAGACTCATGATACAGAACAGAAGACACAGACAAACCACATATATACAGCTATCTCATATTAGAAAAAAGCCACAAACATACGTTGGAAAAAAGAGCCTCTTCAATAATTGGTGCTGGGAAAACTGGAAATCCATATGTAGCAAAAATGAAACTAAACTCCTATCACTCACCCTGCACAAAAGTCAACTCAAAGCGGGTCAAGGTCCTAGGAATTAGATCAGAGACCTTGAACCTACTAGAAGAAAAAGTAGGCCCAACTCTCCATCATGTCAGCTTAGGATGGACTTCCTCACATGACTCCTAAAGTGCAAGAAGTAAAATCAAGAATAAATAATGGGATGATATCAAACCACAAAGCTTCTTCACAGCAAAAGAAACAATCAAGAACCTGAAGGGACACCCTACAGAACCAGAGAAAATCTTTGCCACCTGAACTTCAGATACAGCATAAATCTCCAGGATATACAAATAACTCAAAAAAACTTAATACCAGAAACAAACCCCAAAATGAATAATCCAAACATTATATAGACAGAGGAACTGCACAGTCACTTTGCAGAAGAAGAAATATGACTAGTAGATACATATATGAAAAACTGTTCAACATCTCTAGCAATTAGAGAAGTGCAAATTAAAATTACACTGAGATTTTATCTCACTCCAGTCAGAATGACGATGATCAAGAATACAAGTAACAATAAATGTAGGTGAGAATGTAGGGGGAAAGGCACACTCATGTATTGCTGGTAGGACTGCAAATTGGTGCAACCACTCTGGAAAGCAGTATAGAGATTCCTCAAAAAACTTGCAATGGAACCACCATTTGATCAAGTTATCCTGTTCCTCAATATATACCCAAAGTACTTAAAATCAGCATATTAGGGGATGAGGTTGTGGCTCAGTAGTACAGCACTTGCCTAGCTTACATGAGGCACTAGGTAAGATCCTCAGCACCACATATAAATAAATAAAATATTGTATCCATCTACAACTAAATATATATATATATATATATATATATATATATATATATATATATATATATATAATATAATATATAATATATAATCAGTATATTATAGTAACACAGTTGCATCAATGTTTATAGCAGCTCAATTATAATAGCCAAATTATGGAACCAACCTAATTGCCCTTCAACTGATGAATGGATAAAGAAAATGTGTTATAAGTATACCCAATGGAATATTGCTCAGTCATAAAGAAGAATGAAATCATGGCATTTAGTAGTAAGTGAATGGAACTGGAGACTATCATGCTAATTGAAATAAGTCAATCCCAAAAAACCAAAGGCATAATGTTCTCTCTGCTATGTGGATGCTAACACACAATAAGGGTGGGCAATAGAAGTTCATTGAATTAGACAAATGGGAATGAAGGGAATAACAATTAGCAGACAGTAGAATGAATCAACATAAACTCCTATGTTCATATACGAATACATGACCAGTATAACTCCACATGTACAAGAACAAGAATGGGAAGTTGCACTCCATGTATGTATGATATGTCAAAATATATTCTACTGTCATATACAACTAAAAAGAACAAAATTTTTTTAAATTTTTTTTTAAAAAAGAATAACTCCTTTATATCCTCTCATTTTGATTTACTAGCAGGACAAAACCTGAGGCTTGTGAAATCCCATGTATTCCACACCTGCGTGTGGACAGAGAAAACAGAACCCGTGTTTGTTGGACTCACTTTGAATTCACGCCTTATACCTCTTTTCTACTCTGTCCTTATCCAGTCCCCTGGTGACTTCACTCAGCTTCATAGCTCATTTTTTCTTAGAAGCTAAGCACCGTGGAACACAGATTTTTTTTCCCCAGAGATACTTTTTTTGCATGAATGATAAAAATTATTTTAAAGTTGAAAAGTAACTCTTCCTTTTAAGACTAAAAATTCTCACTAAGGAATCTTTTATTAGTTTCTTCTACTACTGCACTTTAAGAAGTAGTTCATCATCATTCGGAATGCCAAAATTTAGGCAACCCACATTTTACTCCAATTGATGAATCTGAAAGATCCTGTAGCTGACTGTCTAATTGGACATTCAAGGCAGGATTCTTTATGAATTAAATAAAAGAATGGATTTTTCAAGGAAAGAAGTACATCAATCTCTCTTTAACAAACACCACCACTTCCATCTCTAGTCTTCTCTCAGTAAATTGCTACTGTGCTTTAGACTGACGGAATAGTTACCAAAAATGCAAAAATGCAAACTGAAACAATGATAGTGCCTTCCATTAGCATTATCTTGTCTTCACTCAAGCATTATGTGTGAATTTGAGATTTGAGGAAAAAAAGCATATAGTCATACCCCAGGTTTTATTATGATTTTTTTTAAAATTGCCTTTTGAAAGAGTAATTTCCATTGTATTTCAACTTGAACTATTAGCTTTTTCTTGGGAAATTTAGTATCTGTTCTTATTCCAAACTCATCAGTTGTCTACAAGAAAATCACTGAGGTCAAGAGTGGGTACCTTTCTTTACCTTGAAGCAATGAGTTTCTCACCTTAGGTGCCTTCTTTCCCTTGCTGGTTTATTTCATGCATTTCTCAACATAAAATATGTTGGTAAATATTTACTTTAAATATTTAATTATTAAATAAAATCAAATAGCTTCCTTAAATGCACTGAAAACTCTTTCTGGTTCCAGCCTGTTATTTTATAAAGGCATCGTCTATGCAGCATATCATCCTCTGGAATTCAATTAAAAGATAAGAGTAAAAACCTCACATTTTGACAAACTTTGTTGACTTTAATGGACTTGTAAATAAAATTTATTTTTAAGCTATCTATGGGGAAAATGATACTATTTTTACTACTAGAAATGAATAGTTCTATTTCCTTAAATTTTCATTTTCAATTCCTCAAATTCCTTTCTTCATAAAATGTATAGGGTGTTCACCTTTTTTTGTACAACTATTTGTAAATTATTTCTATATGATTTAAATTATTTCTTGACTATCTGGTAAATTTCCTGTTGAAACCATTTGAGCTGAATTTTCTTCCTTGGAGACTTTCACTTTTTAACTCACTTTCTTTACTAATTATAGAAGCATCAGGTTCCTATTTCCTTGGATAAAATTTGGTAAATTACTCAGGGACAGAGGTATTGTATTTCTTGCTTTACTTAACTTGTTCAGTTTATTGGTATTAAAATCTTAATATTCCATATTATTAGTTTTAAATTTTGGCATAGTTTTATAGAGCATCCTTTAAATTCTCAAACTCACACATATTTCTGTGTCATTTAAAAAAATAGTAATTCCATAGCTTGCCAATGTTATTAATTTTTCAAAGAATCAATTTTTGGTATCTAATTTCTTTATTATATCTTATTTCCATTTCATGACTTTATCAGCTCCTTTATTCTACCCTAGCAAGGTTTACTTTGTTGTTCTTTCTTTAACTCTGTAAGTTAGATACTCCTTAATTTTTAGCCTTTTTATTTGTGGTGCTAGAGATTGGGCCCAGGGCTTCACAGGTGTGGGGCAAGCACTGTACTTAGCCACATCCCCAGCCCTTAGCCTTTCTTTCCTAATATTAGAATTTTAAGTATATTTCTTCGCTCTGAGATCCATGTTAGCCATGTTTCACAAGTTGTCACAAGTATCATCTATAGTTTTGTTCTAAGAGTCACTGTATCTATCTAGTGATCTACATATGCTGTTAGTATTTATTCTTACATCCATATCAGGAAGTTAATGACTAAACACAGAGGATTTTTTTGTTTGTTTGTTTTGGTGTTCTCTTTTACCTGCAGTGTTGTGAGAGAATGTGGTCTTCATGGTCCCAATCATGAGACTGTTTTATTTTTTTTCTTCAGTTTTGTGTTATGGAAAATGTCAAGACACATACATATTCATAAGTTTTGGGAAAGAGTATTTTATATAATTAATTAGATCAGACTTATGTATAAATCTACAGCTTGAATTTTTTGTTTGTTTGATCTATCAGTTATGAATAGAGTCTGTCGACTGAGTCTTCTAAGATTTTGTCTATGAGCATTTTAATCTCTAGAAATGTAATTTGTCTTAAAAGCTGTATTAATTTCATATTAATGTAGTTGCACATTTGTTTTGATTAGTGTGTTCTTCCCTCATTTTCCCATCTATTGACTTGTAACTATTCTGATTGCCTGTGTCTTAGTTGTTCTTCTAAACAGTATTATAGACAGTCTGACAATCTTTGTCTTGTAACTGAGAATTTAATGCACACACTGTATTTAAAGCTAGTGATATGCTATCACTTCTCAGTATGGGGGACTGATTCCAGAACCCCTTAGGGATTCCAAAAACTATGGATGATCCAGTTCCCCATAGGACCTATTTCCATTCCACATACACTCTGAGTCACCTCTAGATTACGTATAATACCCAACACAATGTAAATGTTGTGTAAATAGGCACTACCTTGTAGTTTTTTAGGGAATAATGACAGAAAAAAAATCTGCACATGTCTAATATGAGACCCTTTTTAAAAAAAGTATTTTCAGTCCATGGTTGATTGAACCCATGGATGTGAAACCCAAGGATAAAGAGTGCCTATAGTATTTGGATTAAATCATTTCTATCCTTTTGTCTTTTTTTTTTGTCTATTTGTCTCCTCTTTTCCTGCCTGTTTAAGGTATTTTTCTCATATATTTTTACCCTTAAGTTAGTTTGGAAGCTCAGTAAACTTTTCTATTATCTATTTTCTTTGTCTCTGTTTAATCTTTCAGTGATTATCCGAGGTGTTTTTTTTACATGTATACTTAATTGATCAGTACTCAAAAATAATGAAGTTATTTCTACCTTTCAATTAATACAGGGCCCTTCTGCCTCCTCTGATCACACTACTTTAGATCTGTATGATGTTGTTATGTATCCCAGCCTATCTGTAGTCTGACTTTACCACATATGAGATGATTGTTATCCTTTTACATAATTATCTAATAAAGGTTGACCCCCTTCTTGCTCATCATTCATTTTTGCATCTCAGGTCCCTCCCTGAAGTGCATCCTTTTGAATGTCTATCAGTGTAAGTGTTGTTCCTTTATTATAATTGGCCTTATCTTCCCTCTCTGTAATCTCTTTGTCTTTGATGTTTTTCAGCTTCACTATAAACTTTTTCAATACAGACCTCTTTGTATTCATTTATTCTGATTTGAATTTGTAGGGCTTCTAGATTCTGAGGATTAATATTCTTTACATTTTCTTTGCTGGACTCTGATTATACTAATGTTATCCTTCTTATACCTCACTACATGTTTCTTAACTATTCTTCATATTATGGATAATTTTGCCTTTCTCTGCTATAATCTGAAAAATTTATTTTAATCTATTTTTCCATTTTCTAATTTTATCTTCAGCCAAGCCCAATCTTCTGTTGACTATAATTTCATACATTATATATTTCTAGAGGTTTCACTTAGTTCCTTTGCAAACCTCCTTGGTCATTTTTAAAAATAGTCTCTTGCTTATGACACATACTTTCAAACCCATATTTTGTTTCCTTAAATATAGTAAATATACTCATTTTATATTCTGTTTCTGATCATTTCAGTTCCTAAGTCTTACTTACAGAGACTTGTTTGCATAAGTGCTTAGTTTTCCATTGTAAGGTCATTATTCTTTCACACATATATGACAATTATTTAAGGCCTGAATTACAGATGGGTTTTTAAAAATGTTTTTATTAGTTCTTGATGAATCTTTATTTTATCTATTTATTTATATGCAGTGCTGAGGATCAAACTCAGTGCCTCACATGCTAGGTAAGTGCTCTACCACTGAGCCACAACCCCAGCCTGGGCAGTTGGGTTTTTATAGAGGATTTGATTTGACTCTGTGATGTTATGGATAGAATCTTTAGTCCAGGAATACTGTAAAAGGAACTCTCAACTCAAGGTTTTGGGCAATTGCCGAGTATAAATTTGGTCTGTAAACCCATCTGAGGTCTGATGGTATTATAGGATTTCTGGGGAAACATTTTCCTCCAAGTGCCAATTTTGTTTCTGTACCCAGTTAGTCAATTTTCTTTGCTTCTCCTAGGGAAGAGATACATATTGAAGGGCTAGTTTATTTCTAGTCTGTCTTTACACTTTGTCCTAGGAGTAATTCCTACAGGATTCACTATCCTGGGAAAGATTCCCTTAATCTATGTCTCCTGTTCACCTTGAGACCATAAAGCTCAACATCAACTGGAGAAAATGTCCTCAAGTTAAATGCTGGATTCAGTTTATATCTCTGGTTCCCACTTCTAGTAGTTTTTTGGTCTTCGTGAATTTTTAACATTCTTGCTATTTCATATGAACATCTGAAGCCTTTCTAAAAGTCCAATACATTCAGTTCTTTTCAGAGGGAGGTTCTATTCAAATTGTAGAGTTTATGATTATCCATGATATCACCAAAAACAAAACTAGCAGTCTGTTTGAAGCCTGGGAAAACCTTTTGGGATTGATATTATTTGCTTAGCTAAGACACTATATTAAAATAACCACAACTTTCAGAACAGTAAAGTATGTATTTGATGCCAACCTCATTTTGTGGCTTGGATCTTCGATATATAAGAATGTCAGATTTATTGCATAAGAATGGAGAATTACAATTATTTTATTCTCATGTAAGTGATCTGAATAGAACTTCTGAAAAAAAGTACAAATGGCCAATGAGTATATAAAAATGCTCAATATTTTTAGCCATCAGGGAAATGTAAAATCAAATCACATTTACATTATATCATGCCCCAGTCAGAATGGCTATGATAAAAAGAAATAAAATAACAAATGCTGATGAAGGTGTGGAGAGAAAAGAACCCTTTTCCACTGTTGGTAGAAATGTAAATTAGTATGGTCACTATGGAAATCAGTATGGAGAGTCCTGGAAAACCTAAAAAGAGAAATACCATGTGATCTATCTATACCATTTTTTGGTATAGATCCAAAGGAATAAAAATCAACATAAAAAGAGACACGTGCATACCCACATTTATTGTGGCACAGTTCACAATAGCCATGATGTGGAACTGACCTTGGTTCCATCAACAGGTGAACAGATAAAGAAAATGTGGCATATATACATAATGGATTATCATTCAGCTGTAACAAAGAACAGAATCATGCCATTTGCAGGAAAATGAATGGAACTGGAGGACGTCATGCTAAGTCAAATAAAGACAAGTATTGCATGTTTCTGTTTTCTCTCACAAATGTGGAAACTTAAAAAACATAAATAAAAAGATGACCTGAAAGAAGAAAAGGGACTATTAGGAAATGGGAAGGGGACTGGGGAGAAGGAGAGGAAAGAGGAGAGAGTAGAAAAGGGTGGACATGATTTATACATGTAGGAAATTCACAGTGAAGTCTGTTAGTTTGAACAATTAATGTGTATTAATAACAAAAATAAAGTAAGTTAATATTATTATTATTTTATCCTTTTAGTTCTTTAATTTTTTGGGGGGGGGGTACTGGGCATTGAACTCAGGGACAATCCATCACTAAGCCACATCCACAACAATTTTGTGTTTTATTTAGAGACAGGGTCTCACTGAGTTGCTTGGCACCTTGCCATTGCTGAGGCTGGCTTTGAACTCGTGATCCTCCTGTCTCAGCCTCCTGAGCCGCTAGGATTACAGGCATGTGCCACTGCATCCAGCTAGTTCTTTAAATTTTTAATAATCAATACCTAATTATATAACTTGTTTTCAGAATCTGAAGCCAGCCACGATTTTAACACATGGCTCATGTTTCAACCTGGGACCTGTTAGAATTTAAAATATAACTAGTGAAGAAAATGCTAGACATTAAAAAAAAAGTGTATATATTTAAAACTAACTTCCTCTTCCATTATTGGAACAGAAAAAATAAAGAGTTTTCCGAGTTTGAACTTTACGAATTCCCACAAAGATTCCTTTCCTACATGTTCACATAGGAATAAAATAACTGAGAGCAACAATGATCTGCCCCAGGGGATCACCCTTCCAGCATGGAGATGAAAAGAGAAACTTTCAGATTAAGAATTAAAAGCCCCAGGTTCCATGTAAATGACCTGAGTCTTTGGAGAGTTTTTTACAGACAGACAATGCATGTCTCAAGTGGGGGCTTTGGTGTGAAAGATCACAAGACATCATTTCTTCAGTTTAATAATCCATTTAATACCATCTTTCAATCCCATTTCATGCTCAGTAAAGCAAGAATAAGTGCACCTTCTGCTGACATGGGTTTTTGCGGAAGAGCTTTTGTTTATGAAGCCGTGGTGACACGATCTTATCACGGTCCACTCTTGCTGGTTTGCTCTGTCCCCCTTCCCTGTCCTGTTTTCCTGCAACGTGTGCAGCCTTTTTAGAGTGATGACTCCTATCCTCTGCTAAAGTGGTTTGATAGCTCTTGATCGCTTTTATAACAGAGACGTGTTTCAACTTCCTGCCTCAAAAATCTCTTTAAGCAATCTCTTTTACTCACTCACCTCTGAATTGTCTAAGAAATAGGTATTCAAGGACCAGAACAGGAACAGGAGAGAAGGAAGCACCCACCCTTGAGCTAACTCAGGGATTGTCCAGTATACACTGGTTGGCTTTATGCTGAAATGTCATCCTTGCCTGAGCTGTACTTACTATGTAAGCTAGAGAGGAGAGGAATCAGGGGGAGCCGGGCAAAGACCACTCATTTATTTAAATTATGTCTACCCAAGGTCCGTGGATACCATGTGTGTTGCCCTATTTACATGTTTCCTATTTGAGAGTGATAACAGTGGTCATAGGAAATGGTGTGAGTCTGCACTAGAAGATATTTTCCTGGTATATATTTTAAGAGGTGGATTCAGCATCTGCAAAGGAAATACCTTCTTATGATTTCCAGAACATCTGCATACTATGGCAATTTTTCTTAAATTTCTATAGCATATCATGGGCTGTTTTCACAGAGTCTGAATCCCATGGTACAAGACTAGCACAGCCACTTCTGGGTCCTGGTCCTCAAACTTGTACTCCAGTGCTCTCTCTATGACACCAGGAGACCCAGGATTCCCCTCCCTGGAGGATGTCTTTCACGTTGGTGACCCCTACCCCTCACCTAGAAGGATGCACAAGTCACACAAATTGACAGTAAATATAGGTTTACACCACAGATCTAATATCTGATTTGGGGATCTTCTTACCATACCATTAGAAAAATATTCATTTATAAGCAAAGTAATGTCCTAGTATGAGCTCATTAAACTTGGCAAATAGATAAACACACCACTAAACAAGGAAGATAAAGTTTAGAAATAAAGTCTGTAAACAGAATAATAGCACCTGACAGGACTACATGTAATCATCATGAAGAAGTATCCAATGCCAACTGTGTGTGACCCACTTGTAATAAAACATTCTTTTCTGGAAGGACCTGGTTTGGGTGAGAAAGACAGGGCAAGTAGATGAGAGAATACCAGAATCCAGGCTGCCGTCATCCTTAAAGTAAACAGAGGGCTGCAGGAGGTCTTAATGACTTTTGATATATGCAGAAATAGAGAAGAATATTACATAGAGAAGCAGGGAGCTTTGTTTCAAGAGTTGAGGGAGCTGGAAACTTCTACCAATGGTGCAGGGTCAGCTCCCACCCTACCGTGAGAAGCAGGAGTCCTGGAGCAAGTTTATAGACCACACAGCCTTGCAACCCAAAGTGGGGTAAAGGAGCAAGTTGGCTTGAGTCTCCCCAAGTGTTCTGCCGATTGTAGAGCAAGTGCAACAGGTACGGGAGAATGAAGTACAGAATGAATGTATATGGCTGTAAAACTTGATGGTGGATTTTTTTTTCAAAGGCACCGACCATTCCATAGTAAAGCTGCTTCTCAAAAAAAAAAAAAAAAAAAAAAAAAAAGGCTTCGACTCTGCAGAACCTTCTATGTCTGCTCTGCTCTCCAAGTCGGTGAGTAGCTTCATGGGACTAATGCCAGATGAGTCAATTGAGAAGTGGTGACATATGGCTTGTGCTGTTCTATACCATTACTGTTTTGTATGGTTTGAGTAATCAGACACTAAAACTTTCAGCTCTGTATTATGTGATCTTTGGCTAAGCTCAGGCTTCTGTCCCTGTAATCACTACCATCCACATTTGAGGTGCTATGCTTTAATTTATAGATAGGACAGAAATAATATTTTCACTAAGAAACTTTAAGGAAGCGTGATGATTCTTTTCCTCTCTTGCCTCTTTATATTCTCTATTGGATTCTGAGAGCTCCACATTATACCCCATGAGATTTACCAGGCCATCCCTAATTGGCTCAATTTGCTTTGATGCATCTGCTTGGATCATGGACAAAACAATCATGAAGAATGGACTTCTACAACATGCAGCTCTTCCAGTTTCCATTTATAATACTGGCCCAGTGAGCTTTGGTTTTGGACTTAGCTGTGGGGTCAACCAGAGATCAAAAGGCACTAACGACAAAGCTGGTTTGAACTTGACAGTGGGATCAGAATAAAAGAGAGATTTGTTGTACCTAAGAGTTCAGAGTTGTCTGTCTGATATTAATCACACTCTCACACAATTAATGTTGTGTTTGTGTTTTGGCAGGCAGCTTGGTGCTAACTAGAAATCATCAGTCCTGTTAAATTTTTTTAAAAAGTTTCACCATTTCATTTTATAAACATAAAACCATGTGCGTAAGATGAGAAATAGGCTAGCAGGAGGCCCCCTCAGTTGTTATACAATAATAAAGTATGGCTTTGGGGGTGCTCCGAGACTCTGCCTGGCTCCTGCTCTCCAACTTCTATTAGTACCTGGACTGAGATAGGGAAGGATGCTGATCAAAAGAACAAATGAAACAAAACTGGGCAGGGTAATGAACTCATGTGACAATCAAAACACAAAAGTATTTGGCAGCTTGAACACCAAACCCACAGCAAGCTGACTTAGCAGGAAAAAAAAAATCTCGCATTTAGAGTAGATGCAAAGTAGGTCATAAGCAAAGGCGGATGGCCTAGCTTAGCCAAAGATCACATAATACAGAGCTGAAAGTTTTAGTGTCATCCAAAGTGATATGGTTGTTTTAACTAAAAAAGATTTGAAATTAATCTATGCTAATAGAAAGATTTTGAAAGAGAGATTTTTTTTTGCATATTATAAAGGGGTAAGTCATCCTTCAAAGGCTGCACATTAGAATCACTGGGAAAGGATTAACATACGTAATAAACAAAAAGCTTTACACAGCTTTTCTGGTTCCCCTTTCTAGACCTCTCTCTGATGCCTGTTCTAGCATATGATGCAGTTGTTCCAAATGCTTCTTGCTCTACAAGTCTTTTGTTCTATCCCATGATGTTTTTGTGCATCTGAGTTAGTAAAAGTTTAACTCCTACATTTTGCCTAGACTACTTCAATTCTGTTAGCAAGTGCAGGAAAGCTGGGCTTTATCTAGTTGTGGGCACTGCTGCAAAACATAGGAATGCTCTTGGCCTAATTCCTCACAGCTGCCTCCCTAAGTAGTTTCTCCCATATTTCATGATTTGGTTGAAAACCCAATATGGTTAGGAAAAAGATGTGCATAAGTGAAGCATAATTATATTGATTCATGTTCAGCTGATAAAGATTTATTTGTCCTGAAGGCATAATAATGGCTGAGATTTGCCCATGATCAATAACTCTTGAGCCAATAAATCTTGGTATAGGCAACAAAAGCCAATATCTACTTAAACTTTTTTCAAAGTGTTGTTATAATATGCTGATGGCATGAGACATGGGAGCACATAAAACACAGTCTCTTGAGCTTTATGTTGACACTAAATTTGTATCTCCTGGAGTTAATATTCTAGATTCCAGTGACACAGGAGCAACTGGCTGATAAGGGGGAAGTTAATAACGAGAGCTGATAGTTAATAATATAATTTTTTAAGATGAAAAAATAAGAGGAGGATATGTGGAATTATTTTATTAAAATCAAACTACCACATAAATATAAAGTCTAACAGTTTGTCTTTAGGTTTAAGCTCTGTGCAACATACTTGCAAAATAAAAACAGAAAACTTTTTGCAAAAAAAGCAGGGATAGAAAGAAGCAAAATAAAAGAAGCAGTGAGGCAAAAACATATGAAAAAATAAGAAAGGAAAAGAACAGGGGCTTGGCATGTTCTGGGGACATAGCTTAGGCCACAAGTTGAGGGAATCATTCAATGTGTGTTGTTCCTTTAATTCTCACAATTCTGTTAGCTACAAACCAAGATGAAAGTACAAGTCTAATTTCTATAGAACTGAGATTTGGCCTAAGGACTCAATTCCACAGTTTTAAGTGGCAGAGCTAGAATTTGAGTCCAGGTCTGTCTGATTGCAAAGTTCATGTTCTTTCTATGCTGCTGTAGACAAAAAAGCCCAATAGTAGTTGAGGGTGGTGGTTCATGCTTGTAACCCTAGCTACTCTGGAAGCCAAAGTAGGACAATTGCAAATTCAAGGCCAGCCTGGGCAACTCTGTGGGACCTAGACAAAAAAAAAAAAAGCCCCCAACTGTTATCTTCAGAGTTCACAGAGCCATTTGGTACTTGTTAATGGTGTGAGGAGGCATTTGTCTAAGGATGGCTGACAGTCCTGCGCTGTGCTTGCCTTTGTACCCACTGTTCTTTTCTTTACTCCAATAACATGCCTCAGGTAACTCTATTCAAGTGAATATTGGTTGATGTTTTTAAAAGGCAGCTAATGCAGTTTGTTCCTTGGTAGGGTGAAAGAGGTTTTGTGGGATAACAGATGGGCTGACTTTGCCTTTGAGCCTTTCCACCAGTGAGGCACATTGGACCTCTATACAAAGATGTTCTTGCAGGTTCGTGTTCATAACACCTATGACCGGATGAACTTGAGCAAATTGCTTGCAAACCTCCTCCAGTCTCAGTATTGTCAGCTGACTGATAAATAAGAAATCACTGTGCTTGCTGTGTGGACACCATGGGGATGTGCGGAGAATTCAATTTCACCATGCCTATACAGGGAATCCAGAGTTTTTGTGCATGAAACTTAGTTTCCTGAGAAAATATAAGAGACTGACTTCTCAAAGAGACTGGAGTGTTATAAAGAGATTTTTTTAAAAAATTTTCTAATCCATAAAAACATTCTAAAATCTTTAATCAAATATCACCTTTAGATAGAAATATCACCAATATATTTTAAGCTTTTTATACATTTTTTAGTTGTTTGTTATTATTTTTAATTACCATGACACATATACATATATAAATATAGGTAAACACATTATGAAACTGCTGCAGTCCGGCTGCAGCAAAATAACCGGGGGGTGACGAACAACTTGTGTATGTTGATACAGCAGGAGTAGGAGCCGTTTATTGCAGGACAGGAGCGGTATTTATACATTCCACACAGCTTATCTTAATTAGCATAAACTAGATACATCAGTCAACCAATAAGGAATCTCCACACTTAATGGCTTGTTTTTGTTACTTCTCAAACCACTCCCTCTGGCATTTTGCCAGGCACCATCCAGACTTGTTTACGAACTCTAACATTCCCCTGGCAAAATGCCAGGTGTTATTTTTGACTTGTTTACAGACTCTAACATGAAACTGTAGATGTTACTCAGGTAAGGCTTTTTTCTGTCTTTGCAAACCCCACTCTTGTCGCTTGAGGTAATAACTGCTATCAGTCCAGTATGTTCCATTCTATGCATTTACAAGAATAAACAATAAAACTCTATCCAAGTATATACAAACATGTATAAACACAATTTTGTCAAAGACAAATAATACGAAAATATCATTTTCAGTTTTATTCTTTTCTTTCTTGTTGAATAGATATTTGTCTTCTTAAGTCTGACAATTATCCTGTTGAAATAAAGACTTACTACTTTCAGCATGCATCATGCTTTCTTTCCTTATCTGATTGTGAATTTGAAAGACTAAGCTTTTTGTAGTTTCAAACCAATAATTTTCTACTAATTTTATAAAACAATGAAGCAAAGCATACAATTATTTCAATATCTTGGTCCAAACAAATACTGCTGTGTGGACAAAGAGGGAAACATGGCGGAACAGGACCATCAGCCACCAGGCAGTGCTAATGTGCAATGGTTTAAAATATTTGTTCATCAGTGACATTTAACTCTGGTGAAGTAAAGGTAGTTTAAGTGTATGTATAGATTGCACAAAAGTTCAAGTTGCTTATAAAGTTTTACTTCATGTGTGAAAATAATTTGTAAAATCACAAATGTATTTGTGAAAAGAAAAAAGTCTTATTTTTATAAAAGGTACTTTATATATATGAATTTCCTCACATTCACCCAGTGGTGTGTGTGTGTGTGTGTGTGTGTGTGTGTGTATGTATGTATGTATGTGTATGACACAGAGAGTGAGAAAAAGAGGGAGAGAGGTTTGGTTATTTGCCTGAAAATTCTTTTGTTTTTCATGCATTTAATAAACAGGTCTTATTTTACAATTAATTACAATTTCTCTTGGTTTCCATGTACTTCAGATTGCTCTCCCTTGGGCATTTACTCTTAGAAAAGATAACAGAATTAAGGATAATTTTTTTTGAAAGTCACCAACAAAACACTGAAGATATTCTAACCCTGTGAACAATTGAATTCTGTCCTACTTACCCTGAGCAACACCACCCAGTGAAAGGCAATGTCTTGATGGATCATTCATGGAAAACTAAAGTAATTACCATCATTCTAATATTCCTATTTAAATGCATGAAAAACTGATTAGCTGAAGGCAGTCCTATATATAGCAGAAATGGCATCTTCTTAATATTTATGCTAATGTAAAAGACATTTTACACAAAGGTTAGAGGTGACATATGGGTAAGAAATGATCTTAACATACACACTTATTTACTTACAGTAATGCATGACATGAATATTACCACCTGAGAAAGATTTAACAGGCACAGAAAGCTAGGAGGGGAGAAATAATTCAATATGAAAATATCTCTGCATTCACGGGCACAAATATATACATTTATAAGATACATTCTTCTAGAATCACCATCCACACATATGGAAGTGGAACAACCACACCTCCAAGCTCTAGTTTCACAAGAAGATTTCAGTTCACTATCAGCCTGAGGTAGTCACATTTTTTTTAAGTCCAAAGAGAATTTTGATGGAAATTGGAAAGGTTTAATGATTTTAGCTGACTCTGAGCATTACTTACTGCGTCTGTAAAGAAACTAAAAAATGTTAAGATAATGCCATTTCAAAATGCAGTCACAATCTTAAGCAAGGAATGAAGAACTTGACTTCTAAATTCAATTTGATTTTTATACTGTCATTTCCACATGGCTAACTCTCAGACTGAATACTGTTTTTTTTTTTTTTTTTTGCCAGCTTTCTAAGCACGCTCCAAGGTGAGACTCCCCAGAAACAGTGCATAACAATGAGCACATCTCAGAAGCAGCACATGAAGAACAAATAAAACATGAAATTACACATGAACTCGAGAATCACGTAAGCAGGCTAAGAATGGGTTACTGCCAATAACAGATTTCAAATAAGCCTCTGATTTAATGACAACCCAAAGCCAGAGCCTGATTGAGGGCAATCAAATGCTTCTCTCTTTATCTGCGTCAAACTCACTTTTTATATGAAAAGAAAAACTTTTATTACAACATCAGCAATATAAGGCTACATATGGATCTGAAGATAGAAAGGCGATTTCCTTGAGCAATTATCACACAACGCACACCCAAGCCTAAAGCGTGGTCAAGCGCACAGGTAACCAATAGCAACTTCTTACTCAGCACGTTGGTGCCAACTCGCTGGGAAGGGGATGTTTGCTTTTCACGTAAGCATTCTAACTGTGCTATTCCTCACCAACTAACTGTGACCTAAAATGAAGATGACTTTCAGCTTTAAAAACTGAACAAACAACCAGGTGACTCACCCCGGGGGGAAATAAGGCCACACTGAAGAGAACCTCCAGATAGGTCTCTAAAGCAGGCATCCATTTACTGTGTTCACTTTGCAATGAGAACCTGCCACTCACCCTCATTTGTCACTCCCTAATTACACCCCTGAATTCCAGCCCCAGCACACTCCCTGAAACTTTTTTTTTTGTGTGTCTGAGTATTCCTTTTAGCACTTCATTATCCATCATCTAGAACTTTCTATGTTTTCATGTTTAATTGTTTCTGGGGGAAACCCTGGTATGATAGATTTCTATAGAATTAATGTTTGAAAAATGAGAAGAGAACTTATTGACTAGAGCCTAAAAGACTCTAGTACTTAGACAAAAGACAATTTGTTTACAGAGAGAGATATTGAAACAAAACTTTCTTTTCCTTTGCGGACAGGACAATTTAATTATGTGCCCTCCTCACCATATTGTAGAGACAGTTAGTATTCACATTTATGAGTTGCAAATGGAGAAAGCTGGAATACAGTCATATGTTGCTTAAGGAGACATTCTGAGTAATGTGTCATGAGATAATTTTGTCATTGTGTGAACACCGTAGAATGTACTCACACAGACCTATGAGGTAGCCGTCAATCACTTAATGGGGTATCAAAGTAATAAAGAGACACAGCAACGGGAGATAGATAAGGCTGTGCTGGTGTAACACAGGACACAGTTTTACAGTGAACTTTTATTTTATACGTAAAAGTATACTCTAATATAATATTAAGAGGTATAATATAGTACATCTATAAAGGAGTGGCATAGCCATTCATTATCCTGTATCACATACTACACAAAACTGCACGTGCTAGACTTTTATACCAATGGTGATATGATAGGTTTATTTATACCAGCATCACCCCAAATGAGAGAAACTTTGCACTACAACATTATGATATCATTAGGCAATAGAAAATTTTCACCTCCATTATCATCTTATGGGACTACCATTGACTGAATGCTGTTATAAAGGTCATGAGTCTATACTGCTAAATGGGGTGTGTGTGTGTGTGTGTGTGTGTGTGTGGTTTCTGTGACTGGGAGCCATAGGTAGCCTGCAGAAGTTGGAGCCATGCTAATCTACTTCCAGCTTGCCTGGAAAGACCTGTTTTGGTCTCATTAGCTTCTGAAAATGAAAGTCAAAACAGAGAAATGCATGGATCTTTTGTGTATCTCAGTTCCTACCAGGCTAGAAACGAGATGGCTTGATCTAGAGAATCTCCCAGGAGCCAGACACCAGTTGCTGAACTAACTCCTGAGCTTTTGCCCTTTTTTTTTTAAAAAAAGAGAAATATTTATTTTTTAGTTGTAGTTGTACACAATATCTTTATTTATTTATTTTTATGTGGCGCTGAGGATCGAACCCAGGGCCTCACACATGCTAGGTGAGCACTTTGCCACTGAGCTACAGCCCCAGTCCCTGAGCCTTTGCCCTTTGACCCTGCTTCTTTCCAGCTAGCCCTCTGTCTCCCTCTCACTCTAATCCCTCCTCCCCAGTAGAGCTTCTGTTTCAAGGTAAAGGACATATAGTTTCAAGGAAAGCTTCAAGAACTTGGTTTCCTTGGTAACTCGAGCAAGGAAAGAGAATTGAAGATGATCAGAAATCGTCATTGTGACCAGGTATGGCGTTCCCCTCCTCACTCCTAAGGATTTTTCTGCAACATGAGGCAGCATCCCCAGCCTCCAGGGAGCTACGCGTTTAAAGTTAAATGGAAAGCGAAGTCTGCCGCTAAGTTTAGCTCTCCTGCTGAAATCCTTGGGAGATTAGTACTTCCTTCTGGCTATATCAGGCCCCCCTTTTCCCATACCTATCAAATGGCTTTGAAGTTTTACTTCATTTGAAATATTGTACAGTAAATGCACACAGTGTGCTAATGGGCTGCATGGATTAATGGAGCAAATAGTTGCTTAAATTTAATTTAAAAGTAGTTCAGATAAAGACCTAGAGAATTAGTACTGGGGTTAAGGATGGAACCTGGTGAGCTGTGCCTGGCTGGAGGGAGAATAAAAGGAGGAGGGTGCTTTGCCCTGGCCCCTCACTTCCTACCAAGAGAGGGTTTGGTTTGGTGCCTTTGCATAGCTGAAGGAGATCCTGGCATAAAGATGGATATTGTGCATCACTTTTAGATGAATCAGACCTAGCTGCAGTTTGCCCCTGCTACAGTGGGCAGGTGTGGCCCACCATGCTCCTCTCTGCTGGTGATTCCATGCTCCACCTGGGCATTGGCTCTTAGAACAATTCATGTACTTTACAAAGAAGGAAAACTGTTTTTGTTGAAGGTACACCATGAGTCTGGGAGAAGGCACCAAACCCCTTACTGCACACTGCTTTTATCTATCTACTGTTCTTTACTTAGCCCCGCCAGTGGATTTCAGTGACCTAAGTCTACCTCATTACCCTTGTTACACTACTCTGCCGCCAATTCTTATTCATAATCAGATATCTTATCCAATTCTAGGTCACAAAAATCACTTAAGCAGCTTTAATGAATACAGCATCCACAGGATTTACATTTAGTAAAAAAGTAAAATATTCATAAAAGGAGACAGCTAACCTAACCTTCCAATCCATAGGGCAAGCCTTCCCTATCACAGCTGAGATGATGGGGACTCAGGATTTTTCTCAACTCTTTTTCTGTCTTTTTTCCTTTAGATTTCTCTGATGCTCCTGGTAAAGTCAGATTGTTTCCGAGTATGTTATAAATAGAAATGAAATTCAAAGTATCCTGAACAATCTACCACCATATTTTCTAGCAGAACATGAATGAATTGTGAAAGTTGTCAGAATCAAAATGGAGTCACATTTGTCAAAAATAAACAAGCAAACAAGCAAACAAACTGGGATGTTTGAAGGAAGGAATCTCAAACACATGCACAAGATGCCCAGATCTACTCATAAGACTGCTGGATCTTCAACCTTGCACAAAGACCCATCCAACCTCATACAGAAAATAGTTCTGTAAGGACTGCTTGTTTCATGTTGGATGGGCACTACCCTTGTTATCCATCCTTGTAACTAAGGATTATTGCTTTATCTTATATAACCTTCCTCGTTTTGCTTTTAAAGTCTTACCCTGGCCTCCACCTCCTGGAATGAGCTTGGAGTTGAGTTCAGCAGCTGTATGCCCATTGGGATGCTCTGCTACTCCCAAGTAAAGTCATTAACCTTTGGAGAATCTTTCCTTGTATGTTATTGAGATTGACAGAAGCTGAAATCTGTCACCAAGATTTAGATTTAGTCTAGACTCTAAAGCATGAATGGATCTTCTACTTTATATCAGGGTCCTTCAGAGAGACAACCAATAGGGTATGTACACAGATAGATGAGAGAGGATGTATTAGGGGATTGGCTCATGAGTATGGATGCCCAGGAGTCCCATGACAAGTTGTTTACAGACTCAAGAGTCTGGGATGCCAGAGGTATGTCTTAGTCCAAGCCCAAAGGCCCAGAATCAAGGAAGCTGATGGTGTAGCTCTCAGTTCAAGGCCAAAAGCCTGTGTACCTGAGGATGAACCTATTGAGACGTCCTCAGGTAAAAAGGCTGGAAAACCTGGATTTCTGATGTCTAAGGCGGGGGACAGCTCTCTGCAGAGATACCAACTTGTCTTCTGTATTTGATCTCCTCAGAACCCCAGCTGTTTGGATGCTGCCACTCACATGGAGGATGGATATTCTGAACCTTTTCTACTCAGACTAACCTCCTTTGGACATGTTTCTAGGTATTCCTTCCTCCAGCCCAATGGACACCTAAAATGAACCATGCTTGAACCATGACCCATGGCAAAGTTAAAGCAGGATCACAAGAAATTTTATACACGGAGCTTCACACATGCATGAAGGAAGGAGGAGAAGTGATCAGTTGTTTATTCTATTGAGAAACAAGGAAAACTTGTAGAATAATAGGCTCTTCCTTCTGTTCCTGCAGAACCAACCCATCATTTCTTTGCCTTTAGGCAGATGTAAACGTGAGAGCTTGCAGGAGACACATCTGGGAGCAGATGTGGGTTGGGAGGAGAACTCACTCCCCCTGCTCTTTACCTTCTCTTAGATGGACTGCAGGCCTCTGCTTTACCTCTGGAAACTCAGAATCTGGAGCAGTGCTTGGCACATAGTAGTTGCTCACTAAATGTTGGATGGAGGAATGAGTGACAGAATATCAAACCTAGAGTCCTTCTCCAGTTCTGTAAAAGAGAACTATGAAGTGTGTATTTTAATGGTTCTCATACAAAGAAATAGATGATTCCCTATGGGAGCAAGAATCATAGGACAATTTATAATTTCTATTTGATTTGATTAAGGGAGACTACAACTATGGACTAAAAAAGAAAACAAATTTGGACCTATTCATTTTGATTTTCTGCTATACATGTGGCTTACTAATAAGCTAATAAAACTATGAAATAAATCCTTACAGTAATTAACAAATCTCTTCACTAATTTACCAATTTCTTCATAAAGAAGATAATTACAGAATTTAAAATCTATTCAGTCTTTCTCAGAATACCTTTTATAATACTGAAAATATAAAGGGTAAATGTAAGAAAAGATGAGTTCATTTTGAGTTAAGAAGAATTTTTTAAATGAGAATTTTAATTTCACACAATTATAGATTGACAGTTATAAGAATTCATACAGAGAAATCTTACATACCTTCTACTCGTTTTTCCCCAAGATAACATCGCACCAACTACACGTAGCACAATAGATGTAGCACAATATCACAATCTGAATATTGACGTTGGCTGGTACAGAATACTTGTATTCTCGCAGGATCCCACAGGTTGCCTGTCTATAGCCACACCCACTTCCCTCTCACCCCCACCCACCTAAAGCCCTAGAGTCTTTAAGAGGTTCTCCATTTCTGTAATTTTAATCATTTCAATAATGTTATGTAAAGCTGTACAGAATGTAATCTTTTAGGATTGACTTTTTTCACTCAGCATAACTCTATGGAGACTGATCTGGGTTGTTCGTATCAGCAGTTTGGTGTTTTTTATTTCTAATTCACAGTATGGATGAATCACTGTTTAACCACCCATTTATGGATGGACATCTGGGCTGCTTTGAGTTTTTGGTTATTATGAATAAAGTTGTCATGTCTGGGTTTCATTTCTCTGGGATGTAAGTTTTCATTTCTCTGAAATAAAAGTTTAGGAAGGCAGTTACTGGGTGAAATAATACATGACAGTTGAACCTAAAGATACGGCTACAGTGTTTTCCAGTGTGGCTGTACCACTGAACATTCCCACCAGCAGATTCTGAGTGGTTCAGTTTCTCAGCATCCTCAACAGCATTTGCTGCTTTCACTCTTTGTCTTAGTCCTTCTGATTGGTGTGTGAAGAGGATCTCAATTCGACTTTAATTTGCATTTCCCTTATGATGTCAGATACCTTTTCCTGTGTTTATTGACCATCCATATATGATACTTCCTCTTTGAGGAAGTGTCTCTTCATGTCCACTTTCTAATTTGTTTTTAATGTTTGTTTGATAGTTCTTTGTGTTTTCTAATTACTAATCCTTTGAAAAACATGTGGTTTGTATTTTCTTCCACACCATAGATTGGTTTTACTTCTTAACAAGGTTTACACAAAGCAAAAGTTTTTAATTTTGATGGAATCCAATTTATTGATTTTTCCTTTCATGGGTTGTATTTTGGTGCTGAAACTAAGGACTCTTTGCATAGCCCTAGATGCCAAAGATTTTCTCTTATTTTTTTTTAATTTAGTTAAACATTTTATGTTTAAGTTCATGATCCATTGTGCAATAAATTTCTATAAGGAGAGAGACTTTAGGTTCACTCTTGTTGTATTTGGATGTCCAATTGCTTCAGCACCATCTGTCAAAAGGGTTTCTTACATAGAATGGTTCCTGCACCTTTTTCAAAGTCATGAACATATGCATGTGCATCTATTTCTGGGTTCTCTGTTCTGATTTACTGATCAGACATATTTGTGTTTTTCCTGATCTTAAAGGGAAAATATTCAGTCTTTCCTCATTAAGAATAATTTTAGTTGCAGGTTTTGGGTAGATGTTCTTTGTCAAATTGAGTAAATTCTCCTCTATTTCTAGTTTTCCTGAAATATTTTTTTAAAAACAAGAACAGGTATTGAATTTTGTCAAATGCTTTTTAAGCATCAATTATAGTTTTTCTGTTCTTTAAATTTTCTTCTTTAGCCTGAATCAGCTTTATATTTCTGGAATAAACTCATTTGGTTCGTGGAATATATTATTTTTAAATTCCTGTATTCTATTTGTTAATATTTTCAAAGGATTTTTGCATCTTGATGTGTGAAGAAAATTGGTCTTTAGTTATTATTATGATGATTAGTTCAGTTTTGGTATAAAGGTAATTCCAGGTTTATAAAATGTCTTGGGAAGCATTCTCCTATTTTCTGAAAGAATTTGTGTAGAATTGATTATAATTCTTCAAATGTTTTGTGTAATTCACCAGTAAAACCATCCAAGTTTTCAAATTGCTTTTGTTGTTTTTGAATTTCTAAATAATGGGTTCAATTTCTTTAACAATTATGGGCTATATAGTAGATTGTATTTTACAAGCAGTTAGCACAATTCATCTAAATTACGAATCCTATGTGTGTAGAGGGTTTCTTATTTATAGCCTTCCCTTTGTATTCTTTTGCTGTTTATGTATTGAATGGTGTTCTACCAAAATTCATATTTTTAAATACTGCCCCCTAGTTCTCAGAATGTGACCTTATTTGGAGGAAGGGTCCTTACCGAAACAATTAACTTAAAGTGAGATCGTCCTGATGAGCCCCAGACCAGTATGACCAGTGTCTATAAAAAGGGGGAATTTAAATATAGGGCTATGCATGGAGGGAAGTCAAGGCAAAGAGACATGAGAAGAAAATAGCCATCTATAAGCGGATAAGAAAGGCTTGGAATAGTTCTTTCCTTTACAACTCTTAGCAAGAATGAATTCTATTAACATCTTCATCTTGGACTTCTAGTCTGTCTTCTGAAAAAATAAATTTCTGTTATTTAAACCACCTACTGTGTGGTGCTTTGTTATGGCTGCCCTAGAAAACAAATACACAGGTCCCCTAGTAACATCCACATCTTCATTCCTGATATGGGTCATTTGTCCCTTCTTTCTTTTGTCAGTCTCTCAATTTTGTCTTTCCAAAGAATTAGATTTTATTTCATGGATTTTTTTTCTACTGATTTTCTGCTTTTAGTTTTGTTAATATTGGTATTACCTCCTTCCTCCTACTTGCTGTAAGTTTATCTTGCTGTTCTTTTTCTAGGTTCTTGGGTGGGATCTTAGAATACAGCCTTGAAACATTTCCTTTTTTTTTTAATGTTTAGTGCTGTACTTTTGCCTCTCAGCATTGCATTAGCCAGTTAGCCATTTTCTACAAGTTTTAGTATTTTTCATGTTTATTCAGTTCAATGTAATTTAAAAAAAAATTTCCTTTGAGACTTCCTCTGGCCTATGATTACTTACAAGTATATTACTTAGTTCCAAGTATTTGGAGATTTTCCTGTTTTCTTTATGCAATAGATTCTATATGGCTTCAGTTCTTTTAAGTTTGTTGAGGTTTGTTTTATGGTCCCTGGTGTGATCTGTCTTGATATATGTTCCTTGGGCGCTTGGAATGAGTGGGTATTCTGCTGTCGATGGATGGACTTGGCCTACAAATATTGATTCAATTCTTTTGGTTGATGATGTTGAGCTCTTCCATATTCTTGTTGGCTTTTTTTCTAGTTGTTCTAATAATTATTGAGAGAGCAGTATTAAAGCCTCCAACTGTAACTGTATATCTGTCCATATCTCCTTTCTATTTTGATCAGTTTTACCTTGAAGAGGAGAAGCCTTGGATAATGTTTTGATTCATTCACAACATTAGTGGGTCTATGCCCCTGGGCTCTGACTTTTGCTAGTATTTCTCAACTCTCCCTTGCTTGGGTGCGACATGAAGCCTAGCAGAGGCTGGAATTCCCTTATGAGTGTATGTGTAGAATGCAGCAGTTATCAAATACTTCTTTCCTTTTTTGGTCCTTTGGCTAGAGAGAGCAGGATGTGTTGGGCTGTTTTTGCTTGTACCCATTGGCGTTCCAGATTCCTGGCTTCATTAACAGTAAATCTGGGATATATAAGCCCCAAAGAAAACTTGCTAACTTTACGGCTGGGCTGTTGTCATTCCCTTGTTTCCAGCATCCCAGTTTGGTCTTTTTCTCTTCACTTTTCAAAGTCTTCTCATGTTTATTTCCCATATAAAATCCAGAGGTCTTAGTTGTATTTTAGCAGAAGAAATACAAAAAAGTATGTCCATTTTACCTTTCCAAAAGTAGAAGTTTTTGTGGCACTGAAATTTGTAAAGAATCTAAATATCCATGACTTGGCTGAAATTAGATTTGATATCTCCATTGATATTGTATTATCACTAAAGGTCTATTTAGAAGATTGAAATGTTTGAAACTTATCACTCATTAATATCACTGTCCTTATAATTGACCTGTTGCTTCTCTAAACAGTCTGTTTTTCTAAAGTGAGGCACACTTACATTGTATTGGGATTCTTTATGCCTTAACATGTAAATTAATTTGAACTTGAACATTCTCCTCAGAAGCTGATGGTACAATTATATGGTACAATTTATATCTCATTATATTTTACAATGTATAAGTACATAAATTTGGAAAGGCATTTATACAGTAAACATCAAATTACACCTGACTTTGATATCAAGGAATAAGTAAATATACAAAGTTTAGAAAAGGTGGCTTTAGAATTCATGGATAGTCTGTGCTAGTATAGTGCCTAGCATGTAATATATATTCACTAAATATCTGTGAATGAGTAAATAGATGGAATTGGGAATTTGATGAAAATATCTCCCTCTCTGAGATGATACAATTTTTGTAACTGAGACATATAAATGAAATCTGTAAGCCTCTTAGGCAAATTTAGTTATATATAGGTGTATAGCTTATGTATTTCATGCATTCATGAAAGGGTTTTGGCTCATTAATCTCACATTTATCATTCTCTATAGTGATACAGAAATACTTGAAATTTTTTTTAAATCAAAGAATCTTTTCTTCTTTTAACATCATACAGAATGTGAGAAAATTCATAATCACAAAGTTAATACTCTTCTATCTGCAGTGAATGTCAGTTAACGGCTAAGACTCCTAAGCACATTTAGAACTCTCTTCTTCAAAAGACATTCAAGGATATGACCATTGTCAGAAACTCCTTCATTTTCAAGTTCACAGATGACTTTTCTCCTGTTCTCTTGTTTCTGGGCTTCAGGATAAAGTATTTTCAAGTGGCAGTGACCTCTCGGGCTATGATTCACCTGAGCCCTGCAAACTAAGCCAAACGGATGGGCAGGGAGTAAAGAGAAGCAGCCAGGACACACCTGGAGCAAACATAGTTTCCTCTGCCAGGCTATAAAAGGCCAGCCAAGCACATTTACATTGTCCATTGTCCATAATGGAACTATAATGGCTTTGATCATTTACATATAGACATGGAACAGAAAAGAAACTCTGTGATTGCTGCAAACATTTAAAGAAAAGAATGCCTAGCTCAGGATGTTCATTTGGTGGAGCTGAATATTTGCGGAAGATATAGGAGCAATGTTTGGAAAATCTTGACTTTCGTCTCATGAAGAAGGCAAGACTTCCCATAGGCACAAAGGAAATGGATCACATACTTCTCTACCTCCTCAATTTTTTTCTCCAATGTCACCTTTTCTGTGACATCTTATGGCTACCTTACTTAAAATTTTACTCATCTTTCCCACCCTTCCTTTGCAACACAAGAACTAAAATATATGCCCCATCTCTTTTCCCTGCCTGGTTTTTCCTCTAGGCATGTGTGCCGTCTACCATACTGTACATGGCACTCATCTGTGCTGTTAATGGGCTGAGCTGTCTCTGTCAGGGACTTGAGTTTCTTACTTACTGCTGGATCCTCCCTGGTGCCTGGCTCGTGATCGGTGCTGAGCCAGTACTCACAGGTACTGGGTGAATGAATTCTCAAGGGAAGAGGCAATTGCCACACGTAATTTAGCCATCAAGATGATGACTTCCTGGAACAATTTATTTGCTTTTAATCACAAAGAAAACTAAGACAGAGGAGAGGAAGTGCTAGTCTGTGACTAGGGTGAGTCTGAGTTGTCACTGTAGAGGAATTATGGGTGGGTCCATTTTGCCTCTGTGGAGTTCAGTTTCTTGTCTTTAATATGGAGAAGAGCCTAGAAAGTCTTTAAGGTCCTTCCCAGCTCTAATAGCTAGCCATTCATTTATTTACTATTTCCTAATCTGCAAGGAACTTGAAGCCCAGAATTTTAGTGAAAATACAAATGGTGTTATTTATTACTGTATTTTGTCCCTATCATACATTCTATAATACTGGATGCAAGTTAGAGTTCAAAAGACAGATAGGTAGTTTAAAACAGAACAAAGGCAGAATGAAATAACAAAACAAAGTGGAGAAAAAAGGAGAAGAAAATAAATAGGTAAAACTGTGGGGAACTATTACATTACATAAGGTGAAGCACATACATAGGATGCATCAAGAGATGAATTTCTCACCCCGTGTACTGGTTAGAGTCACATCACAAATCACAATTTACAACATGGCTTTTGCAAATGGACTTAGTGCATCGAATTGTTCTAATAGATCAGGTTTTAAATGACTTCAGAATCATCAATAATAATAATAAAAACTTAACATGTGGACCTTGAGATTACTGTCTTGCTATAAAACAAAGTAATTTCACTTCCTTAAAATAAATGATCCTCTGTGAGCTACTGCAAGACTCACGAAGCCCTCTTCATATCGATTCTCCGTTTTTACACACTTTTTTTTTGTTTTGTTTTTCTCCAATCATAAGTCATTGCACCGATGGAATTTCCTCTTGCATATAAAGTGACTGGTGCCATGGACGTATTTACTGTCACTTTTTATAAAAAGACTATATATTTTCAGCCATGACAAGAGACCAGCTGGCTAATTTAGAGTGCCTGCTGAACATTTGAGGAAAAGTAATCATTTTATTTTTTCCCTGGCATATTTAAAAGGCGCATACTGAATATGAATGATTATAAATATCAGAATTGTACAGATGTACGGGGGTGGGGGGGTGGTTTCCAAATGCTTTCTTAAGAAATGCATAGCAATTCTCTCCGCAACTCTGTGGTGGTTTTGAGCAGAGCAATTTAGAAATGCTTATTTTTTAAGCAACAAATAACCATTGGGCAAAACTGAGGATGTGATATTTTACTTTTTAAAAGGACTGTTTTACTGTTAATGATTCATTATACCATTACAAAAGAAAATATTTTTTTATTATTATGACATATGGTTTCTAATGATAATAGTCTAATTATTAGTGAACATAATCCCTCTTCTGATTATTCAACAATCCAATGTGTGAAATTTCATTATTATATTCATACACCAATGCTTAATTTCAGAATCTACTCTAAAACTTAACAATCCTATGTTGTGTCTCTGAGTTCAAGCTCATAATATGATTCACTGAGCGTGAGATGAAAAATTGGAAATTTGTTTTAGATTTATTTTATTTCATTCTTTTCAATTTCTACTTTTTAAATTATAAGTGACAAATATAATGATACTATATGTAGATAATCTATAAATAAGCAAACATACATTCATTGGAGAATGCATAATAAAAAAAAAAACACAAGAAAACAAAACAAACACACAGAATAAGTCCACTGCTCTGGAAAACAGTGTCTGAAAAACTGTCATTTCTATTTGCTTATCATATAGCATTAAATATGTTTTAGTGATTGATTGCTGTCAACCACTAAACATATTCAATGCTATCAAATACTTTTTATGTGATAGGCATTATGCTAGGCGCGGTATGTAGAATTACTAAAAGTAAAATATAAGGCCTGTGATTAAATAAACTACGTGCCATAAAATGAAACAAAATCAAATAATACAGCACAAGGACTCCACCAGCACTTCTCCAGAGGTCCTATTATGTGGCTATCTTGAATACATAAGACCCTTCAAGCCAGGCTTCTGTATTACCAAAACAGACACTTCAATCCTCATTTAGAAATTGTATTCTCCAGGTTTTGGCTCAAGTCTTTTGCTTGTTGTCTTTTCCATGAGCTCGATTGTCTGGGTTTCTAGAACTAGAATCAGCAAGTCACAAAGAGGTCAGAGAGCCTAAAAATAGGAGAGCAGTAACAGGAGGAAGTGGTGCCAGTTGAAAAATAAGTGGAAATTTAAAAAACATTAACTGCCATCTTACCTCATATTAGAAACTGATCAGAAATGGATATGTATCTGTATGTAAAGTTTAAAACTGTAATAGTTCTAGAACAAATTATTAAATAATATCTTTGTAACTTTGGTGTTAGCAACTTAATTTTTTTTTTTTTTTTGGTATGGGGAAACCACTGAGTCACATTCCCCAGCCCCGCCCCCTTTTTTTTAAACATTTTTTTTTTGTAGTTGTAGATGGACACAATACCCTCATTTTATTTTTATGTGGTGCTGAGGATTGAACCCTGTGCCTTATGCATGCTAGGTGAGTGCTCTACCTCTGAGCCACAACACCCTTCCCCAGCCCTTTTTTATATTTTATTTCAAAACAGGGTCTTGCTGAGTTGTTTAGGGCCTTTATAAATTGCTGAGGCTGGCTTTGAACTCACAATCCTCCTGCCTCAGCCTCCCAAGCTGCTGGAATTATAAGTGTGTGCCACCATACCTAGCTAGCAACTAATTTTTTGAATGTAACACAAAAAGCATGAACCATAAAGGAAAATTTTTATCGATTTTACTTAATTGAAAGGTAAAACTTTGATCTTTAAAGTGTACCATTAGAAAATGAAAAAGTTGTGGAATGAGATGGACATTATTACCCTATATAGATGTATGGTTACACTATTGGTGTGACTCTGCACCATGTATAGCCAGAGGAATGAGCAGTTGTGCTCCAATTGTGTATAATAGGTCAAAATGCATTCTACTGTCATGCATAGCTAATTAGAACAAAAGTTTAAAAAAATTAAAAAGAAAATGAAAAGCACACTACAGAACAGGAGAAAACAGTCATAATATATAAGTGACACAAAAAAATTGTACGTACAGAAATTATAAAAAAAAACTTTAAAAATAAAAATTAAGATTAAAATTCCAACTAAACTGGCCAAAGATGTGGACAGACATTTCATAATATACCCATAGAAACTGAAAAATAGCATACTACAGGGACGCAGCCACATCAATGTTTATAGTAGCACAATTCACAATAGCTAAACTGTGGAGCCAACCTAGTTGCCCTTCAGTGGATGAATAGATTTTAAAAAGTGGCATATGTGGAATTTTACTCAGCAATAAAAGAAAATAAAATCATGGAATTTGCAGGTAAATGGATGGCATTGGAGAAGGTAATGCTAAGTGAAGTAAAAAAAATGCTGAATGTTTTCTCTGATATAAGGAGGCTGAATTATAGTGGGGTAGGGAGGGGGAGCATGGGGGTAATAGATGAATTCTAGATAGGGAAGAGGGGTGGGAAGGAAAGGGAGGAGGCAGGGAATTAGCAAGGATGGTGGAATGTGATGGACATCATTATTCAAAGTACATGTGTGAAGACACAAATTGTGTGTCAACCTACTTTATATACAAACAGAGATATGAAAAGTTGTGGTATATATGTGTAATATGAATTGTAATGCAAAAAAACCCACAAAGTACATGTATAAAGGCATGAATTGATGTGGACATACTTTATATACAAAGATATGAAAAATTGTGCTCTATATGTGTAATAAGAATTGTAATGCATTCCACTGTCATGTATTGAAAAAAATAAAATCAATTAAATTAAAAAAAAGAAAAAGAAATGCAATTGTCCACTAAGCATACAAAATATGCTCAATATCATTTGTCATCAAGGGAGTACAAATTAAAAACACAGTGATATATTAATGTACATCCATAGAATAGCTAAAATTTTAAAAAAGACCAATCATACCAAGTGTTGTGGAGGATGTGGAACAACTAGAATGTTCATCAGACTGCTGGTGAGCAAGTAACATGGTACAGCTACTTTAACAAACATACAGTTATCACATAATCCAGCAATTCTACTCCCAGATATTTGCCCCAAAGGCAGAAGACTATACGATGTCCACTTCATGACATGTAGACAAACATTCATAGCAGTTTCATTCCAAATAACCAACAACTGGAAATCACTCAAATGTTCATCAACAGGTGAAATGGATAAATATGTTGCAATCTATACTTACAACATAATCACTTTAGTTTAAAAAAAATCTAATTATTGGTATTCCTAGTACATGCCACAACCTGGATGAATCTTAGCATAGTGCTGAGAGAAAGATGCTAGACATAGAAACACAAGAGAGAACATATTATATGATTCCCCCCAGTCCCTTGGTGGTTGTTTTGGTTTTGGGGAAGATCAAGAAATGGGTGAAAAAGCACACAGAAAACTTTTGGAGGGTGTTTGGAAATCTGCCATCTTGTCTTCATGGTGGTACAATGCAAATATCATCATGTTCAGAGTGTGAAAGGCACACCATTGATAGTGTGTAAATTATAGCACAGTAAGGATGATTAGAGAAAGTAAAGGAGGAGGCAGAAAAACTTTAAAAACGTATATAAGCTTTAATTACAAAATATGAGGGAATCAGTGCATTCATGATGGTTATAAAATAGCTCATATATTAAAAGCAAAGGCTCTCAGCTTGGCTGCCTGCAGTGTGACTCTGGCTGGGCGAGTTTCTTATTCCCTCTCTCAGTTGGTATCTATTATAAAGGAGAACGAGAACAGTACTTATGCCATAGCATTGTTGTGAGAATTAATGAGAAAATGCATGTGAAGTATTTCTCAGTAATTAAGTTCTATTATTTTCAGTAACTGCTGAGAGAATCATATCCCATATTTAATGCGGAGTAAAACTCAAGAGTTATAAAGCAATCAAATTAATTCAGCTTCACATTGGTTAAGAAAATATGGTATAACACAACACACCTTTATAAAGATTTAGACTTAAAATTTGTTCAAATGCCCCATCAAAACCATGTCACCCCTGTCTTTTTTTTTAGTGACATTATTAACTTCCCATCAATTTCTAATTCATAATAACAAATTTTAATTCCTTTCTTTCTAATTCAGAAGTTCCATGAAGCCAGATATAACAGGAGTAGCCACTGGCTCACAAAGTACGAGACACCAGAGGATGCTTGACAAATAGGCACTAATTGAATGAATGGAGCATGGCTTGTCGGTGAGCTGCCCGGTGGCAGAGCAAGGCAGTGTGTGGTCTATTGCAGTGCTCACATTTTAATTTTATTTTTAATTTGTGAAAACCTAGAAACCTAGAAACTTTTTTTCATCATTAGAAACCTTATGAAAAATCCCAGTAGATATAATAGACACTCAAAACTCTACCCTCTACAAGGCTGGTGCCAGCCCACCCCCTGCCCTTCAGAGGCAGCAAAGGAAAAAAACTTCCCAACATGGAGTTAGCAAGACCTGTAAGGGATCCTGGAGGACTGGCAGGCGAATTCCATAGGGGAGGTGGAAAAGACTGATTAGAGCAGCAATAACATACAGAATGGTAAAGCAAAGCCTGGTGGAGGGGGTGGGGCTCAATCTAATGTGCTTTTCAAACATGCTCCTTGACTTTCTGCTTCATCCTCAAGTCTCATTTCTACTTCCAAAGTCTACCAAGCCCCAGTACTGTTTCTTCCCTGAGGTCTTGTCTGACTATCCCAGGCAAAAGGAACTTCTGCTGATTTCACACTGTCACGGCACCTACTGTATTTCATCAAAGCAGAAGATGTCAGAGACTGCAAGACACATCATTATTTTATGCACCATGGAGAAAAAATGTTGCAGTTAGAGTGTTTTCTTATTCTTTCAAATTCTTATTTTAATTTACTGAATGAGCTGCTCCAGGATTATGTGGATGTGGAAGGCATGTAACTGTTGATCACAAATTTGACCTCTGTAATTCCTTTAACATTGACAACATCGTTCATGAACATCAGGGTTTAATGAGCATAACCTTGTCATTTCAACTTATTTTTCTATTTTTTTTTTACCCTGACTCAATCACACCTTGCTGGACGTTGGATGGCTTCTGTTTAGTCAGCAGGAAGCATAATGGAAGTTCAGGACTGTAGTGTTAAGTCCTGGACGATGAATGAATGGATAATGCCAGCTTCTTGTCACTTTGACATTTCTTTCATCTTGTGGCAGATTGTATTTTCCAAATACAGCTGCAACGATAGCTTGCAGACTGTGTGCTTTTCTAGAAGCTTGCTACTCCCCAATCAAGAGGTGAAGTTTGTTCTCCTCCCCTTGAATCTGGGCAGCCTCTAACTGATTCACTTGTAGCAAAGAGACTGCACAAGCGAATCTGTGATTCTAGAAGCCAGGTCACAAAAGGTGACCGGCTTCCATCTTGCTCCATGGAATATTTACTCTGGAAGCCTTCTGCTGCCATGTGAACAGGCTGGCTGTTCTGGGACTGTCCAGATGTTTCACAGCTCAAAGTAACCCATGCAGAGAGACCACAGGGAGAGACTCAGAACTACATAAAGAGGAAGCTGCCCTTGCAGCCTCCAGTTGCTTTACCTATCAGCTGACTCCTCTCTAGCTCCCTCTTGACTGCAACTGTAGGAGAGACCTGGAGTGAGAAGCTGTAATAAAATGACTGGTATTGTTTTAACCCATCAGGTTTTGGAGTGATCTAATATGTACTAGAAATATATCCATTCCCAAGAATTTGGCTATCTCATACCCGTAGTTACATTCCTTGATCTGTACTAAGCAATCCTTTTTCAGTTTTCTTGGGAATAAACACAGCCACTGCATCTACTTCTGGTTGCTGGCCATGTAACATACTTAGATTGCTGCTAACACAAAAAAATACAGACTTATGGTCATATTTACTTTATTAATATAACTGTCTGCTTCATGAATATATTATATATGCCTCAGCACTATTTCCATGCTTTTGTTATATAATAATTTTTCCAATGAGAAATCATATTTTAAGTAGACATTTTAAATGGTGCTACAACTTGGTACTTGTAGTACCCACAATGAATATAGCCCAAATGATATAAAGAACACCCATGACCCAGGTCAAGAATGTGCATAGGATTGCAACTATGTCAAGATAGCTACTTGGCCATGGGTGAAAAGATACTGACAAAATACACATCCCAATTTCAAGGCATTAAAATCTGAGATTTTAGTTACAGTTCGGGGACTTCAACTCTCTCTGTTCATCTCTTATGGTACATATCACATATAACTTTGTCTTGTATTCTAGGTATTATGTACATCAGCATCATAAGTGTTACTAGGATCATTGTATTTAGCTCTATGCCTCTACAGCTTGAAGCTTCACACTTACACACTGCCTTGCATGGAGAATCAGTCAATCAGAGAGACTCCACTTGGATATCATGCTTTATGACCCCAAATCATCAGATCTGGTGCTTGGATTTGCTGGGCAATTCTCCGCTCACTTACATCTAGCTGTGAGTTTCATTCCTCACATTTTCTGTTCCAAATTGCCCGCTTTTGTTTTCTTTTCTTTCTTCTTCTTCTTCTTCTTCCTCCTCCTCCTCCTCCTCCTCCTCCTCCTCCTCTTCTTCTTCTTCTTCTTCTTCTTTTTTTTGGTACTGTGGATTTAACTCAGGGGCACTCCATCACTGAGCCACATCCCCAGCCCTATTTTGTATTTTATTTAGAGACAGAGTCACAACTGAGTTGCTTAGAGCCTCACAGTTGCTGAGGCTGACTTTGAACTCATGATCCTCCCATCTCAACCTTCCCAGCCGTTCAGATTACAGTTGTGCATCACCATGCCCAGCCATACTTTTCTTAATTTCTCAAGTTCATTTCCATCAACTTGAGGATTAAGATGTAAAATGGCACAAAGGATATATCTAAGATTTGGTGGCAAGCCATGATGAATGTTTGGACTGTGTGACCTTTAGTAAGCCACTTAAGGTCTTAAATATTTAAATGAGTGCCTTTAAAAAAAATTAGTTATAGATGGACACAATACCTTTATTTAATTAATTTATTTTTATGTGGTGCTGAGGATCAAACCGAGTGCCTCACACGTGCTAGGCAAGCGCTCTACCACTGAGCTATAGCCCTAGCCTGAGGGTGCCTTTTTGTGTGTGAACTGGAATATATCCTTTTTAGAGGGCCTGTTGTAAGAATTAGGTAAGAGTTTTATGTGAAGTGCATGATTCAAGTGACTAGCAAAAGTAACACTGGTTCTATTTTTAATTCCCTGTCACCAGCCTCTCTGCAGACTGCCTCTGATTTGTTGAAGAAGATAAAAATAATTACTTTCAATTTTTCTTCATTCCATCTAAGAATTTACCTATATCTTTACCTAACTTAACTTCATTGCCTCTTATCAATAATGCCTCTATTCTTCCTGAGAGTGTAACCGTTGCACCGTAGGATTTTAATTTTTTCTTTTTTACGTATGTATTTTGTTTTATTTGTAGTTGGACACAATACCTTTATTTTATTTTTACGTGGTGCTGAGGATCAAACCCAGCACCCCGCATGCGCTAGGCGAGCGTGCTACCACTGAGCCACAACCCCAGCCCCAGATCTTAGTTTCTTTATAGATAGATGAGAGACAACAAAAGTACACAGAGGGTTGTTTATGACCATGTAATGAGTAAACATATTCTGAAAAACTGAGGCAATTTGCTGGTACATAGTAAGTGTAAAGAAAATGTTAACAAGTAGTCTTAAATCTTGAATTTCTCAGACCTGACCAGTGGAAGACCACAGGGCCTGTTTCTGGATAAGTCAAAGATGGAGAGTGAGAGGAAGATGATGTGCCAAGGGTTTGAGTATATTTAAGGCATTGGAAAGAAGAGAGAGAAATGGCTAGGAAAAAGGCTAAAGTGATTCTTCTGTCACCAAGGGCAAATGTTTTTCTCAGGTTACAAGAATCATCAACGGTGGTCTTCTCCCATCTCTAAAGCCTAATGAAAACTCTATCTTGAATACAACCAAGTTGATGTTGGCACCATACCCTTCAGCCTCAAGAATCAAGAGTTAAATAAACTTCTTTTTAAAAATAATGTTAGTTTGAATGCTTATTTCATTATGATAACAAAACTAGACTGACACACTTTATAAAAAAAATAAAAATTTTTCATCATTATTTAAATTTTGCAACTGATTTATTTTCCTCCTATACTTTTGAGCTTGACTCATATGGGTTTAAAGCCATAGTTGCTACCTTGTGAAAATTATTCCACCTTACTATATAATTGTTTACTTCATATACAAGTTAATATTTAGAAGTAGACTAAAGATTTAGTGAGATAAGGTTTAAAACAGGTAAAAACTACATGGAATATAACAAGTGATTTAAGAAAGCTTAATTTCATGGCAAACTTCCCTAATTCCTCTTGATAATTTTTTTTTTCTTTTAGTATGGGGACTGGACTACTAAGAGAATTTTAGACTACTGTTATCGGGGCATTATATCTTTTTGGTCTCTGGGTTTTGAAGCATTAAAAGGAAAAAAACGGACACTTCTAGAATTTCATTTCAAGTTCATAAGTTCATATTGATTTGATCTTGGATACTCCAAGTGTAGGTAAATAATTTACTTTCTATCGTTTTAAAACAGAATTTCCCCAGGTTATCCTCCATTAAAAGATATGCTTTAGAATGATCTTTCCTTAGAGACAGGACAGAAACCATATCCAACCCCTTCAAACTAGATCAACAAACTCTCTGAGATGACAATGAAGTACTTGCTAAAGGTATATGCTAAAGCCCTGGAGTGTTTAAGGCATTGTTTATTTATTTTAAATAAAAATACTTCTGGTCTTGTGTAAGAAACATCTGTCAATTTTTTAAGAAAACATAAGCCAGGGCCTCCATGAAGACTGTGATGACAAAGGGTGGACTAGACCATGGTCTCAACTGTTATTCCCAGGTTCACCAGTGTCTTGTCCATCTTTCCCAAGTCACATGAATCATGTTTTTGCTGGCTTCCAGGGATGAGACCCTTCATTTAAAATGCTATCTGAAATAGGCCAGGTGGTTTCTTTCTTAATTACTTATGGTTCAGCTTGAACATTTACGTAAGACCTTGTTAAAGAATAACAAAAGCATACACTACACACACACACACACACACACACACACGTGTACACACATATGGACACACCCTAGGGTGAATATCTGTCCTTTTATGTCAGAAATATCACTCAGGAATAAACTTAATGCTCTTCAACATCCTGAATTTTATACCTCTACCAAGAGAACAATCAATGCCTTCATCTCGTCATACAAGGTCCATTTTCTCTATTGCAATTTTTCTAAGTGTGTCTACATATTTTCCTCTATTGACCCTGGACACATCTCTTCCATATGACCTGTGGACCTCACTATGCTTCACCCAACAAGTGTTTCTTGAACACCTACTCTGTGCCCAGAATAAGTGAAGGATACAGTCTATGCCCTTTATTTCCTTGAGTCACATATCTTTCTGTTTCAGTCCCTTCTGTGGCTCAAGAATTGACCAACCCCATGGTTTATATGTTTAAGAATCCTTGATTTACATTTATCATATGCATAGATATCATGTTCATCTTTAATAAGTCAACCATTGAGACACAATTCTGTATAAACAAAGGCAATGATTTGTCTTTACATAGAGAAAACATAATATGAACAAATGACTGGAATCCAAAGTTGGGTACAGCACTAGTCAAGTAGCCTATGACACAAAAAAAAATGTATTGACTTTAAGCACTGTCCTTGCCATGAAGCTGTCTTGAGGGTTAGAAAAAGTCCTATAATCATACTGGACCTCAGTTTCTTTATATAAAACATGACTGGTTTATCAGATGATCTCTCTGGACTTTATCTCTAAAATTAGATTCCACCATGCATCTTATTCAACATATGTTTTGGTATTGCATTGAAAATGCAAAATAGGAGGCATATAAGGAGTCTATGTTTTTATAAAAGGGGATTGGTTACTGAGCTGGTCAGTCACATCCATCAATCCCAGGCTTTACACAGAACTTGGTACCAGTGAGGATCACCACAGGCTTTAATTTGATGATTTGCACTCAAGGCAGTTGTTCAGGAAGTGCTCCTCTCCTGTTTGTTCCTATGTGTGCTTGTTCCTATGACGGACTAAAGCTAGTGTTGGGCCAACTGAGTACGGTCACCCAATGGGAGAGAGGCAAAATGATTTGAGGAACAAGACAAAAGGGACACTGCCACTTTTTGCCAACCAATATCCATACACATCCCACTTCTCCATACCAATTTCTCCAAATACATGCCTTGAAATGGAAGGCCCTCTAGGCTACATTCTGAAATCACCTGATGCCTCAGATCCAATATTCCTTGGAGAATCCTAAATAATGTGAGGCACATCTTGTTCAGAGGAATTTCTAAAACTTTTCCTGGTCATTCAGTTGTGCAACCACTGTTGAGAACCACCATCTCAAGGGAGATAACCAAGTCTCTTCTAGTTACCAAGAGATCAAGTGTGGAATTTCTGGATGAAATCCTTTTTTAGTCAAATTCTTATATAACATCTAATGGCAAGTAACCAGTACATAAATGATAAACGACACATCACCTACTCTCCCAAACATATAGTGGTGGAGAGAGAATGGCGAGCTGCAACGTGACTTTTTACGAAGAATGTGAAGCAACATGGAGTGGACATTGGTCCATAACACAGTCCGTGTGTGATCTTTGCCTTACATGAACCTAAATGATTTAGTGAGCTGGTCTTGTAAACCTTAACTCCTACTGTCTGGGAGGATCTTCCCTATCCTTTCTTTTGTAGCATTACTTCAAAGATGGACATTTGAAAGTGTTCTCTCTTTAGGGAGCCTGAGTGTGTGATTATTAGACCTTGGAGATGATCCTAGTGATCAACAATAGTTACACCACTGGCTTGAGGATTCTTTGGGAATTCAGTTCTTTTCACTTTGTCAGTCTCTAGATAAATAGATTTTATCTGTTGAGAAAGAAAAGTCATTTTGTAAGGGCTTCTCTTAGAAAAGTCACACTGTCTTCTTTCAGATTGGTTAGTATCAAGCTTGTCTTTCTTCTGAAGGATGTTAGTGAAAGCTATAACTTTCCCCTACCAAATGACTAAATGCTACCATCTTGGTTTGCACTTGAACTCTGCTATAAGGTACAACAGGCAATCATTCAGCCATTCATTGTGTGAGTGTATACTAAGATTTATCAACTTCCAATCATAAAAAAGAAAAAGAGGATCTTTCCTCATTCGTCCTGCTCACCTAGGTGCCATTCGTTCAAAACTTTAGGATTGATTAGGTGCAAAATACTATCACTCTTAGTACCACATTCTGTATCTGGCAGGATGCTTTGAGTTACAAACAACAGAAGGACATTAACACAAGGCTTCAGTCATGAAAGAAATTAATTGGCTCATGAAACGGAGAGTGAAGAGCTGGGGAGGTTGGTGTAATCCAGTTAGAGGTCTGAGTCCAATCCCTGCTATTCTCTCTTTTGCTTTAGCCCCAGGATGGCTTCACCTGGCATCATTAGATGTCTGCAGCTGGAATCCAAGAAATGTACTACCTTCTCCAAAGCATGTATGATGGGATTACATGGGTAGGTGAAGACCTCTTCTTTTATCATTAAACAAAAATCCAGAGTCTCACTTAAAGGGATAAAACCAGATCACACAGTCATGTCTGGGCAAGAACTACATCGAGAAGGTTGGGGCTGCCATCCCACATTAACACAGTGGAGTAGGGTCAACACCAATGAATAACTGTCAATTCCTGGAGGGACCCAGTGAAGAATATATGAAAGGAACAGAAAAAGCCATTTTGAGAAGACAGAGAATGTCACTGAAGAACCCTCCTATTTTTAGGAGTTTTCAAGTGAAAAGATACATGAAAACTCTGAGAGAGTCATTTTGGGGTCTCAGTGAACTTTTTGTTTGTTTGCATTAATCAGGTATTAGGTAGAAATCTGATTTGTTTTTTAGTTCTGATACCCAGTAGGTGGACAAATACTACTTTAAACTTCAACATGTTGCCATTTGGCAGGTTTTATACTTTTCTACATTTCCACATTAATAAATATATGCAATTGTTGAGCTCCTAAGTGCTGAACCCCTTGTTATCATATTATTGTATTCATGCAAAGGCTATAATAATGGCATGTGGTTAAATTCTGGGAACCAAAAGGTTAATTTGGGGAACACAAGTGTGTTGACAACTTTGATTCACAAGAGCAAAACTGTATTATTATTTCCAACATTTCCCGTCTGACTGTTTCTTCTTATTCCTAAATGGCACGGCCTCACCATGGTAATCTACATAAAGTACCCCATAATCATATTAAGATTAAGGAAAATATGTATGAGACATTTTATTTATGCTTAGTGACAGTAAGCAGGGGGGAAATAGGCAGAAGAATTTTTGTGACAGTTTATATTCCAACAAATAATCACATTTTATCCTCTTAATAGGTTTAAAGTGCACTCTCAAAGCAGATTATACATTTTACGCATTTAATTATAATCATACTTTCCTCTTATCTGACGTGAATATCTTCAATTTAAATATAAGTTTAATTGATGTCTATCATTTAATAATCATACTATGATCCAGGCCAATTAGAACCATTCTTTCCTATAAAACTAGAGTTGTTAGCAGAATGTTGAGTCGGAAAATGTTTAAATCCTGACATAAAAATGTCTGTGATAAAACCAGGAGCTTTGAATTTCATGGTCCTTTAATATTGCCTTTGAAGTAATGAAAAAGCCATTTTCCACCACTTGCTTCAAGGACTTCACTAATAACATCTCCCACAAAGGACCGATCTTTTTTTAAGCAGGATATTGTGACGTTATTCTAAAGCATTTAAAATTATATAACAAACTTTTACTGGAATTTCTCAGTCTACCTTTTTTATTCTCCCTAATGAAATACTTGTTAAACAGGTTACCTCATCTTAACCTTATGGAAATGCCTGACAGAGTAGCCGTTATTTAATTCAGTTCCAGAAATAAAGGAGAACAAGTTGGGGGCAGTGAGGATGAAGGATGTCATAAATAATATAAAGAACTAGGAAAAAGCCTTTTCTTTGGTTTGGTCTTTGGGTTCACCTTAGGTTGCAGAAAAATAGTGATTTGATAGCCTTGTATGAGTCTCTGGTGGACAGTTGCCCTCCATTCAAACATCCCTTTCCGTGTGACTGGCTGTCCACTTAGAAAAGACCTACATGGCCAGGAAATCACTGGGTCCTGAATGGGTCAATGGAATCAGCAGGAATCTGTGCAGAAGACTGTGTGGTAAGCCTCCAGCCATCTCTGTGTACCCCGAAAAAAACCCAGCCACTCAAAAAGTGGGGTTTCAGAAACACCTGGAATAAGGCAGTCTAATTAAAAAATGGTTTAAGATGAAGTTCCCCAGGAGCACAGAAATCCAAGGAGGTAATTCAACTTTCCCTTCCTATGGGGCCTTTGACTAGGAAACGGCAAAGGGTAATTATGCAAAATGCCCATGAGGATGCCACAGATTGTCTGGATGGAGAAAAAGGTGACTTGGGATAAGATTCCCATGCATTGGCTTTGTGCTGATCAACTTTCCTGGAAGGATCAGAGGTACTAGCATGGGGAATGATTCTAGGAAGTAACCAGTGAGGAACTAGAGGGGCTCTACCCATCCGTGCTTAAAAGTAAATGCTTGCATGAATAAATGAATGAAATGTACTCATGATACAGATCAGTCTCTAAAGAAAGACCTTCCCTTCCTAATGGTGGGGGGCATGGTGGCCTCCCCCTTCATCACACTTCTCCACTTATTCCTTTCCTTTTTACAGGAAATGACACTAGTGCTGGTTTAGAACCATGGTTAAGACTTCAGGACAGTGCCCAGCACATTCTTGCTTGGTGAGTGCCCAAATGGATTGGCATTGTATTCATATCAAGAAAAGAATCAAAGAGCAGGTGCCTTATTGGTTTAATGGCATCATTTCATTGGGATCTTAATACTCCACAAGGCTACTGGTGTCACATCATGGGATATGGCATAGCATAAACTAGGTAATTCTAAAGAGAAGGTGACTTAAACATTTTCAAGTTAGTAATATCTTCTAAATGTCACTCTGTTTCACTGTAATCTGAGTTGATTTAGTCTTCATGTCTTCATTTTATTACATTATAAAATATTCTACCCATAAAATATTTTGGATGCTTCCTATCGAGAATCGGGGAAAGGCTATATGTGAGTTAGCAGTGGGGTCGTATAGAGGACAAGATGGCCAGTTTATCTCATAGAATACAAATCATAAGGTTTTAAGGCTGAAATGCACCTCAGCACCTTAACCAACTATTTCCTTTAAAAGTGTGAAGAAAGAAGCCATCTAGATTAGTGAATTAAATGTGATTATCAATATAGCAGTATTACTGAAATGCTAAACACTGTTTCTGTAACTTTAATGCAGAAAAGGCATTGAATTAGTGATCAATCTTGGGTGATGACTTCCTGTTAAATTATTGTCAGAATCAGTATTATCAAATTCCTCATATGTATAGGGAGTCTATGCACAAAAACATAAAGGATCTAATCTTAGTAACAATTCCCATATTGAACTTTAGAAGGAAGAGTCTTAAAATAATTTGTTTTGTAAGTTAGAGAATGTTTTAGCTTTCTTTAATGCTGTGACTAAGTGAGCTGCTCAGCACGACTGTAGAGGAGAAAAAGTTTATTCGGGGGCTCATGGTTTTAGAGGTCTTAGTCCACAGAAAGCTGGCTCCATTCCTCAGAGCTCACCGTGAGGCAGAACATCATGGCAGAAGAGTGTGGCAGAGGGAAGCAGCTCCCATGGTGATCAACAAGCAGAGAGAGAATCAACTCTCCAGATACAAAACATATACCCCATAGCCACGCCCCCAACAAACCACTTCCTCCTGCCACACCCCACCTGTCTCCAGCTACCACTAAATTAATCCCTGGTGGGTAAATTTTTGAAGGAGAAATGATTAGGTAAAGGTAATAACCTAATCATTTCTCCTTCAAACCTTCTTGCGGTATCTCACATGTGAGCTTTTGGGAGACACCACATCTACACCATAACAGATAGTTTATCTGACTTAAGTTTAATCAAGATATATCTTTAAAAAACAAGACTCTACATAGCCTAAGGCAAATAATTATATATTCCAATATTTTCCACATTGGAGCTAAAACATGTATTTGGCTATTTTACTTTTCCTAAGAACAAGGAGGACATAAATGGTAGAGGAAGTTCAACTTTACCTCTGTAACATTTGAGGCTGCAAGTAAGAATGCTATGTTTGCCTGACCAGCCTGTAAGGCAGTGTCCAGAGAGGTCACAGGGATGCCCATAAATACTTTAATCAAAAACACGACGTACAGCTTACAAAACACGGTTTACTTTCTTTATATCAAGACAAGACCTTCTTCTACACTTTGAAAGAGAAAAGATAGACAGTCTACCTCCTTTCAAATGCATTTGGACACAGAGTTTTGGATGAAGGCAACAACATTAAAGCAATTTGGTAATAAATGTAACTGAGGATAATAAGAATATGAATGTGTAGAAAAAGATACCAGCATAAGGTATGTGGAAAACAATCATAGTTTCAACTGGGTTCTGTATAGTCAATATAGCACTTGACACTGTCTAACTCTGAGTTTTCCACACTGACAAAGCTATATTAATTAATGTGAATAGGAGCTATCTGGAAAATCCTTAAAAAACAATGAAAAATTTAGATGCACTGCCCTGATGGAAGCTGTAGTTGATTTATAGCTCTTGCTTTCATAAATTTCCAACTTTTTTTCCCTAGCACATTCTGCAGAGAATAAATTACCAGGAGAAAAATCTACATGTGGACTAAATAATAATAATAAAACCAACTAAGGGTTTATATATAACTTCAAACCTAAAATTCTCACTGCATACCTCTTCCTGAAACAAGAAACTTTGCATTTACCACATATTGAGATCTTGCTAGAATCTGTGTTGTTGGGTTTCAGTAAAATAGGCAGCCAGGCTTGAAAATATTGAGCATATGGACATAAATCCCACCCTTCAACTGCAAACCAGAGTAGCATGAGATTTTAGGAAATAAGGAAAATGCTCATAAGAATAGAAAGGATATGCTTTTTAACCCATAATTTGCTGTGAAACTTCTTTTTCTATCTACTGGGAGGATCTTTCTGGCTTCTAATATGAGTTGTAGAAGGATCATACGGGTCTCTCCATACCTATGTGGGTTCTAATTTGTTTTTCTTAATTTTATGGCTCCAGTAAGTCCTCAGGGATTAAGGTGAAATCACCAATGCCCGACTCTCTCAAAAAAGATGCTTGGGATGTGGCTACAGTGGGGTCAGGTCACACTAGCAGGACCATCTTCCTTGGTGAGAAGCAGGAGGCCCTATGCTGGACCACTTCTTCTTGAGACCTGCTGTCAAGATTTCTCACTACTCAAGGCAGACAAGAGGAACTGTCAGACCAATGAAATTCTAGTTGATTTGATATCAAAGTGTGTTTCTTCAGAATCAGTTCCTTCAGTGTCCTGAAGTTAGAGTGCAGAGCACCAAAGTGACCTCTCTAGCACAAGCAGGGAGCAATATTTGTTCAGATCCATGCCATCCTCAGCTCTCCTGCCATCTCTGGCAAGGGCATCTACTGTCCTCTGAAGGACAGAGACAAGAGGTTACTTCTTCGTATTCTGTGAGAGTGAATGTGTAACCAGAGAGTCATTTTGAATCCACAGGAACATGAAAGAAGTTTCAGTTTAAGGTTCTTAAAGGCTACATGGGGAACTCTGCACTCAAGGTGATCCTGTAGTATGGCCTTCAATAAAGCCCCCAGGGTTACTGCACTGAGCAAGATGAAACGGTGATGAAGGAAAAAATACCTGAGCAGCCTATTAATTCTGTGTGTGAAATTTAAATCCATAAATAAAAATGGATGCTAGGGAAAGGAGAATTGAAAGAAATGCCATAAAATATTGTGTCTTAGGAGACAGTAGGGCAGTATGTTAGGTCCCACACCATGAGGGGCCTGGTAAACTTTGGTCCATGCACTTAGGCAGAGGATTCTCGGGCACCACAAACAAGCTTGGTTGAGTTTTAACTGCATCGGTGGCATCTATTACGTGTTTCTCTGGTTCCTACTTTATCTCCTTCTTTCCATTCCTTCCCTCTCTGTTTCTCTTTTCATTCCTATCTCTTTTACTTTCCTTCCTCCTCTCTTTCTCTCACTCACTCTCTTTCTATCTCTCCTTCTTCCAGAGACCAAGAGACCACCTTCATCACCATCAGATGTTTTCTTAGAAAAATAATGTTATATTCAAAAGCAAAAAAAGGGTGGGGGGTAAGAAATCAACAATGCTCCATTAAAAAAACCCAAAAAACAGTTCTTATTTCCTCTAATCACTCTACGCTAATCTCATCCAATACTGCAATAAACGATTCCCAAAGCTTTGGGACAAAACCAGGAGCATCTAGTTCAAGTCCCTCCATTGAGGGAAACCAAGGACAGGGAGATGAAATTGACTTGCAACACTCATGCTATTTGACTGATGAAGAAATGTCCTGATGAACCCAGTAGGATTTTTTTTTAAAGGTCTTTGAGGAAATTCACTCAACCATAGTAACAAAGCTCAGGGACAGATTCCCCATGTAAGAGCCAGTCCTTGTCATCATCAATTACTCTTTAGTTCCTGGAATGAAAAGAAGCAAAGGTCAAAATATAGATGGAATATTTTTTGTGGCCGTAAGTGAAAAGGCCAAAGGAACTGGCAGTAAGTTCTGAATGAAAGCAACACGGACAACACTAAGGAGACTTTCCACTTGTCAGTCTAGGCTTCCCTTTCTCCCAAGCACAAGCTAGAACGAGGCTTAACCATGTAGACATGCAGGAGGAGTTTGGAGTGAGACTGCAGGAGGAGTTCTGTTGAGAGATTTTAAGCCCTATAACACACAACTGTCAGGCCTCAATGTGAAATTTGCTGTGAAATTTCTTTTTCTATCAGTCTTTAAGATCTTGTCTTTCGGGATTAGTTTACATGAGATTTGACTGTGACCTTGCATTACCCTTCAAAGCTTCAGTTACCTAGTTTAGGGTCAGACTTTAGTGCGTATACATTTGTGATTGTGGAACATTAAATTCAACAAATTGGAAGGAATTAAGCATTCACCAAGTGTTGAATATATTGATACCAGTTTGGATTTACAAAGCAACCACAGGGATGTTTTGCTTTGTATTCAGGATCTGTAGGTAGTTGAAAGATTTTGCTCTCCACACCCATTTCCACAGAGGGGAGGGCAAAGAAGCACAAAGCAGCATGAGGACAGAGAAACAGTGGTTCTCAGGCAGGGGTGGTCTTCAAAGAGTCTCTGGCACTGGAGCCTACAAACTTGCATACTAACCACAGTAAAATCTGCCTTGATGCTTAAAGAGTCAGGACTCTAAATAAAAAATTATAAACATATATTTATTTACAAAAATAAATTATCCAGGAAACAAGATTCCCCATTTACAGTTTCTACAAAGCTAAATCTTATTCCCTTAATTTTTATCTTTTTTTTTAAATTATATTTTTAACAGTTTTCCTGTTGTGGGGACCAACCAAATCAGAATTTTGGGGGTGCTTGTTGGTAAGGCATCCCTAGGCTCCATTCTTGGCATGCTGGAGTAGAATTTTAACTGATAGCACTCCAAATCTGCTATTTAAATAAATCTCCCAGATAATCTTTGTGCATTGTTCTCATTCTTAAAGGTAAAATCTACTCTATAAGCTTGACCTGAGAATTACAATGATTCAATGGCATCCAAAGAATAAGAACAACACCAAAAAAATCTATAGGCATCGAGTCTATGATAAAGTCATGCCCTTATACAAATAACCTGGTAGATGTCCACAGAAATCTATGCATACACAAATTTTCTAAAATTTCGTTCTCAGTGCATAAATTGTCTTCTTGCTTCATTTTTACAGATCATATAGTTGTTTTTGAGTCTGTGTCCGATTTTATACCAAATTAAGAGTAATCATTGTCCTTCTCTCTCTGACTCAGTTTTTATGAGGTTACTCTGCCCAAACTCAATATCCACTATATTGTGAGCCTCAAACTGAGCAGAAAACCAACATAAAATCTTTGTAAAAGGTCGTCATTATAACTAAATGTGCAAACACAAACAATCAGGAAAATCCACCCAATGTTTGAGAAGAGTTAAGCTTTGATAAGATCACTAATGATTCAAGCCAGCTGCACATCCAATTTTTCTCACCTTCACTCAGAAAAGCAGCTTTTGTGTAGTAGCCATGCCCCTTCCATGTTTAAATGTAACTTAAACTTGAGGCTGTCTTGAGCACACTGGGCCCCATCTTCTCTTTGCAATAGAATCTGAACAGTCTGGATGACAGAAGTCTGTAAACAAGCATTTTATGAATAGGTTCCAATTCCCAGCTGATAAATTTGTATGTGGCATAACTGACAGAGGTTAGTTGGTAAAAGAGTTATAGATGCTTAAATCTTTCCATCGTGGGAAGAAAGAAACAGACATTTCAGATACATCCTAGCTAGTCTGGTGCCTACTGCCCCAAAGCTTTAATGTAGAAATGCCATTTTATACAGCACCATCACAAGAACAGGAGAGGCGAGACAGTGGACTTTGACTTTTAGGCAGCAAGAGGTCTAAAATCCTGCCTCCTATGAAGAGAAACAAATTTAAAACCATGCTGAGTAGCCAGACTCTAGTTTACTTTGTATGATCCATATTTCAATGTTATCTGCTAGAAAGGATATCGCTGGACTCTTATGTGATCAAATCCAGGCAGATTTCATGTCAAAAAAACCATTCCCATTCGTAATGCACATCAGTGACAGGGGACTCACTGGGAATTACCACCACCAGATCTGTGGACAAACAATAAGTGAAGGAGATAACCATAGGAAAGTAGTCTGCTCATTTACTGTGACATTGCTATTTAGTTCAAGCAAATTGTGAAAATACCACCAGCCTTAAAAATATGAATGTCCCATGACCTCACAATTTAACTTCTGGGAATTTAGGTTAAGCAGGTAATTAAATATGTTAAGTAAAGAAAGATGAACTATAGGGGCATTTGCAGTGGATCACTTTGTAAGATCAAGGAGTTAGAAGCCACTTGAATGTGCTAACAATGAAAAAATGTTCACATGTGGCTCACCCACACACCTGTGGAGGACAGTGCTGCCCTGAAGTCCTTAGGATGCTTAATGCTCAGGAGATATTATTTAATAAAAAAAAGAGGAAATCTAACCCAGTGTTAGAACTGGTAGAATTCAGCATCTGAATACATATGAAAACTGATTTTTGGTGAATTTCCAGGGTTGCTAGTTTTGAGAATGCACCTCCAATGAAGGCTGAGTCTAACAGTTTCAAGAGAGCAGAGGTTACGTGTGGATAGAAGGTGATCTACATGCCCAAAAAGGTTATAGTCACAAACTCTGCTATACCAACAATATTAAATCTTAGCCCTCAGACTAACATCCCCCTGCTCCTGCTGCCTGTGCCTTAGTCACAGAAAGACACTAGAGAGGGCATCAGAGGATGGGAGCCACACTTTGGTACTGCTATTCCTTTTTCTTTGTAGGTGACTGGATTATATCAGTGACCCCCATCTTTTCATTTTAAGATATAAAAATTAAATAATATATGAAGTATAAATTATATGAAGTTGACGACTAAAATAAATACAGGAGACTTCTAGAAGTTTCTAGCAGCATGATGGAGCAGACACTTTGACTAACACACCCCCACTTCAGAGAAATGCCCAAAAAATCAAAATAAAATAATAAAAATAACCTATGACAGAAAGGCCAAAATCAAATGAAGGAAAGACCTAAACATGTAAGGTAAGCACTACAGATGACCCTCGCTCTGAGGGTATTTACCTCAGAATGAATCTGAGCATCCCTTTTCACAATTTAAGGAAACACTTGGCAGAACACAAAGATAAGCTCTCTAATTTGTGGTCCCCTAAAAGGGAGTGTCTGCACGCAAAGAGAAAGGGGCATCAAAGATCACATTCCCTTCATGATAAGGAAGAGAAAAAGCCCCCAAACTGAGAGCTTCAAGAACACAAGAGCTCAGAAAAAAGAAAGTGTAAAATTAGACTTGCAACTTTTTGGATATTAGAATTGTCAAGCATGGAATATAAAATAATTATTTTTAATATGCAAAAAATCCAACAAGTTTGAAAACATAACTAAAAAGATAAGATACTTAATAAAAGATGAACTATTTGTAAGATAATAGGACTTCTAGAAATGTCATAGGTTATTTTTATTATTTTATTTTGAATTTTTGGCCATTTCCTGAAGTGGAGGGTGTTAGTCAAAGTGTCTGGTCCATTGTGCTGCCAGAAACTTCTAGAAGTCTCCTGTAATGATTTTAGTCAACTCCACATAATTTATACTTCATATGTTACTTAATTTGTAAAAACTTAAAATGAAAAGATGGGGGTCACTGATATAATGAGCTTATAATTCCAAAGACTGTCTTTGGAATTATAATCTCATTTTATCAGAGTTTTTACATATATAGCTTATAGAGAATCGATGAATTTGGAACTAGATCTATAGAAATTATCAGAACAAAATGCAGAGACAGAGATGAGAAATACAAAAAACTAGTCTGGTAATATAGACAATAGGGTGGGAAGGTAAAGAATATATATTTCAGGAAATCTGGAAGGAAATAAGAATATGAGAAATAAGATTTGAAGAATTAATGAATAAAAATTTCCTCAGTTGCATACTATTTACACTATTCATGTATTGTTTTATATGTTCTATACTGAATAGTATCAATAAATAATTTTAATAGTCACAGAATAGCAAATTCCAGAATACTAAAGACAAGGAAACCATCTTAAAAACAGAGGAGTAAGTGGTGGAATAAATTACCTGCAAGAAATAACAACTCCATTGAGAGTTGTTAGATTAAACCTGCAGGAGGTCATTGGCCTGAGGCTGTCTCCTACATAACTAGTTGCAACCTAAGTTAGTACATAAAAGAATCAAAACCCAACTCAGGAATCTAATTTTGGTAAAAAATAGTCAATAGCCATGTCTCAGTCAAACACAAACAGCCAGCTGATTTGAAGACCAGGTCCAAATGAGACAAAGGCCCATCTGGGAACAGCCCAGCTGTTCTGTGCTTTGTTTTTTATTCTGTTCTTAAGTGCTCACTGTCGGGTTGGAGCGGACAGCTGTCGAACCTCTTCTGGTTCTAAGTGCTGTCCAGTTCATAAATTGTTCTTTGCTCAAATAAATTCTGCTAAGTTGAATTTGGCAAAGGTTTTTCATTTAAGAGATTACTTCTTAAAAGTAACAATGGAAAAATGACAACATGTGGATGGAGAAAGACTAATGCATCAACCAAAGTATGTAGGCTCAGTGACACTATCTTTCAAAAACAAAGGCACAGTAAAGACATCTTAAGAAAAAGAAAACCAGAGTAATTGCTTAGCAGAACCATGGCATAATCCTCTTAGTTAGGCATGGTATTCAAATCTAAGGTCAGGGTGCTAGGTGCTCTTCTGACGAGACTTTGTTTCAAGGCCCTTTCAGTAAGCTATAAAGTACCTGTATGTATGTATACATACATACACATATACATAGGCAAATATAAATGTATGTGCGCACATATATTCACGCACATGCTCCTATCACAGGAATTACCCATTCAAACAACTACACATATTGTAGAAATTATAAATGTACATCGATTGCTCCAATTCCAATTCATCCCTGCCTTGCCTCATTCAATATTTGTATGTCCCATCTTTCATAGTAACAAACTCAGCTCCCAGTGTTGACACGTTTACTCACTTGTTTGATCCTATAATACATCTTAATGTTTCCAAATTTTTCTTTTCCTGTCCCACTATAGAAACCAAAATCCACTCTAAAGAACTCCAGCTTAAACGAGGGGTAAAGGAGAGAGGGCAGGAAGAGGGCGAGAGACCATACACCATGCTGTGCTTCAGGAGAAGAACCAAACAGGCTGAGAACAATGACGAAAATCAAAAGCTGAAAAAGAAAGAATCAAACTAGAAGACAAAGCTTGAAAGGGCAGAAGGAGGGAGAAGGTCCCACCAACTGACTTTGACCCCACTGTCAGAGTGGCCCCTGGCCACTGGGCTCAAGTCTGATCAGCCAGGCCAAGCAGCCCCCCTTTGGAGAAGGTGACAGATCCCACCCTCTTGGAGGAAAAGGCCAGCTCTGCTGAGACAGAGAGTGCACTAAAGCTTCTACTGACAACTCCTTGTCCTTGTCCTGCAAGGCCCAAGAGGAGGAGCCGGCCAAGGAGGAGCCTAAACAAGCCCAGGTGCCCGCTGCTGCTGTCACTCTGCTGAGCCAAGGCAACAGTCCTGCCCCTATCCGAGACTGCCCAGAGCAGCCAGGCCCAAGAGAAGACAGAAGCCCAGATGAGGCCAACCTAAGGAAAGTGTCCCCAAGATGTGGGTAGAGAGGAAGAATGCGAGCTCACCTGGAACATGCCTGACCTTCGAGGATGGCTTCCCCTCTCCGGAGCCCTGTCTCTCCTGCCCACTCTGAACTCCACTCTGAAGTCTCCTTTCCTGTCCTGCTTGCCTCTGTCAATCTGTCCTCTCCCACCCAATAGCCTTCTTTCTCTCAGTGTGGCAAACATTTTTTTTTTTAAAAAGGAAAGGTCCCAAATCTCAAAAAGTCTGGAACACTTTCTCTGTTTCCTGGTGTTATTATGGTGAGTTTTTGGTAATGATGGTCCAATTATTCAGAGAAATTCTTGCACTGTATCCCAGTGTTTTGATCTGGTGCATGTGGGCCTTGGGAGTCTGCTTTCCTCTCTCTCTCTCTTTGATCCAAGTGTATGTGCAATGTTTCCTTCATCTGAGGACTCCAAAATATTGAGTGCATTCAAAGCCACTTTTGTTTTCCTCAGTTTCAATGTGATGAAATGAACAACAAGGGAAAAATGTTAAAACTCAGTTTGTTTTTAAAATAAATAAATAAAGCAAATGTGCCAATTAAAGTAGACAGTATACAGTCAAATTCTGTTTTCATAAGGTACTTGGATTAGTGTAAAAAAATTTCTGTCCATGTGGTTATGGAATTCACTGGAAATAAAATTGGGGTTAATTTGTTTAGTTTGCATTCAATTTTAGTTTTTCTTTTCATTCCAACCTAGTTGAATTTATTATTTTGAATATGTACACATTAAAATTCTTCTAAAAACAAAACCTATGCAAAAAAAAGGTATGAGACATGGCATCCTGTCCAGTTTCTTCTCCTGTAATAGCCACTGCCACTTGTAGGCAGCAAAACCTTGTGGAATTAAAACATAGTTAAATTACTCTTCTTGTCTGTTTTGGCAATTAGTTGCAGGTATATGAATTTTTTTCATTTCTTGTTCTTATACAAGAAGTAGTATATGATACATACAGTTTTAATTTTGCTTCTTAGGGAAACATTTTTAATCTAAAAATTGAAAACCTTAAAAAAGAAAAAATGATAAAATTAGAAAATATATAGAACTAAATTCTAATGATGATTCTGAATATGAAAACATAGGAACACTGAAGCATGTGTCTGAAGAAGTTCCAAGACCATCAGAATAGAAACAAAGAGAACAAAAAGAAGCAGGAAATGAGAACAGAGTGACTGGAATAAAAACCAAACATATAACAGAGGGGGTTAAAGCAGACCAAAGTCATTCTTGAACAGAAGAATAAAATTTACAAAAATGTTTTGAGAAAAAAAATTGGGAGAGAGAGAAGAATAATTAAATTATATTCAGAATGAAAGGATGAAATAAATGCAAGTGCTTTTGCAAAAGTCTAAAAATGTAGCGAAAGAATTTTTTAATAACTTGATGGTAACAGATAAATTACTTCAAAAACTACACCCAAGACTGACTTGTGGACAAATGGAAAGGCTTAATAATATCCTGATTGTTGAACATTTAAGATCATTAAATAAAAATATTTCTTAATAGGAAAATCAGGATGGTATTTATTTACCCATAAATTCCACCAAATATTTTTAGTCACAACATTGCCCAAATTATATCAAAGGACAGTAAAAGAGAATATTGGCCAAACTAATTTTTTGATGGGACACACAACATGATTTTGATGTCAAAACTTGAGACAAGGACATGACAAAAAATTATAGTATATACTTATAGCTATATGTTTTGGAGACTGTTAACTGTCTCCCAGCTTGAACTTTTCCTTTGTTTCCTTTAGTACTAGAAATTTGCACAGAAGTTTGTATAACTCAGGCTTATAGCCACCTGGCCCAGAAAATAATTTTCTGCCTCTCTTGTAGCTAATATTAGCCATGGAATTAACTGGATGAATGACACATTAATGGATAAGAGGAGGGAAATTTCCTGGTTATCTTTTCAAGAAGGATGTTCAGGACTCTCTGACTGTTTCAATTGTGAGAAACAGTGATGATTTGGGAGCCAAATACATAATATACAAAGCTGCCGGGCTTTGGAGGTTAATATTGAGTTGCACAGGGCATACTTTCCTATCAATATGAACAGATGTCGTACATTAGCACCTGAATGCTATACTTAACACTTTCATCTGCAAAACAGAAAGATGGGATTCCTGTAGCATGTAAAAATGATATACAGACAGAGACATCTGCCATGAACTACTCCCAAAATTACTCCCATAGACCATTTTCTACTCCAGACAGGAAAGCACAGTCTATCTTATGTATTCTATATATGTTGGGTCTATTTGTTACTGCACCTTGGTTCCTAGACTAATTAATACAAAACAGGTGAAAAAATCTTGAATATATTAAGAAACTTATGGAACTCAGCAAAAACTTAAAAGATGATAAGTTGGGTTTAACTCAGGATGTGCAAAGTAGTTTAATAAAAGACACTTTATTGATACATTTCATCACATTAGCAGATCCAAAAATAAAAATAGCATAAAATGGTCTCAATATTTTTTTAAAAAGTACTGGGTAACATTCAAATTTTTAGCAAAGTAAGGACTGATAAAACTCAAAAAAGAATAGGTATAAAAAATATACACAATACTCAGTGTGTCACATTAAAATATTGCCTCTAAGATTAAAATCTGTGGCAGTGGTACATGCCTATAATCTCAATGACTTGGGAGGCTGAGACAGGAGGATCACAAGTGCTAGGCCCTTAGCAATTTAGTGAGATTCTATCTCAAAACAAAACAAAACAAAACAACTGGGGATGTAGCTTAGCAACCCTGAGTTAAATCCCCAATACTAAAAAACAAACAAACAAATCACAAAGTACCTACATTAACTTCTTTTAAATGCTTTATTGGAAGTGGAAGTAGCAAAAAGAGAAATAGAAAGAAAACTGTCATTTACCGAAGATAAGTCTATATAAAAAGACTAGAGAATTTACAGATAAAGTATTATATGCTGCCTTAACAAAAAGTTTTATGAACTTTCTGGGTAATTTGCATTCCTTAGAGTTATCCAGATACAAATTGAAGTTCTTTTACACATCAGAAAATTAAATTTAAAAAGATACTATTTATAATAGCATCAAAATGATCAAAATGTAAATTTCCCAAGGATAAATACTTGATTGAAAAACTTTAAGGACTCTCCTTCCTCCCACAAAAGATATCTCATGTTCATAGATAGGATGACTAAAACTATCATAAGATAAATTCTTAATGAACTGATCTTTCAATTCAATTTCAATCAAAATTCCAATCCAAAAACCCAGCACATTCTGTCTGCCTGTGTTGTTGTCTTGTGGGTAAAATGAACTGATTCTAAAATGTAAATGGAGGAACAAAGGGCCATGAATACTCAATATATTTTTTAGAAAGAGAAAACAATTTTCATTTCAATTTACCAGAAATGAGGGATTATTATGGAACATAAGGATTAGGAGTGTATGGTGTGGGAATATCGAAGAGGTGCAATTTATTTCAGAATTGTGCTCCCCATCAGTGTGGAGAGCAAGAACCTTCAACATAGGTCTGAGACCAACTTTTAAGTTAGTCGTTTGGAAAAGGGAATCAGATCCTTACCTCACACCATAAACAATGATCAATGAGACTTCAAGTAGAATATAAAATTATCAAAGTTCTAGAAGATAGCCTAAGAAATGATATTTCTGACCTGGTTTGGGGGGGAAGACTTTTAATCTAATCCACAGAACACTTCTAAAGTTGCATCGGGAGGCATTGAAATAGTGTTTACAGTTCTGTGTTACCAAGTAATGAAAGAAAAGAGACACTCCACAGGGAGCAAAAAGGGTGCTCAAAATCTAACTTGGGCAAATTTATGGTGTTTGTGGACAGTGTAGGAAAAGAACACGCAACCCAGGCCTCCTCTACAAGGTCTTATGGCATTTCAGTGGGCCTGGCCACCTTCTCTGACATGGATTGTTTGCAGTAGGTGACATTAGGAAAAATGTAATTGACACTCATCAGCAGGAAATATAATTCACTGAATTATCTCACCTCTGCATAAATAAAAAAAGAAATATTGGAGGTTAATATTGAGTCACACCGGGCATACTTTCCTATCAATATGAACAGATGTCGTACATTAGCACCTGAATGCTACACTTTCATCTGCAAAACAGAAAGAGGGATTCCTGTAGCATGTAAAAATGATACAGAGAGAGACATCTGCCATGAACTACTCCCCAAATTATTTGGTGATCAGACAATGAATCATGGAGACACCATTACAAGCTGAGGCTAGAGGACATAAGAATTTTCCCTCCAGGCCAGGACACATTAGCTGGTGACCTCACAGTCACTGACATAAATATTTTAACCCTATCCTTCCTCATAGGCGCTACCTGCTCAAAGAGGGACTATAAAAATCCAGAGCACTGTACAGACTCTGTCTCTTCTTTCTGTTCTTTGCCTTTCCCACTTTCCTTTTTCCTCTCTTTTACCCCCCTCCTCCTCTTTCTGCCTTTCCTTTTTCCTAATCTTCCCCTTCCCTTTTTTCTTCTTATTTTGTGAAAACAAAAACTACTGGCAAGTTAAAGTAGAAAAATTCTTTTCTCAATGGGAAGATAGAAAAAACTTTGAATATGGAGCATATTGTAAATGAGTCTTAATAAATAAAAAATGTGAGTCCAATGTGTTTCCAATATCAGATGCTTATTTTATTCTCAGGCGCCTAGGACAATTTTTCTCTGCATGCTGGAAAGAGAAGAAAGTCTTATTTTCCCTATCTAAATAATTTCAGGCATTCCACAGATCAATAAACTATGGCTGACATAAAGCAATGATTATTTCATAAGGACAAGTCCTTGTGAAATAATCATAAAGTCTAGACTTATAGCTGTGACTTCTTTTATAATGACAGCAGACAAGAAACACGAATTGCTTTCTTTCCTACAAAAACAATTTTGCAGTACTACATAGGAGAATGCTGAAAACTCAGTTTTAATAACTGTCCTGAGACCACATTGACCTCCACTTTTGAGTTTCTAATTTATAAGTTGAAAAATGTGGATCTTGATCCAGGTTACTTATCAGCCCCTCTTCTCTTTCAGTTTCAGTGTTTCCTGCTAATTTGACTCAGCTTGATCACACAACTGAGGGTACCTATCCAGCCAAGCTAGTGATTTTGGAAAATGCTGGGTGAGATCATCAGCTAGCATTAGGGCAAAAGCGGGTTCTCGAGGTTAGAAAGTCACCAAGGTTGGGGCTGGGGTTGTGGCTCAGTGGTAGAGCACCAGCCTAGCATGTGCATGTGCGAGGCACTGGGTTCAAGCCTCAGCACCACATAAAAATAAAAATTAATAAATGTACTCTGTCCGACTACAACTAAAAAAAATTAAAAAAAGAAAGTCACCAAGGTTAAATGGGATATCATATCTGCTTGTATTCACTCTCTGTGCGTTTAAATCTATACAGTGCTTTTTTTTTAAAAAAAAAAAAAAAAAGAAAACTATTCTAAAGATTTTTTTTTAAACATCATTTCCATTTTGGTAGCCTTTTCTCCTATATCTTGCTGACTTCTAGGCTGGCCCTTTATAAATGAAGACAAAAGAAGATACACAAATGGCTGACAAGTGTATGAAAAATGCTCAGCATCTTTAATCACTAGGGCATTGCAAATCAGAACCCCAAAGAGATATCATCTCACCCCAGTTAGAATGGCTATTATCAGAAACACACACACACACACACACACACACACACACACACACAAATAAATGCTGGCAAAGACACAGAGAATGGGGACTCTCATGCATTGATGGGAGAATGTAGATGGCACAGCTAGTATGGAAAACAGTATGGAGATTCCCCAAAAAACTAGACGTAGAATTACCATTTGACCCAGCAGTCCTACTATGGGGTACATATCTAGAGGAACTGAAATCAGTACGTGGAAAGACACATCTGTATTCACATGTTCTTTGCAGCACTATTCACAAAAGCCAAGATAGCAGCTTAGGTGTTCACTGATAGATAAAAAGATAAAGAAAATGTGGTACATTTACATAATAGGACACTACACAGCCATAAAAGGAATAGAATTCTGTTATTTGGTGGAAACATAGATGAGCCTGGAGAACATTATTAGGTCAAGTAAAATAATCAGTCACAGAAGGAGAAATATGGCATAATCTCACCTATGTGTGGAAGTTTAAAAAAAAAGTTGCTCTCAGAGAAGTAGAGAGTACAATCTTGGTTACCAGAGGCTGAGAAGGAAGGGTAGGGCATAAGGGAATGGAGAGAGGATGGTTGGCAGGTCCTGGGGTCAGACAGGAGGGACATCTCATAATATTCTGCAGCACAGTAGGGTATTGTGGATGACAACAATTAATTGTATATTTCAGAACAGTTTGTGGAGAGGATTTCTGAATGGCCCCAATGCACACAAATGACCTGAGGTGATGGAAATGCCAGTCACTCTGATCTGATGATGATACATTGTATAGAGGTATTGAAATATCACATTGAACCTCTTAAATATATATAATTATCATGTTTCAATTAAAAATGAAAATATATATTAAGTAAGCTCACACTCCTGGTGTAGGCACCTGGCTGCTCTCTTCCGGGACTGCCTTGGGCTCCTGTGGGCTCCTTTGAGACCAGATTATGCAGGCATTGGACAAGGACTGTAGGGAGTGGTCTGTGTCATCTGTTTGGCCTGGAAGTGACCATACTCTCCATGGAAAGCACTCACAGTCCTCAGGTGATCTCTACCTCTGAGTGGGCTTCGGGGGCTTCCCACTTTCTATCTCTTCTCTTGTTTCTTGAGCGGTTCCCTCTCACACTGCGCTACCTGGAACTTCACAGGGTGCCAGAAGCAACACAGGCATGGAACTCAGAAGACTGGGGTGGGGTCAAAGAGGGAGCTACAAGGAGAACAGTCAGTCTGGCCAATCTTTTGAGATACTAAGTTTTTGGGTAATCAGACTTATGGCTCCGGTGACCTCCACCCCTCTGGTGGCTTGCCTTGGTCATGTCAGGTCTTGACATGTGATGAAAGAGATTTTGCAGATGGAACTCAGATTATGGGACTGAAACAGGGAGGTTATTGGGAGAACGCAATATAATCACATGAGATTTTAAAAACAGAACTTTCTCCACTCATAGGCAGAAGAAAGACACATTAGAAAAGAAAGTGAAGTGGCTCAAACACATGAGAAGGACTCAGCCTTGAAGGGGTCTTCACTAGTTGGGACTCTCCAGGGCAACAGAATCAACAGGATGCGTATTCATACCAAAAGAGATGGGGTATAAGGAACTAGGCCACATCATTGTGGAGGCTGACAAGTCCCACGATCTGCAGAGTGAGCCTCCATGCTTGGGACCCATGAGAGCTGACAGTTTAGTTCTAGCCCAAGGTCCAGCAGGCTTAAGACCAAGAAAGAGTCAATATTTCAGTCTGTGTCCAAAGGCAAGAAAAAATCCCATGTGCCAGTTCAAAGGGCGATCAGCCTTTTGCTCTATTAAGGTCTTCAACAGGCTGAATGAGGCTGACCCACAAGAGGGAGGGCAATCCACTTCACTAGTTCACACATTTAAATGTAAATCTCATACAAAAACATGCTCACAGATACAACCAGAAAAATATTTGGCCAAATTTCTAGTCACCCTTTGGCCTAGTCATATTGACACTTGAAATGAGTCATCATAGGTACCATGAGGTAGGGAATAGGGACAGCCTCGAGAAGCTGAGAACATCATCCATCTGACAGCCAGGAAGGAAAGGGGGAGGCTATAGCCCCTCAGAGCTGGGGCAATAATCTGAATGAGTCTAGATGAGGATCTTCCCAGTCACCTCTAAGATCTGCCAGGTAAGAGCACAGATGATCAACACTTTGATTTTGGCCTTGTGACACCACAAGGCAGCACCACCTCCAAGCTTCAGTATACATAGATACTATCAAAAGTAAGTGATCACACATTTTAATATCCAAATAGTCTTGCAGGACAACATATATGAAGCCAAGATTATTCCAGACAAATTGAGAAGTGTAGTCACCTGAGCAAAAAGGCTCTTTTCTCTGTTTTACCCTATTGACCACAATCTCTTCTCTGGTGTTCTATCTATGAGGGGTCCCAACATGCTTGGACTGGTGTGTGGGAAGGGGCTGGGGGCTATGCACCATTAACCAACTGCTATATTGTGTTCCGGGGGCACAGAACTTATATTATCAAGTGTACACTTGCATGTGGCTGACTTGCAGCCATATAACTAGAAACTGATCAAGCCAGAACTAGAACCCCAGTTCTTCTGAGTTCCATGCCTGTGTTGCTGCTGGCACACTGTGAAGTTCCAGGTAGCCACAGTGTAGGCTCCCCGAGGCCAATACCTCTCATTGTTGGCTGCACTAGAGCTAGGTTCTCAAAACTTCCCCACTGGACACTTTACCTCTCTCCCATCCCCAGGAAATCTGATGATTAAACTCAAGCTCTTTCTAAAAGTCAGGCTTCATCTGGAACAAAAAAAAAAAATTACTGTGAACCAGAGCAAAAAAAAAATAAAAAATAAAATGTAACCTCGGCTGAACTTTGTTAATGAGAAATAAATTCAACAACGGTCTAGCCATTGCATGTCATTTGAAAGGAAGGCAATGCTTGCTTTCGGGTGGGCAGGTGGGAGAGAGGGGTTTGGAGCTTAGTCCTGGACGCCCCTTTGTCTTCACAGTGGTATCTCCCTGGATCCTTGTTTGGGTCCCACCTCAGAGTCTGAGGCCACTGCTGTCTGTTTACTCTTCAGAAAGAGCCATACATGCAGATTTTATTGCCATAAACGATCAGGTATAATTTTATAAGGCAAGGTCAGAAAATATTGCAGCCTCTCCCCCACCGCACCCCCCCTGAGAGTGGTTTATTAAGTTAAAAAAGGAAGAAATGTGCCTTCAAACAAACAGACTAAATTAGACCTTTCAAAACACTTGTCATTAAAAGATGGTTTGTTGAAACTTCAGACAGGTTAAACGTATGCCACTATTTGAGTGAAAAAATTAGCTTTCCAGGGTTGCAATTACAACTCTACTTAGTTGCCATGGTGATCACACAGCATATGGATTTTGTCAGATAAAGACATCAGGGGTGGTGAGAAGGGACAGTGTATTTTTTGAATCACCACATGCCAAGTGTCAATTCTTTGGCAGTTCTCTTGCAAAAAAAAAATTAAAGGAAAAAATGTATTTGGGTTGGGAAGGGGGTTGGGAAGAGGAGCTTTAGAAGAATAAAAAAGGGATGATTACCAGAAATATTTAAAGAAAATCTGAATTTAAAATAACTTGAACACTAATGCCAAATTGTGTAATAAGAACTCCTTCGGGTTTTAATGTTAGCAGCCCCTAGCGCGAGGGACCTTGAGAGAGGCTGTGGTATTTCCCTACCTCATAAACATATTCTGATAACGGTGGCTAATCCATCTGAATTCATCTTCCCCCATAGTTTCTCTTATTTTCACATGTCATGTTGCTTGAATGTTTCTTTCCCTATTTTAACTGTATGTCTAGGGTTATTTTTGTTAGCAATCTTGTCAATCTCCTCAGTCAGGATAATAACTACAAAGTAGAATAAGAATGTCCCTGTGCTGAAGACACAAGACTGAAAGATGGGGAAATGGTCCTCAGTGAACTTCTTCCTGTAACAAGAAGGGGGAAAAAAGCCCATAAAAGTGTCCCATAAATTCTAATAAAACTTAGAATTCTCAACTTACAGTTATCTTCATTCGTCATTCAGAATGTACACACTCCTAACGATTACATCTGCTCTGTCAGCATGACAATGACATTGAAAGATGGAGCCACATCTCTGTCCCCAGCAGTGCCACAGGAAGACTCAGAGCTGGCTAGCCTGGGTCCACTGTTCTCAGGCACTAGCTGCATTCTCTGAGTAGGGGAGCAACCTATCACCTCTGCAGCAATCACCAGCTCTGACCTCAGGGACTCTATACTTCAGTGGGGAAGAGCAATAAGATAGATATAAGAACAAAAAATATGTCACATATTTGCAGAGTATTTTAAGGAGTTGGAAGGAAAGAAATGTGGCCTTTAGTGGAGCAACACCTGGAGGGGGGGTGGGGTGGGGAGTCGGGGACCTACTCCATGGAGTATCTCAGAAGATGGCACTGGAGGTGAGCGGTGAGCTGGCATCCGAGGGACAAGACATAGACAGCCAGGTAGATATTCCTGGGGAAATATCAGACAGAAGAGCACAGATACAGTGAGCAATCAAGACTTTGGCTGAAGCAGAAAGGGGATCAGAAGAGGGTACAAAGAGAGGCTGTCGCAGGACCTTTGCCCAAGATTCAGAGTTTTGCTTGTATTCATACTTTCTTTTTAGAAGTTATAAAATTACATCAAACTGTACAAGAATTTGTGATAGTCTTAAGTATTAGACACCCTGGAAAATGACTGGTGGAAAGGAACACATGGATTTGGATGTTCTGAGGATCTTATACCTAAGTCCCAACCATGTGGGGCCAATTTCACTGATGAACAGAAGAAATTCCCTCTTCCTGGCCCTCCGCGCCCCTCAAGGTGAGAGGGTTCAGCAGTGGTTTCCAACTCTTGATCAGAATAACTCGGAGAGCCTATTAAAATGCAGGTTCTATGTTCTAGGGCAGAATAGATATCTATGATTGACAGCAATTAATTTTATACTTCAAAATAGCTAGTGCAGATATGTTGAATGTTCCCCACACAAAGACATGATAAATGTTTGAGGTGATAGATGGGCCAATTACCCTGACTTGATCATTATGGTATTGCATAATATGAACTGAAATGTCACATTGTACCCCATAAACAGATACAATTATTATGTGTCAATTAAAAATAAAATACATTTTAAAATGCAAATTCCTAATTTCCATCCAAGACTTGCTGAACCAAAATCACAGTGATGGAGGTCAGAGAACCCTCTTTCTGTTGTACCTTGGAGGATCAGATGGTCAGTTATGTTGGGACCCCCATGCAGGTTATAGGAGCAGGCTGGGTCTACTGTTGCCAGAGAGGTGTGGGTTGGCAAGGACAGCACTGCTTCTTCCACTCACAACAGGGGGCCTAGGACCAATGCATTCCTGGGGGCAAGGAGCCTGAGGCTCGAAATCTGACTCTCTTCCTCTGCCTCCCTCTGGTGTACAATTGCACCCCTCTGGCAAGGGCTTTATGAGCCTTGGTTCCCCCTACAGTCCCAAAGCACCCCTCTCCATTCACTTAGTGCCTCTCATTCCCAACATGGAGATGATTTCTAGGAATTACAGACGTGTCTGTGTCTGTAAATAGTGTGTCTCTTTAAATAGAAAGTCGTGAGGGAATATTAGCCAAGGCTAATTATACAGATCGGTTATAGCTAATAATTAAAATGTGCCTTAGGCTTTGTGGGAGGTTCGCTCTTAGGGACTAAGGGTTGGTTCGCCTTCCCTTGTTGTTTCACATATTTACAAATTAATTTAAATGTGATAATCTGCAACATTGATAATTATAAATGCTTACTAAATAGATACATGTCAATCTTGAGATGAGCTCCTTATAAGATACACCCAGCAATCCAAGAAATCTCCCTGCCATATACCCCATCAGTGATAGAGGGGACATTTACAGAGGGGAAAAAACAAAACCCAAACAAAAAATCCTCTTGTCTCATGCAGCCTTTCACCCCTTTCTTGAAACCAGTGGGGGGATCAGAAAATGTCCACCATACGGAGGCCTGTTTGAAGCTAGACCCAGATCAACATCCAATTTAACACAGGTCAGTGAACAAGTGTTAAAAAGCAAGGTCTCTCGCCTGCTTCCAATCTATACTGGATTAAAAACAATGATTTAGAGGTGAAAGGCTCTCTGCCCGGGCCAGGAGCTCAGCGCCACTCGGCACTTTGGCTATTCTTCAGGGCTGAAATCCTTGCCACCATATTTTCCCGAGGTCATCTTCATCAGACAGGACGTTGCTCAGTCTCATCCTGCCAGAGAATTTATTACATCGATTTGGGGAAGAAGGTTAATTGAAATGAACTTTTGGTTTTAAAGGTAGGTTCAGTGCAAGCCTCAACAATTAAAATGGAATTCTTCTCCTTTAAATGACTTGGGCTCATTTGACTGCCTGGACAGAGCTGTTTAGAGCAGAGACAGGGGTAATTTTACAACATGAAATGCTCATTTACTTTTCTCCTGTTGCTATAACAACTCACTTTTGAACCAGACGTGGTGATAGAAAGCCTTGGCTTCACAATGAATTTCACATTGGTTTTGTTTAGATTTTTCAATCAGTTCCTTTGGAACTGCAAGCTGGAAGAGCAGGAATAGATTTTACTCTTTCCTTTTTTAGAAACCTTGCTTAGGACTGAAGCTTTGTGTCTCCATCTTGTCTCAGGGGTTGAAAACATACACACACACCCACACTTGCATGCACACACACACAAGTTACACCCCTCATGAAGTTGGTTATTTTTCAGACATAAATCATGTTTCAAACTCAGAATGTGCTTTTCCTTCCCTTAAAGGTAACATCAGGGCTTGTGATACTCTGGATGGAGAAATACAACTGTCCATTCATTCTGTTTCTGAATCTTCTTGTGTCTTAATGTTACCTGCAGGAAGGCCCATGCCTGCAGGATTTGAGGATCTGCAAACCTCAAAATCTTGTTAAACCTCACATTGCTCACGCTTTGTTCAGCAACATGCTTTGTTTCTTAATGACACCAAGGGGAAGGCAAATAGATTTGGCAAACATGGAATAGACACATATTTTCAGAGCAACACAAAAGAGTAATCACACCCCACAAGACTCCAATTCTGTTTCCATGCCCTTCTTAACACCCCCCACCAACAACAGAAGCTAATGGGGGCTTAAAATTATACCCTTGCTTTTGGGAACACTGGGTTATGAAAGGTTGATTTGGACTCAGGTAGAATTAAGAACTGAATTTAAAAAGAGATTCAAATGTTTGAGATGGAAAAAATGCTTCCCAGTCAATATCTACACCTTCCCTTACTGGAATATATAAACCACAGAATGGTTTTCATGGCTTGAAAAAAAAAAATTTTTTTTTTTTTTTAAATCATGGACTTGTGGAAGTTAAGAAATAAGATACATGAAAAACACTCCAGGAAATATAACCTTCTCTCCTCCACCCCCATCTCCAGTGAGAGACAAAGTGGCCGTTGCCAGTTCTGTCTCTTTGGATCTTGTTCCCTCCTCTTGTCCACAGGTCATCAGAAGGAAGAGTCAAATTGTCAACAGCCTCTGTTCCTTAAATATTAAGATTAAATATGTAGACATTGACATGGTAAGTGCACTCATGAAAGGTATCATGAGTGTCAATGTCATGGCATCACATGCATATACAGAGGCACCACTGGTCATCTTCTGATACTCCGTTTTACTCTTTCTCCTCCAAGCCATTCATGACTCATAAACACACACATGTTTGGACACTATGCTCTGTGGCATGAATATAGGCAACACACTATCAGTAATGGCAATACAAAAAAAAATGGACACATTTGGGAACATAATTATGATGACCTATAAGTAGAGATATTTGTTTTCCATCCTGCTGGAGCCATTAAAATTAACCTCCAAGCATAGAAACAAAAGAAAAACCTAGTCATGAATATCACCCAGGGTATCAAGCTACTGTGAGAATCTGAATTTCCATTGGAAGTAGAGGGGAACCAGGGTGCGACTCAGCTCCTCCACCAGGGAGGCTGTCCCTTTCAATTTCTGCTCAGCAATGAGCTCTTCAGAAGTGTGAATTTGGAGTCTTCCAGACTCAGGGTTTCTAGTTAGCTTTGCAAATGAAGTACAGAAGAAGGAAAATCAATATTTGAGCACCTTTAAATGTTAGGTGCTGGTTTTGTTTAAAGTAAATCACAGCCTAAGCAGTTTTACAATCATATGTGTGGAAAGGGGTCAGATCAACTCAGGAATGCCTACAAACTTATTATTTGGCTAAGTCTGGAAGCTCATTCCAGTTCATATATTCACTAGTTCTAACTTTCATATTGGCTTGATAAACAAGCGATTAAAATATACTTGTATTTTAAAGTTATAAGGGGAGGATATTCTAAATAACATTGGTAAGAATTTTCTTTCTCAATAACTTCTTTATAATTTATGACATATCTCGCCTGCTTCCTAAAAGAACTGGGAAAGTCATTTTTCCTCTTTCTGACATACTCATTGCTTTCTCATAGCTTAAAATTCATCTGGACATGCTCACACTTAAGGGTGACACAGTTCACAAGAGAATTCCATTCCAGAATCTGATTACAATTTCATTAGCAACCAAGAGAACACAGAGGAGGCAGTTGCTCCTCAAGACCTTCCTTTGTGGCTGGGATGAAAGAGACAAGTGCTGGTTCCTCCTCCTGCATGTGACTTGGGTGGGACTCCATGTCCCCTTGACAGCTGCAGAAGTGGCCATCAGCAACTGGCTGCATCACAGAGCAGCGGCCCCAGATCACAAGCACAGGCCCAGGCGCTTAACTGCTATGAAACATTGCTTCATAAATATCTTTGTTCAGAGAAGAGCAAGTAAAACATGAACATTTTTGTAGGGGAAATAGAAAGAACACATACAGCCCTAAAGTAATGACCTGGTTAGGGGCAGGGACCCTGAAAAGTAGCCTGTATTAAAGTGCAAAGTCCACGTATTGCAAAATACTACATGCAACTAACTACAAGGAAAGTTCTAGGTAGAAGTGACTCAACAACAGGGTGAAGAAATTTATCCACTCACTTAACATTAAACAAGTACAATAGAGTATTTTGAGTGTTGTTACATTCCAATCGCTGTGCTAATCATTTGAGAAACAAAGATAAGGACACTACAGCTTTTGCTGCCAGGTAGCTGAAAGTCCAGTGAAGGGGATCACGTATTAGCAAAGTCAGTGTAATATCATAAAGGCTAAAATAAAATGCATTTGCAGAGGAGCTGGGGTAGGCACCTCAGAAGAGTGGCATGTGAACCAGGACTTGAATAAAAAAGAAGAATATGCCTCAGAAGGAGAGGGGATGGAAACAGAGAAGATTCTGAGTTGGAATGGTCTGATTTGTGTATGGTTGTTTGGTAGATAAAGTTTGCCTTTAAAGTCATGCTCAAGATTAGAAGGTATGTTGTTTCACTGTAGGATATTTTTGCAGGATAGTGACACTCAGGTCTGTATTTTAGGAGATTTTCCCCTGGCAGTGGGGAGAATGGATGGGGGAGGGGGAGAGGCAGAGGTGGCCTCGCTTTTCCAGAGACAATGGTGTCATCCAGGGAGCAGCTGTCGGGGCCTAAATTAAGGCAGGTGCCATAGTCCTGAAAGCTTTTGCAAGCATTCTAGTCTGCATCATAATCATTGAGTACAATCCAACATGGCTGTGTGGCAGAAAGAAAAGGTTGCCAAAGCAACAGATTGAAGCTGCATGCTTGGGGGGTTTGAGATTATATGCAGAGTTTAAGTGCAGACCAGAGAACCATGCGTTTCTTCTCTCCTTTCTTCTGTATTCTCCAAGCCCAATTCCTCATCTGTAAAGTGATGGTAATCATGGCACTTCTCTTATGGAGCAAGTGTGAGGAAAAAAACAAAAAAGCAGAATAATATATGTTGAATGGAGCAGAAGGCGCACCTTACTCCTTGAAGACAGGAGCTCTGATTATGGTATCTGCACATTTACCTCATTAGCTTGTGTGTGGTGGGTGTGGGTATGCCTACGTGTCTGTGCAAATGTGATTGGTGGCTGTGCACATGCATGTTATGTGTCTTGTTTAGTGGTGTGAGTGTGTGTAATATGCCCATATGTGTGGCATATGTATGTGCCGGGTCCCCAGAATGCCCCTTTCTAAGCATCCCTTATTTCAAAATTTTTCTATAGGATTATTTCCAGTAGCTGAACCATTTAAAGCATGATCTCTTTACTCACTGCAAGGCCAAATGGGGTGGGGCGTGGAGAGCAACTAGAAAAAGGGAAGAATATCATATCCAAAGCCAGTGAAGAATCGTTTAGTCTTAAACTTGTATCCTCTTTGTTCTCAATAGTCTTGATTGCTAAAATTAGATGTACATTCTTGCCATCATCCTTGAGAAAAGCTGCTATGGGCTTAAATACTTTCTATACATAGGGGAAATAATCTCAATCAACCATCTATAAAGAAGAAGAATTTAACACTCAAAAGGCCTGCAAAAGAAAACACGACTTTCAATTCTTTATGGGGAAGTTTTGTGATAACACTAAACTTTTTCTCACTACATTTGACAGCTATTTCTGGAAGCAATAGTGAAATTGCCTAGTTGTTCAATTCATTTATCAAAACAACTCTTGCTTCTGTTTGAAATGTGGGGGAATGAATGCTAAGCACCTTCTCTGTTAATCCTATCTCCCCAGAGCATCTTCTTCCATTAAAAGGATTTATTTAACTCGGAAGAAGCCAGCAGTTATTTGACACATTGTGTAGAAGAAAGCCCCTCTCTACAGTAGTGTTTCTGTAGACATGTGGCCGGCCACTTCCTGTCACTTGCTAATTTTCCATAAAGATTGCAATGAATGATGAACAGAATGAGAATTTTGGTGTCAGAGATCCAGGTTCAAATGCAGCTCTACCACTTACTCAGAAGGTATTAATTCTGGACAAATGACTTTACCTTGATTCACATTATAAAATGTAAAAATACTGCCTAGTTCTTGAACTACTTTCAGAGGTTCAAAAAAATGAAATATGTAAAACATCTATCATGTCACCTGGTGCAGAAAAGGCTCAGTAATAGTAACTATTATTAACCCACTGTCTGTCAATCATTCACCTGGTAGAAAGTGTAGTCTATTCACTTCACTGAGCTCATATATTGCATAGATGGTGATAGGAAATCCATGACCAATTCTTTATTTTATTGCTAATGCAATTTACCAGATACCATCCAATAATCTCAATTTACAGAAATTTGAACAAGACACTGGACATATTTCTTCCCAATGCATCATATAGGTAGGACAAATAATAGCAACCTCAGATATACTACTCAAATACTGTAGGGGGTTATGCAGGGATGAGAAATGGAGATTCAGTAGTCCATACTTATCTGCAGTTTTGTTTTTCCATGTTTCAGTTTTCCTAGGTCAACCACAGTCCAAAAATATTAAGTGGAAAATTCCAGGAATAAATAATTCATATGTTCTAATTGTGCCCCCATTCTGAGAAGCATGATGAAATTTCACGCCATCCCACTCTGTCCTGTCTGATTCATGAATCATCCCATTATCCAGTGTATCCATACTGGAAATGTCACCTGCCCACTAGTCACTTGGAAGCTATCTTACTTATCAGATTATCTGTTGCCATATTGTCATATTTGTGTTTAGGTAACACTTGTTTTATTTAATTATGGCTCTAAAGCATGAGAGTAGTGATGTAAAGGAGGGACCAAGGCATAAAATTTGGACAGATTAATTTTGGTACTGGGTACTAGGTGACAATGTCACAGGAAAACACAATGTCAAGGGTTCGGTCCTAGTCATGGTTGTGTGCATCCACTGGGGGTCTTCGAACATATTCTCCTCAGGTTAAGGGGCATAACTGCACAGAAAGAAATATATTCAACAGAAAAGTGAAAAGTGAATAGAGTTGGAAAATGATAGCCATCTTCAGGGTCCAAACAACAGAAAAAGAAGCAACTCAATCCACTGCAACCAACATGCAAATATAGCGACACTCAGAGGGAAACACTCCAATCCCTGCAGTCTGACATTTGGGAAGGCACTAGGAACTTTTGGTCACTGTGCTAATGTATCTTGACTGAAGGGCACTCGACTTTAGAAAATAATTCTACCAGGTAGGAAGGATGATTGGTATTTGATTGGGACTGGCATGCAGAAAGGCCAGTGTCACACCACTTAGCCAGCACTGGTTTTGGTTTATGCTAGGACCTAACAGCTGCTGAATTCGGCCAATACCTTCCGAGCAGCACCTGGTGGGGTATTGTTTATAGTCAGCATGCTCCCTAGGAATCAAATCAAATAAAAAAGGCACAGAGACCAAAGAAAAAAATAAATACAACTAACCATAAGTCTAGGCCAGGGCAGAAAACAAGAAAATTTTAACCAGAACCTTTAGTTCAAGACAAGGATCCATACTTCTCCTTAACTTGCCCCGCAGCTGCAGGATGCTGAGGGCCCTGGGTTTTCTGAATGTGTATTCTAAAACAAACAAGAAAGGTCTAATCTTCCTGTGGAGCGAGCATGCACAGCAAGCAACAAAAGCAAACTGAGATGAAGACATTCTTCAAGCTACCTCTCTTAGGCCCGTAATCCTCAAATCAAACACTTTCATATGTGAGCTTCCCCAGAGAGCTGTAGACTGCAGGCAGAAAGAGGCCCCGATTCCTTCCAAGGTCACTGTAGGATACTGGGTGAAGTTAGCCTCACAGAGAATCTGAACCACCCCTTATCAATGTACTTTACCCAGAATGCATCACAAAAAATGACCCCGACCCACATCAAAATGTCTAATATAAAGTCCATCAGCAGCTTCCCTTAAACTGATATACACAATTCCCACTTGCTGTGAGTTTGCCTCACAAAGGAAAAGCCTCCCCTCTCATCCATGACTGAAGATATTCCCAGGTTGGGCACAAGACAAAACATTCTCATCATTGGAATCTGTCTTTGCCTAAAGCCTCAAACACCATTCTCTCTTTGCAGCTTCTGCCCTTTGAGCAGGAAGGTCAGGTCCACCCCCAGACTCCTCTCTGCTGATTTCCGGGCAGTCATTTGAAAACAACCTCACCTTCATGAAGTCAAAACCCCTTCCTCAATGCAGCTGTTCTTGACTTTGCCCTGCCAAAAGTATATGGTGAGCACAGCTTGGCTCACACTACAAACTGTGCCTTAAAATGAAGGACACTCAGTTTCAGAGGACAGCTTTCTTAGTCTTTACCACTGGCTAATTGTTTTAATACTGAGTAGAAAGAGAACACAAAGCCACAGGAACCATACAATGCACCATTTGGAAACAGCTGGACTGCCTTCAAAGTGTTGATTTGAAGAAGAAAACATATTGGGTGGAAATATTTAAACATAAGCACTTTGTTTTCAAAGTGACATACTTCTTAGGCATCCTTTGAATTATATAATGAAGAGCTCAAAGAGGCCAACTAAACTTTCTTCTACATCATCACTACATGCCCACTGCCCCTAAGGGGAAGGTGGTAGCTGCACCTCAACCTGGTGGTAGGCTCAGGGAGACGCAGCTTGGGGCCTCCAGTTCTACTGATGACTGAATCAGTCTTCCTTGCTCATTCTGTCATTAGCCTCCCCTTTCCACAGCACAGGCTTCCAGGAAAATCTGATACCTAGTCCACAGAAGCATTCCTACGGAGGAGAATAGACTTTGGATGCCAAAATTTGAGCACTGGATTATACCAACTCACATTTTCCATGGGACTTTGTCAGCTATTTGACATCAGCTTGGTAGGTTAAAAGGGGTCACCCAGAGAGGATTTACACTCCAGAAATCTGCAAATGCTATATATTAGAGCCCCTCACCTATCTCCAAACCCAGTTGTTCAACATCACTGGTCAGAAATAGAGTAAATGAGTTAGGAAAGACCAAAGTTGGAGATTCTCCAGGATCTTGAGAAGCTCAGCACCAGCTCCACCTGAGGGAAAACCAGAGAGTTCCTTGACAAGACAACAAACAAAAAAAGGCAGATCTGGCCAGGCTGGCTGACTTTCATTCTTAGTATCATCGTGCATTTTAGGCATATCTATTATTTATTTTTACATAAGTAATAGATGAGCATATTCTCATTGTTAAAAAAACAAAATAACTTAGAAATATATGGAGTGAAAAATAAAAGGCCTTTCTCATTCACCACCTTCCCATTTGTGCTGCTCTCCCAAGAAAATTACTTGCCAGTTTTATAAACCCTTCCAGGCATTTCCTACATACTTACATACTACATTAACAGCAAAATTTATACCTATGTGCACACATTCTCACATATGTATTTTTATATGCTTTTCTGAATTTTGTATTTTTATAAAATCTAGTCTGGGGAAAGCACTCAAAGACCCTGTTCAATCTGAGATCACCAAATCATTCCTTATTCAATTCAGCTCTGTCTCATTTGAGCTGAGAAAATCTGATTTCTTCTTGCTGGGCATTTACTCTATTACTATTAATGCTTTAGGACATGCCTAAAAAATTCCATAATTTTTGTTAAGTATAAATTGGCATAATTTGGGTTGTACCATAAAATGCCCACTATAATGCAGTTTATAAACCTCCTTATATTTCCAAACATAAATTAGCAACAAATAACTTGAAGAGAATATAATAGTAGAGATTATAGACTTAATATGAAAAATCAATTATTCTGAAATATTTGGGGCCTACTTTATCTAAATAGCTCATAAAATTGGTTTTATTGATGTTTCAGGAAAACAACTACATGTTTGAAATGCCGATTATATTGTTGAAAAATATAATTAATTACCTGGAATAAAATGGGATCATTATCTCACATGATATAATTCATGTAAAGTATTTTAAAAACTATAATGTGCTATACAAACAGTACCAATTGTTGTCATGAATTAAAAGTGAAATTTGTTCTCTCTTCTTTGCATAAATATATTATTAAATGGGCTGTATATCAAGTATGCATTCTTTATGCTTTGACACATGTTTCACATGATTTTCTCCATGTAAATGTTTATGCCTAACTCACCGAGCAATTGCTATGCATTATGCATAAGCCTTCAACTTTCAATATTCAGATAATTTAGAATTTCTACATATAATTTAAATTCTCTACATATAAATTACTACCAATGCATTTTAGCTAAGTACTGCTAATTCTCAGGTTATTTGATATGGAAAGGATTCACCTTGGCAAGAATAAACCCAAAATAACTGATAATGCCCAGCACAGAGACATCCTGCAGGATGTGCCACATCTGTCCATTATGGATCTGAATAATCAAGCATTGTGTCAAGACTGATTATTTCCCTAGTGACCACGTGAAGTCCCCAGCAGGCAGACATCTTCCATTTCCTCTTAGCCTCCTCTGTGTTTGGCATGGTGCAATCCACTAATCACTATTAAATGCAAAGCTGCAAAGGCAGTGAAAGCAGTAACCAAATCATTAACGTACTGAAGTTCATTCAGCACGGAGGGATGTTTGACATTTCTTTTATTCAGAGGCTACTTTCTGAATATCCCAATGACCATTGAGTGTTTATTTCACATCAGCATGTCACTAGTGGCATCCACATTAAATGTCAAAATAGCCACTTCTTGATCTCCCAGTAGTGTGGCAGGTGTAGCTCCCAATTTCCTAGCATTGGGAGACTGAGGCAAGCGTGGATTTGATAGACTGAAGTTTACCCTGTTTTTTCCCCCTGTAAATAAGCTTACACTTTGGAGCAAGCACTTAGGGGATTCCCAAAATATTTGCAAACATTTCTGTCAGATAGCATCACCGTCACCATATGATTTAAACAAGCACGTATTCATCACACTTAAACCAGATGTCATGTGTGTAGATGAGAAATGAATCATTTGCTCCTGACAGCTTGTTTATTTCTGGCAACACTTTCTAGTAGGGATCGTCTAAATGCACAACACACTTTCCTCACATCTACGCATGAGGATGAAATTCTAACTACAACAAGAAAAAGCCTTCCTTTCGAGTTGGGGCTTCCTCAGAACAGGCTCCGATTCCATTCAGACCAAGGGATGCGTGGACAGAGGAAGGCATGGAGTTTTGGGGACTGAAGATGTTGTGGCTTTAGGATGGGAATTCCACTGATGCTGCCACCCTGTCCATATCCCACCTAAAGGGCCATTCCCATTGATTAAAGATTAGTGCCCACTGACTAAAACATGCCAGAAGTGGTGTGAAGCATTTTGTTGCCTCATTTAATCCTCATGACAACTTTAGAGGTAGCTATCTTCTCTCCAGTCTACACAGGGACACAGAGGTGACAGAGAGAAGCTGAGTAAATCACTCAAGGACTCCTGCAAAAAAGGCGATTCACACCAAAACTTTGGGCTCCGAAGTCTGTGCTGCACCTTTGGGTGTCTCGGGTTCTGGAACATTCCTCTTAACCCTAGAGAACCTCCTTTACCTTATGTGTGGAATTAAGAGAGTCCCACAATGAAATAACTGGAAACCTTTCCAGTCTTAAGTCTCTTCTTGCTAATGCTTATAAAACAGATTATACATTTTTGGGGGGCCCACTTTCAAACATGTGTATCCTATATATTGTAAATGACAGAAGGTTAGCTTCTCAATAAATAAAATATACCCCATTGGTTTTCCAGTTTATTCACATTTCTTATGGAAGAAAATGGGTCTCAAAATTCCTTTCTGTGTGAAGTATTAAGGATAAAAAAAACTTTGTGAATTTCAATTTTTTTTGTTAGGCCAAATGATCAGAAAAACATTATATACAGATAAGTGCCGGAGGGAATTATAACTAGGGCCATTTTACATCTCCCAAGACAACTGGCTTAAGATAATGACTCTTCTAATAATGAGAATAAAGCAGAAAGAGGGAGTTGGTGAGCCAGTGGTTGGCAGGCTCTGCTGTTCTGCAATATTAAGGTCCTTTCTGTAAATCCCATGGATTCAGGCCAGCTCCCAGGTCAGAAGGTCACAATTCAGTGGCCAGAGGAACTACTGGATCAAGTTTATAAATCTCTCTCCCAGCTCCAGGCCTAGGAAGTGATGGCATTTAAAGAAAAAAAAATATAAAATATCACTGATTCCCTATGTGCAAAAATTACCCGCTTCTGTCCTTTGAGGTAAGGATGTAAAGATGAAGGATCCTAATCCATACAGTTAGCTAGCAACCAAAAAACCTTCCGAGAGCCCCAGCAGAGGTAAGGAAAATGCATATCCCTTTCAGGGGCTTTTGCAATCTAATTCATTTCCATACCATGGTGGGTCACAGGTTTCAGAACACTCTTCTTTATTCACATTCAACCCAAAATATAACCCCCTCTCCAGCTTTAGGGGATATAGGCTTATGGGGATAAATTGCTGTTAACCAGAATCATTTTTCAAAGAGTAAAAGTTAATATTATAGCATGTATTTGGATGAGGGAAAGCTGGGGAGGTAGTGATCACATTGCACTGATAAGATTATGTTTTCTATTAATTGATATGACTGTAATATTGTTTTGACCACACATGCTGAAATTAAGAGGGACAAGCTCATTTGGTGTAATGTGAATTGGCAAGGGCATAACTCCCACACGTGGCTCACCGCAAACAAAAGTGAATCCCTATTCTGTGTGCTTTCTGGGCTCACCCATGGGAAGGATTTGAATTTCTGACACTCTTAAATGTGACAGCAGCCTTTTAGCATGTAGACGAGTACAGTCATTTGGCAGCAAACTCTAGACTCATGCTCACCAGACTGGTAGATCGGAAATAAATCACAGATGTCACACACATGTTCTCTTGAAGGCAGAGAATTGATAAGGTGCCAAACCCCATCACACCCACGCCGTTCTTGTTCCAATTGATAGAACCTCTCACCCTTGAAATTCTGACAAGTACTATTAGGGAAAGAGGCTCTAACTCATCTCTCTTCCTGACTCTTTATCCATCTTCCCTCTATCTGAGCTCGGTCTCCAATTCATTTAATTATGACATCTGAATCGATACTAGACCAGCCTGCTCCAGCTTGCTCTGAAGTTTCCAATATCCGTGATGGCCTTTCTAAAGAGTTCACCTTCTCATTTTGAAAAGAAGGTGCCCCACTTCCCATTAGGTCTTTTTATTTTTAATTTTTGAAACGAGTCATTACTTACAGGCCTTGCAAGATTCAACATATATTTTAAAAACATGTTGCATTTTCTGAACTCACTCTCTGCCTCGGAAATGTTAAGCTAGAGACTACAAAATGGAAATGAAGCCAAGAGCAATTTAAATAAATTACAAGCTGACAACAATCTGCCTGGGTGATGTTTTAAATGAAACATATTAGCTGCAAAAATATCAGAATGCTTTAGAGGATCTTATAAGACTCCATTTTGACACTGTGGTGGATTTTTAGATAATCTGCATATAAAGGAACATAGCATGAGAGAAGTGAAGAAGAAAAAAAAACTGCATAAAAAGGATGTGACTTGGTCTATTCTGTGTGCTATGACAAAACACCATAGACCAGGTAGGTTATGAAAAACAGAAATTAATTTCTCATAGTTCTGGAGGCTGAAAATTCCAAGTACAGGCTAACTTCACTGTCTAGTGAGGGCTCCCTTATGGATTCACCAGTAGCAGTCCTCTCTCTGTGTCCTCATGTGGTAGAAGTGACAAGTGGGGCTCTTGGGCCTTTTCTACAAGGACACTGATGCCATTCATGAGGGTTCCCTCCTCATGACCTAACCCCATCCCGAGGCCCCACCTCTAATACCTTGGAGGTCAGGATTTCAGCATAGGAATCTCTACATATATCATGACAGTTTAACTGTTCATATTTACTATAGCAAATCATGTTCCAAATTTAGCACACCATGCCATGGTCTGAATGTTTGTACAATCTTTGTTTAAAGAACAGGTAAGTGTGTATACTTAGACCACAAATACTAGTGTTAAATCAGAGCACTCCATGTCTTAACCCTAAATCATCAATTCTTCAATCTTTATGCAGATGACCTAGAATCTCAGCTTCCTTGTCTACCAAATATTCAAGGACAGAGCCTCAGATGTTGAATCTCTAAGTTTAAAAATCCTATGATGGTGAAGACATCTCAATGGTGTGATCTTGGGCCTTTAAAATGTTCTCAAGGAACTTTTGGTTATTTCTATAAGGAGTAGGCTTAGAAGTCTCAATAAAACATAGACTTAATCACAGGTAAGTTCTTTTAATTATAAGGAATTTTAAAAAATGATGATAGAAAATCTTAACGAAGCTTTGGAAACTGTCAAATCAAAGTCAGTTGTTTTGTGACTGTTTCCAATGCTCCCAAGCAAAGAAGGAAAGAAGACACTCTGTGTCCTTCCCCTGATAACACTTGGTTTGACTGCCATTAGCTGGACTTAAATTCTTTAAGTGCGGCTTTGTCCTCAAGGAGAAATAGTTGCTATGATTTGTTGCCTCTGGGAATGATTTGTGATTGATGAGAACTCAAACGTGCTAATCAAGGAAATCTAAGGCTTAATACAACTTGACAGATGCCCTAAACAATAATACCAAGAGCTGACATTTATTATTGTCACTATCTTTTCAAACACCTTGATTAGACCACTATTGTACATTATGTACCAAAATATTGCTTTTTGTTCATATTACTATGGTCATCTCAGTGAAAACCAAAACATACTTGAAAAAAATCTTCAAGAATATCTTCTGAGTATTTTCATGGAGTGCTGCTATTTTTTTTTATATATAGCTTCTGGTTATAGAGCCCTAGCAGTTAGCATAGTCTATATACTAGGAAAGCATTTATGAAAGATGACAGAACAGCACTTCACCTTTCTTACCATACATGCATGTGATAATCTTTATGATGCCTAAAAATAGCTTTCAAAATACCTCTTAAAAATCTCTAAACATTCTTCAGCTTATATTAGGGATCTGAGAAAATATGGGAGAAGCACTCTATTTTTCTGCTTTTAAACTAATTTCCTGTCATTTGCAGATCATTCAATGTTCAAATTTCACACGATAAAAAGAACTAAAGTTATACAACTCTGGCTTCTTGAGCCCCTGGTTTAGTCTTTCCCTCCTTCAGACCCCAAATATCCTCTAGGATCATGGAAAGGATCGCAGGATCCTTCTTTCACAATTTGGTGAGTTAGAATTGGTGACTGGAGTTCTATGGAAAGGGACTCTTTGGGGCAGACTTGTCAGCAGCGGCAGCCACTGAAGACAAAAGGCTCCAGGCCAAGTGGGCTTTCCAAGGCCAGAGGTCATGAAGAAATGTGACCTCAGCTCTCCGGTGAGTTCCTCCTTGCCAGCACATGGCAATCCACAAGGGAGCAGGAGAAAGAGGCAGTGAGGGTCAGCTGAGATAATCATCTAAACTATCATCCAAACCTAGTGCATGTTCTCTCTCTTTTTCACCTGGGAAAAAAATGGGTTGCTGATGAGGTGGCTAGAACAGTTTGCATGAAGTGAGACCTTTCCAGGCAAACTGGGATGTACAGTGACACAGTCATTACTGCTGAGCAACCTTATGGATCATCCAATGTCTCTGGGCCTCAGTTTCCTGATATGCAAAAGAGGAATAACAGTATCCACCTGACCTATCTCAGAGGATGGTGAGAAGCCAATGTGGTAATATTTAGTGAAGTTTCTTGACAACCTAAATCTCTATATCCACTGAAGCTTTTAATATTATATACAATATCAAGAGAGGTATCATTGGTATTTATAATACTGTAATTAGACAAATCATACAAGGCTTATGGGATCCCAAGGAAGAGAAGAAATATGATCCCATCAGTCCTTCTAGAATATATTTATTTATGTATTACTATGAATGAATGCATTATGTAAAACATATATGTTTTATATATTTATTGTATTCAAAAATCTGTCACTCATCAATTTTTTTTCTTTCTATAGTATGGCCAAACTATGGATAATCCTTAATAGTAGAAAACTAGAAAAATATTAATATTCTAAAAGCATTGCTATGTTATGTAATTATTTTCTAGCTTAAATCTTCTTCAGATTTATCTTGAACTATAACCTGGTGAAGGCTTAAGGTAACTGGTCACCATCCGTTCATGTAGATAAGATTTGGCTTTTGTTGACCACAAGCTTAATTGTTGCTGAGGATGAACCTGGGAAGCCAATAAACAAGTTCCGGCCTCAGTTTCCTTGGTGGAAGCCCAGTCTGGAGAACCCTGGGGAGATGGGTCCCCTGGGGTGCAATGCATGTCAGAGCACACTGAGAGTGGACGCCCAGGACAAAGTGGAACCCTTCCAAAGATGATAAAGATAGAATGGTCTGAAGGTACATCATGTGTGCACAGGGGATCTATGTGGGGATATTTAAACTAGAAAAAGAAATAATTAACACCTGTCTTTCTAAACTTGAAATGCTGTCCTGTGGAGGAGAGATTTACAGTTCCACAAGGCAAGACAAGAGCAGGTTGAAGTCACAGGGACAAAGGTTCACATCAATGTATCAGATTCATGTCTAATGTTCGGACTCATTCACAAGTGGAACAGGATGCCCTGAGGGAGTGAGCTCCTTGTCACTTATAAGGTTCAAACAGCAGCTGGAAACTTCCAGGGCAGTCAGAGGACAACGAAGCAGACCAGGGATTTTCAAATTTCACTCTGCAATATTTGTGGGCATCTGTCAAGTTGTATTAAGCCTTAAAAATATTGCTGTGGGTTTGTTTGTTTACTGGAAGAGTTCTGCATAGTATTTAATTGGAAAAAGTGGGACAGGGAAGACTTTATTAAAAGAACTGCTTTTAAACCACTGGCACCAAAGCTTCCCTTCAAGTCCAAGTCCCTGTGAGCCCGTGATTTACAGGAAGGAAAGTCAAGGAAGACAGCTACTGCGTACCTCCTCATCCTCATGCAAACTTTCCTGCAGACCAGTTCTCAGATTCACTTCTAATGTGTATCCTCTCAATCAGAGACTGGACAAAACAGAGGCAACTGGACCTTTCTGGTCTTCAAAATATCTGATCTACATGTAAGGATAGAAGTTAACCCAGAGGTATAAGATATGCAAGTATTTGGTTTAAAATTAGTTAAGAACAAGCAAATTGCTCAGGATAAAATATAATTTGGATAATCAATATGTGGCTGTATTTATTTTTTACTCACTTCTCTACACCCACTTTTCAAATAGGTCCAAGGGTATGAAGACTAAAGGATGAAATGAAATTTGCCTGTGAGTTTTCATTTTTGTTGTGCAAAACTTCAAAATTTTCTTGAAATTTTCTTCTAGGGATCCTACTTTCCTGATACATCACTTGGGCATACTTTGTTTACATATGATGTCCTGGTTGTCTTAATAATTCTTAACAAATATTTAAAACAATCAGATTTGGAGACTTTGGAATTTAAGTAGAAAACCAGGAGTTGAATATATCTTGACCCTTAGGGCTATAGAGTGTCTTCTGAAAAATGAGGATGAAATTGGAACAAAAAATTTATCTCAGTTGCACTAGGATGTCTACAATTTTTAAGAAAGGAATATAGCAGGTATTGATAAAGATGTGGCGATATGGCAACCTTGTACATTGCTGGTGGGAATGTAAAACAGTGCAGCTGTTGTGGAAAACAGCTTCACAGTTCTTCAAAGAGTTAAACCTAGGATAACTCCATGATCCAGAAACTTCACTCCTCACATTGGAAACAGGGATCCAGATACATCCCTCCAACAGGTATGTTCACAGAAGCATTATTCACAATAACCAGATGTGGAAACAACTAATCAATCATCCATCGGGAAATGGAACAAATTGTGGGGTACCTACAATGCAATATTAGTCATAAAAGGAAAGAAGCGATGATATGCACCATCATTTGGGGAATAAGTTAAAAAACAGTATGCTAAATTAAAACTACACTGAGATTGCATCTCACTCCAGTCAGAAAGGCAATTATAAAGAGTACAAGTAACAATAAATTTTGGCAAGGATGTGGGCAAAAGGCACACTCATACATTGCTGGTGGGACTTCAAATTGGTGCAACCACTATGGAAAGCTGTATGGAGATTCCTCAGAAAACTTGGAATGGAACCACCATTTGATCCAGTTATTCTACTTCTCAGTATATACCAAAAGTACTTAAAATCAGCGTACTATAATGACACAGCCACCTCAAAGTTTATAGCAATTCAATTCACAATAGCTAAGCTATGGAACCAACATAATGCCCTTCAACAGATGAATGGATAAAGAAAATGTGGCTTATATACACAACAAAATATCAGCCATAAAGAAGAATGAAATTTTGGCATTTACTGGTAAATGGGTGGAACTGGAGACTCTCGTGCTAAGTGAAATAAGCTAGTCCCCAAAACCCACATGTTGAATGTTCTCTCTTTTATGCAAATGCTGACTCACAATAAGGGAGGGGGGAAGGAAAGAATAAAGTTCACTGGATTAGACAAATTGAGAATGAAGGGAAGGGAGGGGAGATGGGATTAGGAAAGATAGTAGAATGAATTGGACATAACTTTCCTATGTTGACATATGAACACATGACCAGCGAAACTCCACATCATGTACAATCACAAGAATGGGCAGTTATACCCCATGTATGTGTAATATGTCAAAATATACTCTACGGTAATGTATGTCTAAGAAAAAAAAAGCAGTATGCTACATGAAAGAAGTCAAAGGCAAATGATTTTGTATGGTTTGACTATTATAGGAGAAACCAGAAAAGGTGATTCCTAAACACAGAGGTCAGTTGGTGATTGCCAGGGGCTTGTTGAGGAGTAACTGCTTAATGGACATGGCTTCCTTCTGCAGTCATGAAAATCATTTGGCACTAGATAGAGGTGGTGATTGCATAACATTATGAATGAATTAAGGACCACTAAATTGTTCATCTTATAATGACTCATTTTATGTTTTGTGAATTTCACCTCAATAAAGATCGTATTGAATAAATTAATCTTGAGAATCGTCTTTTGGGATAAAATGCTAAATGTTCTTAACTGTCAAGAGCACACTAAAATGTAGATTTATATATTTTTAAAATTATTAACACATATTAGTTGTACAAATTATTGTGTTTCACTGTGATATTTTTATACATGCACACATCATGCTTTGATCATATCCTCCCTCCCTATTACCCTCATTTACCTTCCCATATCTCCCCATTCCTTCCAGTCTTCCTTCCCTTTACTGCTTTCAGGACATCTTTTTTAAAAAAAACTATTCTAGATTCCACATATATGAAAATAACATCCGATCCTTGTCTTTCTGTGTCTCATTTATTTCACTGAATATAATGATCTCTACTTCCATCCATTTTCCTGTAAATGACATTTTATTCTTCTTTATGGCTGAGTAATACTCCATTGTGTGTGTATGTGTGACATTTTCTTTATCCATTAATCTACCTTAACTTCCTTGCTCAATGATGGCTTCTATTGAGGGCTTTTAAAAGACACTATTCAGAAAGATTGTTGTGACCCATTGACACGTACCCACAATGGCTCAGTTATTCATTCAGTTACACAGTTCTTCTATTATGGTTTGATGAGAGGTATCCCCCAAAAGCTTATGTGTGAGGCAATGCAAGAATGGGAGAGAATGCATTTAGCATTTAGAGGAGAAAGGATAGAGTTATGAGAGCTTGGATCCAATCAGTGAATTAGCCCCATGATGGGATTAACTGGGTGCAGATTGAAGGCAGGTGGGGTGTGGCTGGAGGAGGTGGCTCATTGGGGAGTGCCTCTGAGGGATGTATTTTGTATCTGGTGAGTGCAGCCTCTCTGCTTCCTGATCATCATGTGAGCTACTTCCCTCCACCACACTTTTCTGCCATGATGTTCAGCCTCACCTTGAGCCTCGAAGAATGGGGCCAGCTGTCTGTGGACTGAGACCTCTGAAACCAGGAGGCCCCAAATAAACCCTTCCTCCTCTTTAATTTTTCTTTATGGCCAGGCCTTTTAGTCACAGCAGTGAAAAGGCTGCTAAAACATCACCCTTTGGAGCCAGAGGTGATAGGCACACCACCTGCCTTCAAGGAGGCTGGAGGTGACTTGGGAAGATCGGGCTGACTGTTCAAGTCGGCATGTGTGACCGCAGCAGAGATCCAAAGTGCCGCATCTCCTCGAAGAGATCAGTGAGGGACAGAGAAGGACGGGAAGGCTTCATGGAGATGACAGAACTGGAGTCCATTCTCTGAAAACTGGTGGGGCATCCTGTATGCTCTTCTGTCACAGGATTTCCTCACTGGGCTATAGCCATGAACACGTCTGTCTGCCCTAAAGACCGTGAGACACATGAGGCCAATAATCACATATCTTATTCCACGTGCCTCACAAGAGAGATTTTTTTCTGAATTCTTGGAAAAAGAACTATCTTGGAAAAAAAGCCTTTCTTGAAACCTTGATTTTCACTTTAGAAACTAGGGGTAAACTGCTACAAGAAGATGTACTGAGACTTAGTCAAAGTCATATGGGTTTAACTGGACTGTTGGGTTGGCTCACTGGCTGCAGAGTGGCTGCTTTGAAGGATGTCCTGCTCTGGGGCTGGAGGCCACAGGTGAGACAAAGGACAGGGGCATTTATCAGGAAACCACCTTGAGCCTTCAGGCCCACCTAATGCATTGCCCCTTCCCAGGCCTTATTGGTGATTTTATATTCCTGATTTTGTATTTATTTCTTAAAGAAGGTCTCCAGATTTGTATAAAGTTTAGGCCTCAAAAATATCCAGACCCAGCCCTGGATGAAAGGAATCTAGTTAATTTGATTCAAAGAAAATCAAGGTTCTTAGAAAGGCTGTCTTGCTTGAGAAAATGTGATCCAGAATCACACTGCCTCAACTGAAAATCTGTGTGACCCTGAATATGTCACTTAACCTCTTCAATTCTAGGGAACAGCAGGGCCATTTCATGATAGAGTACTCTTTCAATCAACTTCATTTATTAAGCACAAATGTGATGCCTGGCCCAGGGCACTAACTCAATAAATGACATCGCCATGGCAGCAGGAGAACCAGTGGTTGTATCTTAGTCCCTTATCTTTCACTATAACACAATGACTGAGACTGGGTCATTCATAAAGAACAGTAATTGATTTTGGCTCATAATCATGGAGGCTGAGAAGCCCAAGAGCATAGCAGGACATTACAACAGGGCACAGGGTCAAAGCAATAGACATGTGCAAAAGAGAACCCACTTTTATTTCTGTAATTGTCTTTTGTTTTGTTTTTCCTTGCACTGGGGATTGAACCCAGAGATGCTCTACCACTGAGCTTTTTTTATTTGGATACACTCTTGCTAAATTGCTGAGGCTGGCCTTGAACTTGCAATCCTTCTGCCTTAGCCCCCTGAGTTGCTAGTATTATAGGCATGTGTGCCACCATGCCTGACTTTTATAACAAGCCACTCTTAGGATAAGTAATCCAGTCATGTAAGAATGAATCCAGTCCCGAGAAAGGCATTCATCTCTCTTAACAACCTGATCACCTCTTAGAAGTCACCACCTTCCAACACCACCATGATGGAATCACATTTCAACATGTGTTTCAGGAGGGACACCCTGTATTTGAACCATGGCTGTTGGAAACTATACTTTTCACTCTCATTTTGAAATGAGAGAGTGAAAGGGGGAAACTCTTTGAATCGGGTAGATTTGTGAACTATGGAGGGGAAAAGAAAGAGGATCACAAATCTGAATTCACTCTAGATGGGACAGTAAACAGTAAGCAAGGCACAGCTTGACTTCTCAATAGAAGACCCCAAACTGGAGATTTAAAGTCCTCACATATTTCTTAAGGCCTTCAGACCGGGAGCATATTTCAGGAGGAATTCCAGGAGGGGGTCTTGGTACATGAAGCAGAAGTTGTTCAGCAACTAATTTATAGGAACATGTGCTTTCGGTCCCAAGTTTGTCGTTAGGGCCAGGAACGTGTATCACTGCCAGCCCGGCACTTCTCAGAGAGGGCTCAGGGCCTATGGAATTCCCTTACTCGGGTGGTTCAGCAGAGCCAGACTTTGGCAGGTTGTGAGGCCCAGCGCATGGTGCATTTGTTTCCTTAACCTTTTAATTACGTTTCACCAGGAGTTTCTCGTTGAATTTTTATGGCAGAGAGGCAATGATGGCATGTGACAGCCTTGCTGCTGTGCTGCAGAAGCAGAGGGACCCGCGAGTGCCAACACCACCATCACTGAATGTGTATATTTTAAAACTGTGTAAGGAAGGAGCCAAGTTCAATGGCAAGAGGAATTCACTAGCTCTGCAGAATTAAGAGATTGGGCACAGTATGCCCACCTGTTTGAATAGAAATGGTTTCCTCAATTCTGTTCAAAATGGTTGTTGAATACCTACTTTTTAAATTTTTTTTTTTTAACTCAGGGGCACTCAACTACTGAGCCACATCCCCAGCTCTATTTTGTATTTTATTCAGAGACAGGGTCTCCATGAATTGCTTAGCACCTTGCTGTTGCTGAGGCTGGCTTTGAATTCTTAATCCTCCTGCCTCAGCCTCCCAAGTCGCTGGGATTACAGGCATGTGCCACCACGCCCGGCTGTTGAATATCTGCATTTTCTTGTTTTCCCTTATGATTTTTTTTTAAACCCAAGACTCATTCAAAACAATGAATGTCAATGGAAATATCAAATATTTCAGGCTAAAAATTTTACTTGTGGCATTGAGTTTGTATATTGATGGCTTACATTATACAAAATAACTTGATGGCATAATCATTATTTCAATCCACTCTACATGAAGGTACTCCACATTTCTTCTTCTTTTCTTTTTATTAATGTAACAAAAAGAAAGGTTTCTTTCTTTTTTCTTTTTTTCTTAATTCAAATTCAAAAATCCACTAATATTAAAAAAAAAAGAAAGAGAAAGTGAATCTTCCTCCTTCTCAAACCCAGGGTAACCTTGGCAGCACAGGAGCCCCCACAAAGGCAAACAAGTCTGTAAATAACAATCATTTCCCATTCATAAAAGCTGCCCTTGACAGTCCAAGAAATAACAAATTACAAGTGAATAGTCCCCAAGAGGTCCTGAAGCACTTTAATCACTCTGAACCTGTTTTGATGTTGTTTCTTTAGAGCAGAATTATTAACTCCTTTGAGGAACTGAAAGCCAAGTTTGTGATTTCTGTGGGTTTTACCTAAGCAGAGTTGGAGGCAGAGAAATTCACTGTCCATTACTTTAAAATTAAGACAGCCAAGGTATTTGAGTGCCTTATATTCAGGAATACATTCTACTTCCTCTGTACTATAAAAAGGTGCTAAACAAATATATTGTTTATTCTTAGGGAAATTTCTAATGGGGACTCATAATGCTTTCATGTAGTTTACCATATATAATGAATCCTTGTAGGGTTGTATAGGAATAAGAATATAGTGGTGATGAATGTTTTCCTGTAGAGTTGGTAATGAAGAAGACCTCTACCTACATGCAATGTATTGACCTATGAGCATATGAGTAAAAAAACGTTCTCCTCTGCCAGGAAGTGGCTGTGTGCCTGGGTGAGACACTGAAACTTCTGGAGCTGAATGGCCCTTCCCCATTACGAATTCTCTGCGTACTGTCCTATGAACAAACTGTCTATGCAACTGGAACTGCTGCAGTCATTTCCAGGCAGATACTGTTCAAGGATGCTAAAAGAAGACTAGGTGATAAGGATGAATCAAAGGTTAGTCAGATGAGTGGTTCGCACAATGCACAATCAAAAAGCACCCAATTGTGAAGACTCTTGAACTATCTAACTAGATTTTTATTCTGTTTTGATATAATAACAGAGTCCCTAAATGGAATTATACTTAAGACTGAGAAGAGGCAGCTGGTGGTAATGTAGGTATAATTCCATCAAGAAATTCAGCTACAGCCATAATGCTTAAGTGAGATGTTCAGGTGATTTGATTTGTACACATATCTACTATTTCCCAGAAAACGATGATTTCTCCAATCACTGGAAAAATAATTTCTAGAGTTTCCTTTGTGAACATGTTTCTTTATCCCAAATGGCTCTCTGACCCCAATTTTATTTTGTCATGCATACTTTTATCACAGAAATGGAAAGTAAGCTACCTGGTATATTCCAAAACTGTCTGCTTTTTAGTGCTGAGTCCAAATGATAGATTTACAAGCTAATGAGGCTCTGCTATATCACTGCATTCTGGCAGTAGCATGCGAGTTTTGCCTGCTCAACACTCAGAGCTGCTTCTGCCCCAGGCACTGAAGAAGAATTCAATGACTTCATAGGTACAGGAACTTCATCCTTATCTTTCAACAAAGGCAATTATTTCAGCTCTAAATAAATCTGACAATATATTCAAAGAGCTATTTGGAAAATATAAAGTTTTGCTGTTCTGGGGAGTGAACTCAAGGCCTTGTCAATGGCATATGTTCTACCACTGAGCTACACCCCAGCCCTGAAAATACAAAGCTTTTGAAGGTTTTTAGTTTTTGATGTGATTTTTCCCAAAATGGTAACCTAACACTTTAGATCTAGGAATATGGGTCTAAGGTATAAATTGGAAAGGAGCCTGGAATTAAAAACAATAATCTGATGCCAATTTTTTTCAAGTAGAAAATATAAAGAATGTGCTCTGTTATTATTAATCAAATCACTCTTATTGTTGAACTCATTGGGGTTTTTTCCTCCTCCCTCCCTCCCTCCCTCCCTCCCTTCCTTCCTTCCTGAGTTGTTGAGGCTGGCTTTAAACTTGTGATCCTCCTGTCTCAGCCTCCTGAGAGACTGGAATTACACACATGCGTCACAGGACCCAGCCTGTCACACTCATTGCTTTTTAAGTTTTAAATAATAGTTACCCAAGTAAGTTAAAATTCAACTCGATAATAGTGCTCAGTACAACTACTGGGTATTGAGTTAAACTATACAATTCCTTCATTTTTTTCAGATTAAAAAACAGTTGAATTTTCCTATAATTCAACTAATTAGCTGGATTTAGATAAATGATTTCACATTTATATGAGTTACATAATTTTGTAAGTCATAACTGAAGGCATTCTAATTTGATTCCTAATTGAATGATTAATGTATCCTTGTATGTGATACACATTTTTTTCTCAAATTGTGAGTGCCAAAATCTTGAATAATTTTTTGCATGATTGTGCATTAACAATTATGGTTTTGTTTTTGTTTTTGTTTGTTTTGTCTTAGGGATAGAGGAGAGATCATAAGTTTTATCAATACCTGGGGTGTTTTTGAAATTTCTACAAATACTGAGGCAGCCATAGATAAAGAAAAAGCCCACTTATGGGGTTTTATTATTTGATGAACAAACTTTCTCAAATGTAGCATATTAATTCTAGGACTCTTAATAGTTAATTTACTTAGATCACTGCATAATGAGTATTGAACATCTACTGCACACATGTTCTTTTTTTTTTTTTTGATGGACCTTTATTTTATTCATTTATTTATATGTGGTGCTGAGAATCGAACCCAGTGTCTCACACATGCTAGGTGAGTGCTCCACCTCTGAGCCACAACCCCAGGGTTCTGGGGTTGTGGCTCAGAGGTAGATTCTTAAAATTTGTGTCCCTATCAGAATTTTATCACATAGAGCACTGTTCAGAGCATGTGCTGAGCACCGATCTGAAGCAATGAAATACTCCTTGGACAAAACTGAAGCAAGCAACTGCAGTGGAATTCAGTTAGACTAAACCTGCTATTCCGTGGTTCTGCAGCAGAGGAGGGGCAATGCCTGGAAGCACAATCCCATCACACCACCCTGTCTTGGCACCAGTTCACCAGGCGCTGCCCTTGGAAACTCAGAAAGACTAGGACATGCTTTCTGAGCGTGTTTGCCTTATAGCAGAAAGAAGAAAAGTAAAACTTGGCATCCTTCCCTCAGGACTTCCACAAAGACACCAACTATGCTTCAAAAGTTATGAACAGGGGAAATCTCTTCAGTTTAGGCTCCAGGGAAAGTTCTCCGTTTTGTCTTCTTTGGAAACTCCCTAAGATGCTGGTGTTTAGGAATGGTCAAATCTCCTTTCAATCTGGAACGTGCCAAGTGACTCAGACTCTCCTAGAAACTCATGGGTCACAGAAAAAGAAAAGCCGAGGCAGAGAGTCCATGAAAAGGAGTTGGGCATATTCCTACCTGCAATCCAGCCAAGAGTGATTCTGATCAATTGAGCAGCAGGTGGAGGCAGAAGGGAGAGAAGAGAAGGGCGGGCTACAAGTCCCCTAGCATTCAAGTGGGTTTCAGCTTTTCTCTAACACCCTTAACAAAAAGAATCTCACTTCTGAGTGCTATGTTGCAAAAGGCCAAACTTATTGACGTTGTATTAAAATCAAGCAAGCAAAAATTAAAACACAAAAGAGGTCAGTCTGGTTCTCTTAGTTTTATTTGATGTGTGTCCACATTCACTTTTCACTAATTTTTTTTTCTTTGTGATAGAGGAGAGCATGTATTTTTCTTTTTCAATTAAAAAATGCATACCAAGATCATTGTAATGTTTTGAGCAACTAATAAAAAAATTTTAAAAATATTCATACCAACACAATAGTGTCTATAAAGGGCTTGCCGGTGGCACTGTAGAATTGGTAAAATGACACATGATGATGATACTTTTAATTCAACTTGGTCATTAAAGTTCTCTGCTCATTGTGAATCCTGCTGTAATATGGGTTAAGAAAGGGGGCTCAGGTGAGTAAAAACCAAACAGCCTGTCCACCCACAGTGATGTTGGACAGGGGGAAAACTGGATTATAGCTGTTGTGTTTGGTTACAAGGTGAAATAAGTAAGACTGTAGAAGTGAAATGGTGCTTCCTCATTTGTGACGTCAGTTTATTGAGGAGAATCTGTGTCAAGAACATTTTTATTGGTGCATCCAGAATAGAGTCCTCAGAGATAACAGTACAAATGCTACATCACTGGTTATAAAATTAAAATATTATACATAATTTTTAACATCTCCTTAGAGGGATATAATAAGGAAAATATATTTGTTCTCTAAGAAAATATATCAAATATGGTGAATGATTCAGTGTATAAGAAAAAATTTCCATGAATATTTTTTCATAAAGCATTGCACAAAAACCTTGCATATGAAAATATTTTTTTTCATTTAAATAGATTTACTCTTTGGTGTTAATAGATTTAGCTATCCCAATTAATTTTATGTTTTACAAAAAATAAAACATAAGCTTTGTTATGATCTATAACATTATTTTTAATACTTCTTTGTACTCTTGAGCATTAAATTTTAAATAATCTTAGTAGAAATACATTCTTCCGTAGGAAACACTCTCAATGGTAATTCCAAACTTTAATTTTGGGGGAGCGGGTATCAGGGATTGAATTCAGGGGCACTTGACAACTGAGCAACATCCTCAGCCCTATTTTTTGTTTTATTTAGAGACAGGGTCTCACTGAGTTACTTAGCACCCTACTTTTTTTTCTGAGGCTGACTTTGAACTTGTGATCCACTTGACTTAGTCTCCCTGAGCCATTGGGATTACAGGCATGCACCACTGTGCCTAGCTAACTTTAATTTTTATAAAAACAAAAACAGTAAGCTTTAGAGCTTATCAAGACAACAAATTAAGATATACACTTGTCTTGAAATATTATCAGCAAGTAATAAAATTAGATGATTTAACTTTTAATTTTTAAAAAGCAGATCTTCAATCCATTACAGTTGGGGTGTGAATAGTGCCAATTAATGCAGGTAAATACTTCAGCCAAGTGCTCTTGGGTGAATTGCAATCAAAATTAAGACCTATAATTTAACAAGATAAAGTCACATCTACCTTACTCCTTGTTCATTTCAAACAAGGGGAATTAAATGTCATTACTAAAGCAAATCATTATGGAATTACCAATATCTCTGCAATATTTTTCAGTCCCTATCAGTTTACTTGGTGTTGCACAAAGTTATAGAATTTACCACTAAAGAATTTCATTAGTTCTACTATACTCAGCTGTAATCCCAGTGGCTCAGGAGGCTGAGACAGGAGGATTGTGAGTTCAAAGCCAGCCTCAGCAATTTAGCAAGGCCCTAAGCAACTCAGTGAGACTCTGTCTTTATTAAAAAAAAAAAAAAAAGTTGGAGATGTGGCTCAGTGGTTAAGCACTCCTAGATTCAATTCTCAGTACCAAAACAAAACAAAAAGAGTTCTATTAAATAATTCCAGAATTACATAAAATCTTCTCCCTATGTGGAAGAACTCATAGCTAACTCACCAAATGGCAAACATATCTGAAATGAAACAGCATCAAATATCTCATCACTAAAGTGCCGTTTTTCCATCTGATAGCCTACAATAGACTTTGATCACTTTCATGCTTCCCTTTGTGAGTTTAATTTGTAGGAGCACAGACCATTTCAGGCTTTAAATACAATTCGGTACATACGACAATCAAACAATGACTTTATTTACTGAGTAAAAATACTTCACTGAAAGTAAAATTTTTTAAAAAATTAACCACATGCATGCTTTCAGCTTACAACATCAATTACATTGATAGACATGTCATGCCCAATCTAATATGTGTCTGTGGTAGCTTAACCCTTTCAGCAACCCAGTCTCTTTCCAAAATGGTTTATACATTAAAATGTACTGAGGGTTTCTCTTAGTTTTTTGTGTGATAAAGATTTGGATAGCTTTAAATTTTTCCAGCAAATGATAATAATTTATTAATTTATTATAACATGAAGTTTGAACTCCATCATGATTGTAGTTCATTCCCTGGCAGAGCAACTAGCAAAAAAGTATTGCACTTAACACAAGTGCTCAAAGACACATTTTAGCATGGACAAATAAACCATGGGGTATGTTATGACCTATTTTATACATACATACATATATATACATGTATATGTATATATATATATATATATATATATATATTATACACATGCATATATATTTTGAACTATAATGAGTGGTTTATCTACAATGTATAATTATGCTAACTAACTGAAGGAAGGTTATGATGTTAGGCATTAATACAACACTATGTATATTTCATATTTTAGCTGGTTTTAGCATAATTAAAAATAATCAGACTTATTGCCACAGATAATCACCAAATAACATTCAAACACATTGTTTCAAATGTCTTTAAATTTGGTTTTGTGCAATATAAAGAGAACTGAGTTAAGAGACAAAGGACAGGGTTGACGTTAGCAGAACACCAGGGTGTGTGTTCTCTAAGGTCCTATGGGCCCTCCCTGACACTCTGTGATCCTTCTAGTCTTTCTCCACAAACCTTTATCTTCAATTTCATATTCACTTATTTTTCCTGACAGACCTTCTGGGAGTAGAATGGCTGAGATGGCCAAGGGAAAAGAGGGAAAAGACCAAACAACTAGAGAAGTTGCAGCTGAATAAACAAAAAGTTGTAGGTTAGATTTATATTGGACTCTTATGTTCTACAAAGATCTAAATATATGTAATAATTTTCAAAATAAGTTCCATTTTGTAAAAGGGGGAAACTTCCCTCGAATGGGATGAATTTGGGAGCTCTTGACCCTTAGCATTGCTGACATTGACTGTAGGCTGTTCTGAGTATGCAGGGTACTTGGTGAAGATAAAAGCCCATTAAAAAGAAGAATACTCTATGAAGGCAGGAGAAAGAAATTAAAAATTAAAACATAAAATTGGTCAAGCCATAAAAACATAATTAAAAAAGTCCTCTGAGGCATTCTATCATGATTAACATAAAAAGTTGTAACATTTTCAATTTAAAAGGAGATAATTCATTACAAAATGAAATGTAGACCCCCCCGAGTTTTATCTCATATAGATCCTTTCAAAGATCAACACAAGGCTTAGTTCAAACAATATTATCTTGAAAAAAATATTCAGTTATATCTTGATGTTTTGTTCAAAGCATTGACTATAATTGATATCCATCATCATTAATGTATCAGGCCAACTCAACAAAGGAAGCCATTTGCTATAAGCAATTATTTGGGGAAATGCTGGTAATCTCTAATTATCTTGGCACTTTAAAGCAGATAATTTTGTTTGCACTATGTCATAAGAACAAATAGTAGTTTGTTTTTTGTTCTGTGTAATAGACTGTATATGGCTGACATTTTATACCTCTGAAAAAGAATGTCAGCAATCTTGAGAAATTCTGTATCCTTAAGGATACAGAATTGCTTTGACAGTCAGTTTTGGATTGATCAATCACAGTGTGCTTTGTGTATACTAAGTCCTCAATAAAAATGGCATAAAGTTCCCAAAGTTTGTCTTTACTTACATTAGCTTCCACCAAAAACTATCCCCACCCCAGTCTCATCAAGACTTTAGTATCAGTCCTCTGCATGCTGCATGCATATGGCCCACATGGATTCAATGGTGTTTCATTCTCATATGTCAGGAATTATCTGAAACTTAACATGCTAGCATATATTATGCAACTTGACACACGGTATGTAACAACCCCAAATAGGTTTATTTCATATGTCTTAGAATATCTTCTTAACCTACTACTTTGCCAAAGCACTTTGGAATGTGGATGTATGATGGAACCTCTTTAATCATCCGACTTCCCCTTCATTCCAGCCCCATTCCTTCTCTATATCCCCCACATACCCCATCAAATATAATAAACAGAGTGGAATATCTCTTTTGCTGACCAAACACATAATCCCTCTGAATTCATGCCAATCTCCTTCAAGGATCAAAACATGCTAGACACATTTTAGTAGGGTTTTGCATCTCTGCGTACCTGAGCAGCTCACTTGTGATCCCAAGGCATCAGCCTTCTCAGTATAGAGAGAGCTTTAGGACTGTGGTGTTAGAAATGAAAGAAAGCAGCAAAGAAGAGAGGGAGGGTGAAAAGAAAGTGTTAGGATTCAGTCTTTGACGAGCAAATAGAATATGTGGTTTGAGTCAATAGGCCTGAAGGTCAGGACTGGGGAGGATAGAATATTTTAAAGTTCTGTTTGCTCTTCCTTAGCAGACTGAGGTTCAAGCCTGGATACTAGATCTTAGAATTAGAATTTATTACATGCCAGGACTATAGAGGGCTCAGGATAGAATGTAAAGAAAATGGGCTTCATTCTAGAAGGATGGTGAGAGGAGAATGATGCAGAGGCAACAGAAACAGAGAATGGTACTTTGACTTCCTCTATTTCACAATCCCAATAGGCTGGAGAATTAGATTGGCTGATGATAGACTTATCCTGTTTCCCGTTGGGGTATCTTGGAATAGATTGTTGAAGAGTGCATTTGCAACAACCTAGTAGGTTCAAATGATTGGATGTGGTGAGGAAGCATAAGGTCTCTAACCAACCTAAGCTAACTGCACCCCATCATGAAGGAGTAGGGGGCAGCTGAATGTGCCAAATGTGAACTCTCCAGCAAAAAACTCCCCCTGGAGCTTGACCATATACCAAATGGTGAAGGATGACCATATCAGCTGGAAGCCAAATGCGAGCTAGCTAGACCTCAAGAGGACACACCAAGTAGGAAAGTTAAAAAACAAAACAAAACAACAACGACAAATAAAACACAGTTCATAGCAGCAGTCTGAATGCCCAAACCCTGACATAGCCTAGTAGTGGGTATCAGCTAGTGCCCCTGTGTAAACCAGCATGGTACTGGGAGGCAATGCCCCAAACTCCCTCCTGCAGCTGGCAAACCTGTGGTGAGGCTGCTGGTGAACAGAGCAGTGATGCCTTAACCAGAACCTGCAGGAAGTTGAATTTGACTGAATTTTTGTAATAGAGGAAGACTATTTAAATTAGGAAAGACTCTGATAAGTTAATTGAACAAATCTGCCTTTCCCACTTGATATGGTGAGAATTCAAGATGATCACATCAGTACTAAAAATAAACTGCCTTTTTTAAAATTGTTCCATTGGTGATTTTATTGTTCTTTTTTAAAAATTTTTATTTATTTTTTTTAGTCATACATAGACAGTAGAATGCATTTTGATATATATATTACATACATGGAATGTACATACATCAAAACTATGTTTTTTTCTACACAACTAATCATGTGCAAATTTCAATGCCCATCATTCTCCTAAGACACTTGTTGTTTCCTAGACCTTGCTTCATATTTCATCTTGCTTTTTTTTTTTTTTTAGACTGGGATGTCTTCTACCCTTCCCCAATGTTGTGTCTTCATGAAGACAAAGAAGATACGTAACACTTCTCATTATCAGCATGGTGCTAACATAAGGCTCTATGGCAAAGAAAATAATCATGCCTTTCATAATTTACCCAATTATTCAATATATTTAATCACATTTGGATTATGTGATAAATGCTATATAACAAAATGAACCTAATATAATTAAAATTTTATTGTGAAGAAGTATAATATCTCACCTAATAGTAGCACATGAGAATTTTCAAACAATACATAAATGAGTGTTATGCAATCATCATTCATGTAATCATATAGTTACTTTTATCCAATTGTGGAAATCCAGTAGGGGCATTATATGTTATAGATAGTGAGATTGGCCTTTTTAGTATGGAAAGTAAGGCTATTTTAGGCAAGTTCATTGGCAAAATCCCTAGTACATCTGATTGCAAAGTGGAAGATATTGATAATAGAAGTATGATATAAATCAGAAACTCTAAGTTAAAAATAGACTTTATCTCACATAAAGTATTTTCTAGTTCTTTCTATAGAGAAAATAAAACACAGTCACTTCTTCTGATTTGACCTTTCTGCATGACTTACCTGAGTAAGAGGAAAGAATTTTAAAATAACAAAAGAAGAATTCTTACAAAAATGGGTTACAGATTGGAACCAAAGCGTATTTATATTTCTGCTCCTGAGTTAAACACACCGAGTTAACACTCAGAGTTAAAACACACTGCATTTGTTCACTCCTGGTTTTTCTCCTGCCATAAGAGTGGTATAAATAAGTAGCCCCTGGCCTTTTCAAACCTACACCACCATATTTCATTTATGGCATCCAATAAGGTCAAAGGCAAAGAATAAAAACCTCCCGGCACAGGCTAACTTTGTCAATTTGAAACGTGGCTCACCATCCAGGCCGTTGTTAAGCAAGCTGTTCAAATAATGTCTTGGTTCACATGTCTGTGGGCCTCTGATAGGGCTTCAAAGTCTGGGAGAAAGCCTATGCAAGTTGAAATCTAACCTTCCTCGCCCTTCCATCTTTTTGTCTCCTGTTTTCTGATCTTTTTAATCCAGAATCTTTAATAGAAAAATTCTGTTGCAAGACTGAAAACAGCATGGGGTCAAAATCCCATTATAGGTTATTTAAAGCAACATCTGTAGTCTTTTGAACGTGTCAAGAGCAACTTAGGTGAACTCTAGGGACTCTTCTTCAAACATGTTATATTAAATACACATGAACACAAGTAAAATATGTTTTAAGCTCAGATTATTAAAAGAAAAAAAAAACAGATAGATCTAAATGTTTAAATAAAAGTCTCTTTAAACCATACCAAAGAAAAAAATCTCAGATAAATTATTAATGCAAGAGAAAGATTTTTTTTTGATGAGGAAAATGAAGGATAACAAAACAAACTGAACCAAAACCAATGCCTCTAAGGAGAGACTGCATGCAGAACCAATAACCTGAACAAATAGCAACATAACCAGATCCGAGTGAGCAGGGAGACTTAACTCCCTGCCTTCTACACATAACACAACATGCTTCGGTGTTTCTGCATCAGCTCAAAAAAGTAGAAAAGTCAAGTATCAAAAAATAAATAAATAAATAAATAAATAAAATGGAACCATCACGTCTCTATATTCTACTGTGAAATTTGGGGTGTAAATCAAAAGACTCTAGGTTTTTTTCTCTTCTTTCTGGATTATTCCTCAGTCGTTCTTTTAAAGGAGAAGTCTTCACGTTAACAATATACCTAAAAATACAACAACTCTCAGTCACTAATTTAAAGAAAAAAAATATCTAAAATAATGTAGCTGTGTCCATACAGCTGGAAAAATAGGGAATATCAGCTTTAGTAACTTAATAAAAATATTACTGTGAAATAGGACTTATCACATTGTGCTCAGTACCACTGTGCCATCTAAAGCTGTATAGATGAAGTCAATCTCTATGGGGGGACCAGAAGATTAAAGGAGGTTTCTTGGTAACAATGTGGCAAAAATGCCACTAAAATACAACATGCCAAGGCAAAACGTTAAGCGAAATGCTTCTATCTGGAGATTTATGGTTTGATCACAATCTGAAGAGCAGGCATTTAAAAAATTCCAATAAAGACAGGAAGAAGTTTAAAAAAAGAAAAAAGAAAGAAAGAAAAGAAATCCACTTAAGAATTTATGAAAGGCAAGTTTTCATCAACACATAATCAGCCCCTGGGCCCTTTCCCAGAATTAAGAACAAAGTGTGTTATAACTCCAAAGTAAGATCTCAGGGAAAAAAAATCTCAACCGAACTTAATGCACACCAGAATTCTCAACATAAAGCATTTCCAAAGTCCTCCTGCGCTTTCCGGTTTGCCCTGTGGTTCTCACAAGCAATTCTCATGAAGCCTTGAAATAACACCAGGTTGCAACAAAGCCACACTTACCAGACAATCCACACTCCCCAAAGCAACGAAGAGAAAACACCACTTACCTAGGAAAAGAAGAAAGTAATGCAGAGATTAAGATGCTATCATTTAAAGGCATTTGTCATAATTCTTACATTATCCCAGTCCCTGTACTGCCATATCTTCTTAATGAACATCATTAAGTTTTTAGAAGAAAACCATGTTTTAATTCATCTATGCAGAAAGGGAGTTTTGTGAAGAGTGAGTGACAGTCTTGTTGCACAAACCCCTGTAAGTTTATTGCCCCCTGAGTCACTGTGACATAATCCCAGGTAGGCAAAGGGGGAAATGATAACAGAAATCTGAAAGGAAATGAAACACTTTTCTTGCACCAAGTGTAGTTTGCAGCCACCTCCATCAAGTCTTCAAAGTCTGTGCCTCCCTAGAACAGAGCCTGACCATCCCCAGCCTGCATCAGACGAAGGCAGGTAGCTTGTGAAGCCACATTTAATGTTTTCTAGAATGAAGCAATAATGATAGTTTCTTGGCCCCCAAGTCCCAGATAAGTGATCACAAAATGATCACTGTAATTTTAGCTTCACTTTGAGCCAAAATATTTTTAATTGCCAAGTTATTCAAAGTGGAAACATTTACAACTGGCATGAACCTTCTAATTCCAGTTGCTAATCAGTTATACAATGAAAAACCTTGGCTTTGTTACTTCAGCTATACATCATGAAACAGGGGGGCGGGGGGGGGGAAATAGCACAGAGACTGCACACTAGAAATTAATCCACATCCAGAAGTATTTGCACTTACAGTCTCCAGTACACAAATAACAGCGTCAGTTTAGCAACTGTATTTTTAAAACACAGAATAATGTTTCTTCTATTCTCAAGTCTCATGAAGAGTAAGTTGGACTTTTTAAAGAAATAATGGAACATGAAGTATACCTGGAAAAAGTTGAGGAAATGGGTCACAGACACAAATCCCCTTTACCACCCCATGAAAATATTCTCAGCTGCTCCATTCATTTATGTATTCAAAAGATATTTGTTGAGTGCCTTCTATATGTAAAAAAAATGTCATAGGCATTGCATGGAAATCACAAAAACAACACTGATGTTCCAAGCAGCTCACAGTTGAAGAGAAAAAAGATGGCCACACAGGAGGTAGAACTGAACAAGGTCACAAGAGAGGTACAAGAAAAATGTTGTAGAGGGCATGCAGTTTGGGGGTAGTGAGGCTGTAGAAATTTCATGGAGAAACATTGAAGCCTACAAGGGGAGGTGGAGATTTTGGAGTAGGGGCTGTGAGTCATTCCCAGGTCAAATCCCATATGTGTATAGGTCAAGTCAGATCCACCAAGAATCTATCCAGGGTCCCATTGGCAGCCAATTTTAGTTCAGGAGTGTTTCTCACAAGGATGTGGTGGGAAAGAGAGATGCAAATCCCAGAGGGCCATGGCTTCCTGGTACTTGACCTCTTTCAGAAGCAAGAGATCATGCAGAAACTAAAATGCCTTTGGTACATGTACTAGTGAGGACAGCTGCTGTGACCATGTGTAGCTCTATCCTGCCTGAAGAGCCTCACATAGGGCAGCACTCCAGAAACTGTGTTCCTTCCATCCGTGGGCACATGAAGGATTGCAATGCATTCCTCACTCTCCATCACTCACAGGAGCTGGAGGGTTGAACCCACATCCCTGCTGATCCCACTCTGCCAACACTGCTCAGTCACCACGTCTGCATGTCCACAGCATCCACCTCACACCAATTCCTCTCCAGCATTGTCACCTTCTTCCATTGCTCTTTGGGATTATCCATGATTTTCTGAGTATCTTTCTATTACATTCCTGGCATCAGTTCCAATGAATTCATCATCTTTGATTTAAAAAAGTTCTACAACTTGGTCATATTTAATCCCTTTAAACAAGTTTTAAGTGAGTATCAGATATGTATTTGTACACAGGCAAGTGATCTCTGGGGGTTAACAGTCTCAAAAGATACTGGTCTTCGAGAAATGTACAATTTGGATATAAGACATATGTAAATAATAAAATACGAAGCAGAGAAGACAAAGCTTAGATCTGGCTGTAGATTATCTTAAAACACAGGCACTTGGAAAGCCTGGGTTCTGAAAAGTGTGCCATGAAAAGAGAAGAGAGACCTAATGATGAAACAGTGGGGGATAGAGAGCAAGGAGGTGAGAGAGTCCAAGCCCATGCTGAAAATGTAGACAAGTCAGGCTCAACTGGACTAGAATGTGTCCATTGGGGTAAATGTGTCCATTGACAGTAAAAGAAGTTGGAACTAAATCTCAGGGGCTCATCAAGAGTCCATTAAGGAGTTTGGATGGGATTGGTAGGAGTTTGGATGGAACTGATGGGAAGAGTTGCTAAATATAGCTAAGTTTGGGTTTATAAGACCTGCCCAGAGAAAACTCCATGTGAAGATGGAGGAGAGACTGGAATGATGGATCTGCACACTAAGGATGTCAACCACTGCTGCCCGTTGCCAGGGGCTAAAACACTGCATGAAACAGATTTCTCCTCAAAGCATGCAATGGGAACCGTCCCTCCGAACACCTTGATTTTGTACTTCAATTCTGCAGAATTATGAAACCATTGAATTCTGTTGTTTGAGCAATCCAGGCTGTTGTACTCTAGGAAATGCACAGAGATCTGTGAAGAGAAAAGAAGGAAATGGCTCTAAAAATCACTGCTAGGATAGTCAGTAGTCCTGTGGGTGGGAATTTGTGCAAGTTTGGGTCCTCTTAGAATTAGATGCTAAGATAAGATTAATCATGTTAAGATTTTCTTGGAGGAAATATCAGCTGAAAGGATGGAATGAGGAGGGTTGGGGGAGAGAGAGCAAGAGAGGGCAAGTTGGACAGAAGTGGCCTAGTCTGCAGTCCAAGCAAGATATGGGAAAGCCATTGGGATATATTTAGCCTCTCCCTTGAAGTGATGTTCTTAGTCTCCCCATTCCCCACACTCAGTCAAAGAGGAGCCAGACTCTGGCCTGGGCCATGACCTCAAAAAGCAGCCCTGGCATCTTCTGTCAATCAGGAGGTCAGTCAGGCACATTCTAATGACCTCCAAGCAATCAGAAAACCAAGGAAAGGAGACAAAAAGACTGGAAATGGAGCCAGTGTGACCAGGTGCATGATGTGTACTGAGATGAGATCAATTTTGACATATGCAGTTTTAAGCACCACCTGTATCCTCAGAGGGCTGGAACGCGGTGCCACGAGTGCAGGTAAGAATTCTCAGATGGAGAGTTCTGAGTTCCCTGGAAAAGACCCTAGTCTGGAGAGGGTGGATGAGATGATGAAGGGTCAGAGTTCAACTAGAGAAAAGCCACAGACATGACATATTTGAGGAAAACAGAGAGGGAAATAGAAGGATCCTCCAAACTAGAGAAGTCTGCATAGGAGAATGCAAGACCAGCTGAGGTGGGGCTTTGGTATTCCAGTGCCCAGGGAGGAGGTTCGCTGGCAGCAGGAGCAGCTCTTGCAACCAAACATGCAGAGCAATCAAGAAAGGTGATTCTGGAGGGAAGCAGTGAATGTCTTCCGTTGGGGGACTTTTCTGAAGGTGACTGATTGGAAGTCTGGTTTCAAGGGAAAAGAAACTAATCGTGGGGGGTGAGGACACGGGCAAGCAAGTGCAAACACTATATTTCCTACTTTCCTACTAATGACCAGGAGAGAGGACTTAAGAGAGGAAAAAGCCAACTGATCTTCTAAGGAACAATATTTGGCATTCAAAATGATGCCTGAAAACTTATTAACAGATTAAATGATGTTATAGCTCCTACGGTGTCTCTTGTCTCCAAAACTGTCTGCAAAACATTAAAGGTCTCTGTCCTTGGATTTGTATTCTCAAGCAAGATGAAGCAATAGAAAGAAATACCAGGAATAATACAAGCATCATATATATATATATATATATATATATATATATATATATATATATATGTCATATATATATATATATGATTTTTTTAAAAGTTGTGCTGTTTTCAATTACAATGTCTCTCTCTATCAGCAGACAAAAGGATTCATCTCCAGCTCATTGTAATCAGAGAGGAAGAAAGATAAATACACTGTCTCTTCATTCTTTGGTCTAATTGGGGATTCTTTCAGCAAACCCCTTAACATGCCATGGTTACGATTCTATAGCTATAGCTGCAGATTTTCCACGGGGAGCTCTTAGTCAACATCTAACAGATCAATATCTGAGCTTTGTAGGAAGCATTGTGTTCCCATAGCCACCGCAATAATCTCTTCAGTTGCTTACAGCTTGAGGGGCTTCCCACCCTCCCAACCTTCCTCTCCACGTTTTGCTGATCATGAAGAGGTTACTGAGAAGTTAAGCAGAGCATTTAGTCACACAGATGTCCTGGTGTCTGAAGATCAAGACATACAGGACATTCAACCTTGTCTCATTCATATTTACTTTTATTTTGCATCTTTTCTGGGAAATGCAATAGAGCCAAACTGAGGCCCAGGAAATACTAATTGTTCCTCAAATCACAGAACTCGTGAATGCCAAAGTTGAAGGTGATTTTTTTCTTGGTTATTTCTCCCTAGCCTTTCCCCTGCACTACCTAATAGTGGAACTCGATACCATCTACTGGTAAATATGCCCATTTAGAAAAAGTACATACATACATACACACACACACACACACACACATAATCAAATTTAGTCTGAAATATGTTCCGCTGGATTCTAAGGTACCATATTTTTGTCACTGCATTTTAGAAACATTTTGTTTATGTACATATTTATTTATTATTTTTATTGGTGCATTATAATTATGCATAATAGTGGTATTCATGTGGCACATCTGTACATGCACATAACATAATTTGGTCAATTTGTAGGTTTTTATATTTAAATGCCATTCTCATTAAGTTGCTTTGTAATACAAAATAAAATAACAGAAAAAGAACTACTGAGAGGATTAAGCTCATCTGCAGGTTGTTTTGGTATTTTCATATTGCAGTCTTCCTACTTTTTGTTGCTGTTCATAAATGTTAATTTGTGTGAAGTAATCAGATACAGCACGCCTAAACTGACTATATTCTATTTCAGTATGAGTTATTAAAGTGCTTGTGCTGTAAACTGAAATTGAAGCTGACAAAATCTTCTATGGTATTAAACCAATACTTATTGGTACAAATGTAGGCATGTTTGGAATTCCAATGCCAGTGAGATTCCCAGCCACACAGAGCCAAGCCTTCCAGAGGGGAAATCTGCCAAAGCCCCTTTAACCACATGCCTGTAGGAATCTGTGCACTTAATTAAATGCACATACCAAGGAAACAGCAGAGTCACTGTGTGTTCAGAGACATATCATTGAATCACCAGATGGCATTGCATCAGAGATCTGAGCTCTTAATAGTGTGCTACACATTGTACAAAACACAACATACATAGTCAGGTATTGCCTCTAATATTTGTGTTCAGTAGAAACAATACAGATAAAAGTGCATGAAGAGAAAAATAGCACACATAACAAGAAGTTGGAAGAAAAGTCCTTAAGGTGTTTCATTCACTAACAATTCAGGAAATAGGTTGCAAAAGTTGACTGAACAACTTTTCAGAAGGCCTCCAAACATGTTTTGGAGTAACTTCATTAATCACACACTCTAAATTAGAATGTCATCTTTGACCACCAGTTGACAAAAGATACAATATTTGTGGCGAAGCAGAATATATGATACTTGCTGACCATTCGGAAATATTTCCTGGTAGGCTCTTCAGTTCCTAGAGTTTTCTCAAGATCAAAGTTCCTCCAGAACAGCACAAGTATTGTCCCCAAGAAAATGCTGTGCAGCCCACTGTGAATTTGCAGATGGACTAAGAGGGAAGACACGGTGGGGTGGCTGTGGTGATCTTGCTTCCCAGTGGCTTCAACTTCTGGCTTTCATGCCCTGGAGTGCAATTCTCTTCCAACCAACAGAACATGGCAAAGGCGATATCACATCCCTGATTACACTATGTTACGTAAGACTCAATCTTGCTAGTGTGTATGCTTGCTCTTTTCTCTCTGTCTCTCTTTGTGTCTGTCTGTCTCTCTTTGTGGCTTTGAAGAAATAAGCTGCCATGAAACGTACAACTGCAAAGAAATGAATTCTGCCAACATATGGGAATGCCATCTTTTGATACTGATCTCCCACAAATATGCACTCTGTACCTACCCGGGTTTCGCCCAGAGAACCTTTTGTAGCTCCTAAAAATGAGTTATGCCATCTAACCCCTGGGCTTAGTATGTGCTATAACCTTTGCCTAAAAAGCCTGCTCTCTGCCTGGGCTGATTTCTATTCCCTTTGGAATACAGCTGAGATGGTACTTTGCTTGGAACCTTTCCATATTCCCATATGAGATGGCACTTCATTTTGAATTTTCCCATGTTCCCGTATGACTGAGTACTTCCTTCCCAGGTGATCCAATATCGTAACATTCACGACCCCACAGGAATATGTGTTAGAATTCAACAGTTTGGGGTCATAACTAATACAGTCCCATTTTAAACAACTCAAGGCTAAAAGAATACAAGATACATGTATATGGAACCTGAGCAAAGTTGAACAACAGTGCCTCGAGAAATGTGGGAACCAATTCCATGGCTGGGAAGCCCTTACATAATGAGGCTGTGGACTGCTTCATCTCCTTCTCTTCCCCAATTTGGTGGGTTACAGTCTCTTATTAGCATTTCTCTTCTTATAGCTCACATAACTCCTTTCTCTCTGAAGGCTCTACTTCTCTGTTAGGTGTCTCCATGCGAGGTGTGAAAATAAATACTTTGTTCCCTAGCACACAGCTAGTAGCACATAGTTCCTTAACCCCCTAGAATTTCTTAAGTGATAGGAGTGACTTTTGTTCTAAGGAGGACATTCTTTTTAGGCCTCCAAATAGGATCAGGATGGAGGTGGCTTGTCAGAAATATCAAGGTGTGATTAAAGGGTTGAAATTTTCACCCTGTCTTCTATCCCAGTCCCACCTCCAACCTCTAGGGAGGGAAGAGGAGCTGAAGATTGAATCAATCACCAATGCCCAGTGATTTAATCAATCATGCTTACATAATGGAACCTCCATAAAAACTCCTAGGCAGGGGGGTTTAGAGACTTTCTGAGTCAAGGGACATATCAATGTGATGATGGGGGACATGCTCAGAGAGCATGTGGAAGCTGCCTGACCTTTGCCCCATGTGCTGCTATAGGGTTTTAGATCTGGAAACCCCCGACTCCCTGCAAAGCTCACGCGTTAGGCAATGTAGCAACGTTCAGAGATGAAATGAATAAATCGTGAGAGCTGCGACCTCATGGATGGATTAATCCATTTGAAGGATTATAATCTGAATGGACTACTGGGGAATGGCTGGAGGAAGCTGGTCATTGGAGGTGTGGCCTTGAGTACTAACTGTATCTACTCCTATCCCCTTCCACCTCTCTGTTTCTCTACTGACTGCCATGAACCAAGCAGCTTTCCTCTGTCATGCCCTCCCTCCATGATGCTCTGCCTCTCCTCAGGCTCAAAAGAATGAAGCCATCTGACCATGGACTGAACCCTCTGAAACCGTGAGCTAAAAATAAACACTTCCTCCTCTAAGTTGTTCTTGTCAGGTATTTTGGTCACAAAAAGCCAACACACTTGCCTTCTGCATCTTTTCTATTTGTTCTTGGGTGTGTCCTTCATAATAAACTGATAATAGTTGTGTAAACTGCCTTCCTGAGTTCTGTGAGCCATTTTTGTCTGTTGTCAAAACCAAGGACGGGGCTGTGGGACCCTGGATTTGTAACCAGGTTAGAAGTGTGGTTACCCTAGGCACCTAATTGTTATAATTAGCATCTGCAATGGGAATAGTGTTAGGGGATGAGCCCTTAATCTGTGGGGTTGGTGTCAGAATTAAGTTGAATTCAACCAGGTGGTGTCCAGAGATTTAGGGAATTTGTTGCTATGAGAAAACCCCCACTTATTTGATATCTTAAGTACTGAGGGTAAAAATAATTCACACCAGGTCAACCATTTCTTCTCCAATGGTCCCAGCAACTATTTAGTCAGTTCATGTATTCCACTCTGACACATTAGCATTTCATCTCTACCACAATCCTAAAGGCAAAAAAGAGATTCTGATTTTCCAATCAGAATTGAGTACCCATTCCGGGGAATATCATCATGACATGGGGACATTTGGCCCATAGTTTAATATGGCTGTCAAGTCCTAAACTTGTTTTTTCCCAGACAAGGGTAAAGAGGATGTCACCTTATCACCTTATACTGTGATTTCCTGTTTATTAATCAGTCTCTCCCACTAGTCTACTAACTCTGTGAGTGTAGATTTTGTACTGTAATATCCACCGAGGGTCTATTATTTGACAGAGTAGTCAGCACAAAGGAGATGCTCAATAATAATCATTGGAAAAAAAAGTATTATCTTTTTCCTTTGATTAATATACTTTTAATACCGCCACTAATAAAAGTTCCTTGATCTTTTAATGAAAGTCTGAATAAAAATGTTTTTTCATTGTCTTCAAAAGAACTGGCTGGATAACTGAAAGATTGAAGCTTTGCTTAAAATAGATTAGTAGCGCTCATCTACTCCTCCCCATCACACACTCTCTAATATAGATTAATCTCCTACTTTAAGCCAGTATTTCCTAGAAATGGAGCACAAGGCCTAGGTTCATTGACGACTCAATCACCTCTTGAATTACAAAGAATTTTCACTTCGCTTGAAGCTCTACTATTATTCATAAATGACTCAACTTAACCAGCCATGAATTTTCCCACTGAAAGATTCCCAACAGTTAAAGTGTCTTAGAGAGCTTGAAGTACTAGTCCCTGGAAGGGCTGTGTATCTTTGGGTATGAACACACACACATTTTATATCTTGATTTTTAAACCAAGTGCTTGAGAAAAGTCCTAGGCAATTTCTAACTTTTTTAAAAATAAAAGATATATGCCAATATCAAACCCCATGATGTGAATTAAAATTCACATAATCATTTATTCACAGTAATTTTGCCCTCTGGTTATTAATATCACTTGATGCTTTCCTAAAGAAATTTCTAAGGACATGCTGACTTCCATTTGAATCATTCCACTAAAATACAATTCTTCCTCCTTGTGCAGTACTGCAAAATAATGATTAAGTCATTCTAAATCATCTCCCTAAATCATTTCCTAGCTGGTGAGGCAGACCCTTGGGACATCTTCGACCCTGGACAACTCTACCTATGTAGAGTGCCTGAAAATCCTTGTTTGGTGACTCGTTGGTCCACCTAGCCCAATAAGCCTGGTTTAGGAAAACTGCGGAAAGCCCTGCTTTGAGGCTGGGTAGACCTGCATGGCTAAAGATCAGATAACTTGCCTTCCTGGAGGATCTGAATTTCTTTAGATGTGGATAATCTCTGGACTGTAGCATTCAGTCAACAATACTTTTTTTCTTAGAATGTGGTTGACTGAATTTCAAAATAAAAGGGGTGTGGAGGTGATTAGAAGAATTTAAATGTATTTGCCTGAAACAACTCAGTTGTGTATTTTGTCTTATAGGGTAAATGGGAGGGACAAGGGTGAGTTGGTGGCATTATGATTGTTGGTTGCTGAGTGTCAGCTGCTTACTGCCCAGGCTCGTTTAATATTCTGGTCTTTATTTATGTCCCTGGAAAGTAGAATCCTCTTTTGTTAATTCCATATATCTCTCTTCCCACTCTCCTTCACCCCACAACACACATACTTCTGCATGCACAGTCCCTGTCAATGCCCATGACATCTGATCTGACGACTTGAATACCAGGATTGGAGGTAAATCTAGTAAAGGTAAAGCATTTTCCTAAGACCCTAGGAATATATTTACCGAAGTGAAAAATTCCTTCTATACTTTCTTTGGCATAGAACCTGGTAGCGATGAATGGAAAATGAAGGAAAACGAATTGGTTTTCTACCCTGGAGGACTTTGCTCTTTTTGCTGACGATTATCTGGCTAAAAAATAATTTCCCTCATTTTAAGGTTAAATATGGAGGTCATGGTCCACACTAGGGAGGTTAAGGGACTCAAAAGAGTGGGATGGCCCAAGAATATTTTCAACTCTGCCTTATATACCTCTGGGAAACATTCTTCTCCCCCACCTGTATGAGAAACTTCTGATATCTGTGGCTTTATTCTATCCTGTACCCTCTTCCTGTTTCAGTAGGGCTGCCTGGTCAAGCATTGCTGGTTAGCAAATTTGTACAGTGAAAAGAAAATGGAAAAGGCCGATGAAGCTTTTATAACCCTCTGCAACCCTTCTAAAGCCCCAGACCCTGTGAGAAGACCTTGAAATTGACCCCTGGAATTGCTAATGTGGTCAGGCTCTGGAGCACAGAGTGGCTTAGGGTCTGAGTCTGGCACACAGTCAGGTAGATAGGTTGGTAGTTTGCATTCCCTAGTTTACAAAGGACAGCAAGTTGCAGAAGACCTGGGGAAGTCTTGCCAGCATCACCAAGTTGGCAGTGCAGTCCATTCTAGAACCATATCTTTTGGTTCCCAATTTGGTACCTCTGTCCCTTTAAAATACAGTTTCATAAAAGAGGATGACTTTCCACACATTAGATTTTTCTTTAAATAAACTTATTCATGAGGATGAAAATACTTAAAAATTCTGCTTCAGTAGACATAGTACCGAGAGGCCAATTCACAGGATATTAAGTATGAATTATCTTTTCTATGATATAACCTTAACTCTGAAATATGCTGGCTCACATTATTCCTTCTCTACTTCTGCTTCACATTACTAGGAATAGTCATAGCTTTAAAATTGAAGTTGCTTATTAGTCACTGTTGCACAGTCATCCATGAGGACAGGCCTGTAACTAGGGTAGCTGTGCAGCATCCCTTCTACAAGAGGGCAAATCTGGCATGGATGTAATGCTTATTTTACAAAAGAATGGATCAGTTTCCCAGGATGTGCAAACCTGTTTGCATAGAAGTGTATCTCAAGTTATTTGCTCACATGGAAGGAGAAGAGCTCTTCTTTGGCCCATATTCTTATTCATTATAATTGGTGATTATCTTGTTAGATAATAACCTCAATGTAGTGGTTTGAGTCATGCCCTCCCCCTGAATATGTCCAAATCTTTAGCTCTGACATCTCAGACTGATCTTATTTGGAAATAGGAACTTCATAGATAATGTTAAGAATCTTGAGATGAAGCCATCCTAGATTCAGGATGGCTAAATCCAATGACTGATGTCTATAACAGAAAGAAAAGGAGGTCTGGGACACAGAAATGCAGGAGAAAAACCATGTGAAGACGTTGGCTGAGACTGGGGAGGTGGGCCCAACACCAAGGAACACCAAATACAGCTGGAGTCACAGGAAGTTGGGAGAGAGGTTGAAACAGATTCACCCTCAGACCTTCCAGAGGAATCAACATCGCTGACACCTTGATTTTGGACTTCCAGCCTCCTGAACAGAGAATTCACTTATGTGAGTCACCAAGTTGTGGTGGTTAGCTCAAGGAGACTAAGGCACTAACACTATTCGATATCTGGTTCCTGTTGATTGTTAACTCTACTTTTCTAGTCTTTGCCTGCCACTGCTCTTAAGGAAAGCTCCTCCCTTTCCCTTTCAACAACTACTGACTGAGGTCATTTTTTTTTTTTTTTTTTTTTGCATCTTCACTGTGACCTGACCACCACCACTCCCATTTCTCCATGATTGGGGTTAAACCCATCTAAGGCCAAGGGACTCCCCCTCCTACCCAGGAACCTTGGGGGCTCTAACCCAGTAGTGTGACTTCACATGGGTTTTCCTGGGGGTCTTCTCAGGCCATCCTCCTCTTTTTACCCAACACATTTCTGAGCCCTTTGTAGACATATCTCACCTTACTGGGTGGTTCCAGCCTTGGAGGCCTGGTCTATTTTATCAGGGAATAAGAACCTGCCAATGCTTAACCTGTCCAAGGCTAACAACTTGAACTGGAAAAGCTTGAAGAGGAAACCTAAGTATAGCTAGTGACATTTCTTGCTAGTCCCTAAAAACCAAAGCCTCTCTGTGCTTTTGCAAAAGCAGGAAATTGCTTCCCTGTAACACCTGCAGGAGAGGGCTGGCAGCTCTGATTTTTTAATCTTAGGCTCCTAACTATCCAGAGCCTGAGTTTTGGTACTTACCAGCATGAAATCAACCCAAGGCCTTTCTGCACCTGCTGATGCCCTGTCAAATGTCCAGGTCCTTACATTCTCTCTCCAGCACCCATCTGTGATTCAGGGATACCCCCTGGTCCCAAAGTCAAGCTGATCAGACTGATGCCACTCAATATGCCTTGTCCAAAGCCACTAGAGATACAGGGCAGTCTCCTGCTTCAGTAACAATTTGGTTTTATGGAGCCCCGATTTCTGATACCAGAAATACCTGCACAAAACTTCCTTTGGAACCAGCACACAACCCCTGAACATCTACCAGAGAGAATGTATCCAGTTCAAGCTGAGACTTGTTGGGTTGGTTTACCAGAGAGAAAACGGTTTAAAATGATAATCCCCCACTCTCCTCTGAGTCAAGACACCAGGTTCCCCTTTCTGCTTTATCTCCTATTACAACATTGGCATCACATAACAGACTAGATTATTTATTTGTTTTTTGTCTGTTCCCTCCAAGTCAAACATCAATGCCACAAAGGCAGAGAGTTGTGTTTGCTCTGTTAATTACTGTTATTCCCAACACTCAGAACAATCCCTGGTGCATAGACCACAACTAACAAATATCCATTAAGTGGATGATATGAAGGAAAGGGTCATAATATCTACCAAAGGGCAACTTCCTTCCAGAGAAAAGCCTGAGAGGTGGATGTGTGAAGACCTACAGAGGAGCAGCAAGGGGCCTGGGGAGGAAGGAAATGGCAGCTGACTAGGATGAAGGGGGACATGGTGTCCCAGGATAACAAGTGGAAAGGCAGCGGGGTTCTCTGATGTGGGATGGAGTTTGTTCACACCCCTGTACCTCCCTCGCTTTTAACCCCTTTGGGCTTAAGGCCATGTGATGCCACTATGAAGTAGAGTCTACTAGCAATGCCCTGAGTGATCTGGAGAGGATGGCAGGGCTGTGCCTAGGACCTAGTAGCACTGAGCCATGCTCTGCCATGTCTCAGTGTCATACCTGGAGGACACCACAAACCTATATAAAGCAAGGTGATTGTCTGTTCTTACCCTGGTACAGGACAAAATCACATTGGAGTCTCTCAGGATGTTTTTGTTAAAGCACAGGAGAAAGGCACACTCACACATTGCTTGCTGGACTATAACTGGTGCAACTACTCTGGAAAGCAGTATGTAAATTCCTCAGAAAACTTGAAATGGAACCAGCATTTGACCCAGCTATCCCACTCCTCCATTTATACCCAAAGCACTCAAAATCAGCATACTACAGTGATGCAGCCACATCAACATTTATAGCAGCTCAATTCACAATAGCTAAACTATGGAACCTAGATGCCCTTCAACAGATAGGTGGTTGAAGAAAATGTGATATATATATACACATGGAGTATTACATCATCATAAAACAGAATGAAATTATGACATTTGCCAGTAAATGGATGGAGCTGGAGAATATCATGCTAAATGAAATAAGGAACCAAAGGCCAGATACTTTCTCTGATATGCAGATACCAATTCACAATAATGGTGGGGGGAGAAGAGAGGTACTTTGGATTAGACAGAGGGGAGTGAAGGGAGGGGAGGAGGTATGGGGGTAGGAAGGATAGTAGAATGAATTGGACATTATGACCCTATGTGAATATATGATTACATGACCAGTGTGATTCTACACCATGTACAACCAGAAGAATGAGAGGGTATACTTCATTTATGTATGGTGTATCAAAATGAACTCTACTGTCATGTATAATTATTTAAAACAAAATTTAAAAAGTAATGTAAATAAAGACGGATACAAAGAATAAATGGAATCACTAAGAAGCAGTGTTGTAAGTGTGCATAACATAATTGCTGCCCTCGGTATCCATTTTTTAGGCCTGGCACAAGTTGTTTGAAATCCAGCAGTACCCTATCACTTTGCAATTTGGTTTTGCAATTTGGTATATTTGTTCCTCAGGATAAAATCCAATGGTCAACACTAGAGTCATGTAAATAAGTTCTACCCTGTAGTCATTTGTTCCTTGAACCAGTCCATGCACACACTCCTGCAGGGAAGCTCAAGGGATAGCACCATGAACCTTAAGTCCTGTGAGTCTGTCTCTCCCCTCCGTGTCCACACTTCCCTCCCTCTCCTTTCCGCACTCACTGGTGAGCTCTCTGTTACCTCTTGACTTTCCATTGGCATCCCCGTCAGCACCCCTAACCTCTCTGGGACTATAAGAAATGAATTTCTTTGGTTTTATGCACTCGGGTTCTACCTCTTCACTGTGTCTTTCCTGACACACACACACAAACTTGACCTTTCTTCCAGGCAGACTCCTAGAGAGTGCTGTCTTGGCTTACATTCCCTCTCAAAAGAGATCTCAAGATCAATAATGTAAATAAAAATCACAGCATGCCGTCACATGTTGCCAGGTATTTGAGCTTGCCTGACTATATTTTCTATGTTCCATACCAATTTAAATTTTTTTCTAAGGTGTAATGTTATATCGCATAAAGAGTTACCATTCTAGCTATCTGGAAAATTCCTGTACTAGAATAACTTCTTCCCTTATCAGTGTGGGTAACAAAGGTTTTCAGGGAAACATCCTTCCTTTTCTCCACTCTACCTATATCTCTAAATGTGCTATGCTTATAATACAAGATGAACACAATTGCCACCAGACTGAGTAGGTGGTGACACTGTGTCTCACGCTAGGGTATATTTTATGGGGAAGAAGTAAATCAGAGGCATATATTAGGAAGTACCCTGGGGCACACCCCTGGCAATGACCTTTAAAGGGCATATCGAGTTACGTGACAGCATAACCAGCCAGTGAATGATCTCTCTATGAAAGGTCACCTGCAACTAGAACAATATTTCCTCTTTCAGCAACATAACCTGGTACCTTTTGACACATTTCTCTTCTTCGGGATGATGTGATTTCTGTAAAACAGACCAGATAAATTTTCTCTGCTTTGTAATGAATATGCCCAATTTGGGCTCATGGTAAAACCAATGCCAATAAGCAGCCCTAGCACTCTGGTTGCTTTTAATGGCAGATATTAAAAAGTGGCATTTGCATTCCTCTGGGTTATTTTGAGGTGTCACAGAATTTCAGATTGTTTATAATTTCAAGGGGCCACTAAAACACCTCCATCCAATTTAATCCTTTTGCAAATAAAGAAACTAAGCCTAGATGGAAGAAGGATATTTGCCTAAGGTTTCACAGCAAGGAAAAGGTAGAACCTTAGCTCCCGGGCCCCAGCTCGATTCAATCTCCACCCTAGGGCTGTGTTTGTGAGTCTGCAGAAGTCACTGGGTACCGTGGATTAGCTGCACTGTATGTTGAAATTCTTGTGAAATTCCTAATTTGACTGTTTTTCTTCAATCATTTCGTATTTTTCTCCTTACCAGTAGATTCAGAAGATTGCAACTTTGCTTTCCCTGTATCCCACACGTACCTCACACACACTCACCACCTGCTGTGTCTGAAAGCCCACCACTTTTGTGTTCTAATCTGATCTCATGAGTTTATACTCATGTCCTTCACTTATTGTTCTGGTGTGTCAGACCATGACCACGACTTGTCAAATCTAGTGTCTATGGCAACCACTGATGCTTCTCCATCTTTTGTCTGGGATGGGACTTTAGCGCACTGTTGGCAAGGAGAAAGTTAACTGAAGCCTATGTAAGCTGTCACGTGGCTCTGTGCTTGGTCAAAGACACCACATTTACCTGAAAGGCTCACTATCAGGCTGGTTTGTGTCCTACTTGTCTTGTTCCCCTTTGGAAATGTAAAAATTGATGACTCCCATTCTTCTTATAATGTGAAGATTAAAATGCTGATTTTATATTATCACTGTGATTTTGCTACTGAAATCAGTTCATCAAAGTTTAAGAGAAGTGCATCCGTCACTGGACAGTTATTCAGATGATATGTAATAGACAAACCACCTGCCTTGCCCTCCATCAGCAGCCTCTGCCCAGGTGTACATGTGAACACCCAGGTGAACAGGAAGTGTTCTCTGAGGCAACTTCAGCTACTCAGAAGTCCGACTGTGCAGGTACCTCATACTTTCCTTCTTCTAAGATTTAGCAACACCTTAATTTCTCTCCCTTTCCCCAGCACGCGCACACACACACATACACCCCTCTATAAAACCTGCTAGAGCAGGTTTTTCAAGAAGAAAGAGGAAGAATCATGGGAAAGGTAATAATTTTATTATTTACTCAAGTAAAAGTATTATCATCCTTCTGGTTGTTTGTCAGAAAAATAAAATATCCCTAAGTGACTTGTAATGACTTGCTGTTCTGTGAAGTAGCTGAGTTCATTTGAGTCAAACTGATGCCCCTAGGGCCCCCAAGACACAGTTGAGCCCATCTGAGTGGGGGTCAGGCTCCAGGTGGGTGGCTGGGACTCCCTGGTTTCTCCTCACAGGTTTGCTGTGAGCTTCCTGAAAATTCCCCTCTTGAAGTCTTCTCTTGCAGGCCTTTGCTTGTCTATGGACACCTCTGCATTTCAGTGTGCTTACTTATAAAATAGGAATAATGCTTGTCTTGTCCTGCTCCACAAATTTGCTATATATAATGATAAAAACAAGGCAATAGAAAAGTGCTCTTAGCATTCCAGAAGAAAGAGACTAATTTAATGTCATTGTACAAAAAAATATTACATCATCACATTTCTCTATCTCCTTATGTAACATTAAAATGAAGGATAGATGTTGAGGATTTCTTCGGAAAACATTTAGAGCTCAAACAAAGTATTCCTTTAAGGTTTCTTTTCATTCAAATATGCCAAGAAAAAATACTATGCTTATTGAACTGTATATTTCCATGTGATATACCACTATATCATTGTATATTTCTGATATGCAAATTTATATGGAAATAAAGATACAAACATCTCTCTCATTGATTGCCATGGGCTTTTGTATAATAAAGATAAATATATAGTAAAATTGCTATTCAAAGAAGAATATTCTTATCAGAAAGAACAGACTGGCAGCATGTTTCCTTGTTCTGCAGCACAACAAAAATTTTTATGGCATTGTGCAAGTTAAATATGAATTTATTGATTTTTGCCATGTCTTGTTCAGAAACACATGGAATCAAAGAGAGAAGTGCATAGGTCGACGTGGTCTGAACATCCCAAATATTAATTTCTAGAATGTTCCTTTTGGAACTAGCTGTTATACATTGTAACTGGAGAATTACTCTGATGGACTGGATTGTCAGTCAAGCCTGCATTTGGATCTGTGTCCCACTGGGCTTAGGTTCTGCTGAGGAGGAAACAAAGATTATGTCTGTAGTAAATGATTTTGAAAAAAATAGGTCACATAAAGCATAAATCCAAAGTACACATTCTGAAATGTGTTTTTGAGGCAGGAAGGCTAAATAAGGAGGGGCTATTATTTTATCTGAGAAATAAGAGAAAATTATCAGATTCCATTTCATCATCATCAAGCTAGTGTATAAATCATCTGCATCATTTTCACAACCACATTCTGTGTTAAGAGATTATAAGAAAGAATAGAAGATGTATGATTATACTCACAAAAGCACTCCTTTGTTCCAGAAAGAACAGAAATTTCACCCAAAAGCCTCAATGTAGAATATTCTCCAGATCTTTTAGTAACAGGAGGTATCAGAGATTCTCTAGAATGCTGATATCTTGCAGGAGAATTTGTGGGTTTTTTTTTTGCAATGTGTGAGGTCACTGTCTTGGTTTGTCAGAATGATGGGGGGGGTGTCAATTGCACTCTGTGGGGGATGCCAAGGAGGCTGCACATTCTTCAGCTTGCAGGAGAGCTCCCCACGGTAAAGAACTGTGTCCACATTGTGCTTTTCACACATTAGCTTTTGAATATCCTACTGGCCATTTATGGAAATGAAAACAAGTTTGTAGTTACCCGAGTCCACACTCCAACTCTGTTTTAAACTCAAATATAAATCATTTTTTTCAAGGTTTTAGGTTGCTTTGAACTTTCTAGGAATTAAAATACTGTGTATATGAAAGGAGTATGGTACTTTTTACTTTCAATGTTTTACCATGATTTGTCCACCAGTTTAGAAAATCATATCAACTTTGGTAATCCCACTAGCAATAAATTAATTACTAATAACCTGAGTGTATCAGGTTATTAGTAATTAATTTACTGCTAGAGGCTGTCACTTTTATAATGTCCTACATACAAGTGTGACCATCTGACATCCAAAATCTTCCAGGTATGCTGTGTTCAAGTATTAAAGATTGAAGTATGTCTCATTTTATGCTTTTTTTGTTGTTTCTTCATTATATTAAATTTTTGGTTTATTTTAAAATATATGTATGTAAGTTATATCATGTATGAATGGCATTTCAGACTAAGAAATGGAAAATGAGAAAACATTTAGAGTATCAGGGCAGGGGTTGTGGATCAGTGGTAGAGCGCTCGCCTAGCATGTGTGAGAACCTGGGTTCGATCCTCAGCACCACATAAAAATAAATAAATAAAATAAAGGTATTGTGTCCAACTGCAACTAAAAAATAAATTAAAAAAAATAAAAGAGGAGTGTTAGGTGTGACAGGGTTGAGACGCAATGGCATGAAGGAAGCATAGGGTCGGGGATCTGGTGTTCTACTATCTTGGTCAACCATTGTGTGTTCTTGGAGAAGCCATATTATCCCGAGTTCACTCAATGGAACACAATGGGTTGGACTAGATTTCCATAGCACCTTCTAGTTCAATCTCTTAAGTCTACTTATGTCTCGACTTAGTGACTTTGACACTAGGTGTGAGAATAAACACTTTACAAAAGTGAAAATAGTTAAGCTTCATGGACAAAGTAAGTGTTTTGGAACTGGTACAGGATAGGCTGAATGCATAGGAGTGTCTGCTCTAGACAAGGATGATGGGTAAGCTTGAGAACTCTTTGTCAGGACTTTATGGAGGAATCATTGAGCATATACACTCTTCATATATCCATTAAAATTATACAGTCCTTAAAATCTTTGACGAGAATTTTGAAACTACAGGCAGCAATAATATATTAAACAAAAATCAGAAATCAAACTCTTTAATTTATTAGGAAAAATACAACTATAGAAAGTTAGAAGGCAATCCCTTTGTGCACTAAAACTCCTAAAATAAATTTTTAAAAAGTATCCTCAATTTTCCACAGTTCTATAACAAGCATTTATCATTCAGGGGAAGCCCACTCAGTTCTGCGTGCCATAACTGAATACCACAGAGGAATTTGGAAGTCCAAGATCAAGATATCAGTCGACTTGGTTTGATCCTGATTTATGAATATTCTTGCTATATCCTCACACAATGGAAAGAGAGAGGAAGAAAACTCCTTTAGGTCTCTTCTAATAAAGGCACTAACCCTGTTCCTGGAGGCTCCACCCTGGCAAGCTATTTACCTTTCAAAGTACCACTCTCCTAATACTGTTACACTGGGATTTAGGGCTTCAACACATGACTTTTGCAGGGACAAAGACACTCAATCCATAACACTAACTTTGCTCCCTGCTTAAAAATATTTAATCATAACATTTTACATCAAAATTTTTGTTATGAAATATTTGCTTGAATACATAAAAGAAATTAAACTAAGCTTCTTTTAATTGTTAGTCAATCAGTGTCTCAAGGTCACAGTTTTAAATATTATAAGTCATTCATAATTAAAGATTAGAGAGGTTGAGGAGATGGGGTTGAATCTGTATTTACCTATGTTCTAATTTTAGAAGTTTAATTTTGAAAACATCTATCTTCACTCAACTTAGGTTTTATGAATTTGTTTTTATTTTAATTTTGTTTATGTATATATATTGAACTTGTCTATTTCTCATGAATAGTGAATGCTAGAAAAAAATCTGGTTCAAGTTAATAAAGTATTTAATTGACTGTTTTACAAGCCAATTTAAGATTTAACATTTTCAGATCAGACCTATGTTCTGAAAATCACATAGTGTACATATGATTATAGACCCTAAGTGTCAAATAATAGTAATCAGAAGACTCTGTGTAACTTGGTGAAATCATGTTACATTAAAATGTTAGCATCCGTGCATTCTAAATGTAAGACTGCTCGTTACTGATGAACTAAAATGAAGTAGTTATATTCAAATTGTGTTTTATTTTCTTAGGCAAAACTACAGAGAAAGAGGTGAGAGCATTCCTCTGCTAAACGACTGTCAGCAATAATAGGTCCTGGTGGGAATGTCCTGTGGTCTACCTCTCAGCCTTGGCTTGAGAAACAAATGTTTTTGTTCTCCATCCCCTAGAGGAGAGGCTTTATTTGTGATGCTGCTCCTGTCTGGAATGGTGTCTTTGTGGGTTCTTCAGCCTCTATGAGCAGATGGCCCCATATTGTGTAAACCCAGAACTTGACTTTGAGCTATCTGACACTCAAATACAATACTGGGACCACATTACGAATTAGAATAGAGCACTGTTGCCTACTCTTCCTGGAGTAAGACTAAGTTCTGAGAAAGTGTCCTGACAAGTGACCAGCTATTGACCCAGGTTTCTTAAGATCTCTGAGCCTGTTTTTCTCACCAATAGAATGTGATTAATAACTACCCTAATTTACCACTATAAAACCAAGAGTCTAAACCAAACACACTTTGTAAATTGCACAGTACTGAATTAATATACTCTTACATCGTTTCTTTTTGTATCCATACAAATACAAAGATGTAGAAAGGCCTTGGCACACTATCATTGATTATTTCAATGCAATTATGATAATCATTGGCCTTTTTATTGACAAGCTCATAATTGCCTAAAATTGATTGACAATGATGTGGCTGGCATACACATGAAAATAATGAATTTTATGCTAAAATTCATGGACACCCAAATACAATAGTAAAAATTATTTGTTAGCATGTCAAATTTATAATTATACTGTATTCAGATTTGCACTTGTTATAAACCCACACTCTAGAGCTCCCTATTAGATCCAATTTATTTAACTTCACATGTTGTTTTCCTTTAGTTGGAACACTGGTGTGCCCCATAAAAAATGTTTGAGACAGAAGGTAACCCCAGTTGTTTCTCTATTGGTTTGTTTGCATGTTGGATTTTTTTTTTTTTTTTAATCATCGTTACTCTGAGATTTAACAGTAGGTAGCTAATGGAAATGTTATTTGCGGCAGTGGCAGACTAAATCAGTGGGAAGTGAGGGGGTAGAGGAGGAGAGTTGGGGGAAAGAAAGAAATGTGTTTACACTTGAAGATGTCACATGAAACAGCTGGAGCCCCGAGCCCTCCATACTGGAACTGGCATGTGCTTTAAAGAACTCATCTACATTATTACATGCTCTTTCACACTTAGAAATCTATTAATTTACAATTAGTTGTATTGATTTTCTAGTAGATTTGTAATTTCTGTAATAATTTATAGAGTACCAATGAAATTAACTATGCCCCTTGGAAAGATAAGCATTACTGAAAAAATAGATCCCAGCACGAGTTATTGAACACATCATCGAACGTCTGGATTTTTAGCTTTAAATTCTAATTTAATTACAGCAGAACTGATTGGGGAATTCTATTTTACTATAGAAGAAATATCCTTTTTCCTTCTATCCCAACTCATGCCCATAATATTTGAATAAAATTCTAACTCTAGATTCAGGTTAGCATATATTCCTAATTTTTTTTCTTTAGGAAATTTTTACCTAACCATCCACACATATCTGAAACTATTTTTTCCCACATTATGAGATATAATAGTAATATTGGATTAAAAAACATGCAGATGCTTGCATCTCTTCTAAGATATTTCAATTCCTTTAAAAGCCATGGAGAGGGTTCTGTCCAGTGAATGAGGAAGGTACCATGTTGGCTCAGGGACCCGGGTACAGTGGCAGAGATAAGTACAGGGCACAGAGGACTCAGGAAGAACCTTACCAAGTCAGAAGAATACGTGTGCAGGGAAATGTCTAGGAGGAGGTGATTCTGTACTTAAAGAAAAGTAGAATTGAGTTGTTATAATTCTTTAAGATCAAATGCAATGTGTTTTCTTTTGTGGAATCCATTATCACTTCAGGGTCATCTCTGACCATTTTGTGAAATATTTCAATATTTCATGCTTGTTGAATAGTTGTGCATTTTTATTTTGTATTTGTTTCTCCCATAATGAAATATTTTTCAAAATGTTTTCTCTTTTGAAGAGTAAATGCTTATTATACAAATGTGTTGCTGTATGTACAGAAAGGAATAAATCTGAGGGTTCAGCTTCATTTTGAGGTCAAAATATGAGTGTCCCACTGGGGGACACTGGCCTCTTGGAGAAGTGTCAGGATTGTCCTTGCCATGGAAAGATTTGTCTCCAGCACCTTCCCAACCCACTGTGTTTGGGTTGAAGTGGAACTGGCATCTGTAGCTTGGACACAACATCTGGGTGGTCTTGGAGATGCCATCTTGTCCCTGACTCCACTCCATGGAAAATAATGGGCTGCACTAGATTTCTATAACCTCTTCTAATTCTCACCTCAACTCCATATTTCAACACTAGTTTAGGCTGGAGAACAGTTAACTTTTTAAAAAAGTGTAACCAGCTGAGCTAACTGTGATGTGTGATTATGGTGGTGATGCTGAGATTCCGCCTGCAAAATAAACTTATTCTATTGATGACATGTCTCCTCAGCTCTTCTTTGCAGAGACTTCACTGCTTTATTGTCCAAATTTGAAGTGTGTGTGTGTGTGTATGTGCACATGCACGCGCACATGCATATATATGCATGTACTCCCCTTTTGTTCTAGAAAGTGTTCTCAGCCATAATGGTTGAATTAAGTTGATAAGGAGTAAAACCACCACTAACTGGTTTTACCACTTGATCAGAATTCCTTGCTTGCCTATTTTTGTGTCTCAACTCTATCTTTTCTTTCTTCTTTTTTAAAGATTTATTTTCATTATTTTTTTAGTTGTAGTTGGACACAATACCTTTATTTTATTTATTTATTTTTATGTGGTGCTGAGGATTGAACCCAGGGCCTTGCACATGCTAGACGAGCACTCTACTGCTGAGCCATAACCCCAGCCCCCCAACTCTGTCTTCCATGAGAGCTGTTGCTATTCAACAACATCTTATCCTAGACCAGTGCCTGGCTCAATAAATTGTCATTAATAGCTACTCAATAGCTATTAATAGCTGCTTTATAAATTGTCATCAATATGTGAATTAAAGAATTATTGGAATTATTAACAAAGGCCTGAGTTAAGGCAACTCACATTTGAGATTTTTATGAATGTTTTCTTCTATTTGTAATTTTTATATATGTAAATATATCTATAAATTATATATATATATATATATATATATATATATATATATATAAATTATACACACATGCACATATACACATATATCTCAGAGATAAAATCACAGTGGTACTAAAGTTTTGAGAAATCTAAGCTGCATTTTCATTCTGGGTTTATCTAACATGTCACTGAGGCCCCATAATGTTTTGTTCCTGAGGAAGAATTCTCTTCAGAGACTTGAACCTCCATTGCCTGCACAGTAAAGTTCTCACTTTTGAATGCCATGAAGCTAAACACACTTTGGATTCAAGGGCTCTTCCTAATTCTCCTCATTATTTCCTGCAACAGCTCTTTGGACTGCTGACTCCTGATGAGCCTAAAGTAAATTTGAAGAAACAAAGTTTGAGGTTGACAGTCTCTACAAATATCTAGTGCTAAATGACTGGTCTAGGATAATTCTTAAGTTCAGTCAAATAGATGTTGAAAATTAAACACCTTTGAATAAAAGGGATTCAGGAAAAAAACTATGTGTAGTTCTAAAAAAAAAAAAAAAAAAGCCATGAACAGGAGGCACCAGGTCCTTGGTGTTTATGATATTTACTACCCAGGAGTCCTACACGATCATGTCATCTCTTCCATCTTGGAGGAGGACAGATGAGATAATCTCTCAAATTTCCTCTAGTTTTAGAGTATTATAATTTTACATCCCTCTAATGACATGAAGATGAGGAAGAGGAGAAAACAAAACATGGACCAATTTTGAAAGTCAGAACAAAATCAACTTTAAAAATGGATAGTTGTACTCCATATTCAGATAACTAGGCCTTTCCAAAGGAAAAGTGTCTTTTTTCCCCTCAAAGACCCCAAAACAGATATTTAGTATGAAAGAGCCACAACACATGAATATTCTGAATGCTAATGCTAATGAATATTTGCTGTGTGCGCCAGGGTTATAAATCTCACCCTCCTTCCCCACCATAAATCAGTGGGGCACGCAGACGCTAACTGCCTTTGGGATTGGTTTCTGTTAGGTCCTGGAGAATTTACCTTAAGGAGCAGCGTCCCTCAATTGGAATTTAGAAAAGCTTGGCCCGGAAATTATAACTCACATTCTTAAAGAATGAGGGGACCTCGCCGTGACAAAGGAACCCTTTGATGAACAGAGCTCTCTGCTTTACTCTCCCACCTAAAATCTCTAGAGCTTTGGTGGAGCAAAGATATGGCTCAGTCAACATTAGTGATGATTAGTATCTTCTGACAGTGATATTCTATTTTTAGGACTTCTCGATCATGGGGTGACAACCGAGCAACACTTGCCATTCTGCAAAAGGGTCATCAGAGCCCCTGAGCTACACTGACCCCACCTGAGGAAGGCATTGCCTTTACTTAGCTCAGTGCTGGGCCCGCTGTGGGTTAACCCTCTGCAGCTATAAAGCACTTTCTTCCCTCTTAGAGCTTTAAAATTACTTTGAAATACAGAATGCTTGCCAATGAAGCAGTTAAGTAAAATACAACCCGGGTATGATTAACCGTGACTAGAAGAGCTGCCATTTGTGGAATGTGTAGGACCAGACACTTTGCCAGCTGTGTGACATACACTGTCTTATCTCGGGGAAAGACAGGAAGGGTGACATTCTTCTTTCACCAAGGTGGGGGGGATGGTGAGGATCACAGAAGTGAAGAGTACTAGCTTAGAGTCAGTGGTGGACCAGAATCTAAATGTTTTAAGTTTTTAACTTTTTAACTAGAAATAATTTTAAAATTGCAGAAAAATTGCAATAGAAGATTCAACTAACACTTGTCCCATTTGCCTTATCAATTACAGATTCCTTCTTCCTATAAATATAGAAACCACATACCATGGTGGTTTTAGAATCACTTGAGAGGATAATATACACCAGAATCCTTTCTCCTGAACACTTCAGAATATATTTTATGAGACTAGATGGTTATATTCTATAACCACAGAGAAGTTTTTTTTTTTTGCTTTAGTGTATTTAACATTAATATAATACTCTAATCTACAGTTTGTATTCCAATTTTGTCAATTGACCTAATAATGCCAACACCTATGTGGTCCTTCTTATGCAACACACCTGAAGACATAGGACTCATTGGTGACAAGATTTTTGATCACTTAGTCAAGACAGCATCTGATTATTCCACTATGAAATTATTACTTTTCCCCTTGCAGTTAAAAAGCACTCATCAAAGACACATTCTAAAGTGATTCAAATATCATGTTCCTCATTCAAATATTCCTCTAAATTAAGCAACTCTTGATATTTTTGCCTGATCCACCCTTTACTATGTTGACTGCAAAAGGCAGACGTTAAGCTCCGCACTCTGCAATCAGCGTTCGCTATCAGCAAGAACCCTTAATATTCTGTTGTTGGTTTATAAATTGATTGACAGTATGGAGGCATGAATTCCTATTTTTTAATACTCTGCAAATAATTCCTATATTCAATTAGCTGGTTCCTCAAATTGTCTTAGATCCTTAATAGCTAGTTTCTAGGTCCTCATGGCCATTATTTTGGGGGGGAATGTTTTGTCTGTTTTATTTTAACATCTCTTCATTTTTCAGTATGACTAGATGTCCTTGCCTCCTCCTAGCCTGCCTCACTGCAGTCACTCATTTCTCCAAGGAGCTCTTGAGTAAGGAATGGTCTTAAAAACAAAGGTCCAGAGACTCTGTGTGCTCATTGCTCATAGGTCTTTTATGGTGAAGGAGGAAGTATGTGAATGCTTACACACACATTCACATACTCATACATACACAGAGATGAACATGAATGCTCGTGTACACACATATATACATAACACACAAGTATATACATATAAATACCTGTGCATATATATAGTATATATGTACATATATAGAGATATGTACATATGTACATATAGATAATGTTTTTTAGAGACACAGTGACTTCACATAATAAGTCAATTTCTAATCCATGCCTCACAGGGTTCTTTTTTTCTTTCTCCCCATTTTATATTTTCATGACACTTCTTCCTCATTTATTCATTTGATCATACTATACTTAAAAAATCATTTCAAAACTTGTTTCCCCATACCTCTACAAGAATATAAAAAGCAAACCCATTAACAAGGTTTGCCTTCCACCCTGCCCTTACCCCATCTGCCCAATACTAAGAAATAACCTGGATTAGTTCTTCCTTTCTTTTTTCTCCCTTTAGTGCTGTTGAGGAATTAATCTAAAATATAATTAAGTTTATTTTATTCATTTTGTTGAAACCACAAGCTTTTTAAAAAGTTGTTTTGTCTTGTTTTGGTACTAGGGATTGACCCCAGGGATGCTTAACCATTAACTACTAAGCTCCATCCCAGCCTTTTTTATTTTTTATTTATAGACAGGGTCTCCCTACTTTGCTCAGGGCTTTGCTAAGTTTCAAGGGCTGGCTTTGAACTGCCTCAGCTCTTAAGTCCCTCGGATTACAGGAATGTGCCATGGAGACTGGCTCAGCCGAGGTTTTTTGATTTTTTAATTGTTTGTTTGCTTTGTTTTCTTTTTATCCTTTCTATCCTTAATGCTTCATTTTTATTTTCTGAATATGCACTACCTTTCTAACCTTGGGATGGAAAAGATGGAGTTTTGCTCGCAAATCAGAAAGCTTCATGAGAAGATTCACTGTGAAGCATTTCTGAACTGCAATCCTCTCACCACCAAGGATTGGTTACTTTCCTGAGTTTCTTTGTGTAAAGATGAGCAGAGATGCATATTTGTATAATTGCCCTCATTTCTTTCATTAAATGTTAATATGTTCTTTTGCATGTCACCGTTTTCCCTTAAAAACATATTCTGAAAATCTTTTAGTATCAGTCTCTAGAGATCTTTCTCATTCTTTCTTTCTAGTTGCACAGTAATCCAGGGTGAATATATGCCTACTTTCAATCACTTTCTGGGCTTAGACATATTAGTTTCCAATATTGTGTAAGTACAAATACTCTTATGATGAATTACCTGTGCATATGTATTTTCTTATTGTTGGGTATCCTTTTGGTTGAAGGGCAAATGCAAAGATACTTAATGGATCTACAATCATACTCTACTTAATATCTGTTAAAGGATAAACAGATCACTCACCTGATTTGGTCTTGGCCCAAACAGGGAATTCAGAACTCAGTTCTGAGAAGAACTCAATTTCTGCATTTATAAATTAAGAGGGCTAGGACTGGATAATACCTAAGAAATCTCCCAGTTTAAAATAACTCCTATATTAGGGACGCAGGCCTAGGTTATATACAGACATAGATATTTAGATACATTGTAATAAATGGCCCTAGTTCTTCATTCCTTCCTGTAGCCACACTTTTTTGCAATATAAATTATGTTTTTCTCATCAAGAAGTCGAACTGTTTTCCCCTAATTCTGTATTTGGACTCATCTTTTGACTGGCTTTGGCCAACAGGACATAGGAGACGTTAACAATGTTCCCATTCTAAGTCTAGGCCCCAGGAGCCCTGAGGTGCTCCCACTCACTCTTTTGAAACCCTATTCCTTCCAAAAAGCCTGGGCCAACATGATGAGGGACTAGAGACATGTAGCCCAGTCCTTATCTATCACCTTTAGCCACTTAACAGGCAGCTCAGTGAGGCCTGTAGGCCAGCCAGTCCCCAAGTGACCCACCTGCCAACAGCTGATATAGGCTAGCCCACCTGAGTTCAGCTGATGTGACCCAGATCAGTTCCTCATCTGATCTATGGGTTCATGAAAAATCCATGGTCACTTTATTAAGATACTATTAGAGTGGTTTGTTAGACATGAATGGAACTGGTACAAGAAAGGTCATGGCACTGTCTTGAAAGACAACTCTGTCTACATCTACAATGTGTACAAGGTTGATCTTGGTCAAAGGGAAAAATGTTTCTAAGAAAGCTACTATTGGGTTCTCCAGGGAAGGGTTGGCTGGACATTGCTAAGGGATCGTACACCACAGATCACAGGAGCATGTGGCTTCTACATTTGGGTCCATGTGTGTGTTTACCAGTGATGTGCTACTGACACATCACTGAACCTCTGTGTTCTTTTTTGTGATAGAAGAAAAGGGGCCAAATCTTAAACATCCCATTCCACTCTGACTTGCCAGCTGGTGTGTTAGCCTCATGTGGTTAAGGCCTTAAGTTCTGGTACATTTACCAGTGAATCTTGACTTTAAAAGGCAGGGCAGGCAGCAAGATAAGAATCCTCCAAGCAACAAACCCCTCTCCTAAGCAACCACGCTGTTACAACATTGCTGTAGCCATGCGGTCAAGGTAACATCCGAAGGGATCTTCCTGCTCATTCTCTATAGCTATTTTTAAAGAAAGAGATCATAGAACACCCTCTGCAATTTTACCCTCCGTAAGCATTTCTGTTCAGTTACATGAAGGCCTTTAAAAAATAATTTTGCCCAGAGGTAACAGGCTAAGTCAAGGATGGATAACGTTCAGCTACCTCGAAGGAGCTCATGTAGTATTTGACAGAACATTCAATTCTTGAGAAAACATCACAAAGAGATGAATTCTGTTTCTGAAAATGTGACCAGCATTGACAATTAGTACCATCTGCCAAGAGGTATAAAAAATACAGGTTTTATTTATATTCGCTAGTGTGTTTGAACACACTGATAATTGAAAATATCATTGCAAAATATATTTGTAAAACTGCTGACTATTTCTCCAAAGAAAATATAGCTGGGCATTAATTATGTGTGATTTGTTGTATCTGTGGGGAGGAAATTTCTTTCTTTTTCCAGCCCCCCATTTTTTCTGTACAAATAAACTGGCCAGCACAAATCATCTGGCTTCACACAACTCTGTTTCATTTTGAATAAATCTGGACGATTCCAAATAATTAGCTCATCTGTTTAACATACTGAGTGCACACAAATTCAGTGATATTTTATTCATTTACAATAGATACCTCTAGGCCAAGCAGCATGAGCCTTCCAGGTAACTCTCTGCTCACTGCAGGAACCCCCCTTACACATTCCCTCCCTTCCCATGGCTCTCTCCAATCCCTTTGAAAATGAGAGCAGGGTGACTTTGGGATGCTTCTCCTCCCCCTCAAACACACTTGCCAGGAGCCCTAAGAGCCAGCCAGCAGGAGCATGGGACAGGTGATCCCAGAAGAAGCTACAAACATTGCAAGGAGAAATGGGTGCTGCTGAGCTACTATTTATTTTGGTGAAAAGTGGTTCCTTCTATTTGAGGGGATATCTGTTACTTAAATGGGCCTAGTGTGGTCATTGTAAACTTAAAAAAATGCTATCGATCATAATCTTCTTCGCCAGATGGGAAAGGGTCTTTGGGGATTTGATAGTATCTTCCCAAAACTGTTTGAAAGAAAACAAAAATCCTCTTAAAGATTCTTCTTTGCTTTTCCACAAAATTTCTTCCAATGTTCAAATGAATGCATCTATGGATTTACAGGTTCTTGGCTCATCCACATCAAAGCCTAGCATAGATGGATGCCTAGTACAGGCCTGTGTCTGATATTGAAATTATACTCTTTCACGTTTGCAGCTGTTTCAGACTTATTGTGCAGTCAACAGAGATACCTCATTCATATTCCAGGGTTTGAATTGGGTAAACAAATCCCAGGACTCTTGTACAGGTTTTACTGGGAATCACCTTTTTCTTACATTTTATTTTCTTTTTTCAAAGTCTGCTATGTTGATTTCTCTGTAAATGTACGCACATATGTGTATCTATATGAATATACAGGTGACACACAGTTTTTCTCCTTCCCTGTCACCAAGTAGTGAAAGCCCACAAGGAGACCCAATGATCCAGTTCATGACAGATTCACTTAATGGGTGACGAATCAGGAAAGGAAAACAAAATCATATATGGACACCATGTTAAGCTCATTAGTTTTGCTAGTTCAAGGAACAATAGTTAAAAAAAAATTCCTTTTGTGTCCCATGTCATAGAAACCATAGTTCAAACCCAGAATTTCATGTAACATGTGATTCACATAGTCCCTGTGAGTGTATGTGCATGCGAGCGCGCGCGCGCTCACACACACACACACACACACACAAAACACATATTTTCACATTTTTACTCCACAACTGGTGCAGCCCGGCCTTTGCCAGTATCAACACAGGACACAGAGCCCACCCCAGGGAAAAATTTATTATCAGAAATTTTGAAACAAGTAGCTGCTAAATAGAGGTTCGATAATAGAGCCAAACTCAGCTGTCACCCGCTGCTCTGTTTTGCACTGCAAATGTAGGAATATAGAAACATTTTAAGCAGCTTAGGGGCAGAAATAATGGAAAACTAGTGATTTTGGTAATTTACATATTTATAGAGACTGTGGAGATTTTAGTCAGGAAACAATGAAGAAAACAGAGTTGTCAATGATCAAATGCTGCCTGCCATGAAGAGCTAAAACCAGCAATTTACAGCTAAGCTCAGTTACACCTTTGAAATTACTGCAAAAAAAAAAGAAGAAAGAAAGAAAGAAAAAAGAAAATACCCAAAATGTGCATTTTGGTTCAGGTTATCAGCTTTAAAGCTCTATAAAATGGATGCATCTAAGCATGTGACATTTCATACAGGTAAAAAAAATATATATATATATCTCATTACAGAGAAAAAGAGCAGAACTGAAAGACGAACTGTGCAAATGGATGATAAGGTTTCATGCGCTGCTCTCTTGGGAATGTCTGCATTTTCATAGGAACAAAGGCCTTCAGTCAAAGGGATCATTCTCTAATAGTACAATCCAAGGCATCAATGGTAGCCGAAGGGGTCATTCTCATTGCATCCCATCCATACTAAAGGAATAACTCTCCTCTAATACAATCCAAGGTATCAATGGCAGTGCAAAGACTCCTTCCCATGACATGCCACTCCCATTGCATCTCGGTATTGTCTTCACTGTGCCTCAACCATCTGCTATTTTTCAGTGTCAGTTTTTCACATGTTGCCTGCCCCAAAAGATGAGTTAAACTTCCAAAACACCTACCAACCACAGTGCCCCTGTGAACACAGAGATATTCCCTGGTTAGGTAAGATGGGAGACACTTTTCTCTCAGGTCCTGTAACCTATAGGCAGGACCCTCCAGAGCCACTGCCCAGCTTGGGAAAAGCACAGAAGTGAGGAGATCATATTTACTGAGCCCTGACTCTTGCCTGCAGTCTCCACAATGGCTTCTGAGGTAGGCATTATCATGACCATCTTACGGGAAGGAAACCAGTCCAGGGAGTAGAGGACTGCACCCCTGAAGCCATAGCTGGTATGTGGTGACGCCAGTCTCATTTTCAGTGTCACATTCTTGTTGCACCACTGGGATCCCTAACTTCAACTCTCTGCAGGCTGGGATGGACCTTTTTAGCCATGTGTAGGTGACCACCAAATTGTATCACAAATCTGTTTGCTAGTTACCCGAATTTGACTTCAATCTCTGTACATAAAGGCATGAGCAGGTCACTAGGAAGATAAACAGCAGTGAAGATGAAGTGAAGAGACTCAGCCTTATGCTTCATGTGCTCTACTCTCTCAGGCCATTTGTTCCAGGTTCCATATGGCTCCCAACCCTTCCTCCTGGACTCTGTGCTGATCAGCCATTGCTCTGATTGTTGATGGGTTAGCACATGAATAAGGGAAGCCTGCAAGTAAATCTAACTGACTAACTGATTGGCCAACCAACCCTCATGCTGCCACATGAAGGGTGGGAAGGAGAGCATCCAGACAGGGGAAGAAGGAACTGGAAGTCAGTGAAAGACAAGGCCAAAGAAGAGGAGGAGGAAGAGGAAAAAGGAGGAAGGAGGGAGGGGTACGTAGGGCAGGGGTGTGTGGTGGGTAGGAGAGTGGCAGTGAGCCCCTCACTCAGACATGGAGGGGCTGCTCATTCACTTCTTTGACAAGCAGCAAGGTGCATGGTTTGGTGTGGGACAAGCCTAGGGCAGAGGGAGTGTGCCACGGGTGGGCTTCTCCAGGTTCCATGGCTCATTTCCAGCTAGATCACTTGAGTAGAACCTGCTTCATCATCTGTTCAGTTTCCTAGCTGTCCCTGCCTGTGAGGGAAGACAAGCCTGCTTCCCAGAGCCCAGGGGTCCCCGGCATCCTGGGTGGGCCATCCCAACAAGGGCAATCCCTTGTAAGAGGTGTGGCTAACTGTGATGACTGAAAAACACGTGGAGAGATCCAAGCAGGATTTTTTCAAATTCTTCTTAATCATTAAACACTCTCTCCCATTTTCTATCTACTTCCAATAAATTCCAGCAAAATTTGAAGATATTTTACAATGGAAAATTAAAAAGGTGCAGTGAGGGGCTGAGCCAAACACCCATGGGTATCAAGTTGGTGGATTTTATGAGGCTCCAGGGTTTCAGTTGCTACAGGGTGGACTGAGGCCTTTGGTTGGATCTGGAGTATTAAATGGGAATCCTGCCCAGTTGCAAAAGACTTGGTTCTCCCAGATTAAAAGCAATTTTGGGACAAACCAGAGCTTCAAGGGAGGCTCTTTCACTTATCCTCTGGATTTCTGTGAAGTCATTGCCCATTGAGGTCAAAGGAAGATGACTCAGACACAGGCAAATCTAAAGCATCAAAATGTTCCACAAAGTCAGAGGGAGATAGTTAGAGGAAGATGTGCAGGTAACTTTGGAAAAAAAAAAAAAACTACCATTCAGGGCAAAGCCATCTAAATCCTCAGGCTACAGCTGATAGACTACAGTACTAAGCTTTCTACAATTATCTCAGCTGAAGTTAAGACTATTCTCCCATGGAATGTGAAAAGAAATCCATTGGAAAGATGTTAGGGAAAAGACTTAAAATGTTACCTGTAGCAAGATTTTTCTAGACATCTGCATGTCATGTTGTTTGATCCGTTCCTAAGGCAGTTTAAAGGTTTTATGTAAGCACAAATACTTATTTCACCAGATGGAGAACAATGATATCCTACCAAAAACGACTTAAGAATTATCCCACTGATGCCTTTTTCAGCAACAGTCATTGCTAACTAAGCATCAACAGGGAAGGGTCTTCTTCCAGAATAATTCACTATGTCAGTGGCACTGGATTTACCTATTAGCCCTGGCCCTCTTCTTCCTGAGCATTGTTAAGGGATTTTCCATTGGCCAGGGAGAGAGTCTGCAGAATCCTGGTGTGGAAAGCCAGAAGGAAGGCAAGACAGAGGCTACTGAATCCTGAATCCAGTTCCCTCATTTCACCAATGAAGAGTAGAAGGCCCAGATACGCCTGATAGGCAGTGTATCTTCAAAAGTGCATGTGAACATGAATTCTAAATCTAACTTTGTCTGTGGATGGGCTCCAGGCCCTGCCAATACTGCCAAAAGGCAGAAAAGAATTTCAAGGGAATCAAATTAGAGAAAAAATGTGTCAACAGAGAAGCAAGTAGAACTATGGTGGAAAATCTCCAGAAATTATTTTTCCTTTCTTTCTCATTAAAAGCATTCTCAAATCTCAGCAATTTAGTATAGGATGCTGAGTTACTAGTTCTCTAGAAAACATATTTGGGCACAGGATTTACAAACTGTACATGGCCTAATTTAAATATCTTTTCCCACAGTCAAAAAGCATTTTCTGGGCTCTTGTTGTGTGCGAGGGGATAGAATATAAAATGAGAAAAGGCACCACACAGCCCTCACATTGCTCATAATCAGGGGAGTTTAAAAGAAGGGAGTTTTTCAAGAGAGCTTGAAGTAATTATGTGCTCCTTTGGCCTAATGAGAGGATGGAAAGTCCAGGGTATGGTCAGGTCTAGTGGAAACTTACAAGAAAATAATCTTGTGGGCCCACAGATTTTTGGAACTCATCTAAAAGTTAATTTTTACTCTTCTTTAAAATTAATTAGCTATGTAGGGCATACTTAACTTATGTAAAAATTAGACCACCTGTGACTTTCATTTTTAACACTGCTGTTATATATTTGACCAATAAGTTATATACCAAATTGATTATCTCAGGTGACAAGATTAGGGCTTTTATTTTTTTTATTTTTTCAGTTTTGCTTACCCATAGTTTATAAAATTTCTAAAATGAATGTGTGTTCCATTTGAAATAAAAAAATAATAATAAACTAGTTTAAAATCATTGTATTTGTCTTAAGTTATGTGCTAATGAAGATATATACATATGGACAATGTAAAAAGGTGGACCAAAATTATAAAATTTCTTTCAAATCTACTCTGTCTGATGGAGGAATGGATGTCTAAGGCAAAGATGGCAACTTAGAGTAGGGAAAGCCACTGGTCAAAGTCCTCAGCTCCTGAGCTTAACCTGCAGGGGCTGCAAGGTGATAGACAGAAACACATCTGTCCAGACAACACAGAAGAAATAAAAATGGTCAACAAATATATGAAAAAATGTTCAGCAACTCCAGAGGTTGGATAAATGCAAATTAAAACTACACCGAGATTCCATTTTATTCCAGTCAGAATGGCAATTATCAATAATACAAGTAATAATAAATGTTGACGAGGATGTCAGGGGAAAAGGCACACTCATAAACTGCTGGTGGGACTGCAAATTGGTGCAACCACTCTGGAAGACAGTATGGAGATTCCTTAGAAAACTTGGAATGAAACCACCATTTGACCCAGTTATCCCACTCCTAGGTTTATACCCAAAGGACGTAAAATCTGCATGCTACTCTGATGCAGCCCACATCAATGTTCATAGCCGCTCAATTCACAATAGCCAAGCTACAGAACCAACTGAAGTGCCCTTCAACAAATGAATGGATTAAAAAAATGTGGTCTAAATACAAAATGGAATATTATTCAGTCATAAAGAATAATGGAATTGTTGCATTTGCTGGTAAATGGATGGAACTGGAGAATATCATGCTAAATGAAATTAGTCAGTCCCCTAAAATGAAAGGGTATGTGTTCTTTCTGATATGTAAATACTAAACCACAATGAGGGAGGATTGGGAGGGGAAGAATAGAAGTTCATTGGATTAGACAAAGGGGAATGAAGGGAAGGGATGGGAGATGGGAATTGGAAGGACAGTAGAATGAATTGAATATAACTTTCATATTCTTATACGACTACACAACCAGGGTAACTCTATTTCATGTTCAACCACAAGAATAGGATCCTAATTAGAATAAGTTATACTCCTTGTATGTATAATATGTCAAAATACACTCTACTGTCATGTATATCTAAAAAGAACAAATTTAAAAAAAGAATGAGACATTTAGTAGAAGTTAGAGGCTGGTCCTAGAGCAGAGTGATAACATGTATGGGGAACATATGGAACAACATTTTGTGCAATGTGCTTCATAGACAAAGAATCTGGAAAGATTCCATATTAAAGTAACATCCTGAAAATTCACAAGGATGAATATATTAAGTAGTCTTAGAATTTATATATCAAATAAATCTAATATTTCTAGATTATTGCTTAAAGTTCCCAGTGTCCTGCATATATGTGCCTGCAAATCAGATTCCATTTGTAGGCCAGTCCACCATTTTGAAATGACTAGTAGTAAAAAATAACGTTGGCTATGCCTAACTTCAAAATCTGTTCTGAAAAAAGGGCATATTTAAATAAAATATACAGTTTAGTTTCCATTGTTATAGCCTGAAGTTCTGTTCAAAGTGTTAGACATTGACTAGCATGAGCTTTTATTTTGTTCTATCATTGCCATAAAGGATCACCTTGAGGTAATCAGTCAGATCAACTTTTTATGTCTTCTTTCTCCATCCATATAATGAGGGCCAGAATATTGACCTATCTTGTAATGCATTTTACAAAATCAACATAAAGGTTTATATTAATGTTATTAATCAAATTAGCAATGAAATGACTAATAAGTAATTAGCCATGGAACAGTGACTCCATTATAATTGTATGCTCAAAGATTTGCTGCCCCTCTTTAAGGCCTGACCTCACAGAGAAAATAATTAACACTACTCCTTATCCTTTGATATTACAGACGGCAAATAGGTTGGAGTCTTAAAAAACAACTTCTGGCAAATGAATTCTTGGGAGGCTTACAAAAAACTGACTGCTTATAGTTTAGCCAAAATATTTTTAAGTACCTATCATAAACTAGGTTTATGGGGAATCCAAAAAAAATAATTTTGCACCATTTCTGACGTCCCATAATATATAAGTATGCACCTAATTAAGGTAAAAATTAGGATGTGGTAGGAAGGTTACCGAAAATCACTTATTACTGGAACATAAGGAAAGGATCAGAAAATACTTCAATGGATTTTAAGTTCTCCTTTCGAGTATGGTTAGAAATTCAGTGGACAAGATCAGGATAGTGAATAAGAAATATAAGATCTCAGAACATTTCTCACAATTAGAATCACATTGAGAAGAATTAAATATTTTATTAGTATTAATCTTACAAAATAGCTATAAAGAAAGATCCAATGCATTAGATCAGTCTTCTCAAAGAGTTTGCAGATCATTTATTTGATGACAGGTTAATGTGGGTTCTAAGAAAAAACAAGGTTCCCATGGTCAAAAATAAGTTAGAGACATATGAGGTTAAGTAAGGTTATGGCTGTTTCATTATGGTATGCTAGACAGAGACCAGGCTATGCCAATGAGCCGAGGAAGATGCGCAACAAAGGATTTTTCAAGCCTAAACCAAGACACAACTTTCTGAGGGTATGTTCATTCACATAACACCTTAGGGGCAGTTTCAATCGTGGCTGAATTTATAATGTGGTTTTGATACATTGGTATTTTTAAATGCAACAAATGTGACACATGTCAAATGTTAAGTTCTAAAAAGTGTTTGGGGACATCTCAGAGATGTGGAGGTATCTTTGGACTAACTAAAAGTGATTGATTTTTTTCTCTTGATGGCTATATTATTTAAGGCTTACATTGAAAAGTCATAATGATGAAAGCAATGTAATGATGGAAAATATTCAAGCCCTACGCCACAGGCAACTATTGATTTCTGAAATAGAAATTATATTAAAACCAATGGAAACTGAGGAGACAGGGCCATTTTGATTATAAAGAATATCCTCAAATATCATGTAGGGGCTGAGAATCAGAGTCTTTGAGAACTGCGTTCCAGCCTCCTTTCCACTCCTGATACAGATGCCAATCTTCCTACCCTTACTTCTGGCAAAAGACTCTCACTAGCCTGAGGCTGATAGAAACGGTCATATCAGAATGTGAAATTGTCTATTTGATCCAGCATGGGGGGAAAGCTACGTTAGAAAAAGCACACATTCTCTTAACATATTACAACAAATGAAGGCAGGATGATCCTAAGAAGACAACTTATATTCTTATTTAGCTATACCAGATGGTCGGTTTTGTGCTCTTGAAAATGACACCTGATAAGCTCTCTTTTTGGCACAGAATAGCTTTTCATTTACTCACTATTGAGATAAATGTGTTTTTTTTTTAAATCTTACTATTTCAATAAACTATCATACTTCTCTACAAACTGAGCTGTTCATAGACAAATAAACCATAAATTAGCTGACATACACCAAAAATGTACTATGCACCAGGCACTGTTCTAAGTTCTTTACATACATCAGCCTATTTGGTCTTCATAATCTTCATATCATCTCTATAATGTTAGTGCTATCATTTTACAGATTAAGAAACTGAGGCACAGAGATGTTAAGTGACTTGCTTAGAGTGATGTAGCTAGTAGTTGGCATAGCTGTGATTTGAACTCTGGCTATCACATGGATAAGCTATTAATCTTATTTATTCTGTGTACACAGGAATCTCCTTCATTCAGAAAAATCAGTTTCTGAGCCTTTCGGTACTCTACCCAGATATTTAAATAGATCCTTAGTTCTTTCTTTTTATAATAGAGGAAACTGGATTAGGCAAAACATCTATAATAACTTCCCAAGGGACAGGCTCATAATTTTCTCCTTTTGAAAATGATAGTAATAATGACATGATGGCATTTGCATCTAATCTGGGGAACCACCTGGACTCCTTCCTACTTTGGATCTGTCAGCAATAGGTTGGCTTGCAGTGTGGGAGTAGGCGAGCTGCCTACATTCAAAGTGACATAAATAACTGGCACAATTAGTGAGAAAATAGAGTATTTCTGTTTTTCCAGTATTGTCTAGGAAACTAGCGCGATTCTTCATTTCTCTTTGGCAGATGACCTGCCGACCAAGCACCCATTAGCCACCTTTCTCATATCTCACCTGCTTCAACGTCACGTTCCAGGGCAACCCTGTTCATTACAAGGGCTGGTTTTACTACCACAGCACTGCTCATTATGAATGACCTGTGTGTACACGTTTGCATCTCCAGCAAAATGACAAAAGACAGAATCGTACAGTTGGCTCATTTCCCAGTGAGCCCTTACAAATTCCTTGCATGTTCAGAGAATGCAACATGGCTGATAAACTTTTATCCACTCAACATCAAGGAAATAATCATAATCACTGTTTCACGTGAGCCATTTTGGTGAATATAAGCAATGTGTCACAGCCTTCTCTCTCCTTCGGTCCACCTTCTAGAGGTCCTAACAGGTAGGGTGGCAATTCTTTCTCTGAGCCCACTCTCCAGCTGTTATAATTTCTCCTAGTATGGGGCTCTGCTAGCTAACTCAAAACCAAAAACACAATCTTGGTGGAGCTCCAAGAAATGCAGATTGGGACTTAATCATCAAGGATTCATGGGGACTGAGTATTTTAAAAGACAAAATTCAACAAGATGATCAAATAGCTGCAGGTTTGCTTTTGACATCACTTGTACACCTTTTGCTTCCCTTGTTCCTTTTCTTTCTGGGACCCTTCCTCGGCTGCCTCCCAAGCGTTAGGCATGGCAGACTCTCCCAATGCATCCAGAACTTCTACCCAGGAAAGGATCCAAATGGATGATTTTACAACTTGAAGGGAACGATTTTCCTCCACTGTAAAACATATAAAAGTACTGGAGCTGATCAGTCCTCAGGGCATGCCATTAAGACACCACCTTGGATAATCATCTCCTTCCCAGCTTGACTTTACCCTGAGTGCAACGGTTCAGGGTCAAGATACAGCCATGTATTCTGATTGTATGTGTTCATAGCCCTAATCAGATATAGTTCCAATGTTGACCATTAATATCTCACATGAGGAAAATTATTTTTAATTTTTAATGCACTGTTAATGCACATCATCAGCAGCAAGCTTTAATTATCCTCTACACAGTGACATATTATTCACATACTGAGTATGATTATAATTACATATGAACATAGGTATATATAGGGTTACATATATTACACATGGTAATATATAATCATCTGCTATAAGGTGGTGATATGGTGACAGCAAAACTCTCCTCAAGTTCTTAAAGATAAACTAGAGGATTTTCACATAATGAATCAGACCAGATTATACAAAAGAAGACCTTGAAGATAAAAATCTTTCCTGGTTAAAACTAGAAAGAGCAAAAACAGGTTATAATCTAATAGTGGGTAAGAAGAACTTGATCAGATGCTGGTGTAGTGGTGGTAGTGGTGGTGGTGGTGGTGGTGGTGGTGGTGGTGACTTTGGTGTAAAGATTTTTGTCTCAGAGAGGATGTTCCCATTCAGGAACTTCCATGGGAGAGAAACTGATCTGATCACACAATCCACCTGTCTTGTTCTAGATGTGGACAGATAAATCACTATTAAACATGGGACCCACTGGTTTTCTGAAGCCCAGGATTCCTTTTTTTTTGTGATTCAGAATTCATGAGAGAACCTTCTGATTATAACTTGACATTTGGTTTAGATTTCTTAAATGGAGTGGATGCATTGGCCAGAAGAAATGGTTTCTGGTTCCCTTGGCAGTCACATTTCTTGCTGTAAATTTTAAATTGGCAAGCTGGCATATAACTCAAAATCCTGTGGGTATGCTTAGAGTCAGACCTGGAGTAGTGGTCGGCTCTCAGAGTGACAAAATCAAGATCTGAGCCTTCCCAGCCAGGGACCAGGCCCTCAGTAGGGCACATTCCTCACCATCAGCACATTTTCTGAAGGGTCATATGAGAGCTGGCAGCTGGCACCCTCACACCCCTCCCCTGGCCACTTCCTTATAATCCAAATTCCTATTTGCTAGAGGAGAATCCAAGGCCCAGGTGGATGAGGGGATTTGCCACAACTAGTAAGTAGCTCAGCTGAATCAGGACCCTGATCTCCCCCATCAGGCCAGTTCTCTTTCCTACACACCATATCTTCAGGGCTTGAATGGTGTTATAGTAGAAATTATCATGCCATGACCATTTTCTGCAAATTTCCAAACAAGGGGACCTCCTTTGGGCATCTGCACATGTTCCAGGACTAAGAAGTTCAAGAAGTGTCTCCTGCTCCATCCAGCATGTGTTCCAGGCATAACCAGGCAGGCCACCCTTCCCTCTTCCTAGTTTGTATCTAAACTTAAAAGTGAGTGAAACTTGTGGTTAAGCCTATAAAGCTGTGACTATGTAGATTTTTTAAAACAGCTTTATTGAGATATAATCCATATACCATAAAATTTACCCATTGAAAATATACTATTTGATCATTTTAGTGTGTTCACATGGTCTCATCTAATCAAATGTTCATTTTAGAAGATTTTTTTTTAACTTCAGAAATTTCCTACACCTAGTAGTCCCCACCCCAACCCAGCTCCAGGCATCCACCCATTCACTTTCTGTCTCCATAGATTTGCCTATTCTGGATATTTCATATAGATAGAATTGTGCGCCATGTGGTCCTTTTGGACTGACCTCTTTGCTCACCATAGTGTTTCTGAGGTTCTTCCGGGTTGTAGCATGTATCAATATTTCATTAATGGTACTATGAAGATTTGGAGAATGATGGTTTGTGGCCCAAACCCCAAAGTGCAAACCCTGCTGATAGTGTGCTTTCTTGTTAATGTTCTTTTCTATTATTCCAGTGAATTTTTGAAGGAACTTCCACAGGGCTATATTTCAGCCAGGAGAAACGTAACTACTCTCTCTCAATTTAATTTCAATCATGCTATGACTTTAAAATTCACAGTCCGTCACTCTATCAGTTCCAGGATTAATTTTTGTACGTTCCTTCCCCTCATTCCCTTTTTCTTCCAGGCCAGCTAGGTCAGACTGCTCCCACTGTTCTGCAGAGGGAGGCTTCTGGCCTCTCGCTGAGCTTGCACCTCCTCTGCTTCCAGGGCTCTGAGATCAACCTGGTGACACCAGAAACCCTCCCTTCAAATCCACAGGCAGAATGAATGATCCCGCCTGTGAGCGTCCCAAGCCTGTAGCTCAGAGTCCAGCCCTTATCTCAGCACATTCCAGTAATTACTCTAGTGACCCTGCCCTGAAGAGGATCCTATGAGGGTAGGCACCAGGCCTCAATCACCTTATTCCTCACCCACTCCTGCCTGTCACACACTGTTCTCAACAGAAGTGTTATAGATTGAATTGAATCCTTGGTGCTCAGAAAACAGTACCCCCAAACATGGCATCTTAGTATGCTGAGTATTTTAATTTGATGGGAATCAGCAAAAAGTGGAGGCAGGTTTTTCTCCAAAGTTCCCTCATCTACTTAAAGAACACATCTACCAAGGAGGAATCTCTCTTCCATCTCCTTACTGAAATTTCATTAATCAAGGAAAATTAAACTCATATCATAGAAGAAGAGGCTGAAAATTAAACAGCATACTTGGAGTACAGAGAACTTTGTTCCAGGACCTGATCTATATTTTCAAGCTCATCTATCTTCCCTAAAAATCAGTTGGTGCTCCTCTAAATTCCCCTCACCCCCTATCTTGCCCTCCCCTATGAATAAAGGCTTATAAGTTCTGAATCTCATGGGGCCCTTAGGGACCCACCTTCCTAGGTTGACTCCATGCTCACAAATCCGTGTTTTCTCTCCTGCTGATCTATTGTAGTTTATTTCAGCAGAGGAAAGACTGCAAACTTCAGGAGTTCCTTCAGGAGGAAGGAATTCCCACTGTCCCTATAGAATTCAAGTAAGCGAACACTTGCATGACACACTTGGGGATTAAGGAAAATAACAAATTTTCTCAAAGGCCTCAGGCGCACAGACCACCTAGAGAACATTTGAATCACAGAGAGGTCACATAAGACATGAATAAAATATTTTAAAGATAAAATAGGTATGCTACAGGTCTACCATGAGCAACACACTCCCTTTGGCCTTTGCTAATCAAATATTAGTGTTTAATGCCAGCTGTCTATAAATCTCCCCGATGATGGAATCCTATTTTCCCAAATGCTCTTTGATGACACTATTTCCAGGTCAGGTTTCCTAAGAAGAGAATGGTTGATTTAGTGTGGCCTCTCTGTCTACCTGGACAGAATTTTACCATGATAATATCCCATCATTGTGGGTCCCTCTAGGCAATCTGGTTTTCTAATGTGACCAAGGTCACATCAGTAGCTATCTTTTTCTCATATTCTACCTCCTAAGTTCAGGTGCCATGTGATCTTATTATTTGGGGGTGTAGGATTGGCAGCAAAGCCAAGCCTTCCTCTCATGTGCCAGCTTTCCAGCACTTGAATAAAGGCAGGAATAAGGGGGGAGCAGCAGCACCACCTGCAATGCCCCGTCTCGGGCTGGTGGCTTTGCCTTGGAATGTCTCCTTCACTCTGAATCTCCCTGGCAAAGGTGTCAGCACCTGATTCTGCCTCCATTTTCAGTCTCATATTTCACTCGGGGAGTCTGACATATGGCTAGACCTGACAAGAATAAATTTATAAGGATGCAAGCTCTGAAAAGCCTTGAATATATTCCAAAAGGTCCATGGGGCAACAAAGAAATCATTTCTAACTCATTTTTGGAGCACTGTAACAAGGGCATTTTCCAAGGGAGAAAAATAATATTTTATTGTTGCACTTGTAATGTGCACAGCTGTTAAGGACTTTGCCACTTCTAACTGACAATGCATTAAGGGGGGTATTTCAGCATCTGGAAGGGAGGGCAGGGCAGTGCCCAGGGCTAGCCCTAGTCTCTGACAGCTGCCCTTTTCACCAAACAAAATCAATTACTGGATCTTGGTGTTGGAGTTAGGCTAGTGGTTATTAACTAATCAAGTTTTGTAGCAATTTTTTCCTTGCAAAGTTATTTTTATTTATGAAAGATGAGGTGACAACACTCCACTTGGTCCTGGGTAGCCTGCTGACAGGCAAATGCCCCCTATTGATGAAATACTAATGAACCAAAATTTAATCCTATAGACAGCCCCAAGTATAGAATTTAGAATTGTAAGACTCAGGTGAGTCCTCCCTATGCTGCTTATTGAGCTGGTGGATTCAAAAATTGATCCTCAGTAACTTCATTGGTAAAATGGGTTCCTCTTCAGGATGAAGTGAGCTTATGTATCTTGTGTATGGTCAAGCACACTACAAATATTAGTTACACGCAAATATTAAATGATCTGCATAAACTCATATGCATATTCATGTCCTGAAAGAGAAATGGGGTCTGTTTCTATAGTGATTAACAAGGGATTTCCTAAGGAATTGCAGAAGAGGGAGAATAAATACTATTTGCAAAACATTCCCCCCTCAATAGGTCTTGTGAATGCACTATTGGCATCTTTGAACATCAGGATTGGACCAAGTCTGAGAACTGCATCATTAGGAACTGGACAGATTTTGAAGTTAATCTGAGTGACCTGTAGAATCAATATAAAATTATGCACACACTAAAGTGATGATGGATTAAATTAAGTCTACCTGTTTCCATGAAACCTTTGAAAATCACATTTTAGAAGAATCATACATGACATAGAGAAATATTCATGAGATGTTTATAAACAAAACTGAGTAGGTTATTGGACAAAAATGTATTCAAGCATTTTATATAGATGTATATATGTAAATTTATGTCTAGAGAAAAAGATCAGAAAGGAATACACCAGAATTACCTCCATACTGGTACGAAAATGGTGAAGACCTACATAATGATATTTTTCAACCTTAGAAATTAATTTTAGATTACTATAAATTTAGTATGAATAGTAGTTTAACAGGGATGCTAAAAATTAATGCACTCAACTTATGAACAGAAGAATAAGTGTAGATCAAATCAAGCAAATCAAAAGCTGAGAAAGTGAAGTTTATTCAGAAAGCCAGATGCTACCTAGCTTGTCCTTCTGACAGTCTTATGGGTTACATTCCCATGATTTGTATTGATTATCATATTGTTCTAAACAATAATTGTGAGACAGCATAGGTAAGAGTGTGAACCCTGGAGTTAGATTCTGGCTTTGAGTTTTGGTTCATGCCAGGTGCGCTGGTGCATACCTATAATCCCAGCCACTCGGGAGGGGGAGGCTGAGGCAGGACGATCTCAAGTTCAAGGCCAGTCTTTCAAATTAGCAAGACTCTGCTTCAAAATGTAAAATAAAAAGGGTTGGGGGTGTAGCTCAGTGATAAGGCACTCATGGTTTAATACTCAGTTAAAACATAAAGCAAAGATTCAGGTTCCTACCTTACTAATGACTTTGCCCAATGACTTTGGAAAAATTATGTAACTTCCATAATCCAGTGTTTTATCAGCTTTTTTGCTGCTGTAATTAAAAGACATGACAAGAACGATTTTAGAGGAGGAAGAGTTCCTTTGAGGGCTCACAGTTTCAGAGGACTCCACACCTCAGGGCTCAAGATGAGGCAGAACATCATGGTGGAAGATTAAGGTGGAGGGAAGCAGCTCAGAAACATAAAGAGACTCCATTCACCAGATACAAAATCTATACTCCAAAGGCACGCCCCCATAGACCCACCTCCTTCAACCATATCCTACCTGCCTTCAGTTACCACTCAGTTAATCCCTATCAGAGCATTAATTTTCTAATTAATTTACAGGTCTCATAGCCCAATCATTTCACCTCTGAATATTCTTACACATGAGCTTTTTTGGGGACACCTAATATCTAAATCATAACACACAGTTTCTTCCTCTGTTAAATGGTGATAATACCACCTGTCTTATAATGTGACTCTCAGAATGTGAATACAGCTTCTAATGTTTATGAAGTACTTTAAAAATTGTGGGTTATTGCTATTAAAAAGTTCCAGAGACTGAAGTGACTAGACTTATGGGTTTAGAAACCCAGAGAGGAGTATTCAAGTTGCAAAAATGGATTAAATCAAGAGGACTGGGGAGTAGCTAAATCCAATTTGAAGGAGTTTTGAAATGTGTGAGCAGGTGGTGCTTGCCTCTATGGGTGTCCACCCAGATTTGTTTCTGCTGGGTCAGGTGCCATGTCTCCCACTCCACCTCTACTCCAAGTTCTCTGATTACTCTTTTTAATTAGCAACTGGAGCACCCTCTAAGGAAGGACTATTGCCCGGGCATTTGGGAGATGGGGAAACCATGTCATTCAAGGAGAAAGCTAGGGGCCTTTTAGGAAAGCAAACTCTGAATGTAACTCAGATTTACAGGTCCCTAATTTTGAATTCTGTTGATGCAAAGAGAATTCTATTCAGGGAGTTTAATTCATGCTAAGAAAATTAGTGAGGACTTGGCTTATTAACCAGAACGTTAATTCATTGGCAAGCATACTATATGAACTACTAGAAGCTCTAGCAAGAAAATCACAATCGGTTGGCCAGGACATATTCTCCCTGATGGAAAAGCCAGTTCTTACACTGGGAAGTTTGAAAACAGACCAAGAATGAAACAGTGGTAGCCATGAGGGTTCTCCCTCTGTCTAATTCACTGCTGTATCTCCCCCATGTCCAGTAAATAATACCTGACACAGAACTGCTCAATAAATTGTTGTTGAATGGAGTAAAAGGAGGGCCAGAGGCAGAAAGGAAGAGTAGGGAGGAGGAATATAGAGGGGATGGTCTCTGGACAATTATGACCAACCCAGGGGAGCCCGACTCCTGCACCACCACAGCCCTGAGGCTTGCCAGATGATGTGCCCAGATTGCTGCCTAGTGCTGGTGCACTGTGCCCTGATCACAGACAGGGCTGTTGACTAGTGATAAATCCTTGTCTAAAGAAACATGCCAGAGAAATCCAGAATTTACAAGAGGGCTGGGGCCAGGAGAAACAAGACATGGCAGAAGCTTGGCCTCTACTCTTCCTCTGCTGGGCCTCACATAATGTACTAGCTCTCCTGTGAAACTCCAGATTCTTGCAGATTCTTGTTTGTTTGTTTTAATTTAAACTCTGTCACTGTGGAAAGAGGGGAGTATTTGCAATGGATGAGCTTTCATCTTAGATCTGGGCAGAATGCTTAAATGAATTCAGAAATGGATTTCTCATTAAAAAAAAAAAACTACAGGTTTTTACATTAGGTTTTATGATATTATCTGTCTGTCCTTAACAATAAGCTGAAGATTCGAAAGCTTCTGCCTTCCTCCATCCTCAAATGGAATTGCCTCTGTTACACATTTAATCTTATCACATGGTCCCAAATTCACATTCCACAAATGAATAACGACTACCAACACCCTTAAAATTCTATTATGTTCCCCTATATCCTATGGACCTCTCAAAAACAGATCACAAATGTATACGCCAGCTGTTGCTATTCCACCAGCCAGTTATAAATCCCAAAACTGCATTTCCCCCTCTTTTTCTTTTTTCTTTCCTTCTTATTTTAACACTTAATTTATCTCATGTTTTAATATTATAATTATACAAACTGTAGTCCCCTCTCTTATCCACACAAGATACTTCCAAGACCCCAAGTGGACACTTAAAACCACAGTACCAGAACCTATACATACTATGTTTTTTTTTTTTCCTTTATATACAACCTATGATAGAGTTTAATTTATAAATTAGACTTAGGATAAGTAACCAATAAAAAAGTAACAGTATGAACCAATAATAGAAAAGTTATAATAATATGCTGTAATAAAGTTATATGTATATGTTTTCTCTTTCTCAAAATGTCTTATTGTACTATACTTATCCTTCTTGTGATGACATGAGATGATACTTAAATGAAGTACATCATAGCTTCTCTGTCAAATCCAAATGCAATTATCTCTACTCTTGTGAGTTAGTAACAACACAAGCACAGCAATGCTGCTATAGTCATCTGACAAACCAGACAGCCACTAAGTGACTAATGAGTGGGTAGCATATACTGGGTAGATATGCCAGACAAAGGGACAATTCACCTTCTAGTTGTAGGACAGTACTAGATTTCATCACACTACTCAGAACAATGTGCCTTTTAAAACTTATATATTGTTTATTTTTGTAATTTTCCATTTAATATTTTTTGAACTTCAAGCAAAACAGAATTTAGGTATAAAAGTCTCCTCTGTTAATCCACTTCCTAATTTCCTTCCTTTTCAAGAGGTAATTCTGGTTGACCACTGAAGTCACAATCTTTCAGTCTATTTTTAAGCTTTTATATTTTCATAAGACTATAAACTCTTATGTGAAGCTAATTTTAAAAACATAAATGGTGGCTAAGGTTCGATCTCAGTGGTAGAGCACATGCTTCACATACACAAGGGTTCAATCCTTAGCACCATAAAAACAAAAATCGTAAACATAAATGGAAATTTGTTATATCTATCACTTCATAATATTTTATGCTTAACAATATGTTTTAGAAATATTCATTTGTTAAATCATAGAACACTACCACATTCTTTTTTGTTCTGTAGTGTGCTACACTATGGATACACCACCCTGTTTTGTACCATTCCCAATGGATGGTTATTTAGGTTTCTGATTTTATTTTGCATAAGTACTTACTTGAAAATTTATACATACATATGTAAATAAGTATAAATATAGGACAGACTGCTGAAACTGGATTCATTGAGTTTAAGAGCATGCACATCAAATCTTTTAATAGAATTGCTTAACCTCTTCAAGAAGCCTACTGAAATCTATATTACTATCCTTGGTCTCTGTAAGTCTCCATTTCTATGCCTGTTTGTGCCAACACTGAAATTTACTAATCTTTTTTTTTTTGCTGCTTACTCTCAGATAATTGAAAAAATATATGGCTCATTTATATTACATGGTGATTAATTAGGTCAAGTATAAGTTTATATGCATTTTAGCCATGTCTATTTCTTCTGTGAATTTGACTGTTTTTTTCTTAATAACTTATATTTTGTACATATTGAATATTAATTTTTCTCTTCCACACATGTTGCAATTATTTCCCTTAATCTCACATTTGTCTTTATACTTGCTTATGGTGTTATTTTTTCCAACTCAGAAAATTTAAACATTTTTATATTATTAAAAATAAATAAATTTCAGGTACATGCCTATAATTCCAGCTACTGAGGAGGTTGAGACTAGAGGAGTACAAATTTGAGACTATCCTGAACAAGGACTGGAAATATAGCTCAGTAGAGAGTTTTTGTGTAAGACCCTGGATTCAATCCCCAGCACTGCAAATAAACAGACAAACACAAACTATAATGGCCTCACTTACTGCCTGGAGAGAGTTTCTAAGACTTAGAATGCAAAGGGGGACCCCAGGTAGAAACTGGCAGTCTTCCTGAGTTGAGGTGACAGAGTTGGGAGTCTGGCGGTCAGGATTCATGTGCTCAAGGGCAGCACATCAGAGAGGAAGAGCTACAGAGAGAAAGAACTCCAGAGATCTGCAGAGGGTTACTGATGGGAATTCATTTGCATTCTAATAAACACGTGTGTGAGGGAGTACCTGAGGCTGGGGAAAGGACCACCTTAAGGATTAGAGTCAACAGTGCCCAGAGCCCTCAAAGAGCCAGGAGGAGGGTGTGTTCCCAACAGTCAGGTCACCTCTGGCTCATTGTGCCCTCTTAAGCGGGGAGCCTATCCTGCATCCATAATGGGAAAAAATTCTTTGACCTATATTACATGACAGAAAAAACTCAAGAATATTTTTAGAAATATAAAAAATCCATAAGGTAAAATTAAAAATGTCTGGCCTCTAATAATAACTTGACCCAAAAATAACACAGATGATAGAATTAGTAGACAGAGACACTGAAATCATTGTTACAACTGTATTCCATGTGTTTGAAAAGCTAGAGGGAAGACTGAATAAGTTAAGTAGAGGCATGGAAAATATTAGGAAGATCCAAGTAAACTTCTAAAGTTGAAAAATAAATGTGTGTGGTTAAAAAATATAGTTGATGGGATTTAATAGGAGACAGGACATTGTGGACTGAAAAATAATGTGAACAGGAAGACAAAGCAATAGGAAGTGTTCAGAGTGAAACAACAACAACAAAAAAATAGAATATACCTTCAGTACTCAGTAGTATGGTTTGGACATTAACCTTGCCTCCAAGGGCTCAGTTCTGATGTTGGAAGGTCATGGAAAGTTAAGTAATAGATGCTTGTGGGAGGTTATGATGTCATTAGGGGAATCATCCTCAGAAGGTTCTTGTGGGACCTCAGTTAGTTCCCATCAGAGTTAGTTACTATAAAAGAGCAAGACCAGCTCCTTCCTGCTCTCTGGCTTCCTATATTGTCAAGTGATCTCTACTGCTTGAAAGCAGCTCATCCACCAGAATGAGAAATAGCCAAAAGACCCTTTATCGGAGGCCGAACCAATGTGCCCACCTGACCTGTGAGCTAAATATGTCTTCTTTATGAAGTATCTAGCCTCTGGTATTTTGTCATATATATATATATATATATATATATATATATATATATATATATATATATATATAGAGAGAGAGAGAGAGAGAGAGAGAGAGAGAGAGAGAGTATATATGTGTGTGTGTGGTGTGTGTATGTATATATATATTTGGCTCCTTGAAGCCTTGAAGTTATTCCCAGTTCACTAATTGTGTTAGTCCATTATTTGTTAATGGAAAATGGACTAACAGAATGAGTGAACTGGGAATAACTTCAAGTAGCCAAATCTATATGTATAATATATAAAGTGACTAAATCTATATGTATAATATATGAATCTATATGTAAAATATACAAAGGATAGGAGACAAAACAGACCACAAGAAGCAAAAAATGAAGAAAACTACACAAATGCACATCATAATCAAATGACTTGAAAGCAAAGATACAAAGAAAATCTTCCAAGCGGTCATAGAAAACAAGATATTATATACCAGGAAAGAAAGATAAGCACTACAGCACATTTCTCTTTGAAACAAAGCAAGCTAAAAGATGGTGCCCCATGAACTCAAAAAGTACTGAGAGAACAACATTATCCACTAGAATTCTCTACCAATTGAAAATATCTTTCAAAATTGAGGCTCAATGAAAAGGTTTTACGAATATAAGAGCTGAAAAAAATCATCAGCATCAGCAATATTTTTTAATTGTGATACTAGGAATTGAACCCTGGACCTTGAGCATACTAGGCGAACATTCTGCCACTGAGTCACATGTCCAGGCCAAGAATCCATCATCATCAGACCTGCATTACAAAAAATGTTAAAGTCCTTCAAGCGTGAGAAAGGTGATAACAGAGGAAACTTGATCCTTGCAAAATGACAAAGATTACTGGGGAAAATCTTTGTGAATTTGAGGAAGGCAAAGATTTCCTAGATAAAATGCCGAAAGCGTGATTCATAAAAGAGATGCACTTCATCCAAATTAAGAATTTCTGCACTTTGAAAGACACTAGTAAGAGAATGAAAAGACAATTTTGCAAATAAGAGGGAGTATTTGCAAATCACTGACAGAATGAAGAGACAGACCAATATAAAATGGGCAACCAGAAATTTGAAAAGACAACTTACCAAAGAAAATACATGGATGAAAATTAAGAAGACGAAAAGATGCTCAACATCACTACTAATCAGGATATGCAAATTAAAATCATATTTCGATATACTCACATGAGAACTGGGGTGACTACTATCAAAAAGACTGATCCTATCAAGGATATGGAGAAAGTGAAACTGGCACACATTGCTTTTTGAGAATGTAAGATGGTACACCCATCTTAAAAAATAGTTTGCTATTTTCTTAAAAATTGACCATACATACTGTAGAATCCACTTACTCTGCTTGCAGGTATTTTCTGTACAGAGAGGAAAGTGTATGTCTGTGTAAAGACTTGTGCATGATTGTTCACAGAGCTCTATTTGTTACAGCATGAAGGCAGGGGAGGACCCAAATGTCCATCAACAGGTGAAAGATAAACAAATTGTGGTTTATCTATATAATGGAATGCTGTTCAATAATAAAAAGGGAATGAACTATTTATATGCTGTCATAGGAATGAATCTCAAATTGACTACACTGAGTGAAAGAATCCAGACCAAAAGAAGAATATGCTTTATAATTTAGATGCAAGTTAATCTGTAAAGCAAATCAGTGGTCATTTCAGTAATGAGGGGAAGGCGTACAAGAGACGGATCACAGAAGGGCTTGAGGAAAATTGAGAATGATGGTCATGTTCTTAATTACTGCATTGCCCTCATGATTGTACATAGATGTCAGAATTTATCAAATTGTAGTTGAAGGTTTTTGCATGCAAATAAATGTTTTAAATGCCATCACTAAAAAACTCTAAACATTGAAAAAAAATGAATGATAACAGACTGTGTTAGTTACCTATTGCTGCAAAAAAACATAAACATTGAGCAGTTTAAAACAGCACACAATTATTTCCCCATAGTTTATGTACCTATTGCTGCAAAAAAAACATAAACATTGAGCAGTTTAAAACAGCACACAATTATTTCCCCAAGTTTATGTGGGTTAGCAGCACAGGCCGGTTGCTTTGGGCTCTCAGCATCAAGGTCTCAGTGGCTGCAGTCAAGGTGTTGACAGGGCTGTGCTTCTGGTGACTCCACTTGAGAATTCACTTCTAAGCTTGCTGAAGGAAGAATTTATTTCCTGGATAAAGGCATGGGAGCTTCAGAATTCTTTGCTGACTATTGAATAAAGCCTTCCTTCTGTTCTTAGATGCCAATTGTTAGTTCCCTGTCCTGTTCATGATACTGCCACTCTCCTCTTTAGGCCAATTATTCACCAGATAGGACTGAATCTACTAGTGAAATGGAGTCTCCTATACTTAATGAAATCCAGGAGGCCTCTCCGTACTCTGTCATATTCTGTGGGTTAGGAGTTACAGGTCGCACCCACACTCAAGGGAAAGGGAATCCACAAAGGTGTGACCCACAAGAGGCAGACCTCAGCAGGGAGCCCCAGAGACATTCTCTTTCCTTACAATGGTAAATTCATTAAAAATTTGCCTTTCATTTTTGATAGAGGCCCTTTATCCAATTTCATTTCTATTCTGGATGTGATTTGGGAGTTATTTTGTTTGGGGTTTGTGTGATCTTTTTCATTTCATTGCTTTGGTTGGAATTTGGCATTGAATTACATCAAATGCAATTTTGGCATGTGTAGAGATGAGCATATGGACTAAATTTTAAAATTCTGTGAATACAGTTATTTCCAATACATATGATGTAATATTAATTTCCCATACACCATAATGTGAAGACTCAATGATAAGTCATGATTGTCTTCCTGGGAAATACCCTTTTTAATATCCTTCTGGATTTGATTTGTAAGTATTTTCTTTAGGGGCTGTTGCATCTAAGTTCAGAAATAGGCTTGAACTATAGCTTTCTCTTTATTTTATCACATTTTATTGTGTTATGCTAGTCTTAAAGAATGAGTTGGAAAACTTTCTAACATTTTCTCCTCTTCGGAACTATTTGTGTAACACAGGAATTATGTGTTCTTTAAACATATAGCAGAATTTTCCCATGAAACCATCTAGGCATATTTTTTGCTGCCCACAGAGCAGCAGGAGCCAGGGATAAAAAAAGAGCTTGTTGGCTGGGTGGCTCCCAGTGCAGTTGCTGCATAATTACCCAACCCATTGCTCTGAGCCCTTTCCCACTACTCATTGTTCCTAAGCCTGGAGTGCCTCTGGAAAGTTCCCACCCCAGTGGTAATCCTCCCCTACACTTAATCTGAGCAGTGCTTTTTCCTGCGTGTGTGCTGTGTTTTGCTTTGCTTTTTTACAATTTCCTTTCTCTGTGGACCCAATCTTGCTTGCTTTTAAAATTTTTGCAGTTCTTCCAAATTTCTAACTCTCTCATGGTACACTTTGTTGATTACCTGAAGGCTCAATTCTTACACACCTTATTTTGAAGGCATTTAGAGGAAAAGAGAAAATGAAATGTTTTGTTACAACTGCCATCTTGACCCAGACTTATTTTATAGTTTTAAAAAAGAAGATCAAACTTAGATGTTGAAACTTGCTATTAAATGAAAGCCTTTAAACTCTATGAGAGATGGCACTGAATTTGTTTTGGGTTTGCTGGGTTTAGACAACACTCTAAAGGCTGCCTGAGAAAATACCCAAGAGACAAAAATAATACTGGCAATGCAGTAGACTGTTAGGAAGGAATATATCGATAAGAAATATATTGATATCATTAGACTAACGAAATTAATTGCCACAAAACAACGATTTTAAAAAACCTTTTTATAAAAGGTGACTGAATGCTTCTTAACCTTAAGGATTGAATCCTGGTTTAAAAGTAAGGTTAAAAGCAGTACCTTCTAAGATAGAAATAGCTATCCTCTTATTCAGTAAAACTCTGGTGAATGAATAGTTCAAGGTTTCTCCCCTTTCCACAATGACAGCTCCCCAATAATGCAAACGTTGTGACAGACAGTTAAGTTATACAGTCTTATTTCAATGTTGTCATTCAATTCAGTATTTAAGGTAACCCCGAATGCCATAGAATTAAATGGATTCCAGTAATTGGTGTCTGTATAAGAAACATATCCCGTATAAAACACTTAAATTGAAATAATACAAGACAAGCAAAAACCACATATATGATGAAAATATGCTTAAGATTGGGTATGTGTGTATGTGGGTGTGTGTTTTAGTTTATCTAATACCCCTTTCCAACTATTTCAATGCAAATGAGTCATTACAACAACCCACTAATATATTTAGTTACCTGAACTTGAGAGAATTTTTAAAATAAATTCAAAGTTAATTTTTGATAAGGAAAAAATATTTACCAAAGAAATTGTGGTTCTACAGGCAGGTAACTGACTATAGAAATATCAGAAATTAGAGCACATAGTCCCCAAACCTGAAAACACAAGCTCTTTCAGAGGACACTGCAACAGCAGGTGTAAAGGGGAACTCTCTGTTCCTGCTGGGGGGTGCCTGTCCCCCCCCACTTGCCCCACTTGGACCAAGTGAGAAGACAGCTTCTTGGTGGATGCAAAGAAAGCTTATCACATGCTGGCTGGTCTTTCCCCCCACCACTCGGACCACCTGTTTCCATGTGCTGACCGTCCCTGGAGAATGGGAAGCTCTCCGCTCTACTTGCCAGCACTAATCTAATCTTGGGCAAGATGCCTGTCCTTCTCCAAAGCCTCAGTGCTCCCTGTTGTAAGTCAGGAAATTCCACCACTCTTTCCCAAGGTAGACAAAGTGTAGAAGTAACTGGAAAAAAAAATGTGTTGTAGATGTAAATTTCTAGATGTAATCGTGCTAACAAAGAAGCCATAAAGAAGGAGGAACAGCCCTAGAGACCAAAAGCTGTCTGGTTTATATGAATTTGAACTCTTCAGCTACAACCTTTCATTCATTTGGGGCATTTAATCATGTAGGTCTAATAAGATAAACAAGAAAGAAGTCTTGTGGCTCTAAATTGGAAAGAGGAAAATATTCCAACCCATTTCCACATTTCAGTGCTCTTTGTTATTACATCTTCAGGGATGGAACAATAAAATTAGGACATCAAAGCCTGTAACTTGGTCTTCACCCTAGCAACTGGTTAAGGTCAAAATGTCACATCCTTTTCACTGTCAATAAACAGAATCGAGAAGGTGGTTATTTCTCCAAAGGATTTTAATGGCACAGGGAGAAGAAACTGAATGAATTGCCACTTTTATAATCCTTGGGATTTTCAAATATCCAGTTTTTATAAAGGCTATATAATCTCAGAGATTAAGGAAAAGAGAAGTGGAAGTGATTTTGAGAACAGCTTCCTACACAGGCAGAATATACTCTAGTCTGAGCTGGAGCTGGGAGGAACGGAGAGATGGTTGGATGTTTTTAGTCAATTATGTTTCTGAGCTTCTCTTCAGTTTTGTCCTTGGGATGAAGTTTTTATGACCTATATCTTTAGAGCATCATAATGCCAAATTACATGACTCAGATCTGCTCCAACCCACTCTGAGGGGCAGCTCTGAAATAAAATTAGAAATGGCACACTAATTCTTAGCTTTTTATTATAATTTTATTTTATTTTTAAGTAGCACTTACATTATAACAAAATGCCCCTTGTGTCTGCTAGACTCCGGTATAAATGAAGTGGAAATTAGATACACAGGCGTGCGTACTACATTCAATCACAGAAAACCTTCATTCTTGTGTAAATTAAAATGATCCTCTGCACAGATGTGAAAGAACTCATCCAAGTAAAAACATTTACATGTAATTTACAGAATGTTTTCTCCCTTGGAAGCAATTGCTTCTCCCAGAATCATAAAAACCTACATTTTAAATGTTGACTAATGCTCAAAGACACTGAACCAAGCTAATAAACTGCAGAAATTGAAAGAGATCCAAATGGGAAAATGTAAAATAACCATATATTTTGATCTTCTCAAGAAATGTTTATCTGACAGTAATTTTAGATACTGTATTAAGCAAATTACTTAAATTATAATTACTTGTCTTCTAAATTTTGCTTCCTTAATAATAGGGCAAAACATATACACACAGGAGCTCTCTCTCCTAACGTAGATGTCTGAGTTCCATGGTAAGTTTCTGTTTTGAACGTTTTTCTTGGCTCTCACAAGCCTGTCCGTGATAATGAAATGCTAGTTGGCTGATCCAGCGCCACATCAACACCATGTGTGGCTTTGCCAGGGTTACACATGGTGACAAGCACAGGAACATTTTACTTAAAGCATTTATTGTGACCATACACCTCAATTTTTCTGTATCCTTTTTTATTGCTTATAACTTTTGTTAGAAGTGATCAATCACTTCATCTTTCTCTTCCTAATTTTCCCTATCTATCAAACAAGGATAGCAAATACATACTCTTAGGTGTGCTTGTGAGAATAAATAGAATAATGTCCAACTCCATTCCTAGGAGAATGCCAAGTAATCAGGGGGCCAGAGAGTGGGAACAGTTACATTCTGAGCTTAAGTCAAAGAAAGTTGCTGTAACAGAGGAGAAATATTAACTGGGGGCTCTTGCAGCTCAGGCCAAAGAAGGGAAATAGGATGTGTCAAAGAGCTCTTGTTATCTTATAAACAGAGACGCACACTTTCATCAGAAGAAAGCCCCCTTGGTCGAGCGCTGAACTCCGAGGACTTGCTCATATATTTATATGGGGCGCTGACCGAGGTAATGGATGGGACTCTCCCAGCAGCTCCACCAAATGCAGGGGCATTTTTCATGTGGTCATTTTTCACATAGACCCCTGATCAAAGCCAAGGGCATCGTGTTAATTTCGTAGTACCATGAGGGCTTTGCTATGGGAAGCTGAGATTTCCTGTTCTCAAGGTCTCTAACTTTTTTGATGGTCAGACTTGAGAAAAGAAAGAAATTCACGGGCAGCTGAGCTGATGTCTGGCGGGTCCCTTGGGCGGCTCTCTCCACTAGAATTTGATGGGAGCAGACACTGCAGAATTGAGATGCAGAACACAGCCAGCAGCTATTGTGTGTTGTGGGAGCAAAAGCGCTCTGGTGGCTGGGGTCTCTGACAAGCAGGAGTCAAGTTGGAGCTTTGTTATGAAAATCAAGAGCTGGAGGGACACCTCCCCTGTGTGCAGGCCCAGGGTAAGATGACAGGTGAGCTGTGATATTGGACTTTTGATGCTCCAGGATGCTGTATCATGTCCCCAGGGAGGGTGTGACAAGACCACTGAAGAGGGTGAGGCTTGATGTACCACTTATCTGCCTCTGCCACAGGGAACCTTGATGGGGGGTTTGGAGAAAGCTTTATTTTGAGAGCAGCCGCATCTAAATGGGCCCGGTAGAATGACGGCCCATGTTACCCTTAGATAATGAACTGCCTCACTCTCCTGTGTTGCTGCATATCACCCTCCTCTGCCCGTTAAGAGTTCCTGCCCAAAACAAAGATCTTGGTTTTCCCATAATTGCTACAGAGCTGTCATTTCTGAAAATAACTAGCCAATGGGTTCTGTTGCTGTCAGAGCTACTCCCGGGTTGAGGTGATAGAATTCGGTCATCCATGTGGAAGAGGGGGCTTATCATCCTACTGTCTATGGCAGGTGGATGTGCTTCTTGCTTTTTCTAAAACCTGTGTCAAACTGCTCCAGTGAAAGTTAAGAAGGGAGAATGAATCCCGCAGGCGTCTAGGGTATACAGGCTTGTAGATTTACATCCTTGCCCAAAGATGAGGTTATTGAGAATGAGAAGGCTCTCAAGTCAAGGGTTCTTTTAAATTCAGATTTTTCTTCCCCTTAGAATCGAGCACACTTCTACAAAGAATTTGACTGACATTTGATGGGAACTGCCTTCTAGAAAGACCCTGTTTAACTGGTGGGATGGTGGGAACAATGTGTCAGGTGGAGGCTGAACAGCAGAGAAAACCTGCTACAATTGCAGGCGATGGCTGGAAGAGAAGTTGGGGTGAGGGAACCCAACAGGAGCCAGGCAGAAGAGCCTGAATGGGGTGAGCTGAGGGTGTAAGGAAGGTGCCAGCCAAAGCCACAATCTTCACCCATCTTGAAAATCCATTTACAAAGCAATTCTTTCTACTAAGCTCTGCCCTTTCTCTGACCTTTTATAGTAACTGCCCAGGACAGGGCTGGGCTGGAGGTATATCTCAGTGGTAGAAACACTTGCATTGCAGGTGTGAGGCACTGAGTTCCATCCTCAGCACTACATAAAAATAAAATAAGGGTATTGTGTCCATCTACAACTAAAAACAAAAATTAAAAAAAAATGCCCAGTAGAGGCCCACTGGATTAAGACTCTACTGCTTAATTGTGCCTGTTTATCCCATGTTTTCACCCCATACAACAGAAGCCTGGATTGGAATTATAGAAGGGCAGCTGTGTGTGTGTGTGTGTGTGTGTGCGCGCGCGCGCGCGTGTGTGTGTGTGTGTGTGTGAGAAAGAGAGAGAGAGAGAGAGAGAGAGAGAGAGAGAGAGAGAGAGAGACTGACTTATACACTTATAGGAGAAAGAGCCAAACATGCAACTTTACTTATCGGGACAACCTTGGAGTGGTTACTTGATATCTTAGAACCTGTTTCTCTCAGAGGAGATGGAAATAAAAATGTTCTTCTGTATTTCACAGGATTTTTGTGAGGATTAAACTAAAAAATGCACATAAAACATTTGGCTCAGGTAGGTATTCTCTAAGCATTCATTTTATTAGCCACGTTAGTTTCTATGACCTCATTTCTTTTCCTCAGAGTTGTCCTGAAAAGAAAGGGTGAGTGGTGCTGATGAACTAGAATGGAAGTTCAGTTTTCCTTCCCACTCGATCCTGTGGTGTACAAAAGAAAAGAGACCCCCTCCAAGTGTCCAACACCATGGGTTAGAAAAAGCTAATTTATATTTACATACAATGTTCCGTTGGGGAACCAAAATCCAGTTGGTTTCTAGGAGAACACAGTTATTTGCACACTATTATTCTTAAAACATTTGCTGAGAGCTAGCTGGTAAATGGTCCTTTAGGTCATGCTTTTAAAAAAAACAATCCCCTATTGCTTTTTGCTCACTGTTTTCAAAAGCCTCCGTTAATAACTGCATTTCGATCAGATTTTTTAGTACAAATGAACCTCCCATCAAAACTCTAAGGGCAACCCATGATATTATCTTTGCCAATTGAAATTCTCAAGGTGAAATACATATGTGCTGTAATTGGCACCTTTGAAACATCATTTTCCCATGGAAAGCTTTCAGAGTTGCTGCCAGCAAATGCAGCCTGGCAGGTCCAGAAAGGTGAGGTCTGAGTATGAATGCTTCATTACCAGCAGGGTTTTACCCAGGTGACAAGAGTTTCGGCTACTGTCAATCACACCCAGCTCTGCTCTCACAGGAGTCCACAGACACTAAACTGGAGGCATCCGCCTGTGCAGATAAATAATTACCCTAGCTGAGCCATTTCATGAGAAGGCAAAACTCTTTATCAATATTGCTTGCCCAGGAGCAGTGGTGAGATCTGCAGCTCCTTCAGCACAGCCCAGGAAGCAGCGTCGTGCATATGAGGCGAGCACTGGATGGTGAGATGCGCCCAGATCCTACATGCCTTCTTGTGGATATTCAATTTCTTCCATTATAGGAAAGTGGCTTTATCTGATGTCACAGAAAAGACTCAACATCCCAGCACCTCCTTAAAATAATTCCATTCCAAAATATTTATTTCTGTGAGTCAAATTTTCAGTGAGACATTTGTGTTTAATACTGGTGATAAGAAAAAAAAAAGCAAAAAATTCATTACTTTTTTGTACTAGTCAAGATTTTCCAGTAAAACAGGACCAATAGGATATAGATGAAGATATACAGATATAAACATATAGTACCTAAAATTTGATTACAAGATTTCAGTTGGTGACAGCTCTTAAGTTTTCATGGTTCTTGATTTTTAAGTTTTTCTCAAGAGTTTAATACCAATATTGAGCTCATATTATGTGCCAGGCACTCGTACTAGAATTTTTAAATTGACATATAAAATTTAGACTTATTTATGAGGTATAGTATTAAAATCATAACTATATATAAAAATTATAATACAATACATGTATATAGTATATATTGCTCAAATTATGGTAATTAGCATTTCCACCTCATTATTAGCATTTCTTGTGTCAGGAAACTTCTAATTCCTTACTAGTTATTTTGAAATATGCGATTAATTTTCATGGACTATAGCCTACAACAAGGAGCAAAACAAAGATGGGGTAAGAGGGATGGTGAGAGGGTGGAAAATTGATACCAAAACACAGAGGAAAGGAAGTAGTTCTAATGTTATGTTGCACCAGGATTTTACTTGGATTATCTTCTTTACAACAAACTCATATAGCAGAATCTATTAGTCTCCTTATAAGTGGATTTTAAAAAAAACTTAAGATTTGGGGGAAAAAAAGAAATTTTCCAAGATCCTACTATTAAGGGATGGTTCTGGATTCAACTGGAGTCTGTCTGCTACCAAATGCAGACTCCTAACCACTAACCTCCGGTGTCTGCCAAAACTCTACTTCAAACAATGATTGATGGCTATGTCAACTGACTTTAATACAATGATCCTTATCATTGCAATTGATCTTTGCAAAGTCCCTGGCAGAGGCAATGATTGGCTCAAACAGCTGTTTGATCACCCATAATTGCTTAACTCAAACATTCCACTTTCTAGCAGTGGTAGCAGAAATAAAAGAAAATGAGAACTCCCAAAAGAGTGGCTTAGACTAGCCTGGTCCCAAATGAAGACATCACTATCCTCTGCCAAATCAAACAGAGGAAACTCTTTCTTTGTACAAGCCAGCATTTTTGTCCTCTGAAAATGTGTCATGAAGTGTATCAGAGGTAATAAAGTTTTTGTTTTGTTTTGTTTCTTCTTCTTTAACTTTGAACCAGTCAGTAGGGAGTCCAGAGCATTCAACCAAGCATGGGACCTTCTGAGTGAGTAGGGTACGCACCCATGAAGGGGTCCTTGTTTCTCCTCTAGTATTCTAGGATGGGAGACTCAGCAACAAGAGAAGGATGTGAAAGTATAAAGGGAAAAATTAGATATTGCTGCATGATGCCACTGGGAAGGCTGGACTTGAATGCATACTGCAGACCCTTGGGACTGTTAAGGTCTCAACTCACAGTTAAAATAGTTGACTGGGGCCACACTCTTGCCATCCCTCTGATTGGTGCAGTTACTGTACTAATTTCAGTATCTAGAACTCTGGTGGGCTTAATAGAACCTAGCATTCTCTGCATATAACTCACACGTCTCCAATGAAGTGGTTCAGTCTTGAAGGGGGAAAGTTAGTGTACAAAACTAGTGTTAAAGTATGAGAAATTCATTTTCAAACCACATGGAAATTTAAAAATTATTATTTATTATTTTAAATGAAGAGGTTTGAAAATTCAGATTCTAAACATAAACACAAACTTGAAAGGAAAGTATTTGAATAATCTATGCTTGAAAAAAAAAAAGAATAGCATGAGTAAATAGGAGGCAATTAAGAGACTTCATCTCTTACCCTCTTACAGTGTGGGCATTCTCAGGGTGAAGTGGCCCAGACCTCCTAAAAAAAACTCTCAGCAGAGCTTAGCATAATAATTAGGCCATTTTCAAAGTCTTGCCTAAATCCCACGGACTGAATCTGTCATCACAAGCACATGTAATCATAAAAGATCACATAAAGTAAAGCCACATGCTGAATATTATATTTATTTTCATGAAAAGTGCAAGTGTCCATTTGACCCTTCCCACACCCAGAAAATTCTTGTTCCATGTTTTTCAAAGTATTTAAGCTATAAGCAAAAGCATAGAGCCCCTCTTTGCAGATGAAATCCTCCACAGGAGCATGCGTCCATCTTTCCCTAGGGCCCATGTTAAGACACAAGGCCTTGCTTTCATTGCAGGCTTAACAACAGGTAGCAATGACTATGGGACCTAATGCTCAGGACCCTACTGCCTGCTTTCAGGAGAGCCGCAATGCTGGCCGAGCAAACATTCTAGAACATTATTCCCCGACACAGTGACATGCTTTTCAGCCCTTGCACAAATGCTTGCCTTTAATGTGGGCTGTAAAACTAGCTTGACAATAAATATAAGAAAAGGTCATTTGAGATTGAACACTGCTTTTCAATAATAGGAATTATCTGATGCAACACATAGGCATGTTCTTCCTTCACCCAAGAGAGCTAGAGACATTTTAGATCAATAACAGGATGAAGAAACCTAAGATCTAATGTGAAATGAGGGAAGATCTTAAACATTAGAAACATCATATTTGGGTAATGACTGAGAAGCCGTGATTATGGAAAATGAAGCAAATCAGGACATTTCCACAACCGAAGATAAAGGCTTGTCTTCTTGTTTAGCATGGTCCAAAGTTTTAAGCAGTTAAATAAATGTCATATTCTGTTCTATAGTAGCAGAGACTGAGATAGAATCCAACTCTAGATGTTACATTTTTTAGAAATGCAGTCACTTTTGATAACTTGTTCTCAAGAGACATGTAGTATCAAGCAATTCATTGACTCAATTCCATCTTTTCTGTACAAAGTGAGCTGACTGCTAATTTGGGGATTTTGAAATAACATTGGTGATGCATCATGAAACACTTCCTAACTTTCTCAAAGGTATAGAGGACATTAAAAGAATGTAGGCATGGAAACTGCAGTAGCTAGTTCAATTAATAAAGAAGTAATGATAAATCTGATAAAAGAAAGTGTTGAGTTTGTAATTACAAGGAAAGGAAGCCAAATTAAGCAGCAAGTCATTATTTTATCTCAGTTACTTTAAAATTTCTCTGGTTATAAAATTAGAACTGTTTAATCAGAAATTTATACTTTTAATGAATAATCCATTATAATAACTAAGTACCATTAATGCTGCTACAATATACACACTGAATATTTTCTTTTATCATGTTTTTTAAAAATGTTATGTACATATCTTAGATTATTCATTTTCTTCTTTGTATGAAACTCACATTACAATTAATAGCAACATATTTTCTTTCCACAGAGACCCTACACTATTGAAAAAACCACTAACAACATAGTAAAAATAGATGTCACATAAATATGTTTATTTGTTCACCTATGTTTTCACCATATGGCTAGTTTTTAGAGATATTTAAGAGTGCAATTATTACAGGCAGTGTTACAAAGGTGTGGATAGTTCAGTTCATCAAACACTTGCTGATTGCACACTTGTATGTGCATTATGTCTGAAGTCGATTACAGAATATCTATCAAAGAAGAAAATTTAATTGGAACACTTCCTATTCTCATGGAACTACGAGAGTTGTTGGGGAGGGGGTGTTGCTGGGGAGAGTTCTCTGCACCTCCCCTGGTTTTAGTGCTGCCAGATTCATGACTAATTTAATTTGCCCTCAGGATGACCTAAGCAGTGTCACAGACCTAGTGAAGTGATGGGACAGGGATTTCCTTCACACCTGCTCCACAGGGGACCATGGAGAAGATCAGTCCGTGGAAGTCCTATGACATGTCAGCCTCTATGAATCCTTATTCCACACTCCAGCAGGGTAAACAGCATAAAGGGGACCTATACGCCTGGGTTCAGATATACTTTTGTGTCCTTCCAGCAGAAATTTTGCCAAGTGACCCAACATTCTGCTGTGTTGCTTCCTCATCTGTAAAATGAGAATAATAACCCTTCCTGGTTGGGGTGCTCTATGGATCAAATTAGTTAATTCAGCCCAAGCACTAACAGTGCATGGCATACAATGTGCTCCTAGTAACTGCTGACTATTCCCATTAATCAGAATAAAGAGATTATAGACTGGAAAAGAGCCCATGATTCTTCTTAGTAGGTAAGAATATTCTCTTTTCTTCCTCATCCTCTTCTTCTTCTTCTTTTTCTTTTTTTAAATTGAACACAGGGGTACTTACCACTAAGCTGCATCCTCAGTCCTTTTCTTATTTTCAGTCAGGGCCTCACTAAGTTGCTGAGGCTGGCCTTAAATTTGCAATCCTCCTGCCTCAGCCTCCCAAGTCACCAGGGTTACAAGTGTGCAACACCATGCCCCACTTATTCTCCCCTTCTTAATTAGAATCATTTGTTAAGGTTAAAAGAACTTTATTTATATGTATTTTAAGTTTTTCACAGAAACATCTCTTTCTTTAATTACTTAGGAAACAAAAAAATAGTTGCAGATTTAATTCACTGTATTAGAAACAATTGGTTGGCCTTATGGAAATAAGATTTGGAGCTTGGGAGGAATTTCAGTTAGGGAAGAAAGTCCAAGAGGAACCTGGAACAAAGTGACAGATTTCTGAATGATATACCTGACCATATATACTTATTTTTACCATGATTTCTTGCTGATGTCTCTTATAGGACAAAGCAGGGCCAAACTCTACTATTCAAAGTTCTAAACAGTGCTGTTCTAGAACCTGTGGTTGGTGCCCGAGGAGCAAAGTGATTTTACATTGTAATTTTGTTTTTTGACATACTAAATAAGGAAAATTCCCAACTTTTCCTACTTTTGTAACTCTTCCTTCCTCACCTCCTGCTGGGTAATCTTTAAAACAAGATTGAATTTTAGTGATCTGTCTTGTCTGATATATTATATCCGTGGGTCAGTTAGCCTCCAACAGCAGTCTCGTAGCACCAAAGACAGACAGCTACAGTTGGACTTCTATAGTTTTTACAGTACCATCCTTAAGCTAAGTGTATTACTTTTTATACTGATAATTATTAAAAAACTACTACTTTTAAAGTCATATGTAACTCCAAACTATCAGTTCATTTGTATATGATTTTCCTCCATTTAAGTAAAAAAGAAAAAAAATGAGTCTGTCAAGAAATAGGTTTCTAATTAAATTAACACTGTCAAAAAATATTTAGGTTAGGTTTGTATTAATGGTCAGTTGGTCTATAGAAAACATGCCAGAAATGTACAAGTGCCTCATTGTTTTCTTTTCTAAAGAGGAATAGTTATACTAAAACAACAGAGTCAAGCATTCCCTTTATAAACCTCACTAGGGCTTTCAAACAATTATACATACAAATATTTCCACTGCCACCCCCATTCCCAAACCGTATCATCCCTATTTTACAAAGGTGGACATTGTCCTCAAAAGCAAAATGATCCAGTGGAGAAATTCCGGGAAATGCTGGTTTGTAAGTCTGGGGGAAGCTGCTTTTTTCAAAGTTTTCTTTATTTCTCCCTATCCCTCCACAGTCCTTCCCTCTTCCTAGGCTTCAGTGGCACAGAAAAGGGCAACCTTTAGTCTTAGAAGCAGGAAATGGAGGTGAATGAAAATCATATGAATGTGAATTTGGAGCTTAATAAACAAGGAAATAGGATTTTGGGGATCATGATAAATAGCATTTATTTTATTTTCTTAAATTAAATTTGGACTGAAACTGTTTCTATAGGTAGCAAATTGCAACCTAACTTAATATATAAACAAACTACAACCTAAGAGAGTATATTCTTGTAAGAAGTAGGGCCTCAGCCAATCACAGTAGTTGGCTCTAGTCAATCATAGGCTGCCATCTGATCAGACCATGTCTATATATGGTAAATGTCTATCAGGCTGTTTCTGCATCTTAGCTTCTTTTTCTGTCTGTAAATACTGTCTGCACTTGTTGCTGGGGAGAGTTCTCTGCACCTCCCCTGGTTTTAGTGCTGCCAGATTCATGGATTGTTCTTTGCTAAATTAATTTGTCTAAAGCTTTTCTTTAACTAGTGGATGTCCTAGGCACTGCAGTAGGCCCATACCCCAGGTTATATGCTACCTTGCTTATCCTCCTCCCAGATGGGGATGTAGCTTGTTATCCTGCTCATCGTCTAGAGCTGTGCTGTCCAAAAGGGTAGCCACAGCCACAGTGAGCTGTTGAGCACTTGGAAGGTGGCTCAGCCAAGTTGAGATGTGCTATGCGTGTAAATATGCACTGGATTTTGAAGACCTTGTATTAAAATTTATAAAATTTTCACACAAATAACTCAGTAAGTACAAGTAGAAATGATCATTTGACTTATCAAATTAAATAAAGGTCATCAAAACTCATTCCATCTGTTTCTTTTTGCTTTTTAAGGTGTAACCCCAAGAAAATGTGAAAAACCGTATGTGAATTTTGTTGTCTGTTGGATAGCGCTCATTCAGATTCTGAGTGATTTTGCGACAGAGCTCTGATTCACCCACTGAGCATGTCCATGGTCAACTCCATGTATCTCCATCCTCTTCAAAAGTTACTCAAGTAGAAAGCACTACTGCTTCCAATGTCCCACCTGCTGTCCCAGAATGACTATGTTGGGGGACAGGACCTGGGGCCTATACCCCACCAGCCTGGAGGGGGTACCCAGACATAGGAGAAATGTCTTTCCAGAAAGCTGCAGGAATCTGGGCTCCCAGACCAGAAGCGACTCTATGCCAGGCCCCCAGTCCAATGCTCACTATCAAGGGTAAGTGTGGAGCCCTGTCTCTGAAAACTCCGCCCCCCCCATTTCAGCATGTGCTTCATTCCTTTGTAATTCACTCTCATAGTATTCTTAAGCAGAAGATCCTGACAACGTACTTCTTGGAGAGATTTCTAGGATGAAAAATGAAGTGAACGATCCTTTTTCCTTTGTTTACTTAAGTGGTCACCTCCCCCTACCCACTGCAACGCCATCACCATCTGTTTTCTGTGATCTAATTACAAATGGAATAAGCTCTTAATTCCCCCTTTCCATCGCTTGAAGATCTGTGACATGAAAATGCTTCTGCAAATACTTCCAGAGCACTTATTTTTGTCACGTCTTTGATACAACTTAGAGGGGCAAAGTTATTTGTTTGTGCAGAAATAAATTTCACTCAGAGGTGTTTACATGACAGAGATTGATACATGTTTTATATCTGTCTTGTGCCTGGTTTCCCAACTGGTTGATGGCAGCCTATCTTAGGCAACCAGGGAAGAAATGTATTTAACAGCAAGTTAAGTGCTTTTAAAAACCACGTAAAATTTTCATTCTTTTAAAAATAATTATCACACACTTGAGAGCCTTCAAAGCCAAATGTTGCTGGCTATGTAATTTGGTTTCATATTTCCTGTACACCACACTGGGACTTTTCTTCCTGTCATAGTTGATCTTCACCCTTTCCCATCTGGGGAATTTGAACCCTATTTTTAGCCATTTCATGAGTTGCCAATTTAATGCATTTAAAAGAGTGCAGAGCAGATGTCTAAAACATTGAAGGTAATTAATTAAGTCCCACAATTTCCAGACTACACAAAAACAATTTGCCATTGCCTGTAAAATGGTATAATTGAGTATTATAAATGTTTCCAGGCCAAGTCTTGCTATGAATTATTTAGTGCATCTGTCCTAATTAAAGACCTATTGGAAGATTAATGTCTCGTAACCTGACAAACTACTTTACTTAGTAACAAATTATCCATATAATGACCTCAAACTAAATTTATATAACCCAAGAAGCCATCTGAAAGAACTTACAAGCATGCTTCAGTAGAAGGAATTTTCACCATGTATTTACCTCCATCTATTCAATATTCTTTCAGCTTTGAATAATCATAAATGTAAGTCAGTCTGTTCCCAAATAAGTTTTCTAATGACATTTCTAATTTTATTCACAATCCTCTAAAAATATATAATTTGCATTCTCTTCAACCCACTCACTATACCTGACATAAAGGATTTGCCTTAAAGACAAAGAGAAATAAATATATAACATTAAATTCATTGGCAATGTTGGAAAATCTTTTTTAAAATCTGCATTCTAGGCTTGTGTTCTTAGTAAGAAATTACCTCGAGGGAACAGAACTGTTTTTCAGCAAGAGAAGAGATTCAAATATTCAGCCAACAATATCTTCAGTTAACCAACAGGACACTGTCCTGTCAAAGCTAAATCTCAGGAGCTCCATAGAATTACAAGACTGGAGTCATTTAAACCTAAACATAAAAGCAAACTAGAAGTACGTATCCTCCTCTGGTTAGAGGAATCTACTGTGCATATTACAGCTAACATCTCTACGATGCTATTAAAAAGAATCGATGGCATGCCATGTATCTGATGGCAACAGAAAGGGTGTCCTTGGCCTCTCTGACTGCATCTCATGATACTAAGTGGTTGGAAGATGGAGGAGGCAGGGTAGGCACATGAGAAATTAATACATTTTCTTCTCAACAATAGTAATCATTCCTTCCCATCACAAACATACTGACCTTACCATGAATTCCTTAGAAAGGCATTTTACATATTATTACTAAAGTTTAAATATGTTTCACATATTTTCAGATTGTTTAGCAAATTGGAAGATATTTTTCTCATTACTATATATATTCACTAGTGACTATATTTTAAACCATAAAATATGAAAACATCATCAGTATACAGTAAAAATTAACAAATAGATTAATGTATAGCTAATTGGCCACAATTGTGAGAAAATAAGACTAGATATATAACAGTAGCTTGTACCCAGTTTTCCTATACACTGTATATATCTATATACCTGCATGTATCTATGTATATATATATATATATATAATATATATATATATATATATATATATATATATATATATATATTATATGAAAGGCATAATTGGAAAACAGTGTTTTACTGTCATAAGGCTAGCAGCAATTTGTTTATAAATTAGTTTCCTCTCTCATCTGTAAAGAGAGAAAAACAAAATTTTTCCTTCTCCCAATTTGGATCTTAGCATTCATAAAACCATTGCTATTTAGCATTCCCTCTGGATAACTTTCTTTTCCATACAAAATTTCTCAATACTGGTCAGTAACTCAATTCTTGAATAGTCCTAGATGAACTATACATTTCAACAGAACTTCAAGTCATATACTTCTATAGGAAATAAGCCCAACAAGGTCTAATTTGTGGCATGCTCCCTCTTTAATCTTTTGCGTCTGCACAGTATTTAGTGCTCTTTAAAAATGACTTTAATGACAGTAGAGGGGGTAGAGAGAGAAGAGGGGAGGGGAGGGGAGGGGAGGGGGGATAGTAGAGGATAGGAAAGGCAGCAGAACACAACAGACACTAGTATGGCAATATGTAAATCAATGGATGTGTAACTGATGTGATTCTGCAATCTGTATAGGGGGTAAAAATGGGAGTTCATAACCCACTTGAATCAAAGTGTGAAATATGATATATCAAGAAATTTGTAATGTTTTGAACAACCAACAATAAAAAAATTAAAATAAAAACGACTTTAGCCAGAGTGTACCTCATGCAGAGGTGCAGAAGTTCTTCTAGGAACATGCAATGGGCTTCCTGCCTTTTTGCCTATTTGGAAGAGGAGCGTAATGAAACTGAATATAGGAGGGAGTCTAGAATTCTTTCAAAAAATTCATTTTCAAATTGTAGGAATTTGGAATATAAGAAAAAGTATAAAAATATAATTAAAATTGTCTATTATCTCATCAATCAATGATAGATTATTAGCATTTTGGTATAATTTCTTTTTTTTTCTTCCCATGTACCCATTACATAGTGGAACCCTTCCTCATAGTTTTGTACCTTGCTGCTCTTCTTTTCATTACATTTTGAACATTTCCCAGTGGTCTTGGTGTCTTATCTGCCTCCTTCAGGAAATGCCTCTTTCCTATTATAATTATATGCATTGTTGGTGTAAAGCAGAAAAATTGGGTTCTTCCCATATAATTAAGCTTCAGATGCCTCAAAAATGATTTCAAGAAATGAGCTCAAAAAGAAACAAAAAAGAAATGAGCTCAAACCTACTTACTAAGATCTCTGCTCATCAATGGACAAGTTATACACGGATCCACAGAAGACAGATAGATATGCCTCTGTTTATGTCTGCTTGCAGGTATATACAAATTTACCTGATTTCCTGAATTTTTGGAAGTAGTTTATGGGGGTGGGGGGGAGGAATCCCTGCTCACTAGGAAACAATAATAGTTTAAATAGTAAACATTAAATATAATTATGTAAATCAAAACTCGATTCTTTTAGTAGGGTAACTATGAGAAACATACAGGTTTATTATTTTAATGAAAAACATAAAAGAACTCAATAGAATAAAGCTTTAAAATATATTTTATATTAAACCTATTATTCAAATTTGCTTTGGAATTTTTTTTTTCTTATTAGACTAGTAGGTTATCAATAGGCTTAAATGCACTTACTGTTTAAATAGACAATCAGTTATTTACTCATCTGTTGATAATTGGTTGTATTCAAAACTTACTAGGTTTTAGAAAAACACAGTAAGAGTTTTGTTCTTTTGCCTTATAATACCCCCTGAAATAGACACGGAAGACTCAGTCTTGCAAATTCATAATAATTATCCTTCTCTGGCATACATGGGTCCCCAGAGACGAGCTCTCGTTTGAAATCCTTTCAGAAAATATCAGGAAACCAACCATACACACAAAAAAGAAAATCTTGGAGGCATTCATTCATGCATATATTAATTCACCCAACAATTATTAACCTAAGGCAAGCAATAGAACAGAGAAGCGGCTGAACTTAACAATGTAATAGGAAGGCAAAAATACACCAGTGCCTGACATCTGTGCAGCCCAAATATTACACAACTCCCAGGTTCCAACAATCAGGTGACCTGACCACAGATCTTTCATCTTCCTCCCTTTTCACTACTTCGTCCGTCTGTCTGTGTCTCTCTGTCATACCCCCTCCCCGTCTGTATGTATGGGTTCATAATACATGGTATACTCAATATACCTACCTACCATCGAGTCTCAACTTCATTTCATTGTAAAGTAAGAAGAATGTATGATGCATGGAACCCTGGCTTCAGAAGATGCCCGCCCAGCAAATGGTTCCCTGGTGAAATAAGTTTGGAAAGCAATATATTTTACTCCCCTAGTGTAGCTTTACGATGTATATTAGCATTGTAAAGACTCTGAAAGAATGCCTGCAATAAAGAAACCTATTTTAAAGTTGTTTGCCTTTGGATATTTTAGCCTGGAAGAATTTGTTTGTCTGCTGTACATTATCAGCCCCGGGCAACAGGCAATGATATAGAATACACAACTCTGGAGAATTAGGAGATTTCAAACATTAGGACTAGACATGTGGGATGTAATAAGATTCATAAAACATCCATCTTTTTCTGTAAGACTCGTTGAGCTTGTTTTGTCAAAGTTATGTAACTGGAAAAGCTATAACACAAAGTCTTGTATTCACACACTAAAATAAATAATCAAAAAAAGAAAAAAAAAAGATGACCTTAGGCTGGCTGTCCTCTGTCACAACAAGATTCCTTTACAGATCTCTGACTTAATGGGTTTTATAAAATGTCCAGTATTGCTCCTTTCAAACATGGCATTCTGTGATCTTTCAAAAATGCATTGTGAAAAAGGTACTGCTTTTCTGGGGTGTTACTGTGTGCAGCATCATTCAGAGATGCAGCACAATATGGTGGGTTCAGTGATTTCATTTATCTGTTAACCAAATAATTTCTTTACTTCTAGAATAGTATGAAAAGATTTGTTAATAGGAAAAGTGTTAAAACTAATTGCATCCATTTGAATTCCAGTTAGGGACCAATCGTTTCTCTTAATTCTCAAACAATGAAACTGACATTTTAAGCCAAGTTCCTCAGCATGTGTGGGTGAGGATGATGTTTATGCTGTTAGGTGGCAGATATCTGTGCACTGTCCTCTAAAAGAGAAAAAGATTCAAACTGGAACGTGAGAAGAAATAAGAAAGTGGCTTCTTTTCCACTGTCAGTGACAAGCAAAACTTAATATCTGAGGGGGGTGGGTTGGTAGCTAAGATAGAAGTGACAGGTGAACAGTAAAAGGTAAGACCTTGGGCCCTATTTGGTGCCCTGACAAATTTGTCACTTATATATGCCTGCATAGAAGAAAATATCATAAAAGGAAAACCAAAAAGAGGGAGAAAAAGTTGTTGGCCAACTTAATCTTTAGCTCCATTTTACAATTTTCGTATAAACAACCTTCTACATAGGTTTCACTTCAGTGGTTTTTACAATAGGTAACAAAGTCTTCTAGCTTTACATCATCACTAGAGGCAGTAAATGTGCTCTTTCAAAGGATATTTAAGTGTTCTGCAACTTCTGTTGTGATTTTTAGTTGATGAAATTTTCAGCCTCATAAATCAAAGCAGTTATATCAGAGAGAATTTTTCATCTGGGACAGCCCTGTTCCCCACCAGTCCTTCTTTACTAATGTGAATTAATTCTAAAACAATATTTCTGAGGCTGAAGGGAAACTTAGGCCTTTAAAGTAAAAAATTACTTCAGAAGATGTAGTAAAATGTTGAAGATGCTCAGTCTTCAAGAAACATTTTAATTTCAAGAAACATTGATTCTAAAAATTATGACCCTGTAAGGGTAGGTCCTGGGGAATGAGATTGATAAAATTATGTTAATTGCATGACTTAATGAATCCCCTATTATGCATACTTACAATGCACCAATTCAAAATTTGAAATAATAAATATAAAGGTTAGCAAAACTATGAAATTATGACCCTTCTATGACACTGATACTGCCAGGTTAAAAAAAAAAAAAAGATTTCTTCCCCCAGTCCCTTGTTAATAAGATCAATTTGTAAAGAAAAGTCATTTACCTGCTGGAATTTCTCATTCTTTCATCTGCACCCCTTGGTGTGATTCCTGAGCCTGTGGTTATTGTACTTTGAAAATGTTCATCCCAGCTAAGACCAAAAGGCAAAACACATTCCAGACAATGGGTGGTTTCCATATTGGTAGCTTGTCTTTAAATCAGATAAAACTGACCACAAAACACTGATTTCTATAGAACATATACCACTTTTATGTAAAAATACAAAATCTGGCAATATTTTCAGGAATGACAATAAAAATGAATTCTAAATTTTGTTTAACATAAAGCTTTGCTTAATATTTACTTTCACATGTGACCTCTATTTGACAACATAAAATGCTACATTTGTTTTAGGGGAAACTTGTTATATTACTATATTTAATTCCAGGAAATAAATTCTGAATAGCAAGAAACTGCTCTTCCCTCAAACTCTAGCTTCTCAAAATCTATCCCATGGATCCAGAGACTATCATGCTAAGTGAAATAAGCCAGGCCCCCAAAGCCACAGGTCTGATGTTTTTGCTGGTGTGTGGAAGGTAACCCACAATAAGAAGAGGGAGAGGAAGAATAGATATTCGGTAGGTTAGGTAACGGGGAATGAAGGGAAGGGAGGAGGATAGAAAAAGGAAAGACTCTGGAAAGAACCTGAAATAATTTCCCTATGTACATGTATGAATGCATAGTGAATCCCACTATCCTGTACATACATCCACAAGACTGGGCTCCTAATGAGAATAAGATATGCCATGCGTGTATAATTATGTCAAAATGAATTCTGCTGTCATGTATAGCTAAAAAGAACCAATTAAAAATAAGTTTAAGATAAACAAAACAACAAACTCCATCCCAGCTCCCAGGGTGCAAGGGAAATTTCTGGAGGATGCCAGAAGCTGGGGTAGTGGGGACTGTAGAGTTTCTCACACCCTTGGGTCCTGATGGGTCCTTCTATCTTGGTCAAAAGAACACATTTGGGGAAAACTGAAGAAATAAAAGATAAGAAAAAAACCACCTTGATGGAGAGAATTGACAAATTCTGGGAAGTTTGTCAAAGAAGAGGATCCCCTGGCAGTGTTGAAGTCTGGTACTGGACCATGGGTACCACAGGATGACTGCCATTAGAAGCACTTTCAAGGAAGAAGGGCAATACATACCTCCTCCTAACACTCAACCCAATTCTCCAGAGCATTTGGATAACTGCAAACATAATTACATATATATGTATACATACATACATATACACAAACATATGGATCTAAACACCAAAGAAATCCCATCTTTTATCTCCTTTGTCTGTAACTTATACTGGCATTGAAGAGACTTTTCTGGACAATTCTGTATTAAGGAAGGTAAAAACTCAGGAAGGCAAAGGATACCCTCAGAGAATTATTATTGAGGATGCTTTCTGGCCTCACATTGGACTTCTCTCTCTTCTGAGCTGTCATCTCCATCACGAAGCACTGAAATGTATCTATTTATGTGCAGGCTGCATGCTCAGTGGGGCTACTCTTGGCTCTGTGTCACTGAGTAGCAGCTGCTGTCACAGAGCCAGGGAGGAATATCTGCCCCAAGTTCACACAAGGAGCACCCTTCAGAGATTTCACTTCAGGATTTATTTCAGCCTGTTTTCCCCCTGGGCTTGCAGGGTGGGTCCTGGAAAGGAAGGTCAGGGTTTAGAAGTGAACCCAAGGGAGGGAGGTCAGCTGCAAACTCAGGCTAATTCCCTGATCTCTCCTGCAGAAATTCTTCTCAGTCCCACAATAAAACTACATTTCTTTTGGATCATTTTAAGAAGCCTGGTAATATAAAAATGTCCGTGGGCCATGAGCATCACAAATTGAGAGCTAATGCAAATAAGTTTGCCCTTTCTAGACAGGAACCTAGGCTGCAAGCTTGGGCAGAAATCATTGGGTTGTGATGGAGGGAGCTGAGGTTGTGACCAACCAGGTGACTTTTAGAAATAATCATAGTGGCAAAAATGAAGAGGGTTTTCTTTTTTTAAAAAATACTGTTATTAATCTTCATTAATTGTACATATTAAGAGGGTTCTGTGTGGTATTTTTATACATGTATCCAGCATGTATAATTCAAGCCCCCTTAATCTTCTTCTACCATTTTTTGGGGGTGCTGGAGATGAGACCCAGGACCTGAAGCATGCTAGACAATTGCTCTACCACAAGTTGCATCCCCAGCCCTGGAGAAGGGCTCTTCTATGTGTACCATCACCTACCTGCCAATGGAACGGAAATGTCAGGAGACTAGAGACATGATTAGTGCTGTCAGCTGGCAAGACCAGTGACCTGATTTCTGCTTTTCTTGGTCAGTTGACTCTCACAGTTAGAAAGAGAAAACTTTTACATACTCCTGCAGATGTGCTATTCAGAATTTATTTCCTGGAATTAAATATAGTAATATAACAAGTTTCCCCTAAAACAAATGTAGCATTTTATGTTGTCAAATAGAGGTCACATGTGAAAGTAAATATTAAGCAAAGCTTTATGTTAAACAAAATTTAGAATTCATTTTTATTGTCATTCCTGAAAATATTGCCAGATTTTGTATTTTTACATAAAAGTGGTATATGTTCTATAGACATCAGTGTTTTGTGGTCAGTTTTATCTGATTTAAAATAGTTAAACTATTTTCTATATATTCTTATTATTTTTAATTATTGTTTCGTGGTGAGAAGGGAGACATAAATCAATTTATTGAAATCATTCACTTCCTATTTTGAAATTACATATTCTGATGGAAGCCATTCATGGAAAAAAAAGTCATACTTAAGGTTTTGACAAAGGAAGTTAGTAAAACACAGTATGTGGTTTTATTGAAGAAAGCTATCTTAAGACCTCCTAACTTTAGTGTTTCTATTAGAAGCAGGCTGATATTTTGACAGTCAACTTCTTTTCCAGTGTGTCTGAAGGTCATGTTGGGGTATGACCAGCCTGAGAAATTATAACTTCTAAATCTATTGCTGGCATTTATCAAATCTCCACAGTTCAAAGAAATGCATGGACTTTATTCAAATTCCAAGGATTTCAAAGTATAAAATCATCTTTACGAATATCTATGAATGGGTATCTTAAAATTTTGACCCTTTAAAAACCTGCAGTAGTTCTAGGTTGAATGGGGTCATTAGTTAAGATACAAGTTGTTACAGGTTGAATTGTGTCTTCAGAAAAGATATGTTGTAGTCCTAACCTCTGGTACCTATGAATGTGATCTTATTTAGAAATAGGGTCTTTATAATTATAAACAAGTTCAGGTAAAATCATATGAGATTGTGGTTGGCTCTAATCCAATATTATTTGTGTCTTTATAAGAACAGAAGAAAACAAAGAGAACATACAGAGAGGAGGCCATGTGGCAAGGGAGGCAGAGATTCCAGTAGCATCCACAAATCCCTGAAGGCCAGGGACTTCTAGCAATCACAGGAAGTGAGGAGAAATCAAGGAAGGGCCCCCTGGCCAGAGCCTGGAGAGAGTATGACCCTGAACTTGATTTCAGACTTCTAGAGTCCAAACCAGAGATAACAAGTTACTATTGTTTTAAACCAATCAATTGGTGGTATTTCAGGAGGGCAGCGCTGTGAAATAAACGCACTATTCTAAATATTTTAAAACAAATATGATAGTTAATTTGCATTATAGGAAACTTACTTTCTTATTTAGTACTTGATATAAATAGTATCCACTGTGTTTAAATATAAATGAATACAAATTATTTTCTGATATATGCTCATATAAGTACTTTAAATTTCAATAACATGCTAGAGAAAACTTTTCAACAATTTAGTTAGGGGACTAAAACCAAAATAAATAAATAAATAAAAAGGAACAAAGATAATTAACTTGTGCCCACAAGCCAGGAGAACATGCACTAGGATTTAGATGTAGCCCTAAAGGAAAACAAAAATGCTTTTCAGTGTGTTGTGCTATTGATTAATTATCAACATTGGTTCCCTTGTTGGACAGCTATCAGTGAAATTCACAGGTAAATGAAATTCACAGGTAAATCAAAACTGGAGAACTATTTTATCTTTTAGCTACCCATGTGATGTCTCATCATGTGTCAACTTGTGAAGGAAAGCCAATGAAGTTTAATCATCTCGGTTTCATCTTTCCTTCCAAACAGCCTTTCCCAAATCCACAGCAATCCAGATACTTTCATCCATCTTTTCACCATAAGGAAGCTAAGAAATCCAATCACAGCACAGGAATGTGCTTGGCTTGGGGTGAGGGATTTCTTGCTGCATTCTAATGGGGTGAAGGGCATCACGTGGTGAGACAGGGCAAGTGTGTTAGTTCAGGTCTCATTTCTTATAAAGCCACTAATACCATTGTGGGGGCTCTATTGTCATGACCTTTTCAAATCCCAATTACCTCCCCAAGCCCCATCTATGAATACCATTAACATATAAATATGGGGGTTAAACTTCCAACACTTGAACTTTTGGGGGGCCACATCCCCAAAACACCACAGCCTATATGGTAAAGTGTTTCAGATCAAGGTGGAAGAAAATCATGCCAGCAAGTCTAGCTCTTAACCATGATCAGAGTGACTAGAGGATACATGGTTAATCAGGACCACCTATGTCTTTGACTCAGCAGATTAGCGCTCAGAGGGAGTTCTATAAGGGGCCCCTGAGGCACTCTGGAATGCCCATCTCAATGGGTCACGAGCATCCACTTTTCTGGACAATTACTACAATTATGGGGTCTTTCCTCGCTAGTCACTTTAACAATGAGGCTCTTTCTGGTCCCTAGTGAAAAATATAAACTCCCTGTTTGAGTTTCAGTTCCCTTTCCATTTTCTTTCTCTGTCTTTACATGTATTCACAAAACAGTATCTTACTTATGCTGTTTTACTGTCTTTTTTCCCACTGGAACACAAATTCTAAGAGGGATTTTTTGATTCTGTGTTTCATGATTGTATTCTCAAAGAATAGTGCCTGGTGTTTGGTAGATACTTAGTATACACTTGTTGAATAAATGAACAACTGAGGAAAAATCCAGTACTTGCTTTCATTGTGAAGCACCAGAAGTCTTTAGAGCATACATGTAACCACAGGTTCTGACCAATTTATAAGACTGACTGAGGACAGTTATTATGCTTCTATATTTTGAAGGCCTCACAGAGGAGTGGAGTGAGTCAGCGGTAGAACTGATGGGGGACTGCTTCTCCATCATCAATTGTACATGATAAGTATTTTATAATTTTTGAGAATTGATTGTCTCCAACTGCCAAAGCCAGGTCTGCTTAACTACTTTTGAAGCATTTACAAGTGCACAATATCTAAGAGCTTCATAAATTTACTGCAGGAGAATTAGGTACCTCCAGTGCCCCTAAACTAACACAATAAATTGCTCAAGAAGGACAGGATAATAAAAACAAAATTAAACAGTGCTTTTCAAAGTCCTTAATCATAGCAACTTAAGAATATGTATAGCAATAAAAATAAATATTTGAGGAAGGCCCAAGAGCTATAGTTGCCCCAAAGGGAGTGAACCACACATTTGAATATGGTCAGTTAATAAATTGTGGCCAATGGACCAGTGGTAATTTGTCTGGGCAACATCAATCAGGTTCATTTAGGAAATATCCAGATGGTAAACAACTGCAGTAGATGGAAACGGAAGGCTGTTCATCCTCTCCACTGTAACTTGACTACCGTTGTTATGCTACCACGAAAGCAAGCTTGGAACATACAATAGGTACATTTCTTAAGAAATTTCCAAACTATTTTCCAAAGTGGTTGTATTATATTGAATCCATAAAATGGAGAAGAATTAACATTTTAATAATATCTGACCCATGAGAACAATCTATTTCAACTTATGTTTAGGTCTTTAATTTCTCAGCAATATTCTGTTGTTTTTAGTATTTTTACATTTGCTTTTAAGCTTTATCTCTAAATAGTTTACATTTTTATGCCATTATATCTAGTATTTTTAATAAGTTCAATTGCTCATTGCTAGTGCATAGATGCTTAACAGAGTTTTATAGTCATCTTGTGCCCCTCAATCTTATTAACCCCACTTAATATTTCCAGTAGTTATTGTGTAGATTCAATCAAATTTTCTGTGTAATTGGTCATGTTATTTGTGAAGAAAGTTTTACTTCTTCCTTTTGAATCTGGAGGCTATTTATTTATTTTTATTTATTGCCTATCTGGCTAGAACCTTGAGTAAAAGGTTAAATAGAAGGGATGAGAGCAAATATTCTGCTTTCTTCCTGATCTTGGGGAGAAAACAGTTTCTTTTTTTTCTATTAACTATAATGTCAGAAATGGATATATTATAGATGTCCTTCATTAAGTTGAGGACATTCCATATTTCTAGTTTTCTCAAAAGTTTTTATACTCAGAAATTCATGTTGAAATTTATCATTTTTTTTTTAAATCTGTTGAGAGCCAGGCATGACACACACCTTTAATCCCGGAGGCTGGGGAGGATGAGGCAGAAGGATCACAAGTTCAAAACCAGCCTCAGCATCATAATACCAGACCTAAAATTATACTGCAGAGCTATAGTAACAAAAACAACATGTTATTGGCACCAAAGCAGACACAAAGACAAATAGAAAACATAGAAAAAACCCATAAAAACAGTTGCCTCATACTAGACAAAGGCACCGATAACATACAATGGAGAAAAGATAGCCTCTTCAAACAATGGTGCTGGGCAAACTGGAAATCTATATGTAGTAGATCAAATTTAATCCTATCTCTCACCCTGAACAAAACAGTTCAAAGTGGATCAAGGACATAGGTATGAGACAGAAACCATACACATACAAGAAGAAAAGGTTGGCCCAACACTCTAACATATCGGCTTAGGAACTGATTTCCTTAGTAAGACCCCCTAAAGCACAAGAAGTAAAATCAATAATAAAAAAAAATGGGATAGCATTAAACTGAAAAGCTTCTTCACAGCAAAGGAAACAATCAAGAGCATAAAGAGAGAGCCTATAGAATCGAAGAAAATCTTTGCTACCTGTACTTTACATAGGGTATTAATTATTCATTTCCAGGATATGTAAAGAAGTAGAAAAACTTAATACCCCCCAAAAAAAACCCACCTAGTAACCCAATCAATAAATTGATAAAGGGACTGAACAGACACTTCACAGGAGAAGAAATATGATGGCCAACAAATAAATGAAAAAAAATGTTCAACATCTCTAGGAATTACAGAAATGTAAATTAAAACTACACCGAGATTCTATCTTAACTCCAGTCAGAATGGCAAATATCAAGAATACAAATAACAACAAATGTTGGCAAAGATGTGGGGAAACAGGTATACTCACACATTGCTGGTTGGACTGCAAATTGGTGCAACCACTCTGGAAAGCAGTATAAAGATTCCTCAAAAAACTTGAAATGGAACGATCATTTGACCTAGTTATCCCACTCCTTGGTATATATCCAAAGGACTTAAAATCTGCATACTGCAGTGACATAGCCTCTTCAATGTTTATAGCAGTTCAATTCACAATAGCTAAATTATGGAATCAACCTAAATGCCCTTCAATAGATGAATTGATAAAGAAAATGTGGTGTATATATAAACAATAGAGTATTACTCAGCCACAAAGAGGAGTGACTTTATGACTTTTGCCAGCAAATGGATGGATCTGGAGACTATCATGCCGAGTGAAGTAAGCCAGTCCCCCCAAAAAACCAAAGGTTGAATGTTTTCTCTGATAGGTAGAAGCTAACCAGCAATGATGGTGGGGGAATTAAGGGGAAGAATAGTGCAGTAGATTGGGCAATGCAGAATGAAGGTAAGGGAGGGGGAAGAATCAAAGGAAGGACAGTGGAATGAATCTGATATAGTTTCCCCAAATACATATATGAAAACAACCCATCGAATCCCACTACCATGTATATCCATAAGAGTGGGACTCTAACTAGAATAAGATATATTCCACGCTTGTATTACTATATAAAAATGGATTCTTCTGTCATGTATCACCAAAAATGAAACAGTAAATTAAAACAAAACAAAATAGAACAACAACAACAAAAGACAAAGCCAGTCAGCCTAGCAACTTGGTGAGACACTGTCTCAAAATAAAAACTAAAAAATAAAGGGCTGGGGGTGTGCTAAGTGGTTACGTGACCCTGGGTTTCAAACCTGGTACAAAAATAAATAAATAAATAAAAACGTCTATTGAAATGATCATATCGGTTTTCCTTTTTTTTTTTTTTAGTTTGCTAATATGGTAAATCATAATAATAAATTTTAAAATGTTAAACCAACCTGTATTACAGAGATAAATCCTATTTGGTTGTGATATATTATCCTTTAAAAGTATTAATGAAATCCATTTGCTAACATTTTTTGGAGAACTTTTGCATCTATATTCATGATCAATATTGTTTTATCCAGGTAGAGTGATGCATGCCTATAAATCCCAGCAACTTAGGAGGCTGAGGAAGGAGGATTGCAAATTCCAGTCCAGACTAGACAACTTAATGAGACCTTATCTCAAAATTAAAAAAATAAAATAAAAAGGATTGGGGTCTAGCTAGCTGGTGGTACAACACCTTTGGTTTCCATCCCCAGTATACTATGGGGTTGCGGGGGGGAGGGGGTGGTAGGGGAAGAATATTGGTTTTCATTTTTTCTTGAAGTTTTTTTTCTTTTTAAATATATTTTTATTTTTAATTAACACATAATAATTGTACATATTTAGGGGGTACATTTGACACTTCAATACATGTACATAAGGTATAATGATGGTAATTAGCATATCCATCACCTCAAACACTCATCATTTCCTTGTGCTGGGAACATTCAAATCCTCTCAATGTATTTAGTTTTGGTATCAGAGTTATTCTGGTCTCATAGAATGAGTTGGTAAGTAATCACCAGTCATCAATTTTTTTGAAAAGTTTTTGTAGACTGGATGTTATTTCTTCCTTAAGTGTTTGGGTATATTTCACTAGTGAGTTCCACAGTGACGTGTATGAATATTTTTAACCATAACTTGTTTTTTAAATTATATAAGGCTATCCAGTTATCTATTTATTCTGAGTTTGGGGAGTTTTTGTCTCTTAAAAAGTTTCTATTCCATTTAAGTCAGTGGTTCTCAGCAAGAAACAATTTTATATCTTCTTGATGATGGCACCCTTTTACCATTATGAATTGTGCACTTTATTCATGGTTGCTATATTGTTTGCTATGAATCTAATTTGTCTGATGATAATGTAGCTATTCCAGTTTTCTTTTCATTACAGTTAATATCAGATATCTTTTTTCATTCTTTTGCTTTTTAAACAATTTGTGTCTTTCTGTTGTAAGTTTGTTTCTGAGAGGCAGCAATTAATTGGGTTGTGCTTTGTAAATCCAATCTGAGAACCCTTGCCTTTTAACTTGAATATTGAGACCATTTTCATGTATTAGGATTATTGACATGCTAAGCAGAAGTATTTGATTTATTTTTAGTTCTTGATTTATTTTTATTCTGAATGTTGTCTGTATTTGCACAAAACTATGTACTATGACTATTATTTTTTTTCCCGTATATGGTCCTGGGGATTGAATCCAGCCCTTCAAGTGAACCCAAACACATTCTAATATTTGCTACATAAACTCTAAGAGTTATAATAAATGTTGAAGATCTTCTAGTGCAATGATGCTTTAAACTCCTTTATAATATCTCAACAAGTTAATGTCTAAATAAAAATCTCAGTTTATATGAAAGTATAGTACCCCATAAGCATGCAATCTTGGGTGTAACTCACCTTTCTTGAAAGTGAGAGTTTTCTAGTAAAAGAACCTCAAATACCTATTTGAAGTCATTTTTTATTTTTTTATTTTTTTGTCTTCAATCTTTCTTTCTGTAAGAAAACGTTTCTTCGATGGGTCTGACAGCATCAAAACTAAAATGGTTTATCTTGTTGTCTGTATTGTATGTGTCCTTGTTATCTTAAATATCCTATTTTATAGCATTATTAAATCCCAAACCTTACCCATCTACCTAGCAAATTTCATGACCAATTTCATTTATTTATTCATTCAACAATAAATAGCCAGAATATTTACAATGTATAATACAGTAAGAATTAGCCAAAAATGTATCTAACATACCCTAGGAGTAAAACAAAATGTTTCATTGTTCTTCCTCAAGCCTTCTTTGTTTACTAAAATTTTGATTTATTTTTATCCCAAATGTTGCCTGTACTTGTACAAAATTGTGCACTCTATTATTATTTTCCCTATGTATGGTATTGGGAATTGAATACAGGGCTTCACGCATGGTAGGCAAGCACTCATCACTGATCTACACCCCTGGCCCCCATCCTCCACCTAGTGTTTTTTTGTTTTTTGTTTTTGTGCCCAGGGCCTCTCTAACTATGCAAGGCCGGCCTTGACCTAGGGACCTTCCTGTCTCAGTCTCTCTAGTAGCTGGGATTATAGGTGTGCCCTACCACCAGGCCCAGTCTTGTGCAAGACTCCTTCAGGTGTGCTGGCTTTGTTCTCTCTACATTCTTTATAGTGCCTCAAGTAGAGGAGGTACATCTACTGATTAATTCATTGATTCAGATCTCTTTAGGATATTTAAATTTCCTTTTTAAAAAAGAACAATTGGAACTAAATGCTCTCTTCACTGTGTTATAGAAATCATCTACTTTTTTGGTGCTAAAAATTAGTTGTTGCAACACCTGTGATTCAAAGACACTATTATCTTTTTGTCATAGAATTAGCATAATAACTAATTAGAACAAATTTTAAAAATTGAAAGATAAAATAAAATCATGATTTTATTTTGTTTAGTGCTGAATACTATTCCATTGTGTATACATACCACATTTTCTGTATTCATTCATCAACTGAAGGGCATCTAGGTTGGTTCCATCCACAGTTTAGCTATTGTGAATTGTGCTGTTATAAACATTGATGTGGCTGTGTCCCTGTAGTATGCCCTTTTAAAGTCCATTGGGTATAGACCAAGGAGTGGGATAGCTGGGGTCAAATGGCGGTTCCATTCCAAGTTTTCCTAGGAATCTCCATACTACTTTCCATCTAGGCTGCACCAATTTGCGGTCTCACCAGAAATGTGTGAGTTTTCTCTGATATAAGGATGCTGATTCATAATGGGGTTGGGGGGGATCGTGGGAGGATCAGACAAACTCTAGAGCAAAGAGGAGAGAGGGGAAAGGAGGGGACATGGGGGTAGGAAAAGCAGTGGAATGAGATGATATCATTACCCTAAGAAAATAGTATGGCAATATGTAAATCAGTGGATGTGTAACCGACGTGATTCTGCAATCTGTATATGGGGTAAAAATGGGAGTTCATAACCCACTTGAATCAAAGTGTGAAATATGATATATCAAGAACTATGTAATGTTTTGAACAACCAACAATAAAAATTAAAAAAAAAGAAAATGTATGAAGACACGAATGGTGTGACTTTACTCTGTGTGCAATCAGAGATATGAAAAATTGTGCTCTGTATGTATAATATTAATTGTAATGCATTCTGCTGTCATATATAACAAATTAGAATAAAAATAATAAAATAAAATAAAATCATGCAAAATTTTAAGGAAAAGAATTAGGATGAAAACATTTTAAAATGTACACAGGAAGTCATAATGCTTACTTAGTGATTCAAGATGCAGTGGAGAAAGTCAGTTTGAGGTGGTCATAATCTCTCAGCATCGCTCACCTAAATGACACAAATGCCTGCCCTTTCAGAGGTTCTCACACTGTAATCCCTTCTCTACAACGTCTTCTCTAAGAAAACATTTCTTCAATGGTCTGACAGCCTCAAAACTAGAATGGTTGATCTGGTTGTCTATATTGTATGTGTCTTGTTATCTTAAATACCCTATTTTATAGCATTATTAAATCCCTCATCATCGCTCACCTGAATGTTCCCTTCTCAAACACTGGTCAGTTTATACAGCATTTATTAATTCAGAATGTTAAGACTCAGTGGTTCTCCATGACCTGTGAGTAAAATCGACCTACCCAGCATTGTTTTAAGGTTCTTTTCAGTGTGGTCCTGACCAACCTTATTGTTTCTTCTGACCCACCAAGGAGCAAGTGTTATGGTTTGGATGTGAGGTGTCCCCCAAAAGCTCACGTGTGAGACAATGCAAGAAGTTTCAGAGGAGAAATGATCCGATTGTAAGAGGCTTAACCCAATCAGTGACTTAATCCCCTGATAGGGATTAACTGAGTGGTAACTGAAGTGGGAGGGTGTGGCTGGAAAGGGGGAATTGGGGCATGGCTTTGGTATATCTTTGTATCTGGAAAGTGGAGTCTCTCTCTCTCTGCTTCTTGATCACCATGATGTGAGCTGCTTCCCTCCACTGCATCTTCCTACCCTGAGGAATGGAGCCGCCTTCCTGTGGACAAAGACCTCTGAAACTGTGAGCCCTCAAATGAACTTTTCCTCCTCTACAATTGTTCTGGGTGGGTCATTTAGTCACAGCAGTGAAAAAGCTGATGAAAACAGCAGGTGTCCAGTCCTGCCAAGGTTGATTGCATATGAACTTCTTGTTTGTCCTTCTAGAGAATCCCCTCTGTTCCTCATTCACTAGGACACTTCTACCCTCTCTTCAGATCTAATTCCATTCCACACACTAGCAAAGCCCAACCATGCTTAGCTTCTGAGGTCAAACAAGCCTGAGTACACCCAGGGAGATATGGTGGAGACTTCAGGTGAACCTGATATGTCTCCTGCCCTCTGAAAGCCTCCTAGCCGCCTTCCATACTCAGGCATCCTGAGCAATGATTTTCAACCTGGGCTACACATAAGAATGACTTGGAGAGGTTTATTCAAACACCAATGTCTATACTAGTTGTTCTAAATCACAATAATGTCTGCTGCAGAATAGGTCCTTAATGAGTATTTTTAAGTAATCAGCCTTTTCAGTAGAAATGAGAATTGATTTAAAAAAAAAAAAAAGCACTAACGGAATGTTCCCTAAGAAAATTCAGAATAGTTTTGAGATGTACTTGTATTTTTTTGTTTCTGACAATAAGGGAAATTAATGATAACAGAATAATACTTACTCAACTTACAGGGATTGTTATATAGAAAAATTCATTAATCATGATAAAGCATTTTTTTTCTATATGCAGTGCTAACTTAAAAGGTCAGAGTCATTAGGATAGGTGTCTCAGAGAGCAAAGTTTTCCTTTTGTAGAAAATTAATGGTTGAGGCTTTGGGAAGAAAATACTAACTGCTATAGTAAAACATTCTCCTGTTCTTCAAAAGGTAATTTTTCTAAAGAAAAAAAAAATGTGGATACAGTTGACATATTTAGG